>NC_142124.1:13409062-14010000 GCF_056152115.1 Neolamprologus brichardi | reverse complement strand
GCCTCCAGCACAGAAAAGAAGCTTTAAAATGCCTGCTATGTCCTCACCTCGGTGAAGGTAAAGAAGCTTTTCTGGCAGTAAGAGCAGACAAAGGCCTTCTCCTCTGTGCTGTGGGTGGCCTGATGCTTGCTGAGCTCCTCGGAAGAGGAGAAGAACTTTTCACATTTGTAGCATGTGAAGACAGTGTTACTCTGAAAAATCAGAAGAAATATATGTTTGTTTGTATTCATTCTGTAAATATCCACAGTAAGAAATTTAATCAGCAACAATGTGAATTTCCAGAAAGTTGATTTTGTACAACTTGATGTAATGTTTCATCTCATCACAGTTGCACAATGATTGAAACTTAGACCACTGACTAACACCAGTTTTAAGACTGCTAATACTGAAATTTCTATGACCACTGATGACCATGAGTGCTAATCACAGCACTGTAATATGATGAAAGATGTACTGTAAGGCTCCCTCTTTGGTTCAGAGATGGCTGTTCCCTTCTAACATAATTGCTTGACTCCCTGCTCAAACCACATGTATACATCTTCATCAGTGGAAAAGTGGCCATCGGCCTGTAGTTGTAAACATGCTGCATATTCTTGGTCTGGACTCTCTCGTAGGTCTGCTGTGCTGTGCCATCCACTTAGCCCATACCTGTCAAACTCTGGCCCGCGGGCCAAATTTGGCCCGCAGCCTAATTACATTTGGCCCGCGAAGCCATACCAAATTACTATTAGAGCTGGCCTACTGGTATTATACAGCTAATATATATATTGTTTAGTATTAAGCTTTGCTTGTTCCACATTCAGTTTTCCAGCAAAACTTATTTGAGTCCATAAGAAAAGATTCATTCTTATATCTGGAGGAAGATTTTTTTTTCCAATAAATATTAATGTTAGCCCGCGACTTTGCTCCAGTTTTGAATTTTGGCCCACTGTGTATTTGAGTTTGACACCCCTGCATAAGTCATTGTTGATTTTGTCTTCACTCTCCATCCCCTGCCAAGCTGCACCTGTGATTCTGCGGCTGCTCGCTGATGAGCTGACAGATAAGATCTTTTCTTATCCTCTGCATCCTTACCCTATCACCTCTGCCTCCCACAGGGCGCCAGCCTGCCCTGTTGAAACACTATTTTTTTTCAGTGTTTCAACTGAAAAAATAGAATGCCATTGATCAAAAATAGAATGCCTTTGATCCAAAGTAGAATGCCTTTGATCCCTTGTGATGTCATCATCTTGCTGAGAGAAAAAACCCTTAAATAGGAGCTTTGCTCTGTTAAACTTTGCTGCTCAACGGACATTGACCTGACAGTAAGCAAACCCTTTTGGAGAGTTTTGAGAGAATTTCGCGTTACTTAGCAATTCACCGACCAAGCCGACACATTTCACCATGTCAGCAAACCCACCCTTCCGCTCAAATGAGCTTGGAATAGTTAAAGGGAGCATTTTGGGAAACCACTACAAGGTAGAGGCTTTCCTTGGAGAAGGGGGCTTTGGTATTGTAGCCAAATGTCGTGATAACATGACCAACCGAGCTGTGGCTATTAAAGTCAACAAGAGCGACCCTGATATTCTGCAACAGGCAAAACTGGAAATTTTCATACTGGAGCAGCTGAGAAGGTTGGATCCAGATGCCGCCAACATTGTTCAATGGAACGGCTTTTTCCACGACGGAGAGCGGGTTTGCTTAAAGTTCGAACTCCTTGATCAATGCCTGTGGGACTATATAGGGGACCGGAAAAACCAGGGTCTCCCCATAAGTGAAGTCAGGCCAATTTTAGGTCAGCTCACAAATGCTCTGTCCCACCTGGGTTCTGTGGGAATAGTGCACGCTGACCTCAAACCTGGAAACATCATGGTTGTAAACCGCCATGAGTCTCCCATCAAAGTCAAACTTATAGACTTTGGCCTCGCATGTCCTGCGTCTGCAGTGATGCCTGGTGACCGTGTGGGGACGGTTGGTTATAGTGCACCTGAAGTTATGCTTGGCCTTCCTTACAACGAAGCAATTGACATGTGGTCTCTGGGGCTGGTGGCTGTTGAGCTTGGTACAGGGGTGCCACTCTACCCTGGAAATGAAGACTATGATGTTTTGAAATTCATCATAGAGACTCAGGGTCAGCCACCAGATCATGTTCTAGACTCTGGCGTGTACACTGAAGACTATTTCATTGAAGACAACGACAACCAACAGCGCTGGACATTTAAGACTGACCAACAATTTCAGTACGAGACAGGATATGAGTCCCTGGAGACAAGATACATAAAACTGACGCGTCTCGATGACCTCGAACAAGTAATGATGTTTAGAAGAGGACCTGAAAATGGCCAACGTTTGTTTGTAAGCTTAATTAAACAGATGTTGGCGTTGGATGCAAACCAGCGCATAACACCGTCGGAGGTTCTCCGGCATCCCTTTTTCAACCCTAAGAGTTCCCCGTGCATTGACATGAGTGCTGAAAGACCACAAAACCCAGTGGTCTTTCAGCACCCTTCAAACTTGAAATGCAAGAGATCAGAGAAAATCAACTGCAGTTTTCAAAACTCGGTTGAATTTTCTCAGCAAGTATTCGTCCACACGTCAGCCAGCCCATCCTTCAGCTCAGATGAGCTTGAAATAGTTGAAGGGAGCATTTTGGGAAACCACTACAAGGTAGAGGCTTTCCTCGGAGAAGGGGGCTTTGGTATTGTAGCCAAATGCCGCGATACCAAAACCAACCGAGCTGTGGCTATTAAGGTGAACAAGAACTGCACTAATATTCTGCAACAGGCAAAAAAGGAAATTTTCATCCTGGAGCAGCTGCGAAGGTTGGATCCAGATGCCGCCAACATTGTTCAATGGAACGGCTTTTTCCTTGACAGAGAGCGGGTTTGCTTGAAATTTGAACTCCTAGACCAATGCCTGTGGGACTACATACGGGACCCGAATAACCGGCGTCTCCCCATAAGCGAAGTCAGGCCAATTTTAGGTCAGCTCACAAATGCTCTGTCCCACCTGGGTTTGTTGGGAATAGTGCACGCTGACCTCAAACCTGGAAACATCATGGTTGTAAATCGCTATGAGTCTCCAGTCAAAGTCAGACTTATAGACTTTGGCCTCGCATGTCCTGCGTCTGCAGTGATGCCTGGTGACCGTGTGGGGACAGTTGGTTATAGTGCACCTGAAGTTATGCTTGGCCTTCCTTATAACGAAGCATGTGACATGTGGTCTCTGGGGCTGGTGGCTGTTGAGCTTGTTACAGGGGTGCCACTCTACCCTGGAAAAAAATATTATGATGTTTTGAAATTCATCATAGAGACTCAGGGTCAGCCACCAGATCATGTTCTCGATCCTGGCGTGTACACTGAAGACTATTTCACAAAAGACAACTACAACTACAACCAACAACGCTGGACATTTAAGACCGCCCAACAATTTAAATACGAGACAGGATATGAATCTTTGGAGACAAGATACATAAAACTTAAACGTCTGGATGACCTCGAACAAATAATGATGTTTAGACGAGGACCAGAAGATGGCCAACGCTTATTTGTCAGCCTAATTAAAGAGATGTTGGCCTTGGATGCACACCAGCGGATAACACCCTCTCAGGTTCTACGGCATCCCTTTTTCAACCCTGGCCTCTCCAACAGGTTCCCAAGTATCAACATTGAAAAACCATACAGAGTCAATCTCCAGCATGGCATCTTCCACCCTGGACAAAAGTGATAAAAACACAAACCGGGGTTGGAAAAGGATATTAACAGCAAATTACACTGGAAATATTAATTAAGCTGCTCCAATAATTATCACTTTGGCTTTTTTTTTTTTAAATTTTCACTCCCCCCACCCCAACCAGTCGTGGCAGATGACTGTCCCTTCCTGAGCCTGGTTCTGTCGAAGGTTTCTTCCTTTTTAAAGGGAGTTTTTCCTTCCCACTGTCGCTAAATGCTTGCTCATAGGGAATCTTCTGATTGCTGGGGTGGCCAAAACTCTAGGGGAACTAGCAATTCTTGTGAAAATTTAAAAAAAAAAAAAAAGCCTACCAATATTCAAAGCAGAGCAGCGGACACCTTACCATCACATCAGTCCTTTAATCCGACCTAAAACACCATGTTTACAGAAATAAATTCCATACAAATTGGAAATAAATTGTTGTTTCTGATTGTTTTTAAATATATAGTGCTACCCTTCAGCCTCCTAGTAGACATACCTGTGTTATAAATGTGAAACTCCTCCGATTTTCAGAAAAGTTGACCTCTGACCTTGAAGTCAAGGTCACTGAGATTTAAGCTTCACAGAGATTTTCAGTAGATGCAACCATGGTATTGATTTGAAAAATCTACACAATCACAAACTTGGATGTCCACAGCGCCTCGCCATATACCAAAGATTAAGAGGTGTTTTTTTATAGGTTTTTATAAAGATTACAAAACACAAATAACAAAAATGCCAACGCTATTGTCATTTTTGACAACGCTATTTTGATGTTGTCTAATGTAGTGCAAAAAAACAAAACAAACCCAAAATTTAATAAATAAAGTAAATAAGGTATATTCTACATAGTATACAAAATTTTAGTGGTCCACAATGGGGTCAATGAACAGAATGAAGGAAGTAAGTCTTTTATATGACAATGGTGTGAAAAAGTGTTTTCCTATTTATTTGTATGTTTGTCACACTTAAACATTTCAGATCATCAAACATTTTTTTTCTTTTTTATGTAAAAAGAAAAATCCTTTAACTGTCCAGTTTTCTTGATGTTATGATGCTTCTACCACTGGTTTGTCATTAATAAATCAGACTCTGGCTGCAGCAGAAAAAGACAAAGAGAAAATGTAATCACACAAATCAGAGGTGAAGATTTACACTTTACCTGAAACAGAGCAAAAGTGCTTTTTAAATAGGTTAATGAATATTAAGTAATATAGGCTAGATGTCTGGACATTGCTAGTTTCATTTGGGCCTTCTGGGCCATTAGTCCTCTGGCTTATTGCCAGTTACCAGCTAAATAGCTTGTGTATTTTATTATCTTAGTGTGTTAAAGATTCTAGTTCTTATTCTGGTCAAAGTGTGCTTCATTATTTGTTTACAGCACAGCTACAGTTCCAGGTGACTTCAAGTCAAAAGGATACTACATGTCAATGGCCAGCAGCCTGTATTCAGTTTGAATATTGCTGTAAATGTACCTGGATCTGTTTCTATTGGGTTGTGAATTTGGTCTCACTGTTACATCCAACTTTTAGAGTGGGATAAAGACAAAAAGAAACAAGAGAGAACGGATTTGTAGTTAGAAATCCAAAGTTGCTTCTGTTTTGCCCACACACATTGATGATGATTTCACATCACTAAGCAGGTTATCAAATGTGGACAGAATGTTAGCAGAATCTTATAATTCTCATAAGATTCTGTTTTTGTGTCATTCAATACAATGTGTTTATGTGTGACATACTGATATGAATCATAGTATCTTATGGAATTCCAAAAATGGCTGCCAGGACAGCTGCCACCACACTGATGTGACACACTACAAATCAACTCTTTGATGCTCTGTGCTGAGTCTGCACAATAACCTGCACTGCATACACATACTGTCCCTCAAGAAGACACTGAGAAAAAATAAAGAATGACATTGAGACTGTAACTTTGCCATAAGTCATAGGTGTCAAACTCTGGCCCGCGGCCAGAGCCTAATTACATTTGGCCCGCGAAGCCATACCAAATTACTATTAGAGCTGGCCTACTGGTATTATACAGCTAATATATATATTGTTTAGTATTAAGCTTTGCTTGTTCCATATTCAGTTTTCCAGCAAAACTTATTTGAGTCCATAAGAAAAGATTCATTCTTATATCTGGAGGAAGATTTTTTTTTCCAAGAAATATTAATGTTAGCCCGCGACTTTGCTCCAGTTTTGAATTTTGGCCCACTGTGTATTTGAGTTTGACACCCCTGACTTAGCCAGAGGGCTGTTCGGTTTCCTCGACAGCGATCCTCTCGGCACATAAACATTTTCACTATATTACTTCGTTTGTTTGTCTGTATGGGCTGGTTCATGGCACACATTGACTTTCAAATGTCCCTCATTTGCATATTAACGATCATGAAACTGAGCTCATGGTTCATTATTAGTCAGTGGTGCTACTTTCAGTCGTTATGCAACCAAACTGTTTATAAAGTTGGGAAAACCTGCAGTCAGCTGAGCCTGAAGAAGTCACTGTGATGATGAACAGAATCAACTTTCTGGATTACTGGGCAATCATCAAAAAAACAGCGTGGGTTGTTCTTCATCATTCAAACATATATTGTCACAATTTCACAGTTCCAGCTTTTCAAATACATAGACTGTATATAAAAGATGTAATCCTCTTGCATATGACTTTGAGCAGAGGGTGGTTTATGTAGCCTTGTTGTGAAGCCAAGTGACACTACACATTCATAGGGTACAGAAGAGCTGACCTAAAGCCTACCCTGTTTTCATTTAATTTCTAACTCTTAGAAGAACCATAGTTTACAGCGTGAACTTTATCTTGTAAACTAGCTATTGAGAACTTAAACTCTGGAGAAATTAGTTACTAAAGTTACTAAAGCCACAAATCATGTGAGAAGTACAGCTGCTTTCTCTTTTGGACCTCTATATAATCTTTCTGTAATCAGAAGAATCTCCCCCTGCTGGCCACTGAAAAGAGTACAGGTTTGAGGCACTTTTGCTTTAGCTTCAAGCCTTAATTATAATCCATTGCAGACGTGTAGTAGTTTTTGCATTGTAAGGTAAATTCTCACAACGATCACATGATCACAAAAACAGGGAGGCATGCTGATATTGACATGGATTGTCATGCTCCCCGTGTGATGATGAAATACACTTCTGTCGGACCTCAGTGGACTCGTGGATGCAGTATAATCAAGGCTTCACTTTTTGTACCTGAACACATTTTCCATCATTTATCTACAGTCTATGTTCAGACTTGCTGCTTCTTGTTTTCCATACCAAAATTATTATTTTTATTAATGCGTAACAAATTCAAAGATTAATAAATAATCCTGGAGAGTAAAAATTACACATCATGCATGAACTGCTGGGCGTGTTTAGCCTGTTTTTCCCACCTGCTGCAGTTGCTGCTTGTACTGGTCCCGATGACTCTTCCTCATGTGTCTCTCTTTAGCTTTGGAGTTACAGAAGGTGATAAAGCACTGGAAGCACTGCAGACTCTCATGCTGATCTGCATCACAGTGAGAAGAGTTGTTCAGTAAGGGTGGACTTATCATCAAAACATGTAAGCTGTTAATGTTGCTGTGACTGTGGCGGTTAGAAAGAGGAGTCACATTAATGTAAAATGTCATCGTACAGGGGGCGACCAGTGGCTCAGGCTTCATCTCCGCAGAGGTGGACCTCATGTCGTTTCCGACAACCACCTGCTCGATCTTCATCATTTCCATGCTTTCACACAGCACCCAGCCGCGTAAAGCTGCAACATGGGAGACATGTGTCTCAGAACTGCAAACCTCAACCAGTTACAAGAAACTGCAATAAATAATAATAATAATAATAAAAAAAGAAAACAAACAAGCACCCCCACCCCACTGAGTTAACAGGATGTTTCAGGGAGGAGGGGGATCCTACATAATTCAAATCGGCTAGTGTAAATAAAAGCAGCTCACGTTAGGCCTGAGCTAACTATTTAACAGAAGGATAGAGGTGAGGGATGCTGAGCTGCAACTAAAAGCGACATGACTCCACTGATATATTCAACCGGCACTATATTTTTATTATGTAGCCTTCCGCCTACTGTGACGCTGCGCCTTTTCACTTTAAACATGCATTTAATGACCAAGCAGAGGTTCATAAACAATTTAAAAACGCATTTTTACCGTTCAACGCATCCACTGGGCGAAACGAAGCAGCAGAGCAAAACGTGCCAAAGTCACGTGACACGAGACCTTCCGCTATCGCGAGATTGTGAACACCTTTTTCTCAAATGTTGGTTTCTCCGCCTATCTGCTGAAGGTGTTTTATTATTAATTACTATAATTATTATACAATTTTAAAGATAATTTCAACATACATCCGTAATGATGTTGAATAGAATGAAAACGAACAGGAATCGTGGCATCCTTGCAGTGCACCAGGTTTATGGCTTTCAAATGATTTAACCAATCAACCAATCACAACGCAGCACCAGGCTGCAATTAAGAGAATCGATAATTGAAAATTATACATATTTAAACCTGAGACTACTGATCCTAAAATATATTAAAATGTTAGCTGTACCTCTTGTTCACACTGAAGTTATAAAAACTAGGTTTAAATACTTTCACTGCATGTAAATAGAACTCTTGGTCTCAATGAGACTACCTGTTTAAATAACAGACTCAGTAATAATAATAATAATAATAAAGACTTCAGGTAATTATTGTAATTAATAAGATCTTTTTCCCCTACAAGTAAAAACACAAGAGATTGAAAACAAGAAAAAAGAACCACAAGAAAAAGAATAAGTCTTTATTAAAGTATCATAGAACTTTATTGGTAATATTGTTTCACAAGGCAGACACATCAATGCAACGCTTGATGAAGAGTTGATAAGACGGCACATTCTCTTTTCTTTAAATAATCTGTGAAAGACAAGCACAGGGTTCTGGGCGAAGGAAAATTAGATCAAGGACTTGAAGAAGCCGTTCAAACCCTTGCCTGCTTCTGCTGCTGGAATTCAGCAATTCGGCTTTCCATGACAGGTCTGAAGTGCCTGATCAATCCCTGGGAACACAGATGAGAGAAGAGAGGGGTTTTGGTCAGTTATCCTGCTGGACTTGAGGCAGAAAACAAACAGGGAGCTTTACAAATAATACAACATGTAATCAAGCTACTCGCTAATCAATTGTGAAGAGTGCAACGCGAACCCCTTGGCAACCTCTGGTCGCCATGGGGTTTCTACACATGGGTGAGGCTTTACAAACACCTATGAGTGTAATGCTGTATTCTTCAATCTGTAACATTATCGTCCCTGCATTAGTTACATGTCACATACAGTAAGTGTACCTAATGCATTTTGAAGTATTGAGTTTCCCATTAATAGTTCCATGAAGACATGAGATGCATTTACCTGCACAGGCCACGCCGCACCATCGCCCAGTGCACAGATACTGTGCCCCTCGATCTGCTTGCTGATCTCCCAAATCATGTCTATCTCTGCTGAACGTGCATCACCACTCGCAAAACGCCACATCATCTTATTCATCCAGTCCACTCCTGCAGAAAAACACAACAAGAAAAAACTCACACGTTTTAATTTAATGAAGATGGTGGAGAAATATTAAGGTGTGCAGAACTGAACTGAAGTGGCATTTACCCTCTCTGCACGGTGTGCACTGGCCACAACTCTCATGCTTGTAGAATTCAATCAGACGGGCGATGGCTTTAATAATGTCAGTCTGCAAAAGTAAAACCCATCCACTCGTTTAACAGCAGTAATTTGCATTTCTTATTGAGCTAAATATACTATAGAGCTGACATATTTACCGATTTGTCCATGACGATGAGAGCAGCAGTGCCCAGCCCAGTCTGCGCCTGAATAAGGCCATCAAAGTCCATCAGCACATCTTCGCACACGTTCTTGGGGATGAGGGGTGTTGAGGACCCACCGGGAATTACAGCCAGCAGGTTATCCCAGCCACCACGCACCCCACCTACCAGACAGATGTTTGTTCCAATTAAGTTAAAAGAAGAAAAAGAAGAAGAAGAAGAAGCACTTAAGGCTGTGCTTAAGCTAAGCTGTCTTAATCTTTTCAGTCCGTGACTCCCTTCACGCAGGAAGACTTCCACTACCTCCTTTTTTTTCTCTTTTTTTTTTTGAATCCTATCAGGCAAAAATGATGTGATTTTTACATTTTTAGTGCATTATGTACCTGCGTGTCTCTCAATGAGCTCTTTCAGAGGAATAGACATCTCCTCTTCTACTGTGCAGGGGTGGTTGACATGCCCAGAGATGTTGAACAGCTTTGTGCCCGAGTTTCTCTCCCTGCCAAAGGAGACAAACCACGAGCCTCCACGACGACAGATGGTGGGCGCCACAGCTACAGTCTCCACGTTGGCGACAGTTGTTGGGCATCCAAACACACCTTCAAACACATTAGAGGGAGTGGTGTTGACATTTGAGACGTGCTTTTATTTTAGCAAGAATAATGAGGGCCCAGCAGAAGAAGCAGCAGTGTGGAAAATGTAATTAATACAGAAACTGTTTAATTCTAACCCCGACTCTGTAGACAGGAACTCACCGACATCTGCAGGGAAGGGGGGCTTCAGACGGGGCTTCCCCTGCTTTCCTTCCAAGGACTCGATAAGAGCGGTCTCCTCTCCACAGATGTAGGCTCCGGCACCACGCATCACAAACACATCAAAGTCATAACCAGAGCCACAGGCGTTCTTTCCAATTAGCCCAGCAGCGTAGGCTTCATTGATGGCCACCTAAGAGCCAGCAGAGAGAATATGAGGCTTAATCTGTATGAAATTGAGTTGGATGGAGGTGCAGCTACTTTTGTGTCTGAATCACCTCCAACTAAAAGACATTAGTTGTACAGCTGATTTTTTTTTTAATTTAGTCACATTACCAACTTTAATATAATCTGAAAGTATGCAGCTTATTATCAGTATCCAATATAACATTTAAACAACAAACAAATAAACACTTACTTTCCCCTTCCCAGGCCTTGAAAAATAAGACAAATTTAATTACTTTAAATATGGCTGAAGGGCAGTATAATAAAAAATAATGGGTTATAATAAGATTATACTATAAGCCCTTTTAAAAAAAAAAAAAAAAATCAAATTTCACACGTTATATTAATATTTTAAATCTGGAAAGGAAAGTAATCCATAAAGCTTCAGAATAAAATGTACTGGAGTCATTGCTAGAAGCAGACAGAATAACTCCTGTCGGCCTGGAGAAAGTTTATATTAATCAGCCAAATTTATGGATCAAAATATTTGAAATAAACAAAACTCATTTTAAATATGGTCACTGTTATATCAGCTGAGAAGCTGATTTATGATTTGAACCAGAGTTTTTTCCTCTTTGTTTTGTTGCTGTACTCCATCGCTTATTTATATTTGTTATAATAATGCTCTTCACTGGTATGAAAATATTTGCAGTGATATTCCCAAAATTGTATCAGTTGTGGACCATGTTTTACAATCATTTGTAATTATGCTGAAAGCTTAAAAAGATGAGCTCAATTTTAACCCGGGTCCTTCAGACATGCATCGACTACAGTAATGTTTAAGTGTTTTGTTTTGATCTCTTTGCATTTTCTCCATAAACTGAAGATGATAGTGAGGTGTATGATAAATTTAAAGACTTGATCTCAGTTGTCTCTATCCATCTCTACCTGCAGGTTAGAGGACTCATTGTAGAACTCTCCTCTGATGTAGATGTAAGCAGCACGGGCTCCCATGGCCCTCCCAGCGATCAGGCAGCCTTCGACCAGCTTGTGTGGGTCATTCCTCATGATCTCCCTGTCCTTACAGGTGCCCGGTTCTCCCTCATCTGCATTCACCACCAGATACTTTGGGCTAACATACGAAAACAGAAACAAGTCGGTGTAATAAACATTACTGTCAAAGAAGCGGAGTTTATCTTGCACAAAGGCTGCACAACACATGGCAATTTCTGATAATTGGCTGACAGAAAAAACAAACTGAATCAAAATAAATCTGCTCTGTTTTATGAAAACTATGATAAACATCAAACTGGTTGAACTATAAGAACGCCAGAAGCATTCCTTTTAAAAAATGAGTGTTGTAAGTGCTTGTATTTGCTTTATTATTGCTCCAAATGTAGTTAAGTTTTTGTAAAAATGTTACAACTTAGCACTAAAATTGCAAAATGATATCTGTGTCCTCACTGACCGGCCATCACTGGGCTTGTTCATGAAGCTCCACTTCATGCCAGTAGGGAAGCCAGCTCCACCTCTCCCACGCAGGCCAGAAACTTTGATCTCATTGAGAATCCAGTCGACTCCCTTCAAAAGAATCTCCTTAGTTTTGTACCAGTCGCCACGCTTCAAAGCCCCATTCAGCCTGTGGCACAAATATGAGAAGGTTGCAACTGTGTTTTTGTTTGTTAAACCTCTCACCTTGCATCAAATTCACAAGAGAACAACACAGGGGTGTTACCTCCATTCATGTCGGCCATAAAGGTTGGTGAAGATTCTGTCCTGATCTGCCAGCGGTCCAAATTTAGTTTTCTTAGGAGCACTCTGCCAGAAAAAGCAGAGAAAAAAAACAAACTGTTACTACAGTTGTAAGGATTTAATTTGTTTTATACTGGTTTTAACAACATGGGTCATACCTGTGCTGTGCTGTTGTATCGTGTGATAGTAGTGACGCCACTCTGACTGATAGCAGCTGGGGCACGGGCCACCCCGCTCACCACAGCTCGAGAAAAGGACAGCATCCTTTCTGCATGAAAAAATAAAAAAACAAGACTGAGCCTGAATCATTTTCATTTTCAAACACTAATAAAAGAAAGCAGCTGCACAGGCACAGAGAGCTGCTGTTTAACCTGCTGTGACACTGAAGAAACCAAAACCAAGAGCTGATGTGACGATGCCTATATCCATATTTTACACAGTGAGTGGACATAATGGGGGCAGTTGTGGCTGAGGGGTTAGGGGTACTCCAGTCTGCATACTGAAGTAACTCTGAGCAAGATACTGAAGCCTGAGTTTCCCCCTATAAAGAAAACGAAGTGTGAGTGTGTCCAAAAAGGGCACTTCTTTTTAGAACAAACACTTGTGTGAATGACACTTGTAGTAAAAAGCACCTTGAGTCCATGCTGAGCAGAGCAAAGCTGTCTGTACTAGTTTGTGAAATACGCTGCTGTAAATGTAAAAAACAATGAGTTTCCCTTTCTGTCACAGATCACACACACACACAATATTTACTGACATATCAGTACCAATATCTTTTGTACTATTGGTCGGGTGTTACTCAGTGTCACTGCATCAACAACTTCATAACACCATCTTCTGATCATCATAATTTGCTATTTAATGGCCCTCTCAGCTAAAAACAAATCACGCACTAAAAACACCTCAGCCTGAGTTTTATAAAAAATAAATGTCAAACACAGAGCACCGAAACGAGAGCTGACATTTCATTTCAACACCATACATTTAGATTAGCTGTCAGTTTTAGCATGATGTATTTCTTGCGGTGGTCCAGTGCTAACTCTTTTGTGATGTTATGTCAGAGCTAACCGAGTTAAGTAACGAAGGTGAAGGCGACTGCCAGCCATGTTATCAAACCTAACCCTGCAGCTGGGCTATTTTATCTCATACGGTCGGTAAAAGGGCGAGTGATTACTGGACAAAACTGATCAGGTCTGCCTTGCTTCAGTGTGATGACAGGTGTACACACCGCTGACCTCCATACTCAGATAGCCACCGCTAGCCTAGCGCTAAGCTAAACTGGCTAGCGGTTAACCTTGTAATGTCAGAATAAAAACAGCGGGTTCACTGTGCAACGTGCAGATATTACATTTTTAAAAAAGTAAATATACGTTAAAAAAAAACTGAACTGAAATAAGCCACAAACGTGCTGAGGTAAGGCAGCAGACAGTCAACCCTCTTTACCTTTCCTCTGCGTCCCGAGTTTATGAAATAAAGCGAGACAGGAAGCAGAGCTCACGGCCCGGATACATAATGCGGAGGGTTATTTAAAACACACTTTCATAATGCCAGAGAACTACGAGGTTATGCACGTATTTTATTTTATGTTCATTGTTCACAAATTAGGCTTTTATCTTGCATTTTAAACCCTCTCAAAATAACGAGCTGTAATATGGTCTTATATTTACCGAGCGTGCTTGTTTTTGTATATTTGGAAGAAAAACAAACATGTTGAATTTTAACAGTTTTACTATATAAAGCTACTTTTACTATATTTAGCTTTTTACATAGAGTCTATTTAATTTATGTAACCTTTATTTAACCTATGTTGAGATATTAAGGGTTTTATAAAATGAACTGTTTTATTTTATTTATTTATATAATTTGTTTACATTATTGTTAATAATTTATTATATTTATAATTGCTCTCTCTCTCTCTTTCAGTTTTGACCATATGATAATTTTTATTGAGCTAATCTAGTCATTACAGATATTCTGTTATTTTGGATGTTTTACACCTTTTGGGATAATAAAGCATATCTTATTTTATTATAAAAACTATGGTAACCTTAAATTTATTATATGTTTTCAAGTTATTATAGTTCATTAGCATTTATAATCATGGCAGTTTATTAAATATCGTTATATATGATAATATTTATCATAATAATTACTTATTGTTTGTTAAACAATGTAGCAATATGGTACTGTAGTATTATGAAGCCACAAAGTATATAGGAAATACCAAAACATCTTATTTATAATAACAGGATCTTGTAATATACATTCAGAACATGCTCATACCACCATATTTATGGATAATTACTTACTGTTTCACATTAATGAGAATGTTCATCATATCATTGTGAGAATGGACGTTACTGTTATGAAAAACAAGGCCATGACTTTATATCTCGTAGTTCTGATGAGATTTATGAGTTACCTGAATGAGATTTATATTGTAATGTAGAGACCCTTCAAACCCCAATGATCAGGCGATCCCCTGTGAGCAGCACTTTGCGACTGTGAGGAGGGAAAACTCCCTTCAAACAAGAAGAAACCTCTGGCATATGCAGGTACAGGGAAGGGTAGCCATCTGCTGTAACTGGTTGGAGGGTGAGAGGGAAAGAGAACAGAAATAAGGAGCAGAGAGTATTATGAGGATAAAAGGCATACCTTTAAGAATCCTTCTCAGATTTATGAAATAGTGAGTGAATATTATGATAAGTCACAATAAGATACATTCTGGACGTGTGACTTAATGTTCTTGGCAAAGCTGCGGAAAAGAGCTTCAAAAACGTTTTCTTAAGTAAAACAGTATTTCTTTGATCAACGTGTCTGCACGTTCTTTATACATAATCACAAATAACACACTGCATAGGAAAAAATACATATTTGATATTTATGCTTCAAGGTTACAGACATTGGTATACACATGACATCATCAATATAAAGGTAATAATCAGAAAAATAAGAAAAAATAAAGACATTTCAGTTAAACTTGTAAATTCAAAAAATGACTGTTTTGTGTGCATCAGATGAAAATTTTCAAAATCATGCTGTTTCAAATGCACCTGAGAAAAGTACACATTATTAATCTAAATGTAAATCAGCGTTCAGTCAATTTAAATTTGTAAAATCTTTCTTTGAAGCAAAAACAGAACAGAAATAAACTTCTAATAACTACATTGTTAATGTTTAGATACAGCTGTGGCTTCTGCTGTGAAAAATGCTGCATGTATACCCTGTATGTAACCCCACTAAAAAAGTGAAGTAAAAAAAAAACTGAGAAAGTTCAGCTGATATATTTACAAAAAATAGAACTTATATTATACAACAGCATCGTCTGACGGTTACATACTAGTTAACCTATAGAGACTTTATTCTCATTCATTAGTTTTACATTATAAATAAACAATATGCCAGAAAAAATGAAACAAAAACAGTATGGAAACAAATAATACTGGGTATAAATTATTCTTTATATGAGCTCTGTGAAACCTGTCTGTGTACAGCTGGAGATATTACATAACTGCAACTGATCTTCTGTGAACATCAGCATTAAATCTTGACATCAGGCAACCTACAGATGAGAAGGATCATGTAAAATAGAGCCACAGAAAGCTGAATGATGTAACACCAGCTGCTGCTCCTGCAGGCTGTCAATATCCTGGACGGATGATCTGATACATAATCAAAGTGTCACTACAGGCCACTAAAATGTGCTTTAAAAGAGGTATTTACGGCTGGAAAGAGACCAATCTAGACAGACTCTTGGTAAAAAATAAATCAATACATCAATACATAAATACATAAATAAAAAGCTCATGTAAATCAAAATGTAGTATCATCAGAACAGGAGAAAAAAAAGATCATCACTGATGTCCATACAGTTTCAAAATTATACAGGTGATTTTACACAAAGAGTATACAAAGCTCTAACACAAACATGAGCACATATTACAGCTGATTCAAGTTCAAATAATAAAATAAAACCACTGAAGGTAGACTATTTTCACATCATCGCAGTAATGCTGTACTAATAAGTTTAAGTAGGTCTCGCTATCTGATTGTCCATCAGCGTGCTTCAATAGAAGATATCTTTGTCATGTGCAGTTTAAATGTGACAAATGTGCTCGATGAGTCTGGCTGGAATGTTTTTCTCATGGTGCTGAGGGAGTCATTCATCTGGGACTGGCTGATAACTCGGTCTGCGAGCAACGCGGTCCAGTCGGTTCACGGCCACATTCTCAAACGCCCTCCTCATCAGAGGATGCTCCTCCAGGACCTCGTTGAAACTGTCCGCGCTCAACGAGTAAAGACGGCAGTAGGTCTCAGCCCTCACGCTGGCTGTGCGTCGTCCCTGTGTCAGCAAGCAAATCTCTGAAACAAGGAAGACACAATTTTAAATATGTAGTTCATCCCACTTGTTAAATGAGAGGATCTATACCACCCGCATGTCTGGACCATAAATATGAAGAAATACCACCTGATTATGTTATCATAAAGACTAAAAATGGAAAAAGTTTGGCAATACAATCACAGGAAAAAGAAAGCACGATTTACCCCCAAAATATGCTCCATCGCTGAGCTTAATCTCCTTACTACCACGTGGGATGATGGTGACGGAGCCGTGCTGGATAAAGTACATTTTCCGACCCAGCGTTCCCTCTCGTATAATAAAATCTCCTGGCTGGAAGACTTCGAAACGCAGCTTGGTCAGGATCACCGTCACAAAATGAGGGTCAGTGTTGGCAAACAGTGGCATATTGGCTACGAGTCCACGACAGTTATAGCTGACAATCTCCTGCATGAGGGGGAGAAAATGTACGATACGAGAAGTTGTCATAAAACATCTCTGCCAGTTTTTAACTACAGTCACATATATGAAAGATTTGGTAGATTTAAAACATTAAAACATCAACATTTGTAAAGTTTTCAGTGTTTTCAGACAGCAGCTCTTCAGCTTGAAACTGAGAATGTGAAGCTTTTTTTTCTCTTATGAAATAAAGCAAACTCATCACCCAAGTATCAAAACCATTGTTTACTGTCTATCAGTGGTGAGGTGTGCAGCAGGAGTGACAGATGGGTTCAAGGTGGGATTACATCAGGGATCAGTTCTGAGCCCCTTCTTGTTTGCAGTTGTGATGGACAGATTAACAGATGAGGTCAGACAGGAGTCTCTATGGACTAAGATGTTCGCAGATAACACTGAGAGAAGTGAGAGCATAGAGAGGTGGGGGTATGCTCTGGAGAGAAGAGGAATGAAGGACAATAGAAGTGAGACAGAATACATGTGTGTGAATGAGAGAGAGGCGGAAAGGTGAACGTGTAAGGAGTAGAGATAGTGAAGGTGGATGAGTGATGTACACTGTGGAGACTGTAGAACTGGCAAAAAGATTGGAGGCGATTGGAGGGATAGTGAATATATCCTCATGAGAACCAGGCTATTAATTTATGTCCTCTATAATGGACATTTGTTTATGCTCTATATCTTTTGACTTATTTGAGCTACCTTACTAAGACCTGATGTGCTAAATAGAGGAGATCCTGGGCTTTCCATCGGTATCTCGTGTGTTTGGGTGGCCTCTTTTAGCTCCAAAGAGGCAGGAAATCATTAAAAAAATTTCCTCAGTTCCCAGGAGGATTTTGGTCATGATGTTAAAGATGAAGCTGCCAGGTGGGAGCAAAAGAGGAAGACGATAGCAAAGATTTATGGACATAGTCAATAGGGTACACAGAAGGCTGGTGTGACAGAGGAGGAGGATGCTGGGATAGAGTGAAATGGAGGCAGATGATCTACTGAGACAAAAGCCAAAACAAGAGGAAGAAGCTTACAGATCAACATACAAATCAAATAATCTATGTTTTACCATATTGTGATATATAGCATATTATTGTGGAAAAAAATATGTCAGTTAGTCTATAAACAGGAATGAAAGCATTGTTAACTAGCCCTTAGCATATCTAACAACTGATCTGATGTTTTTTTTAACATAAAAGATGAACTTATTCAACACTTTATAAAAAAACTGGAGAGAGGAAGCAAGAAACAGCAGGTAAGGTCACACACCTCCTTGAGTGGGTCACTGAGCTCTCCAAGGATGTTGTCCTCATCAAACATCTTGCCTTGGAATCGCTGCTCATAGTAATCGTGGATCCTCTGTCTTAAGTCTGCTGGCAGTTTATGAAATGACATGTACTGCTCCACTTGTTTATACTGGAAACAGCAGAAAACACACAATTAGTCACATGTTCTAGCATGTGTTTTGCGAATTATCCCCAAGAACAATAATTACATATTCATTCCATTTGTTTTGCAGGCTGTTTCTCCCATTTTAAGTGGATTACAAACTCATCTGTAATGGGCATTGGCAGACAGTTATCCAAAACAAAGGTGCCGCCATTTGTTCATCTGTTCTGCTTTATCTTGTGAAAATCCCCTGGAATGGGTCATGGTAAGGCTGCAAAGTCCATTAGATAATACACATATTCTCTAGGCATTTGGCACAGTTTGTACGAATAAAGTACGAGCAAGTAAGCCAGTCTGTGATATGAAACATGGCTGGGATATTAAAGCTCAAAGCCCGAATCACATTAGCATCCACGTGAGGTTCTTGGAAGATATTGTCCACAAAGCAACTGAAGCTGCAGGTCACAAGTGTGCATGATTACCTTCTCTTGATACTGCCGATGCGAGGCGTCCAAGGACTGGACCAGGTTAGTGGCATGGCCGAGGAACATGGCGTAGCATGTGGCCCCGACTACCATGCTGACCATGGTGAGCCAAACATCGGTCATGCCCTCTGGAGGGTGAGCACCGTATCCTATGCACAGCATGTGACTCATGGCCATAAACAGAGCGTAGGAGTACTGGATGTGCCATGTAGAGTTCTGAAAAAGGTAGTTAACAATGAGGCGAGGTGAGACAGAGGATGAAATGAGGTCATCTATGAGCCTGCAACTTTGGGAAAATACAGACAGCTGTCAGCCGTTTCACATCCAAGTAAAGATTTTGTATCTTGTAAAGAATACTGTGCTAAATTGGAAAACACCAGAGACACACATACCTCTGTTAAACCTAACCAGAAGTTAAGACTAAAACACGGCAAAACAGTTGGAAACCAGTTTAATTACATGTAGTCTTTAAGGAGTCTTCAGGAATATTTCTCCAGGCTTCTAGAAGGACACTCAAAGCTCTTCCTTGGATGTTGGCTGCCTTTTGTTCTGTTCTCTGTCAAGCTGATCCCATACCGCTTCGATAATGTTGAGGCCCGAGCTCCGGGGAAGCCCATCCGTGACTGATAGTGTTCCATGTGTTTTTTTTAATTCAGTTGTGCTTTTACTGGACTGGTAATGTGTTTGGGATCATCATGTCATGCTACAGATGATGATGATGCTGTCATCCTTAATATATATTGATGACAATTTGAAGTAACATTTCAAATTTGGATTCATCACTCCATCAGACCTGTTGCCTTTGATTTTCAGTCCAGTTCTTGTGTAATTTGGCGTACCTCAGCCTCTTCTCTCTGTTTCCTTTCTTTATGAATGGCATCTTGACAGCCACCCTTCCACTGAGACCATTTTTGATGAGGCTTCGGTGAACAGTAGATTAACTGAAGGGCCAGATGCATCTCTCAAGTCCAGTGTCAGACTGGATTTTTGTCCCATTTTTTTAAGAACAAGTCTTTCAGATATGATTTTTTGTGTGCGTGTGACTGCATACCATGCTGAGATATGACAAAAACCTTGAGAACTGTCTGCCTATCTCCTTGGAAGCAAAACACAAACAAATGAGGGGTGGCTCATGACTTTTGCACAGTATGTATGTGCAGATGCAGTGTTTGACGCGTGGTCCTGGTTTCAGTTAAGATGATCTCCAAACGTGAGAACAGTATCTCATTTCAATTTTGATTTTTACTCTTGCACTCAATGCACACTGTGGGCGATGTGGCTTTGCCAAGTTTGTGGTTTAGTTCGTTGTGGTGTGGTTTGTATGCCACTGAGTTAAATTACTTTGCCTCCTTCAAAAAAATGCCAACTAACACTGATCTGATCAAATTTGGAATTGTAGCTATATACTCACATACTACTTTAAATATGTAATTTTACTTTCTTTTCTTCATCTACTCACCACCATATTGTTTTTGGATACCCAGCAGTCTGAAGGAAAGTCTTGCAGCATAGGTACCATAAAGGTCAGGCAGCCATCCCAGTGACACAACAGCAACATCATTCCAATCAAGTTGACTATACGCACCACAGCACTGGCCAGGTCATAAGTCATGTGGAAAATCTGTCAGAAAGAAAGTCACAGAAACGATCAAATTACGACATTTCTGTTTCTTTTGTTCTAAGCACGTGCCCGCTTCCCTGCCTTTGCATTACCTCCTCCCATTGGTGGATGTATCGGATGAGGCGAGACAGACGGAGAAGACGCAGCAGACTGAGGATCTTTGTGAAACGCACAATGCGAAGTGCACGAGCGGTACGGTACACGTCTGATGACTCGTGTCGGGATTCGAGGTCGACGATGAGAAAGATGTAGTCGACAGGGATGGAGGAGATGAAATCCACCAGGAACCAAGTGCGGAGGTAATGAATGCGGATCTCTTTGGGGTCCAGGATGATGTGGCTGTCCTCTTCCAAAATGCCCGTACGGAAGTTGAAAACCAGATCCATGAGGAAGAGTGTGTCTGACAAGACGTTGAAGGTGATCCAGGGCATGGTGTTCTGGTCTTCGAAGAAGGTGATACCCCAGGGCAAAATGACAAGATTGCTCATCATCAACAGGAGCATTACGATGTCCCAGTAAAACCTGGAGAGAAGAGGATGAGTGCAGAGCTCGGTTTAGGACAGTTTACAATCTTAAGAAAAATAATAACATCCCATGGCCCCTTTACACTCTCATCAGAATCCTTTCCTGTGATTTGTTCATCATGCAGATGTCCATAAAGCTGTTGCTGTGGAACTTTAGCATTTAGCTGATGGGTCTGGCTGGCACTACAGAAGAAGTGTGAGCATAAACAGAGTAACATTTATAACTGGCAGGTGATTTTAAATGTTTTAAACAGCTTAGCAAATATCACCAAACTGTACAAGCTAAAGGTATAGAGGACTGAGAGCTTACCGTACTGTGGTGAAGTTTACAGCTCTGGTTGGTTAATGGTCAGGGTTGCATTACATTGAGGGTAGCAAATGTTTTTTTAAGCAGATCTGTCTGCTTATATCTTGCTAAATTTAGTTAAATCCACAAAGAGTAGTAAACTTTAGAGCAGCAGCAACACGTGTTTGTGGATTACAGCCAGTATGCAAAGAAAACAAATCAACTGGAGCTCACAATACAATTAAAAAAAAAAAAATCTTATTTCTAAGTGATTGTTTTTTTTCCCCACGCTCTGATGCACATTAGGGTGCCCCCACCTGCCCAATACCACTTTAATGCCATCATACACAGAGTATGCAGACTGGACACCTAGTAGCAAAGATATCACGTAATCGAGCTTTTTGTTTTTAAGTCACTTTCTGTACAATACAATACAGTACAACTTTATTTATATAGCACGTTTAAAACCAAAGGTACACCAAAGTGCTTCACAACAAGGTTAAAACATAAGATAAAAGATAAAAAAGGCTATAACAGAGTACAAAACCCCCCAAAGGTACAGACAGAATAAGAAGTAAAACATTATAGCATGGTTTAGAAGATAAAATTACAGGGTATTTATAATGTAGGAGCCATATGAGTTGTTCCTTTTTTGATTAAGTGGGTTGGTTTAAATGGACTTGCTGTATTGGTGCACTGGTGTGGGGCGTGTCTCATGGGTGTGGTAGATGATAAATGTGGTTGCACTCACCTGTTCAACGCACCTGATGTTGATGATCAGAAAGGTAGGGTGAGCATGAGGCAAAACTTTCTGTTGACCGCAGCTTGAATTATTTTCATGTATTTGACTGTAACTTGATGGTTTATGTATATTTGTGCACTAATTGATGCCATAGGCCAAGTTGTAAGTTGGCATTGTAATTGGTGCAGTTATTGGTGAGTTGCAGTTATTTGTTTGTGCAGTCTGTGCATTTGTTTAATAGTTAATCCCATGTGCTGATTTGTACATTGGACAGCTGCATGTGGAGTAAAAGGAGCAAATGGTACAGAAGCATATTTTATGCGTATATTGTTGCCCGTCATCTGTGTCCTCATGTTTAGCCTGCCACGATCATAGGTTGGAGGAGCCGCAACACATAAATATAAGGTGGGGGTATTTATGCAGTGGGACATTAGTAGGAAGATAAATGACAGAAGGGTAAAATATAGGGGGAAGTGCACTAACTAACTGAAAACGCTCGGTCAAACAGGTACGTTTTTAACTGAGATTTAAATGACTAGATGGAGTCAGAGGGAAGATTTTTCCAGAGGCTCGGGGCTGCCAGGGCAAAAGCACGGTCACCTCTGGTCTTTAGCCGGGATCTAGGCTGCACTAAGGCCACGTTCACACTGCAGGTCTTATTGCTCAATTCCAATTCTTTGATCAAATCTGATTTTTTTTATTTATTTATTTATTTTGTCCGCTTGTTCACACTACAAATAAAATGTGACCGCAAACACGCTCTAGTGTAAAGCCTCAAAGCGGCCCGCATGCGCAAAAGACGTCACACACAACGCGCTCTGTTTAGACCCAGAGCAAACAGTATTGTTTCACTGATGGCCCTTAATATAAAGACTCATTTGGGACTTTACGTTTCCCAATTTTGCTTTAAGTTATAAAGTTATTTTGTTATTTACATATGGCCTAATAATGATCCTTATTGCTGTTTTAGAGAGGAGCGGTGCTTCAAAGGATAGTTGCAGATTTCTGTCAGAATCTGGAGATTATACAGTACAAATAAAATATTCACGTTTCTCCAACGTTGTCTTCCCAACAGTTTCACAGGATGGCCAGGAAGCGTTCAGTGTCTTCTCAGGCGCTTCTCCAGCGCTGATAATTGGCGTCTATCTTGTGTCAGTGACGTAAAAGACAGATTTAATGCGACGTGACCATTCAAACAGCAGTCGCTTTCTAAAACATCAGATATGTATCAGATTCAGTGCCACATACGAAAGTGACCCAGGTCAGATTTGAAAATATTGAATTTGTGCTGTTCACACTGTCATACTATGATCGGATATGGGTCGCATAGGGTCTAAAAAGTCGGATTTGATGCGCTTTCGCGTGCAGTGTGAATGCGTAGAGTAATTGTCCTGATGCTCTTGTGATAGAGGCAAACCTTGCGGTTCCGGTCAGGAGGCGTGCCACAGCATTCTGGACAACCTGCAACCTATGAAGAAGGGTGGAGTGGAGACCAAAGTAAAGGGAATTACAGTAGTCTAATCTAGAGGTCACAAAAGCATGAATTGGTTTCTCAAGGTCCCTGTGCGGTATGTAGTGCTTGGCCTTGGAGATTTGACGCAATTGGTAGAAACTAGATTTAACTACAGAGGATACCTGTTTGTCAAACTTAAACGAGCTGTCAAAGAGAACACCTAAGTTGCTAACAGTGCCAGAAAGAGAGGTGGCAAGGGGGTCCAAGAGTGTCAGCAAATTGGCCCCATGAAGTATGGTTGTCAAACAGCACGATAACGGAGGAGTTGCTAGCTACTAATGCTGCTTGTTCCTGTTCCCTGGCAGCTTATGCTATCGAGAGGAGATTGACCTGCTGGGTCAAGTTTCTCTTAAGGATGTGATCATGTGTGCACAGCATTTATACCCAGCTGAAATCCAGGCCCAATCTGATCCATCTCCCCATGTGATGGTCCGGTAACGGTCCAACCTATGTGCGTTAGAGCTTGCATGCATTGTTCCAGATCCAGATTGGATATCTTGATTGCACGAGCTGTACAAATACACTGTCTCCTTCAAGTCATACATGTCCCATTTCCCTATAGCTCTCAAATGTCTCGTACACTGTCGGAAGACATGGTTTGGATTTTCTTACAGATTGTTTCCATCAGCTGTCAATCACACTGGGTCTCTCTCACTCTCAGTGACTCTTTGATTACAAAGGCACAGAAAGAGAACTTGACGCCGACCAATTTTGATCACAGTCACCCTTCAGTGATTGCAACGTGAACCCGTGACAAAACTGAGCAGAGACACAGAAGTGATTGATGTGTTCTTCACTCGTGTCCGTGCCCTCTCTGTCCACTCTCTGCTTTACATGAGTGCTTACCATTATTTCTCATGTTGCAGCAGATTAGTGGCTGCTTGCTGCTATTAACGCCACCAATCTGGAAGGCATTATAGCTGTTGACATTATAGATTGAGTCTGAGTGAGAGGGAGAGAGGAGCAGAATAAAATCTGCTGTATCTAAAACCGTTAGACAAGCTTTAATAGCAGTGAGTGCAGGACAGGAGCATGAGTGTATTCTGATAGGATTTCAGGTTGAATTTGAATAAAGCAAAGGCTTACTGTTGTGTTCTTTACTAAAAAAAACTTGATTTGGTTAGTATTCAAAGTATCATATTTGATGCAATACTTCATAAAGCGCCAGTAGATTAGTTTCATGTATTTGCTGTTGCAATAAAAAGGTAATAGCAGTCTTCTGGCTTTTGTGGAAGTTTGTGTGACTTTGGGGATGTTATATCTGGTTCAAGATCTTATTTTTCCTTAATTTACAAATTTAGACAATTTCAGATAAGCTAATGAAATACTAAGATATCGTTACAAAATAACTAATGGCTACCCAGTGTATGCAAGCAACAACACAAATGTGCCAAAACTGCTTAGAGGCCTCATAAGGCTGGGCCCAAAAATGAGCCACGTCAAAATGTCCAGATAGACTGCAAGAAAGTGCACGGTAACAAAAAATAGTTTGGGACTTTTGTGGGAAGTGAATGTGTATTTTAGTTCAACCGTGTGAATATTACTAAATTTTAAAATGGGATGTTTGTCATCAGCCCTCCACTGATTCAACTCACTAAGCTCTAACTCTCCACTGTGTTTGTGCTGTTGGTGCTTTCTGGCATGTCTGACTAATAATGTTGTTGTGAGTAAAATTCTAATATTTTATTAAAGATTAACAGATGTGTGTCTGTGTTGCACCTGCACAGTTTATGAACTAATCAGTTTAGGTAGCGTTAGCTGCTAACTTGGACTGCACCAGCCCATCCACAAGTAGTCCAAAACACAACATAGTGGTGGCCAAAGTGCTAGTGTGGAGCCTTCAGGCCTGCAGAGTTTAAACCAATCAGTGATGTCACTGTGGCCATGTCCATCTTTTGTATACAGTTTATAATTTTTGGAAATGAAATTACTCTTTTCTCCATACAGATCTTTTAGCTGCATGGAACAAAGGTTTATCCAAACATAAGTCAGCGGCATTCGGACTACAAGCAGACCACAGATGCATATTCATATAAAGATATATACTTATAAAGATTGAGGATGTTGGTCTTATGGTAATCAGTCACTTTTACCCAGAGTACAACTAATTCCACCTTGCAGGGTCATAGTGGAGCTGGGGGCTATCCCAAGGGACATTGGGTTAGAGGTGGGATACACCCGGAAGTGTCACTATAAGTCTAATCACAGCTCCAACATAGAGATACAGACAAACCATTCGCATACAGATTACAATCGATGTAGAATTGATAATTAGCTGAACATGGACATCTTTGGAACAAGGAGGATGAAGCACTAGAAAAGAATCCACAGAGACATATTGAGGACAAGCAGATTTTACAGAGAAAGGCACCAACCAACTGTGTGACCTTAAACTCTAAACAGGAAATCTGACAAACTCTACTGTCCCAATTCATTCATTTTTAAGAGGAAGTGGGAGCATAAGGTTTAAGAAGAGCAGGCCTGCGCTAATCCCTCCCTCAGCTGCCTGTGTATTATTGCATAATAGAGTAAGATTGGAATTATACGGATTCTTATGGGTAATAATCCCCATGCATGGGTTTATCCCCTCTGTCTGGCATCGGCCTGATGTTAAAAATTCTTTAAATTCGCTGGGCTATTAGTGACTTCACCGACAGATTGCTTGGGCATCACTCCTGAGTCGTTGTTTAACCCTGAAAGTTGAATTATTGGACAGATCCCCCCCAAAGTGAGGCCAAACTAGATTAGGAAACTATTTGGATGATTTTCAGTCAGATTGGTTAAATCATGAGTATTGATGAATGCACTTCTCTCTCCTCCTGGGGTTAAAAAAAGGAGTCACACGGGAGTGATATCATTAATCCAGATGATCTTGTCCTATATACTGTATCACTAATCAAATCCCTTCATCGCCTTATCATGTGCTGGGAACCATGACATCAGCTGCTATCCTGCAGTCTGTCCTTGAAAAACTGGATGAGAGTCCTCAATCACAGGGTGCTTAGTGGGATAAAGGGTAAATGCTTTCAAGGGAACTCTAAACAATATTGAGCGACTGGAAGCACCTTGAAATGGAAAATGTCACTGGTCAGATTTCTGTCCAATTTTTGCGGTTATAATGCGTTAAGTTACACAAATTGCACTAAAATGAGAGCAAATTAGTTTAAGGGCTTTCTACTAATTACCTGAAGTCACTGTAGGGGTGTATGATCCACACTCCAAAGCTTTTAACCCTCTCCTGCTCAGCAGCAACACCTTTGTGACTGCCGAACATGCGCAGGGAGAACTTGTTGACCCCGGGCTGCAGCATGGATCCAAACTGCTTCTGGAAGTAGGTGGTCTGGTCCTGAGACTGGCTAGCACTGTCTCCTTCGCCCTCAACGTTGGTCTCCAGGAGGCCATCCGGATCCGCTGTGTAGTCGTCATTGTGAGTCTTGACCAGGGAGAAGAGCGTCTTGTTCACGTCGCTTCTCTTGTCTGTCTTCGGGGAAGGGGTGGCAGGCGGGGTTGCCCTCTGGGACGCACTTCTCCATTTGGAGAAGCGGAGACTGCTCCAGCTGCGGTACCTGGGCGTCTCCGGTTTGGTGCCTGAGCCGTCACCTTTCTGTCCGTCTAAACTCCTGGAGGGGCTGCTCATTTTTTTTACACTTTGCACTTGCAGGTGAGCGAAGCAGAGAAGAGGTTTTACTTTCCCTCCTCAGTTGGCTTCTTGGAGTTCACTTACTAATAAAGTTTAGTGCGCAAAGCATTTCATTTGGCTTCCAAATTTAACCTCCTTTACATAAATTAAATGCGTAAAGATCAAATTATGAACAGCATTCGCTATTATATTTAAAAAATAATAATTATAATGCAGCCGCTAAAACAAACAAAAAAAACAACCTTTTAAGTTCCTGGAGGTCACCGTTTGCTCCGCAGAGTGCCATACACACACATCTTACAGAATAAATCAGATCTTATCAAATAAAACATCCAGGCTTTCTTCACGTGCGTTCTCGTGGAGTAGGTCCATTAAAAAAAAAAGTTCCCTTAAAAAAAAGTTTTTTCATGTGAAAAAGGGAAAAAGGAAAGTTCGGCTGTGGGCTGCTGTGTCCTCCTCCCGTCTGACCAAGAGAGGACAGACGCATATTGACACAGAAGGCTCAGTAGCCTTAGTAATCGGCTTGTTGTAATAACTGAGTCCACTCCGCTCACCTCTCTCCGCTCTCCTCCACCGCCCTCCCCTCCTCTGAGGCGAGTCCCGGAGCGGTGATGCGGCTGCTGCAGGTCGTGTTGCGCGGGGCAGCAGAAACCGAAACTTAATGAATTACTCATTCGTGGTCAACCGGTGTCAGAGGTAACACCAGCAGCTGCTAAAGTCATGGTAAACCCGGCTAGGTTTTCCACACACTTCACTGCTTTTACGCAGTGCTCATATTGGGTCAGCAGAATAAAAAGAGCCACAGCGACTTTATTGTGGAGTAAGTCCTTATTTCTGGATTCAAGAAAGAAAGCGTACTTTAAGATTAGGCTTTTGTAGTTATGTCTGATTTTTTTTTTTTTCATTTTAACTTGCATAACACACAAACGATGATTAAATTAACTATTTTAACTAACTTTAACCGTACATAATCATTTTATTTGAAATAGCATTTGTTTTCGTTTGTTTGTCTGTCTTTGGGGGGGGGGCATTAAACATTTCCCCCACATTGTACATCCAAACCTGAATTCTGCCTTTAATCTCAGAATTCTGACTTTTTTCTTAGAATCCCCCCCCCCTCCCCCCCAGTGGCCCTAATCCTCTTCCGTAAAACCTAATGCCCTCAATCAACAAACAAGTTCTTCCCCGATAAAATAAGTGACTCATTAAACAGCCATTTACCCGTAACTATCCGTTTCACACACTCCACTGCTTTCCTCTGGAGTTTCTTTACATTAGTCCCACGCCTGCATCCAGGCAGTCGCATGACTGCGACCACATGCTGAGCTGCTGCTGATATGGAAACACACAGAAGGAAAACTCTGTACATCAACTATAAAAGCAGATGAAGGGGTACACAAAGACCATATGAGAGGAAGGGTACATCATCTCTGTAAAGAACAAGGAAGAAAGGAACTACACATTTTTAATGAAAGTTGATTTTATTATTATCTTTATTCATTAACTTTATTCTCTTTGGTCTTATTCGGCTAAGCTGTATCCTTGGTGAGGTTTATGCCACATAAGTTGCTGAAAGACATAGATGCATCATTATTAATCCAGCGCTTATAACTCCTACTTTTTGCAAAGGTTTTGTATGTTTTGGAACTAGAAGAACAGAAAAATGTGGTCTTACTGAGTTAACTCGCTCCTCTTCACATACGCACATACTGGACTGTATCGTGTCAGTGTTTCTTTTAGAGTCTTAATCTCCTGAGTCCAGGCCTCAACCTCTGCATCCAAGGAAGCTGGATAAGAGAGAAAGAGATTAACATGCTGGACCTCAAGAGTTTTGCTAGTGTTTGACCACATGGGGGCAACAGGGCACGGATTACCTGTGTGATAAGTGTGCCTCACCTTTAGTTTCACTTTGTGTCTTTTGGATACTTTCCAGCTCTGCTTGTGCGGTTTTCTGTGGAAATGTTGCAGAAATGTTTTTAAGGTTGGGCTGGATTTATGTTACACATTTTTTTTTAAAAAACTAATACTATTTCAGATAAACATAAACGGCATGGAAGCCCAGCGATACAACTGTGTATTCATTCTTAACCAATCATTTTGACATTTTTGTACCAACACAACAATGCAAAAATACTCAATCTTAAGTGAAAAGCTCGTATTGAAATCAAAATGTGCTGAAATCAGGTGTAAATGGATGAAAAAAAAAGTCTGGCCAGATTTTTTTTTTTAGTTTTTTTTTTTTTTTTTTTTAAACGGTGGATAATTTGAAATATCTGGAAACTTCAGGATGTTAATTACAGGGTGAGTAGAAAACAAGCGGTTGAATGTTAAGCATATGTAAAGTAAATGAAAATTATTTCCCTCTCAGATGTAGTTCGGCACAAATGAGGAAGCACAAAGGGAAAGTAGCGTTGAATAGCCTCATTGTTGTTTTAAGTTCAGTTTCCCTATGCAGGCAGTAACATTGGCGCTGATAAGAGATGTGTCTCTATTGACGTTTAGTGTTTGCATAGTTAATATAAAACCAGAAAAACACAGGAAAACTTGTTACCATTTTTTCTTGGCATGCATCGTTTTCTGCTTTCTTCTGCTCCGTTTCTGAACTGAGTTTATTGAGTGCAGCTTCCATATCATCCACATGTTTCTGGCCCTGCGCCACTAGTTTTTCCACAGTGGTTTTGAAGAGGTCCTTACTTTGATAATCATCAGAAAATTTCTCTAACGCCGCTTCCGTTTTTTCAATCTTGCTGTCCAGAATGCTCTTCAGTTGATACTGGCTCTGGACCACCATCAGCAGTCCCATGGTCAACAAGACGGATAAAATAATCACAATCCAATTAGTCTGCATTGATGCTGCTTCTGGGGAAGGACAGGTTTCTATAGTCATGCTTTAGACATTAGCAGTGCAATTAAAAGGCATTTCATTTCCTATTATCTCTTCTTACCTTATTTTTAGCCAGTATATTCAACTTTAGTTCCCGTTCTCTTCTGCTCACTAACCTGCCACACAAACTTTGCCTGAATGGAGACCACAGCACAGAAAGTGCAAGCTGCTACTTCACGGCGGAGAGAACTTATGGTGTTAATTTTCACTTCCTCGTTTGCTCTCACCTGAGCGATAAAGAGGGTGGGGGCCAGTGTGCTGATGAATCAAAGCTAAACTTTGCTTGTGAGGATTTTAAACAGCTGCTGTTAAACTACTACAGAAGAGACAGGAAAATGTCAGACATGTCATTTTATTTGATAAATGAATCTCAGGAACTGGAGTTTTTTTGTATGTACTTTTAGCATGCTATGTGTAATTCACTTAGTCATGGATCATCCCGTCTTCCTGGTTTGGATCCAAGCTTAACTTGGATAACTTCAAGCATATACGGTTTGCAAAGTGGCCACATATTTTTTTTCATATAGGCTACGTTCACACTGCAGGCGAAAGCGAATCAAATCCGATTTATTTATTTTTTTGACCCTATGCATATCCGATCATGGTATGACAGTGTGAACGGCTCAAATCAGATCTGGGTTACACTCCTACTGTCAGCTCCAGTTGGACTGGTATTTCAGGTTTTAGGGAGGTGGAAAGACAGAAATGCCTGCTTTGTATGTGTCTGTGACGGTCTTGTTTTGTTTGGTTGTCTAACAGCTTGTGTAATAGTCAAACTGGTAGCACAGAAAGTATTCACCATACAATGGGTCGGAGGGCCCGGTGGCGCCAGTGTCCGGCAGCCTCGCCTCTGTCAGTGCGACCCAGGGCGGCTGTGGCTACACTGTAGCTTGCCATCACCAGTGTGTGAATGTGTGGATGATTGCGTATAGTGTAAAGCGCCTTGGGGTCCTTAGCACCAAGTAAAGCACTATACAAATACAGACCATTTACCAATGTGGTATCTATCAGTGTAAAGCGTTTTTTGTTTTTCTCCTTATGGCCAAGCAAAACAGAAATGTGGACACCAGATCCAGAAGAAAAAGCATCGCTAAATATAGCGAACAGTAGCTGTAGTATAAGCAGCTACTTGTGATGAGAGCATTTACATTTACCTGTGGCATGGTTTTCTTACATATAAGACAAGAGCTTAATTCTTTATGTTTTTACATTACCCGGATCATAATGGTGTTACAGTACAACAGCACTACATCACAATGTGAGAGCAGTAAATGCTCCTCTGGATCCTTTCAAAAATAACTAAGCAGCAGTAAGGCAGTCATAAAGAGCTGTGCACATAGCTTGCACCCTCTCAATACTCTTGTGGTTGTAGACCAAAGATCACAGGGTCATTAATTACACAGCTGATAAATATGTGACAGTAACAATGCAAAACTGCTGCCATAAAGCTACTCACATCCATATAAGGGGGCAAAAAGGGAAAGCGAGGCTCTGTAGTTTTCTTTATCCTCTTATATGACATTTGTATCTTTAAACATCTTTTAGTTTGTCCTTATGACCTTTCACATATTTTTCAATCCTTTTGTTGTGAAATATTTTAAGCTAAATTTATGCAAACATAGTCACCTATATGTCACAGGCCAAACACATAAGCTGGAGCCCATCCCAGTCCTGTTACAGCCAACTCCAGAAAATGGATGGATGGATTCAAATAAAATGACTCATGTGTTGTTGTGTTTGCACTGGGAGAATCCAGAAAAGCTACCTGGAAGATGACTGGCCAATTTGTGAACTTTAGAAATTTAAGCGTCCTGAATTTCACTAAATTGAAAAGCGTAGAGGTAAAAAGGATTTGGATATATGCCATTGTCAAGGCAATTTGTTGATTTTATAACAATACAAGATGGAAAAGTAAGTTTTCCTTTTGCATTTTCATAGTATGTGACAAGAAGAGAGACCACATACGGACTTAGGAGTCTGTTAGATGATCTACTTTTAATTATATAAAGAAAACTTTAAATTTAAATATTTTTTTAAAGTTCTAGTTTAAAAAAAGACTATAAAATATTTGGGGTTTGTTTTGCTCTGTGAAATTTTCTCCTGTGACAATGTTAAAAACATTTCTTTTATTTTTTCAGCTCTGCTCACCTGAAGAAGAAAGAGGGTGGAGGCCAGTTTGCAGACGGACTGAACTTCACCATCGGTAAGGATTTTAAACAGCTGCTTTTAAACCATTGCATACAAGGTAATCTAAGTAACTGGAGTTTTTGCACACTCCCTTAGGCTTTAGTGCACTGGTGCACTTTTTTTTTTTTCTTCTATTCATGCATCAAGCATAAAAAAATCTGCTCACCTACTGACATCATTTTAACATATATGTGAATTTGACAATGATTGAAACCTTGAATAAGTCATACAGACATGACTTTAATTATATGTACATACACGTGTGTGTGTGTGTGTGTGTGTGTGCACGTGTGTATATGTATGTGTCACAAAAAGACATTTGGTTAGTTACTACTTTGTTGTAACAGTTCTTCTTGGTATTACATCTTATGCCTGTTTATTTCCCTTAAATGGTTTCACATTTGTAAGAACTGTTTGGCACTGGTAAAGAAGATTTGGTTTTCCATGATCACGACCCACATAAACTGCTGCAACATTTGAGTAGCAATAATCAGGCTCCCAGTGTTGGGAAGGTTACTTTTAAAATGTATTCCATTACAGAATACAGAATACATGCCCCAAAATGTATTCTGTAACGTATTCCGTTACGTTACTCAATGAGAGTAACGTATTCTAAATACTTTGGATTACTTAATATATTATCATGCTGTTTACAACTACATGAATGTACTATTGCTGTGATTTATTACTGTAACTGAAGGTCCGCGGCTCCGAACCGTAGTACGTAGTAAAGGGACCTCTGGCTAATACGGTGGGTTCTGTGTAGGGCTCGTAGCCGAAAACTAGCTTTACTTTGTTGTTTGGGTCAACTTTGCTAGCAAGAGACAGAGAGGCGCTGAAAGGCTGCTCCAACGGAACTTATTGTTTTTGGAGGAAAACACGAACACGGTGTACAGTCGAGTCTTAATAGCTTACTTACAACTGGGCTCGTCAGGCACTCTTCTTGGCTGCAGTGGTTATTATTAGTGTGAATGCTTGTAAAAGCATTCACAGTATTGTTCTTCTACATCTTTATTAGTGTGAATGCTTGTAAAAGCATTCACAGTATTGTTCTTCTACATCTTTATTATTATTCCGGTTTATTCCGTACGTTTTTCGCCGTCTATCTCCTTCAAAACCGTTCAACTTAGAAAAACCATTCAAACACCGTTAGATTCCTCTTCTTTTGGAATTGACTGCTTCTATTTTTCTCATTTTTAACATTTATATTTTTAATTTTATTCAACAAAGATTTCCCATGTATTTCAATGGAGAGACCCTTCAAATTCTCATTCAACTTACTCCTCTTTAAACTTTATCTACTTCCACATACGTTGACATAGAGCAACCATTCAAACTTTAAAACGAAGACAAGACATTCAACTATTCAACTTGTATTTATCTTTTCAATATCTATTATACTTTTTCTTCAGTTCCAGTTTAAGTTTCATGATGTTTTTTCACCCGTTTCAGAGTTTATAATGGGTGTGTATGGGACGGAATGTTGGTGCTAGAGTGAGACAGCTCAACTGCTAGAGTGAGAGGAGCGAAAAAATTAATCCTTAAATCTTTTTTAAAACTGCTGCTGTGTCCGCAGCGTTTGCTCTACATGTATGATTTTACCCTCAAAACGTAGCCATCGCTGTCCTCTTTCATCCAATGTGTTTACTATTGTACTAGGTGTTATGGTTCTTTCATAAATGTCACCGATGCACAGCCTCCTCCCTCCAACTCTTCCATAGACTCCAATGTTAAAATAGCTCAGAAGGTTCGTTTGAAAATCAGAAGAGCATGGTGTCTTTACACTGTCACCACGTCAATATAATAAACTCCACAGACATGAAAACTGAGAATTCAGTAGACCAGACATTGCTGGTGCTCACGGTGAAAGAATTTTGTCAATACGACCTGTACTTTTCATTTGGGAACGATTTGTTTCGGCCTGACTTTTCTGTTCATTTTAAGCATCCAAAGTGAGGCGCATGTCTGTCTGTGTGTGTAGGGAGCCATTGGGTGCAGTCACTATAGCAACCAGGCTCACACCTGCCTGCCTAACGAGCTCTCTCTCACTTTGCCAAGATTCATCTTAATACACACTTCTCTTTCAACTGCTGCTGTGTCCACAGTGTTTGCTCATCAGCCATCATTTTACCCTCAAAACGTCGCCATCATTGTTCTCTGTCCAACACCGTGTCTTTCAAAGCTCAGATGTAAAGTTTTTAAACTGTGTGGATCCAAGTGGAGGGATCACATTTTAAATATTCAGTGATTCAAAGAATATGAACTTTTAATATTCATTCAGATGTTTTCTGACTCTAAATTTCCTTTTCTCATTTCTTAGGTCTTTGTAATTTACATTTAAAACATTTTCAGCTGTTTTCCAACTTCTTCTGTGTGGATTTCAGCTTTTAGCAGTTCAGCACTTTTGTTTTCAGGCGAAAATTTCTGTATTTTTCATCTCATTCAACATTTTTAACTTAAAATTCAGCAATTAATTCATTTCAGTGCATACATTCAGATTCAAGCATTCACACTGCAGTTTCTTCAGAAAATGCACTTTCTAGTTCTATTTTATATATTCCGTACGTTTTTTGTACTCTATCTCCTTCAAAACCGTTCAACTTAGAAAAACCATTCAAACACCGTTAGATTCCTCTTCTTTTGGACATGACTGCTTGTATTTTTCTCATTTATAACATTTATATTTTTAAAATTATTCAACTTTTTTCAACAAAAATTTCCCATGTATTTCAATGGGGAGACCCTTCAAATTCTCCTTCAACTTACTCCTCTTTAAACTGTATCTAATTCCACATACATTGACATAGAGCCACCATTCAAACTTTAAAATGAAGACAAGACATTCAACTATTCAACTTGTATTTATCTTTTCAATATCTATTATACTTTTTCTTTAGTTCCAGTTTAAGTTTCGTGCTTTTTTTCAGCCGTTTCAGAGTTTATAATGGGTGTGTATGGGACGGAATGTTGGCGCTAGAGTGAGACAGCTCAACTGCTAGAGTGAGAGGAGGGGGGCAATTTATCTTAAAATATTTTCTTAAAACTGCTGCTGTGTCCACAATGTTCGCTCTACAGCCATCATTTTACCCTCAAAACGTAGCCATCGCTGTCCTCTTTCATCCAATGTGTTTATTATTGCAATAGGTGTTATGGTTCTTTCATAAATGTCACCAATGCACAGCCTCCTCCCTCCAACTCTTCCATAGACTCTAATGTTAAAATGGCTCAGAAGGTTCGTTTGAAAATCAGAAGAGCATGGTGTCTTTACACTGTCACCACGTCCATATAATAAACTCCACAGGCATGAAAACTGAGAATTTGGTAGACTGGACATTGCTGGCACTCACAGTGAAAGAATTTTGTCAATACGACATGTACTTTTCATTTGGGAGCGATTTGTTTCGGGCTGACTTTTCTGTTCATTTTAAGCAGCAAAAGTGAGGCACATGTCTGTGTCCCTGTGTATAGAGCCATTGGGTGCAGTCACTATAGCAACCAGGCTCACACCTGCCTGCTTAATGAGCTCTCTCTCACTCTGCCAAGATTCATCTTAAACACTACAATTTACATTTAAAACATTTTCAGCTATTTTCCAACTTCTTCTGTGTAAACGTCAAGTTTTAGCAGTTCAGCGCTTTTGTTTTCAGGTTAAAAATTCTGTTTTTTTTTTATCTCATTCAAATTTTTTAACTTAAATTCAGCAATTAATTCATTTCAGTGGATACATTCAAATTCAAGCATTCACACTGCAGTTTCTTCAGAAAATGCACTTTCTAGTTATATTTACATGCTTCCAGCTCCCGTTTTTGCTCGATGACAACTCGTACTTTTCCTTTTTCTCCCTCCCTCGCTCACAGACACATAACGTGTATGGCAGTCCATTCTCCCTGCAGCACGGACTACACTGCCTATGATGCTACATTCTTTAGAGCTATACCGGTAGCATTCTGCCTATTAGCTTAGCACAGCAACAACAGGCGCTCTCTCACCCAGGAAACACGCAGAGAGAGGGCGTCACCCTGTAACCATGGCAACCGTAACGCTGCCGCCTGGAACAACAGAACGTAGCTGTCAAACAAAACCCAAACAGGCCTGACCCGCGACAATATGAAACAGGAAAGTACCGCCGTGTAATCCATTTATTTCAACAAAGTAACTGTATTCTAAATACCACCTTTTTAAACGGTAACTGTAACGGAATACAGTTACTCATATTTTGTATTTTAAATACGTAACGGCGGTACATGTATTCCGTTACTCCCCAACACTGCAGGCTCCAATGGTATTTAAATATAAATTAAATGTTGAACACAAATCTCCTTACTTTTTGTGCTTATATTTCATATAGTTGGGAACCAAGGTTAGTTTGAAGCCTACAGTTTGCAGCCCACATATTTCAGTAAACCTGCCCTTGTCAGCTCCAGTCTGACCAGAGTTTCTGGTTAAACTGAGATGGAAAGAAATGTCAACATTCTGTTTGTCTGACAGTGTCGTGATCCTGGGTCTTTTGACACAGCGTTTTGTGTTTTCTATCGTTGTGATGTATTTTGGTTCTGGTTTTCTATTTCTTTGGGTTTTGGTTCTGTTCTTCCTCAGTTTAGTGTTTAGTCCTTTCTGCCTGTGTATTCCTGTGTCAAGTCCGCATTTCTTAGTCTGTGTCTATGTGTTCCTGTTTTACTTTGAAAGCCCCTGTCTGATGTCAGTGCGTTTTGTTTAAGTTTCCCCTGCCTCGTCAGCGGTGATGTCTCCCAGGTGTGTTCCCCTCCTGTTTCTCATTCCCTGACTCCTGGTGTGTGTATTTATAGGCTGTGTCCCAATTCAGGGTCTGCACGCTTGAAGTACGTGCACTACGTGTACTACGTACGTGCATACTATATAAGTACGAGAAGCGAGGAAGTGAGAGGGTTGTGAAATGGGACGGTTTAGCCTTCGTTGCGCTGTTCAGGTTGCCTAGCAACCATGATACTAACCGCGAGAAACGCGAGATTGTGTGACATAAATGAAGGAGAAAAATGTTTTGTTGGTCATTCATTTTTGTCATGACATCACTTTGATTAGTTGAGTATCTGAGGCTGAGACCACAGGACTGTAAAACATGATTGTTAGGCTTTATTTCTGTACTGAACAGTCATTTCAAGATTAAAGTCATCTCACTGTGGTAATGTAAATATAATATGGCCAATATTATAGTATTGTCAGATTATTATGAGATAGATAGATATATAGATATGTATATTTAGAGGCTGAAAGTACAAACATCACTAATGTCACATAACTTTGCCAATATGTGGCCAACAGCAGTGTTTTAATGTTCTTCGTTATTAAACATTCGCACATAAATAAGTGAGGTCATATCCAGTACTTACTTTTGACAGTTCACTCTTCGGCAGCTCCCTTCTGCCGTATTTTGCAGCAAAATTATCCACACCCACCACCGCGCTATGAATTGTGGGATATATGGGACCACGAAGCGTGCACCGGACCACGCTTGCTATTTGGGGAAATCGACGGCGCATTTGGAGTATGCATTTGAAGTACACTTCGAATTGGGACAGCCGTCGTCGCGTGGCGGTGACGTAATCGCACTTAAAATGCGTACTTCAAGCGTGCAGACCCTGAATTGGGACACAGCAATAGTGTGTGTTACCTCGTCCTCGTTGCTGGTTCGTCTGCGTTTTTCCCCTTCGTCGTCCAGAGTGGTTTCCCTGTGTATTTCTACGTCTCCCTGCATCTGTTTCATGTCTCAAGGTTTCAGGTGTGTTTTTGTTTAGCTTTTCCCAGTTTAGGTTACTCCCAGTTCTGTTTTTCGCCACCCTCGCCTTTGTTGTATTAAGCACGGTCCCTCAAAGCTTCCTCACCTCAGTTGTGCTGCATCTTGGATCCTTTCACAATTCCATACGGCTCGCCTCGCGAACCGTGACAGTGACAGCAGAGACAAGATTTACCAAACAGTATGGTTTAGTGAGAGTTGGCAAAAGTACAGACATTCTTTAGAAGTATAAAAACTACTAAGTACTGATTCAACTTCTTTACTCATGTAAAGGTAAACGAAATTGCAGGCTCTGAAACTTAAAGTAAGAAAGTGAAAAGTAGCTCTTTGGATGTTTCTATTTTTAGAACTATAGAAACATCCTCTCCCCAAAGCTGTTAAACTGAAAGTAACGAGCCTGTTTTAAAAATGTAGAGTAGAAAGTACAGATACTCAAGTAAAGTAGATACCTGAAAATTGTACTTAAGTACAGTAACAAAGTATTTGTACTCTGGGTATAGAATGGTACCAAAAAATAGTGGAACATCTCTTTAGAGTGAAATTTGGGTACCTGTTGGGTGGCAGGAAAAGTATGGAAACAGCACTAAAGGTTACATATGATGACTCATTTCTGTGTTCGTTAGATCACAGAAATTGCAATATGCTGTAGGAATTATAGGTACTGCAGTGCAGAGGTTTGAATCGTATCTACATATCTATCAAACTCCAACTTGCTCATGTAAATGCGGAGTTGTCCTCACACACTAAGATAAATTATGGAGTTCCACAGGGTTGTGTGATGGGACAACTTCTGTCTACATCATACAATCCATTAGGCAGCATCATTAGAAGGGATAGTATACATTTTCACTGCTATGCAGATGACACCCAGCTGCTCACCAGATAACACACACACCAATTAGTTAAACTGCAGGAATGTCTTAAAGATATAAAGACCTGGATGGCCTCTAATTTTCTGATTCTAAATTCACATGTAACAGAGGTTATTATACTCTGTCCTAAAAAATCCTAGAAACATGGCGTCTAATCAGATACTTAATCTGGATAGCATGATGTTGGCCTCCAGTAACACTTTGAGGAATCTTGTTTTTGACCAGGATATGTCCTTCAATGTGACAGACTGCTTTCTTGCATTTACACAAGGTCACTAAAATTACAAACATCCTGTCTCTAACACTCAGCAGTGCTCAGTGGATGATCAAAGTAGATAAGAGTGATGACACCAGAGTGAGTAAAATATGACAATACCTTTAATCTTCTCTAAAACTGACTTCATACTTGCTCTTACATAGATGGAAGGGCAGTTGCTGAGAAGACTGTAATATAAACAGAAATGTTTCTGGTGATAAACTCAGGATCAACGGCTCTTCTAGTTATCCTTCAGTTAAAAATAATGAATAAGCTGACCATGAGTGTCCGTGAAGAAGTAGCCTACGTGATATGCTGAGCATGTGGGAGATTTGAAAATGTAGACATAACACCACAAGACCTGAGACAAGCACTGCTTGCATCTGTTCATGGCACACGTGCTGGAAATGCGCTCAACAATGGCTGTTGCACTGCTCTTGGTTGCCCCGGTGATGAGTGGTGTAAGAGGCAAGAGTGATAGACTGGCATCCTTCACCAAAGCCTCTGGTTTTAATTTGAATTTTTCTGACTCAAACGGATCAGGTGATGACTGAATACAACTTTAGAATATTTTTGTGGACTCTAAATATGATTTTAAAAAAGAAAGTATCAGGAAGCATTTCTTGATATATGCTCAATCATTGGGGAAACCTGTATTCAGCTGAGACTGAGGAAGTCGCTTGGATGAGTGATGAAATGTTTCTCCCACTGAAAACGCTACGCCGTAATGAGCAGACTTTTTGTACCAGGAAGCATGCACACTGGGGCTTCAAAATATAAGTCAAGCTCTCTCTGTAGTTCTCTCTGTACACAGGGCATAATTTGATGTTTGTCTTTTGGGTGTAAATTTGTGATGAACTTTAGTAGCACTGCCCTCACTGTGCCCTGATGTCAGAGGCTGACACAGGAGGCAGGAAAGTACTGCGTACCACTCAGGAAATCAGGTTATCTTAACTTTGAAAGCTAAACGGTCTCAAATGTCTCTATATTTATATGCTGCTCCCTGATGTGGACAGGACATACTGGTTTGGACAGGATCTTAAATATTCAACCTGAAAATCTTTACAGACATACATGATGTAATTTGTCTTAGAAAAGAAATCTGCAAGCCTTTTAAGATTGGATTTAAAAGTACAATCACACCAAAAATGAAAATTACTTTTGTTTTATTATTCTCATAAATCTCATACTTTTGTGTTTTCTGTGGTGAAATAATAAAGGTACTGTATTGGAGGATTGAAGTCTGATGTCACCAGCATGGTTACATGATGAGATCCCACAGTGTCTCTTGTGTCACAGTAGCTTTAACTAAGGGCGAGCCGTTTATTGCAGGCTGGTTAAACAGTACAAAATAAAAGGGCAAATGCAAAACTAAAGAATAACCTAGAGTGGGTGAACTAAGATTAAAACATGAAAAAAAAACCCTGAACATGAAGACCTCCCATGAATACATGAAAACCTAGAAACATGACATGAACACAGCAGACAAAGCAGGACGATTACACAGGGGATGAAGTCACATGGGGAATCTAATACAACTGGGCAACCTTGGAGCTCAAGATAACTAAATGAACTTAAACATACACCATCAAAATATATGAAAACTCAAAACGCTTGGTAAAGCGACCAAGGATCGTGATATTTTGTGGCTGTGTATGGTTAAATGACACCAAACAAGCGTCAGTTACAGAATAAGCTGTTTGGCATTTGCATTATTATCCTATCCCAGCTGTCATAGGACAAGCGCATTAAGAGAATTTGAGTTTCTCAAAAAAGCTTAAAATATGAGTACCAAACAAACACTAAAATAACATTAATTCTTTTACAGTACATTATATAAAAATCCACTAAATTTAATCATGAAAACACTCATTTTTAAGTGTTTAAGGATCACAGAGCAGACCAATAAAATGCTGACAGACACTTATTGATTTGGTTGAAAGAAACCACCACCCATTAGCTGTCAGTCAGTCAACAGCAGGCAACAAATGAATGCACGACAGTTAAATTTTATCCGCAGTCTGTGAATAAAAGTGGGACACCATGTTCAGCATTCTCCGGGACTGATAACAGTATTTGAAAACAGGTTTGGGGGAGTTTACTGTAAGCCGTGTGCAGTCTGGAAAAACTTTTGATAAACCACGTTACTCCCCAGCTTTGACCAGTCAGCAAAGATAAGCGAGAAAAAATATCATTTTCTACTTCATGGTTAATTAAAAAGTGGCTCGATGACATAAAAACAAGTTAAGCACTCATTTTTAATATGTTTACATACTTCTCTGTTTATTACAGTTTACTGAAACTAAATTACAACTATGGTATGTGTGAGGGGGGAAAAAAAAACACTGAGTGAACTGCCTTCACAAAGTGCTGTGTTTGCGTTGCAGTATCTATTCCACACTTCTTAAATCTGACCACCGCTTCCCATATGAAACAAAACACAACTAATGCTAAATGTTATGACGTGCGGTGTACAGACGAGGATCCAAATGCAGAACAATACGGTGGATAAAGTTAAATAAGTCCACATAAAGCACATAAGTAGCACCAATGGAGACATCAACAAACAATCTAACAAGGTCAAACACAGAGACGGGACAACTATTTATACAAACCGGGCTGATCAGGGAGAGGAGGGCAGGAAACAAAACCGACACAGGACTCTTTCTCCAAAACAACAACCTGTGGGAGACATGAGTACTAAAACTAAACAACACGCATGAGATGAGGAATCGGTCTGAGACAGAGGGAGGCATACCACAAACACAGGGGAGGGTACGTCTGCTAAATAATAATAAAGTAAAGAGTTATGTTGGCTCACAGATGTGCCAGCCCTCATTTCTTTGTGTTGTGTTTCTAAAGATCCAAATGTTCTTTATTGGACGTTAACTCCTTTTTCACCTGTTTTCAGTCCTGTGTTTGTGCCTGATCATTTTCACAGGACTGTTATTTTGTTGAGCCGCACATGTAGTAGAATAAGGCGACAACAAGGCAAGCTGTTTGTACTGCAAGTTTATTTAAATGGCAGTAAATCATTTTTCCTAATGTGAAAGTTATTTTTGGCAGTGTGAGAGTAGCTTAAAAAATTGCATAACTATAGGTAAAGGAGACACTCCTTTTCTGTACACTCCTTTCAAGAAGTCGTGTTTGAACAATGATTACGAATGAAGGAAAAAGTTAGGCTTGGCTTCATAAAGCCTGCAGAGTTTTATTGGATTGATATTTTTTCTTTAAGCTGTAAAAGGAGAACAGTCCTCGTCACATTTATGGTAAAATAAAAGGACAGTTGAATAATAAAGCATACGTCATGCACATCAACATTATAAATATTAAGTAAAGATGTAAAAAGACAAAGTTAATCTGTGCACCAAAAAGTACAGCGTATTTATAATAAAAGACTGTATTTACCATGAAATTGTACACTGGTTAAAATTACTTATTATAATAACTTATTTGTTAAAAACCTGACTTGGGACCCCCTTTCATCTATTGTGCCTGGCTGCATCGAATAATAAAGATGTCCGTTCCAAGTACTGACTTTGCTGCTTGCTAAAATTGTACAAATTTCTGTATTTCCATTTATGTTTGCACCTTTCAATAAATCACTGCACCCATGTCCCATTTTCCTACCAAAATATAAAGAAATGAGGGGTAGCTCAAGACTTTGCACAGTACTTTATCTGTTTTTGACATGTCATAGCAGACAAAAGTTGTAAGTAATATGAATACAAACTCGATTCCTTAAAGCCTCTTCAGTCTCTCATGCTGTTCTGCTCTGTATATAGAACAGAGCCATTGCTGATGTTTGGAGGAAAGTCTGAAGGTCAAAGGATCTGCTCGTAAAAAAACAACCCCCCCCCCCCCCCCCCCCCCAAACTCTGTTATTACTAATGATAGGATGAAATCAGTCCAAACTGAGACATAATACCAAGTGAATGCCGACTGTGTAGACCGACCTTGCACGCATCAGCAGATATCCCTAAAGTTCAAACTCATTTTGTTTTTATCTCAGCAGCCCCTCATATCGTCTCCCTCCCCAATGTGCACCGGTCACTTCCAAGCATTTCACACCCACAAATCCTGGCTCTCCCATATAAGCTGGCTTAGCATCCTCTCTCAATACATTCACAGAAGCCTCTTCAGCATTCGATTCCCATCACACTGCCATCCAGCCATGACTTCACCTGGGCGCTTTGCAGGACTTTGCATAATTGCTCTGGTGCTGTTTTATGGTGCACATCTGGGAGGTAAATAGATTTATAGATTATTTTTTTTTATTATTATTTTTTAGAATATATACATTATGCATTCTTCAAACTGTAGTGCTTTGAACCTTTCCATTTCTTCTTGTTGGATTTCCACAGAGACCAAGAACTCTCGCAAAGAGCACAAAGAGCCCAACGTCCCGTTCCCCCCTGCCCGTCCCACCACTCACAATCTGGCTGCCATTTGTCATCAGGGTAGAGGTCGCCCCAGGTACCCTCCCAGTTTCTTCCCCAAATCCGGGTCCAGCCACTTCCGACGCCGTGGACATGCCATGAACCGCCTAGAGTCGTGGTTCAGAGTGTGCTGCAGTGGACACCTAGACGAGCAGAGCAGCCAGATCCTCTGCTGCGCTCAACAAGCGGTGAGTCTGAGTGTGTGGGACCGAAGTAAACCTGAAAACACTTAGCATATCATCAGGAAGAGTTCTGCTATTATTTACTATTTATACAGTTAGTAGGGAATTAATAATACTCATTTTTTAGCTTCATTGTCTTAAAATTTATGGACTGTCCAAGAGGCTTTGGTTTTCAAAACTATAAATTCATACAAATCAGTATAATTTTAAAGAATACGACACAGTAAAGCATTTTATACCTGTATTTTTGTCCCCTTCACTGCTGAAGCCAGCAGTTTCCAATCACTTTTATGTAAATTGGTGAGTGACAGTTGGTTGTGCTAACAACATGAGGATGAAAATACTTAATCTAACTTCAAAACTGTTGAAGAAATACTTGCAAGCTAATCTGGAAGCTGCAGTGGGTTTACACCCCTGAAAAGACTTTGGCTGCTTCAGGTACTTCAGCAATGTGTTCAGCGATCTGTACTTCCAGTTTAATTCTCAGTTACTCCTCTGATGTAAACAAGCAGGGACTGTTGTGTGGGGCCAGGCTAATAAAGCATAAAATTATTTTTAACAGAACTGAATTCAGCTTATTGATGGTAAATGGCCTGTATTTGTACAGCGCTTTTACTAGTCCCGCCTAGGGACCCCAAAGCGCTTTACACACCCAGTCATCCACCCATTCACTCTCACATTCACACACTGGTGGAGGCAAGCTACAGTTGTAGCCACAGCTGCCCTGGGGCAGACTGACAGAAGCGAGGCTGCCATATTGCGCCATCGGCCCTTCTGGCCAACACCAGTAGGCGAAGTGTCTTGCCCAAGGACACAACGACCGAGACTGTCCGAGCCGGGGCTCGAACTGGCAACCTTCCGATTACAAGGCGAACTCCCAACTCTTGAGCCACGATCGCCCCACCCAGATGTGGGCATCCTCAAGAGAGCGAGTTTCTAATCTTGCCCCTTGGAAAAATGAATTGCCCACCTGTGTTTTAGATCAGCCTTCTTCTAAGCTGGCAGCTCATCACAAATGGATGTCTTCAGTAGTGGGTGTGTGAAGCTGCTGACAGGAGTAGAAACGTACAACAACCTCCCTCGCCAACTTCTTTTAAACTTTGGCCGTAATTGTTAGAAGCATCCAGCTTGGACAGCTACGACAGAAAATAAAGACAAATTGCATTTTATTTATCAACGTAAACACAATAATGTAAATGAAGCTTTAAAACTTTATGTTCAAGCACCTTATTTTTATCTTGAAATGTGCTATACAAATAAAATTTTACTTGACTTTTATTTTTAAAGTTTTCTAAAATACTTATGCAGATGGAAGATAAAAAGAAAATATTGACCGATGCTGAGTGAATCGCCGTGAGCTGCACCTGCTTACAAATCTGATTCCTCTAACATAAATTTGTGGTTCTAAATACTTTCCCCCCCCCTCTGGCTAATGTAACGATACTGTGTGACATGACTCTTCTTTCTTACAGTGGAAAAACGCCCTGTCTCTGTTCTGTGTGGAAGAGTACTCCACCATGACCCTCCCGTACGAGTGCTGTGAGAACACTGGAGAAGCCCGCTGGTCATGCTTCGACAGCGAGCTGCCAAACCCAAACTACACCTCAAACCCAGGCTACAATGCCCCTGAAATCCCCGAGGAGCCTGGATTCACGTTTGACCCAAATGCCTGCTAGAGGTCGAAAATAATAACTTTCCACTCTTTCACATTCCTATAGTGAGATAATATTGAAGAAACACTTGCAAACCTCTATCAGACAATCCTATCTAAATCTTGTCTTTGTCACGTACAGCTGCTCCCTGATGTGGACAGGACATACTGGTTTGGATTACACTATCTAAGGACAATTAGAGTCCCATCTAGCCTTGTTATCAGCTCAGCATTTTAACCAAGCTTTGCCATATTAATAGGAAACACATTTTAAAAATGCAACTCGGTGCTTAATTTTATAAGGCTCACAGAATGTGTCTGGCTTAAATGTTGTAATTTCTGACATGTAGTGTTTTTAGAGAGAAAAATAAACACACTCCGCAAAGAGACTGATGTGGTTTTTGTTACATCAATGTTTGTTATAGGGTTGATCTGGATCGCCTTCAAAAATCAATCTTTTTAACATCCAGTCACAAATCTGTAGAATTATTTTTGAAAAAATACATATGATGTAAAGGTCTCCACCAGGGGTCACAGTTGGCTGGATTATCAGCACGTGTGGCTGATAATTGTTGATGGGTAATAAAGGTTTCAGTGTGGTGTAGCATCTTTGTGCAGTAAAAAAAAAATCTCAAATCGAAACTTTACAACCATCATTGAGTTATCTTCACTAATATAATCCAGACCACAATCACTGGAATGGTCATCTGTGTGACTCCTTCAAAGTAAAAGGTGAAAGCGTTACAGGAGTTAAAATCTGGTGACTCCAGCTCCCATATGATTTGACTGACATTTTGAGATTTGGCAAACCATTCAGTGACCCCCGTTTCATATGGATGGGGGTGTTGTCATCCTTGAAAAGACACAGATCAAGGTGATCACTCGGAACCGTTTTTTTTTTTTTTTTTTTTTTTTTTTTTTTTTTGTAATTTGCAAGATCAAAACAATCAGAAATCTGTTTTTCATATGTTATTAACTTTTAAAAAGGAGCCAAACTGATTTTACTTAAAGAAATCCCAAAGAATGGAAGACCACAGGGACAGTTTTAATTAAGGCCGAAAGTGACAGGTCAAGGAAAATCTTAGATAAGCAGAGGCAAATGATGGTGAGAACAGTCATAGTCAACCCATACACCAGCTCCAAAGACCTGCAACATCTTGCTGCAGATGGTGTCACTGTGCATCATTCAACTATTCAGCGCACTTTGCACAAGGAGATGCTGTATGGGAGAGTAATGCAGAAGAAGCCTTTTCTGCGCACATGCCACAAACGGAGTCACCTGAGGTATTCTAAAGCACATTTGGACAAGCCAGCTTCATTTTGGAATAAGGTGCTGTGGACTGATGAAACTAAAATTGAGTTATTTGGGCATAACAATAGGAGGTATGCATGGTGGAAACAGAACACAGTATTCCAAGAGAAACGCTTGCTAGCCACAGTAAAATGTGGTAGCGGTTCCATCATGCTGTGGGGCTGTGGCCAGTGCACGTACTGAGAATCTTGTTAATGTTGAGGGTCACATGGATTCCAGTCAATATCAGCAGATTCTTGAGAACAATGTTCAAGAATCAGTGACAAAGTTGAAGTTGCACCAGGGCTGGATATTTCAACAAGACAATGACCCTAAACTCTGCTAAAAATCTACTAAGGCATTCATGCAGAGGAACAAGTACAATGTTCTGGAACGGCCATCTCAGTCACCAGACCTGAATATTATTGAAAATCTATGGTGTGACTTAAAGCGGGCTGTCCATGCTGATCCAAACAACCAATGATTTATGAAGGAAAAAGATGAAAATTATCAGGGGTGCCCAAACTTGAGGTGCATACCACTGTACTTGGAGTAATTTTGATGGGACGGCCACTCCTGGAACAGTTCCCTGCTTTTCTAAGTTTTCCTGATTTGTGGATAATGGCTTTCACTGCATTTTGCTGGAGTCCCAAGAAATTAGAAATTGCTTTGTAACCTTTTCCAGACTCATAGACGTCAATGACTTTGTTTCATAGCTGTTTCTATAGATTGTGACATGCTGTGTTCCTTTTTAAGATCTTAATTCAACTACCAATGAAATTGAACTTTTTCACAACAAAAGAACAGAGACAAAGGTTTCTGCATGACTAACCACAAAAAGTAAATGTCACTGTATGTGTGATCATGAAACACTAAATCAAGTCATTAGCCTTCATTAATACTTCATTCAACTTAAATTTTGATACTTCAACAACATTTTATTCCTAATGTATAACATTTTGAACAAAACAATTTTACTACATGATAATATTGCTACTTCTACCTTTTTAAATGTTGTTTAGGAGTACAAATAAGTTATTTCTCTCTTCTACGTTTTTAAAAATAGCTACTTTTACATTTCTTATTATTCCCACTACAAAGTTTCTTAAAAACGAACTCTTTAGATGAAGTTATTTTTCTTGTTTTCCCCACCTTTTTACATTAATTTTAAGAGGTTCCTAAATCATGGGGTGGTGTTATTTTATTTTGAAAGTGCTTATGTTATTCTGAAATATTCCCCCACCGGAAATGCTGTTCTTGCCCAGACTAGCAGCCCAAACAAAACTGCCGCTTCCGCACTGCTTCCTTGTTTATTTGTTTTGAGGAAAACACCGCCTTTATAAAAGAATAAAAAGTATTTTTTAAATTTAATTAGAAGCTATAAGAACGTCTAAACACGATTTTCCGGTAAGTTTAATGTTTTGTGTGTATTTTCGAGACTTATCTGTGTGGTTAAAGTTAGAAAAGTTAAAGCAGCGGCAGCTAGCGTTGTCGCCTATGTTCAGTTGAATAGCGCTGCTCAGACGCTTCGGTATCTCCCACATTAACATGTCACAACACGCATTAGCCTCTCTGTGTTGTTGTGTGTGTGTGTTTTTTTAAAAGTTACTTTACTTAATAGCCTACCCGGTGCTTAGTCGCTTTTGGTAGGAAGCTGCCGCCTGTTTATGTGCCCTTTGTCTCCATCAGCAGAGCTGTTCAACGTGGCTGTTGTTGGTATTTCTAGCATGAAATCATGTAGAGTGTATACTGTTCTTGAGCTGGGCATTTTTTCCACACAGGTCCACGCCTTGCTGAACTGACGACACCGATACATTTGAAGCTAAGGGGTGAATAAAGACCCCCAGTTTCCTCCAAAGCAAGTCCAGAGTGTAGTTTCTTGTCTGAATGGCCACAGCTGCAGAAGAGCCTCCAGGGCTACAGGGCCAGACTGGCAGTAAGTACTGTGTTGTAATACACCACCTTTCGTGCCAGTGGATACAACATATAGCCTGAAATAACTTTAATTGCTTCATACAGATTCACTTCTCAAGGCATGTCTCAGAAAGGTCTCACATGGTAGTGTACTCAAGATAAAGAGGTGGGGGTCCATTCATATGGGACCACCTGGGGATAATACAGGAGTAGCCAAAAATGCTTACCTGACATCACGCATGTAAACTATGCTTAATTATGTTGACTTATGCATGTTGTACACAGGCATATTTTAAATACTTCAATCATTACAATCAATATAGATGTGTAATTGAAGCCATTTAACAGAGTCCTTAATAGGTTAAAAGACAACCTTTGTCTTCAGTAAATTTGGGGCATCTCAAATAAAAGAAGAAGAAAGCAAATAAAAGTACTTCCCAGAATGTCTTAACTATTCCTTTAATGTGTACTAAAAAGGAAAGAAAATGGAAAAAATATGTTTATTTACCTCACATCACAGTAGATTTATGACACAAAGTTTTCATCAGAGCATCTGAGGAAAAAAACAAAACAAAAACCAGAACTTTAATTGAGTACAAAGGCCACTTTTCTTGGCCTGAGTACATAATTACATCTTAAATCAGATGTTTCTGGCTGTTCTTGATTTGATCTTTAAAAAAAAGTGGTTTGCAGGACAAAGTAGATGGATCTCATGCTTCACAGAAAGTTTACGTACTTACCTCACTTTATTAAAAATTAAAATGAGCGCTTTTCCAGAAGTTTTGTGCCATTGTGTAAAATGTAAACGTAGAAATATATAATTATTTTGAATTTGATGCCATCAACTCATTTGGGACAGGAGGGTGTTTAACACTGACTGCTCTAGTTATGAAAACACACTGTTTTCTCCTTATTGCTTAACACAGGAATTCAGCTGCACAACAGTTTCACACTATTTCTATCCCTCTGAACACTTTTATATTCACCCTGTCACTGCTGTCACTACTCCAGAAAAATGTTGTTACTCAGCATCCGTTTTATGGAAATGTACAAGAACAGCATAGACTCTGAAGAAAGGAAATCAGTTGTTGACTGTAAGAAGAAAGGAGCGATGAGTAACCGGAACTGAAATTAGGGAAGTGTGAATAATAAAGTGTTGAAACAAGAGATTTTGGCCTCCTTTGACTAGTTTTACATTTTCTAATGCCACATTTTTGTTAGTGGGTGTTGGAACTGCAGTAATAATAATAATAAGTCCTTACTGGATTAAACAAGGACCTCTTTCAAAACATGCTGTCTTTCTAGCTGCGTAAGTAGCTCCAAAAATTGGTATATTACTGATGTTTTCACACATGTGTGAGTTAACCCTGCCTTGTGAGCTAATGCCCTCCCGTACCAGTACAGATTTTGGCTTTTTGAACTGATAGCAGTCTGAATGGTCTTTCCCTCCCTGAACTCAGAGGATGAGGCATTCATGCTATCCAAAAAGGATTTCACATTTTGATTTGCCAGACCACAGGCAGCAGGAGGCTTACAATGGGCTTTGGGGATGGGGCTATGAACCTAAACATAACCGGTCCATATATAGTGAAGGCAAAAAGTCTTTGTTATTGTTGTCAACAGAGGTCTGAGTATTTTCCTGTTGGTTTTGGCCATTTCACAAACAAAGTTAGAGTAAATGAAATCTCATAAAAAGTACCCACAAACTTTGCCATTCTTACAAATTGTTTAACTGAAATCAAAAATAGATGTGTGCTTTTAAAAAAAATGAAGCTGAGATTAAACAAAATAGAAGTTGTTTGTTATTGGTCAAATAAGGTGGATCCAAGCATCAGCTCTTTTCTTAGTTGATTCTAACCTCAGTTTTGAGAAGCGTCTCCCAGTGCTTCTACCATTTTTGGAATATCACAAGATCGATACTCAGTTTTAGTGGCACTAAGACTATCATTCTTGCTTTTATTTCCTCTCATTTGGATTATTGTAATTATTTTAGCAAGTATCAATCACAAATCATTCTACGGTCTTTAGATTGTTCAAAATGCAGCAGCCAGACTTATAAACCCAAGCGAAGTTAGTGTATTTAAATGCGTTTTAATAACCAAGATCACGTGCATTACATTTAAACATACTGCAACTGCTGTCCCTGTATAGAAGCCTGTTAACTGGCCCCACCTCATGCTTAAACATGAAAGGTGATCGAGTGTTTGCTGTTCGGGGTTCTTGATGGTGGAGTGACTTGCATGAGGAACTCCGTCTGGTTTTGTTGGTGCTTAAGTCTCCAATCTTGTGTGTTTTATTATAGATTTCATACCTTTGACATCATCATCATTATTATTATTTTTATTGGTTCTATTATCACAGTCCTGGCAAATTTCCTTTAACTGAAAGCCAAAAAGCTCCAAAATGTTTGACATGCTGGAGAAACTCTCAATAGTCAGTTTTGAGCTCAGGCCTAGAGCAAGCAAAAGCCTTTTTGGATTTTAAAAAAAAATGTGTTTGTTGTCTTAGTTTTATTTGTGGATACAGCAGTTGTGTACACTGATAATGATTTTTATGAGGGATGTTCACAACAGGATTGTGCTTGCCTTTATTGCATTGCTGTCTGAGCATTGACAGGCGTTTAATATCACTTCTTCTGTAGATGACAAATATTGGTGAACCCCTCCCCAGCTTTAGTTCTGCAAATTAATGCCCAGTCATCTTCCTTATTACAGTCGTCTGGTGATGTTGTCTGAACCATGTCGATATTTGTTGCGTTAATCAAGTGGACTTTGCATGTTCTCTCTGTGTTTGCGTGGGTTCCCTCCGGGTACTCCGGCTTCCTCCCACTGTCCAAAGACATGCAGCTTGTGGGGATAGGTTAATTGGATAATCCAAATTGTCACTAGGTGTGAATGTGCGAATGAATGTGAGTGTGAATGGTTGTCTGTCCCTATGTGTTAGCCCTGCGACAGACTGGCGACCTGTCAAGGGTGTACCCTGCCTCTCGCACTATGACAGCTGGGATAGGCTCCAGCGCCCCCCGCGACCCTGAAAAAGGATAAGCGGAAGCGAATGGATGGATAATCAAATTCAGAATAAACATATTTGTTAAAAAAAACAACAGTTTTTTGTGTCAACACAGTGTCCCAGCTGTTTTGGAAATGGCGCTGTAATATACATAATAAATGTTTAAAGGAAAGTGAATCGCAGACATCATGATGTTGTGTCACTTTCACAAGTGTGTTTCCTTAAAGATGAACGGAAGCTAAGTGTCATTAAGTTCAAACACCAGTAATATTACAGTGTAATACACATCAGGAAATTCACCGGCTTTGTATGAACTCACTTTAATAGCATCCTTATCTAATTCCTTCCATTGCACACAAAGACCTGCAGAGTCAGTTCTGGAGGAAACTGTCTTCTTTCAGAGGTAATGTTTGAGGTGTGTCTGCATGCTCAGCTGCACTCTCTATTTTCAGCGTTAGGGAATGGTAGAAGCTGTTTCCGTCTGTGTTGTTTGACATTACTGCATCCACTGTAATAACTGTTTGCCTTATCTGCTCATTTCCTGTCCTGTGTGTGTGTGTGTGTGTGTGTGTGTAATTTCCTGTGTAACATTATGTCTTTCTTTCTGATTCCAGACTTGAATGGGTCTCGAAAAAATGCTTCAGCTGAGGTGAGAAATGAGGGAATTTGTGGGGAAGAAACTGAAAATCTGTCTCGGTCAGTTAGGAATTGCACATTTCTTTCCCCATAAGCAGTTTGGGATTAGCCGGTATTCTGCTGACAGGTCATTTGTGCCTTCCTGTTTGAATCGTGAGAATATTACATGTTCCTGCACTTACAATGAGTTCTTTTCCTCTTGTAATTCTGTTTTGTGCCATGTTTATACTGACAGGGTCCAAGTGCTAGCACATCTCAGGCTTTGAAAAAAATCGGGCATCGTGGGATCGATCCCACTGGGGAGACGACGTACAAGAAGGTTGGGAATCAGCCATTGCAGACTTAAGCACATTTTTTCACTCTCTCTGTAGAGCTGCATCTTACAAAAACTTTCATTATCTTTTCCTCTTCCAATTGTTCTCTTGATGAGTTAATGAATTATTTGGCTTGTAAAATAGTGATAGTAGTGTCATCTCAAAATGTATAAATCTGTGCCTTGGTTTGTCTGCCGCTCACTATTCTGGCCTGTGAAACGCACAGCAGTCTCTTTTTATTGCCATTAGCTTAACCCTTCATCACCCTCACATATGATCTAATCTGTCCTGTCTTTTGAATAAGTGCTCTCCGCTTACTGCTAGTGTTCATAATCTGGAAATCCTTATAAAGCAAGTGCTCTGTGTCTTTTCCCTCTCTTCAAACCTCATTGTGGGACTTCTTTGTGATTATTCAGTTGAACTTGACACCCACAGGATGTTTATACAGGCTGTTGGGAGCTATAGTTACATTTCCTACAATTTGTGAAGTCCACCAAAACAGTGTTCCATATTTTAAGATAACCCCGTTTTATCCTATAATGGACCTTGGAATAGCCGTTTGTTCATTAACTGTTTGAAACACACTGTTTAATGCCCCAGTCAGACAGGCCTAGACCAGGCTGTTAGATCACTTGACCAGAGCCAAGAGATCTAGTTGCCAAGGTAATGAAGTACCTGTTTGTGAGTATTCCCCAACCGGTTTACTGGAGGCTGCTGGCAGCTGCTGGGAAGTTGGTGTGAAGGTGAAGTTTCCCAATTCGCATAGGCCAAGACACTGGTCAGTGACCCCTGGCAACTACCGGTCACAAGGAAAGTGTGTGTAATCTGTGGGCGGTTGCTGGAGTTTGCTTGCAGTCACTTTGGTTGCAAAAATTTATGCAGGGCTGCAACACAAGCATCTTTCAGATTGCTTTGGTCGTTTTTGCATGGACGGCACCATCTTGTGCGCAAACCCTTACAAACTGCTCGCTAAGTGGGAGTGAAACTGCGAAAAGTGCAAAATGGAAACGGAGACCATTCGTGACTTGCTTTGTTTGCACGGCTTTTACTTTGAAGACAAATGGTCTCCGTTTCCAGCTTGTGTTGCACTTTTTTCAACTAAATAGCGAGTATTTGCAGGCAAGCTGGTGTCCTCTGTGCCAACTCCAGGTGATCAAAGCAGTCACAAAGAGGTTTTTGGTGGAGCACCTTCTTTGCAAGTGAGTTCACCATGCGACAGCCAGCAACCGCTCTTCAACCTGTTGGGGTATACACAGTTTTCCAAGTGACCAGAGGTTGCCAGATGGGTCATTAGCCAGTCAAGGCCTGTGTGACTAATGCCTAAACTTCCTTCTTTCTTCCTTTAGCCAACTCCCTTCTTATTGGCCTCCTCTCCTGAACAGCATGCTTGAACGGCAGGTGGGTGGGCTACTGTGCTCACAGACAAGCTTGATATGACCATATTAGGGATGTCAGGTTAAAGGAAACTGAAGCTTTGTACATGTTTAATAGAAGCAACAACCACTGTAACCATGCATAGGAAAAAACATAAATGGTGGGCTTGAAAATGCAGCCACTAACGGCCATGTGAACAAGCACTTATAAAATGTGCACTTGTGCTGGCACTTTTTGATGTGGTGGTACTTCACACTGTTTAGAGTACATTTTAACCAAACCGGAATATTTTCCTCCTTTTTAAACCATTGTCAGCTTTACATTTATACCTGACCACATAGCAAGTGAAAATGAAAGCAAACTGAACATTGGTCCCAGTAGAGATTTGACTCTCAGCTGAATGTTGAATGTTGAGTGTGTTTGTACCATCACCTCCACCCCACCTAACAGTAAACATGGGCTCTGTTTGGTGAACCTTTTGAGTTAACCTATTTATTAATCTTTAGTGAAATGTCTGAAATAAAAAGTGTCTCCCACCTGCCAAAGCTTGCAAGTCCCTATGCCACTTAATTTCTTGAAGTATTCCCTTTGAAATGCATTTGTTGCATTTGATACATGTAATTTTTCTTTCTTCCAGACAACGTCATCAGCTCTGAAAGGTGCTATCCAGTTAGGCATCACGCACACGATAGGCAGCTTAAGTCAAAAACCTGAAAGAGATGTGCTGCTGCAGGACTTTGAGGTGGTGGAGAGCATCTTCTTCCCCTGGTCAGTTTGTAACGATGAATTAGTTTGTAAAGGAAATGAAATGGGTGTCTGCCCTGTGTGCAGACAGGATCAGTATATTTTACTTCTGCAAGCCTACTTTGAAGCTGTGTGGAAAATAATCTTGTGCTCCTCTGTTTGTGACCTGCAGTGAGGGTAGTAACCTGACACCGGCACACCACTATGGAGACTTCAGGTTCAAAACATACGCCCCGATGGCCTTCCGCTACTTCAGAGAGATGTTTGGCATCCGGCCCGATGACTACATGGTATTCTTGTATAATCAGCAATTGTTGTCCAAAATATTTCTGAGGAAAGAGAGCAGTTCACTTTTGGGGAAAAAGGAGTGTTTGAGTAACTGTGACTAGGGAAGTGTGAATAATATATCGACACAGGAGAGGAGATGCTGTTCTTACTGTTTTAAAGTAGGGGTGTCAAATGTAAGGCTGGGGGCCAGAATTGGACTGGTGACAATTCCAATTTGTCCCACCGAGTTTGAAAAAAATGTGAAGGAGGGGATAACTTTCAACAGTATATTTAGAAGTTTTACAGCTTTTCCTATTGATCAAGACCTCTCCCATCATCATTCATACTACACCAAAGAAAATTCAATTATAGATATCTGTAATTTTACACGTTTACTTCTTACAGTTTAAGCCTAAAGAAGCATGCTGACAGATTTCTTTAATTTACTACAGCAGCATTTCATTATCATGTAGAAAAACGGAGACCTGCTGTTGAAATTGCACTTCTTTGGCCTCTATTAGGAAATCACATTGATTAAATGTGTATTTAAACTTTTTTAGACTGACAGATATTGGAGATATTTTGATATTTCATGTTTTCTGCCTCCTGCATGCTCCCTCCAGGTCCTGCCTCTCGCCCAGCCCAAACTCTGTATGCTCTGTAGTGAGAACATGGCTTCAGTCAGCATTCATGTGTAAAATGTAGCAATAAGACTGTGTTTTTTTGCTTTTAATCACATGTGTAAAGACCGTTTTTTATGTTGTGTTTATAGTATTCTCTGTGTAACGAGTCGCTGATCGAGCTGTCCAACTCCGGGGCGAGTGGGTCTTTGTTCTACGTCTCTAGAGATGATGAGTATATCATCAAGACGGTGCAGCACAAAGAGGCAGAATTTCTGCAGAAACTGCTGCCTGGATACTTCATGGTATGATTTGATGGTCACACAATGTCCTAATCATCATCCTGTTATCACTATCAAATGCAAGGTCTTGGATATCAGTGGCGCTTTTACAGCGACGCTTTGCTACCCTTAAAACTAATCTGCAGTTGTTTTGTCAGTCTGCAACTGCCATCGCTGTGGGCATTATGTTTTTATGTTGTCCTCATGTACTCCACCTACGATTATTATCATGATATCCCTTGGTACTCCTTCTGGGAATTTTATTCATTATCAACTTTAACTCAAGGAACTGATTAGAATTTAACGGCCAAAGATCAGCTTTCACCTCACGTGTGTTAACTGTTGCATTCTAGTAAATACTTTCACAATAGGAGTGTCCTGAGACATTTTGCAGATATGTTTCTTTGGATTGAAGGACGACATGATTAGATTTGGTACTGTGACTTTACAAAACATGTCAACTAACATGATAAAATCAGAAGCTGTAATTTTGTCTTGAGGCAAAATATCAAAGGTCACATCTGGATAGCCATGGATGTAAAATGCAGCCAAACGGGTTGGTGCAAGACAGGAACTATGAGGCCGTATTTACAGTTACTAAAGTAACACTCTGCAGTCAAATATTGTTCCTACATTGTTTTCTTTGGCTGCTAAAATGCTTTGTTTTTCTTTAAAGTCTCTCTCAACCAGTTAGTCTGGTTTTCATTTAAAGCACTCGACATGCTTGTTACTGACTGAGTTTACTTTTACTCTGGGATATCTGCCTTCTTTTTTTATCAGTTTACTTAAGTCAACCATTCATTTAACTTTTGGTGACGCTGATACTAATGTTTCTTTTCATTTTGTCTCTATTTCTTCCTCCTACTCTTTTTCTTTCTGCCTTAGAACCTGAACCAGAACAAGCGGACCTTATTACCAAAGTTTTATGGGTTGTATTGCGTCCAATCAGCTGGTAAAAACATCCGCATTGCAGTCATGAATAATCTGCTTCCTAGTGCAGTACGAATGCACCTCAAGTATGATCTAAAGGGCTCTACCTACAAGCGACGAGCCTCGGCTAAAGAAAGAGAAAAGGCTGTACCCACATATAAGGACCTGGATTTCATCCAGGACATGCCTGAAGGGCTCTCGTTGGACGCTGATAAGTACAATGCTCTTTGCAAGACCCTCCAGAGAGACTGCTTGGTGAGAACTGTGAAAACATGAGGCTACCAGAATAATAACAGTGTTGGAATTGGTTTAGATAGAATCAGTAAAATGTCTTAATTTCCCTCTAAATGTCCAGCTCCTGCAGAGTTTCAAGATTATGGATTACAGCCTTCTGGTGGGAATTCATAACGTAGATCAGGCCTGTCAGGAGCAGGCCAACGAGGAGGCGGGGGCTGGGGCAAAGGGTCAAGTTCAAAAGGCTCTGTACAGCACGGCTATAGAGGCCATTCAAGCAGAGGTGGGACGCATGGGATCCATGGAAACCGAGGACAGGTGAGTGACAGTGTCTGTGATCGTATCGAGCAGGCTTGTCCCACCAGTTTCTGTCTGAGAAGAATTACAGAAGACTAAAGGTGTTTTTGTTTGCAGAACGGGAGGAATCCCTGCACGAAACTTGAAAGGCGAGAGGCTGCTGGTGTACATCGGTATTATTGACATTCTTCAGTCTTATAGGTAATAATTCACTTTATTGTCCTCATTGAGCTCACTTAACAAAAGAAGCACATGAACAGGAAAGCAGCAGCTTCCGTCTTTGTCCGCTCAGAATGCGTTCAGGGACCGCATCAAGTGTTAAACCCCAGTACACAGTCTCGTTAGCTAACCTGACGTTTTACACTAAAGGTCAGAGCGGACAGTAGAGAATGACTACGGTCGGTCAGTGAGGCAATGAATCTTTGTTACTTTATTTAGAAACTGTGCAAATAAACGTTATCTATACCGGAAAATCTCTGCCAACATGTTACCATGACGCCACCTGTGGTGACTAAAATATGATCTTCTTTGTTCCACTGTGTACACGTGTGGCCAACATCCAAAATAGAGTTCACATGACATGAGTAAACAGGATTTCAGTATCCAGATAAAACTACAAGGGCACTTTCAAATGTTTCTACAGTGAGCGTGTGATAAGAAAATACTTCTGTTTGAGGATCTAAATTTTTTGAAAAGCATAGAGGGGGGAAAAAGTAGTGCTTGGACGAATGGGTAAATGAGGCAAGCTGCATTGAGCAGTCAGAGTAGAAAAAGTTCTATATAAGAACCAGTCTAGTTACTATTTACCATCAAGTCAGAGTGTGTGTGTGTTTTTTCAGATTGGCAAAGAAGCTTGAACACTCCTGGAAGGCTCTGGTTCATGATGGGGTAAGGACCCTTACTAGTACTGGCTAGTTTGGTTGCAATGATTTAGCAATACAGATTTTAACTTGCTTTATTTCTTTTTTTTCTTTCAGGACACTGTATCAGTGCACAGACCGAGTTTCTATGCTGAGCGATTTCAGAAGTTTATGTGCAACACAGTGTTTAGAAAGAATGCATGTAAGTTTATGTTGTCTCCGTCTGAACATGACTCTGTCATACCAGTGTTACTGCACAGACTCAGTTTCTCTGTCTCGTATCTAGTGAAGACCTCCCCGTCTAAGAAGCACCGTGCAGGAGCTGGTCCTGTGAAAAGAGCGGCTGGCTCTGGACCTTCTCTGATGACCCAAGCCAGCAGCAGCAGCACCGCCCAGAGTCCTTTGCTCCAACATCAAGCTAGTTCAGACACTAGAGAGGACAGCGAAGCAGACAAAAGTGAGGATGAAAGAGCACAGAAGCTTTAACTTCTCTATGGGGAACTATTTTTGTTTCATATTTTTCATGACAGCTGCAAACATTTAGTCTTCTTACATGTACCACTATGGGAGATGCTTCTTTTTCAACACAGCAATAAACCGTTTTTGTCCCCTCTCCCCAGTTATGCTCGCAGGTCGTCCTGACCTCCTCCCAGATACCATTCCTCCACGCAACCCTGTTGCTAGCGCTGTTGAAACTGCCATCTCCTCCTTGGGAAGCCCCAGATTATTACCAGCAAGTCGTCTTCAGTCTAACACTCGGGGAGAATCTTTGAACAAGCAAAACGAGGAAGACAGCACCCCCAAGGGGTAAGAGGGGACATATAGTGTAATAGTTTGTGTATTAGCGATCCACCTGTCACTTTTATGACAGTACACACAGACACACACATTTTCCTACAACACGCCAGTGTTATCTGAATGCATTGATTAATGTCTAATTACACTAACTGAATATGGTAGTACCAGAAGTAACTTGTAATTATCTACTAAATGTTCTGCTTTGGATATAAAGTGCACACACCTGCTGGTGTATTTGAATCACCTTTATACACAAGAGCTGGACAAAATACCAGAAACAAAACAAAGTTCAACAACACAGTAATAACATATTCTAACAAAAATGTCTTTAAAGATGAAACGCTTAGTTTCACCTAAAACAGAATTTTATATATCCTTCTCTGAAGTAAGAAATCTTCTACTTCTCCCACTTAAAGTGATCCAAAATGCAGTGCTTCTTTCAGGCTGTATTAGAGGCCTACATTTTTAAACTCCTTTTTAGATAGGTCAGCTTTCACATGATGTGTTCCTCGGTATTTTGTTTTTGCGTGTCTGGAATGAACGTGTGATCCTTTGGTTAATGTGTGGCTTTTGTTCAAATTGTGAAACACTTTGAAAAGTGGAATGCAAATCAACTTAGGAATAAATGAATGACCCATTCATACACAGATTGGAAGTGAGGCCTTCTCAGAAGACAAAAATGTGCCTTAACCAGAACTTCAGGAAAGTCAACATTTTCCCAAAGCAGCACAGGATTCTAGGCGTGGAAACAAGCGTCGAATTAGCTCATAAAGCTTTCTGTAAAAAATGCAGTGTATATTCTGTTAATATTTTCACCTCCATAACCAGTGACTCTCGTGTTGTTTTCAGGGCTCAGTCTAGGACTCTTGAAGAAAGTGGTGCTGAGGAAGCAATCTCACTCAGCGACATAGTCCCGTGTGTAAGCAACTGCTCAGTAAGTTGATTTCAAACCTCAGGTTCTGCTATCAAAATATTTACTCGTATTTGAACTTTTTTTAAACTAATACTCTTTCACTTGGTTTGCAGGTGTAGATGTGAGGAAAAAGAATGACTTGAAGGATGTTCTGAACCTTTCTGAAATCTTATAACTCCCTTGGTATGATTTGAGGTACCAGAACTTACAAAAAAAAAAAATACGCAGTGCATCTCCTGGACCAAGAGGGATATGAAATGTTTGTTTGTTGTCTTTGTTTTTTTTGCACAATATGATGATGTAACTGGGCGGTTGTGTCGCGACACTAGTAACTGCAGACACGGTAATGCTGTAGTTATTGAACACTATTATTAAACCCATAGGAGAAGTGCCTGTATTCACAACCAATGATCATTTTTGGCTCAGTTAAGCTTTTAGTGTGGAAATGTTGCCTTATTGAAGAACTGAGATTCTTCATTCAGGCCTGGCTATATACGTCATTGTCCTTTTTGGGATTATTATTATTTTATTTTATTGTTATTGCTTCTCTCTTCTTCTTTTTTTTTTTTTTTTGACCAAATGGCTGTAGCACGTCTTCATGCAGATTTTTCTGTGTGCCTGCCGCCCACCCAAAGGTCCAAGTCTAGAGTAGTGTTTGTGCTACCTGCTTTGACGGAAAGCCTTATGATGAGGATTGAGAACACAGTTTTAAATAAAGTCTTAGTTTTTAAAGAAATTACTGTATTCATGCATTGTAAGCTTCTGATTTTTAAAAGCTTACTCTGAATGCAAATCATGCTGGACGAAAGACCTTCAGCTTGTGCTTTTTATTTACCCAAGTATTCCCGTGGACCTGGAGTGCTTATACAGACTGTGAATCGTAAATATCACCTGTGATATTCAGGCCAGAAGGTTATTTTAAATGTTTTCTTTTTATACTTGTATTTGCTCGTGGACTATAGACTGGCTTGTATTCAAATGAGACCGATACTGGTACTCGGTAGCAAAACTAATGAGTTAGTCAGCTTCGGTGTCACGGACCAAACCTGCAAAGAGAAGCTTGTGTTATATATGCAAGAAAAACAGAAATAGGAGAATCACACTAAACCTAACCACTTTAGGTAACCAAAGACCATGTTGTGGCATTAGTACAAACTGGTACAATCACTATGTTTTTGTAATAAGTTGGGACATTGAAATTAATATTGTACTAGTAAAGTTGCAGTAAGTCTTTTTTTAAATATATATACATATATACTGCCAGCACAAATGAAAAATTACTGTTGCATGTAATTTGCCTTGTTTTGTTTTTCTCCAGAATAATAGACTCCTATTTTTCTTTTCTTTTTTTCTCAACACTGTGGTTTACGCCTAGTTGAAGCTAATGTGGCCTTTAACTGTTCTGCAGTAAGTCTGACCTTTCCAATTTAGATTATAATAGTAGCTCTCAATATAGTTCAACTTTTGTGAAAATCCTGTGTTAAGAGAGGTGTGTGTTTAACTTTGTGATATGTTTGGAGGGTGTTTGTGCTGCTTCACAGGACACAGTGCACACCAGCACAGTGTGCACTGTTGGTATAATGCTGTTGCGCTTTTGTGACAAGAACAGCATCACTGACCAGCGTAACACCTGAAACAAACCCTCGCTGTCATGGAGTTGCAGAGCTGCAGCAGTTTACGAGTTGCTGATGTGCATCGTGCGCAAAGAAAGCATCTACTTCTAAATTCAGACCTAACTGTCACCTGTATTTTGTGTGGGATTTTTGTGTTTGGTTTTAATTGATTGTGTTAGTTTTTAAGTGATTTTATTTTTCACATCTAACAGCACAGGAAACTTTTCTAAATGAACGTTTCAAAATGTGTGGTGGAATAGTTGGACCTACTTAAGTGTTATTGTTTGTTTTCGGTCTTTGTGGCCACAGAAAACAAGGGCAGGATGTGCAAAAAAAAAAGAAAGTGAGTAATATAGAGTTGGTAGGAGCTTTGGCTGCTGAATATCTGAACTATAATCATTGGTGGTACTGCATTTTCTTTTCCACTATTTACATTTATTTGCTGCCAGAAGCAAACTAAATAAAACTGCAACCATATATGACGGCTTCTATATACTTTCTAACTGATTTATGATGTGCTGTCTTTGGTTATTTTATCATTATGCATTCCTGTCCATTCGCTTTTTACTCATGCATTCAGCATTTCCTAATTGCTACTACTATTTTTTGTCTATATTTATTACAATCATAATATAACTTGTTGGTGCAATTTCCCACAGGCTTTAGCATTTCCCTCGATCTCTTATTAAATTCTGATATTGATCTGTTGATGTTGCATGTCTTATGATTGTAAACCTCTCAGCAGGACCTGTAAATCCAGGGTTAACAGAGCCGGTGGTGTTGATTTTGTTAGATAAAGCTAAGAGTAGTGAGACTGAAAACTGAGGGGTACCTATTATGGTTTAACTGCTATTTTTTCATTAGTTAAATGGTGATGGCTGCCTGATGTGTAAAGGTGGACGCTTGCTTACCTTTTCATAAGCTACAGTGGAGATAAAGAGTTTACACACCTCTGTTAAAATGCCAGGATTTACTGATGTTAACGTAAAATTATACCAAGATATTTGCAGGGTTTTTTTCCACCTTGAATGCGATCTATAACCTGTACAGTGGAACTAAAACTTATAGTTTGTTGGAGCATACAGAAGTCTTTTAGGGGGGGTACATCTCAACTTTCTTCTTTGCAAAAAGCACTCCAAATCTAACAGACTGTGAGGGTGTCTCCTCTGCACAGCCCTCTTTAGGTCAACCTGTAGAAAAATGCTGAAAAATGTAGCCAGGCTTGGATGTTTGGAAGTGAGAAAAGGCTTCTGTTTTACCACCCTACCCTACCACATAGCCCAGACACATGAAGACTACTTGCCAGATGACCACATTTCTTCTTGTCTTTTCATAAATTTTAGAGTGGTGTCCAGTCTTTGCAGTCCCATTGCCAAATATTCTCCACGTGTTCATGACTGTCTTCACTGTGTTTCTTGGTACATTTAATGCCCTCTCCTGACTGATACCTTTCAATAATGTCTTTCATTTGACGATAATGGTTATGACTTTAAGATGCACCTATGTAAATATCAGGAACATCTCACTAGAACATCTGAATTATATGTGGTTTTGATCAAAAGATGGCAGGTGTGTGCAGGTTGTCAACACTTATGTTTTCAGTTTATGTTTTAGTTACACTGTGTAGTTATAGGTCGCACTGAAGATGGAAAAACAATCTAATTTTTTTATTTATTTATTTTTATATATCACAAAAACCTGGCATATTAACGGGGATGTGTAGACTTTATATTTACTGTAAAACACAAAACAAAATGTTTTTACTCTCATGTAATGTCTTAACTTGGCGTTATGTTTGGCTCATGTTAAACTGCAAATACTTCCCAAGTATTTGATGTCTGAAAATGCTGAGATGCATATAAGGATATAAGAAAACTGTAACTTAAGGGATGCTTTTTTGTTTACACCGCATATTTCAGTGAAAAAAAACTGTGCAATAATTTAAACCAGTTGACAATTTTCCCACCAGGAGGAATTATATAAAGGCAAACCGCATTTGTAGATTATTTAATTCACTTGACTGTTAAACCAAACTCTGAGGTGATGCCCTGTCCTGACAATAAAAGTCTTAATGGTTCCAAACAGATGCACCCGTAGCCCTATTTATTACAGCGTTATATAATGTATGTACTCTGGTCTCTCTAATGTTTATTTGTAATTGTGGTGGATTGAAAATTGCTTGCTCCAGCATGGCAAACCTGAATGGAAGACATGAAACTGTTTTTTTGTTTTTAAAGCCTCCTGCTGTAACTGTTTTAAATCATCCTGTATTTTTCCTACTCTGAACTGTTTAGAATAAACATGTGGACAGTTGGGAAATAATTGTATTCGTTCAGATTATTAAACATGACTGTGAATGAGAGGGACGCTGGTGTAACAGTGAAGGTAGATGAGTGAGTGCACAAGAGAGATGAAGAGAGTGCAGGCAGGGTGGCGTGGGTAGAACTGAGTATAAAGGCTGATTTGTGAAAGAAGGATAGCAGCAAGAAGGAACTTGAAGGTTTGCAAGATTGTACTGGGACCTGCTATGATGTATGATTTGGAGTTGCTGGCAAAGATGGAGCTGAAACTAGAGCTGACATATCTAAAGATGTTAAAATTTTCATTAGCAGTGACCAGAAGGGACAAGATTAAAAATGAATACATATGCGGGACAGCTGGATCGAGCAATTTGGAGACAATGTTAGAGAGGCAAGGCTGTGATATTTTGGATGTGTAGAGGGACAGCGGATATACTGGACAAAAGATGCTGAATTTGGAGGAAAAGAGGAAGACCTCAGAAGAGAATCATAAATGTGGTGAATGAGGACATGCAGAAGATTGGTGTGACAGAGGAGGATGCAAGGAATAGATGATGGCGACCCCTAAAGGCACCAGCCAAAAAGAAAAGATGATTCAGGGGTGATAAATGAGTTAATCTTTAGCTTATTACTGAAGACAAAGCCTATAAATTGTATGACGAAGAAAATGTTTCGGGGGTAAGCCTGTATGAACTAGTTTAATTCTTATTAAACCAGCCCCCCCTCCCCAAAGAACTTCTAAATAGTAAAGACCAGCTCTAATTATACTCTCTAGCTCTCTGCAACCTGAAGGAGACAAGACTTGCCCAATCATATTTCGCTTTGTTCAACCGTCGTCCAATAATCTGTGAGCTTGTTGGATTACGACAGAAAGCAACAAGAAGTTTCCAAAATGGTGCTTGAAAGTACTATGGTCTGGTAAGAACTCTACAAATGTATTTTTGTGTGTGTTTATAAACCCGTTAGCGGTTCATATGGAGGTGTACCAGTAAGTTACTTTATAAGGGGGCTCACCGAGCTGAATATGGGGTAAATGTCGCTGCCAGCCAGGCTGATAATGCACAGTTGATTGTGGGCCGGCTAACGCAATATCGACCGGCTGAGTCATTGTAGCTAAAGTTAGCCTAGATTTGAGGTCTTATTAAAGTCTTTATTTACCTGCAAGCCACAAGACTTAATTTCCAGAATGTCGCTGATTACAGTTTGGTGTTTTCTGCCTAAATTATTAACTGACACCAGCGGTTACTTGATTGTTTTCCAGCGGCATATGTAGGGTCACCTCTCGCTAACGTTAGCAAGCCGTGCTAGCTGTGACTGTTTTTACCCTGTTACGCTTTATAGCGGTTAAACTTTTGTTTATTGCTTCTCCCGGTGAAGCATGCTGACGGTTCATACAGGAAACTGACTGCTAAGAGAAACTGAGATCTCCTACTAATACATATTACCCACTGGGCCAATGTAGGTTATGGCTGATAATGAATTATGTGAACGCTTACTAACTCTTAAGCTTTGTGATGGAGTACACATTAAAGTGATGTTTCCTCTTCAGTGTGGACAACAGCGAGTACATGAGAAATGGAGACTTCCTGCCAACGAGGCTACAGGCTCAGCAGGATGCTGTCAACATTGTCTGCCACTCCAAAACTCGCAGCAATCCAGAAAACAACGTGGGCCTCATCACTATGGCAAAGTAAGCCGTTCTCTCTTCATTAAACAATTATGTGGCTAAAGTCATAACGCTTCATTAAGTCGTACATGGTTACTGATGATGGCTGTCTTCAGAGGATGCAGTGCAATGACTTCCTTCTAAATAAAGAAGTGCATTTGTTGTCTTTGTGTAGAGGCTGTGACGGCTAAGGCCTGTACAAAACAAGTTGAACATACCCAGGGTAGATTTCCGTTATCTGGATTCACTTAACCTAAAAGTCAGGATAAGAGGTCACACGAAGAGTGTTATTCTCTCCCTAAGTTAACGCAATAGTGGTTTTTGGCAGCGTCTGACCAATCACAGTTATTGATAAGTGTACTGGCAACAGACTGGCTGATTTAGACTTTAGATGCTATTAAAAAAAACTTAAGGCCCTTATACAATCTGTGTAAAGAAGTCCAACGATCTTCCAGGAATGCTGATACTATTTTCTGGAGTACTGGTGATGATTTATACTTGTTGTTCTTTAATCTTGAACCCGACCTACTCCGGAGCAGGTTAGATTTGCAGTATAAGTTACCCAGTAAGTAAGTGGTACATCTTTGTAGTACTGAAAACCCTGATGTTACCTGGATAACACAAAATCCTACTTCGTAGCTCAGACCTCTGGCCTGTTGCTGCTGGGTCTAAGGTTTAATGCTGTTTGCTGGTTAACCATAAGCATTTTTACAAAACATAAGCAGGTGTTACATGAGCTGTGTTAGCTCTTTTCCAACCCGTGGTTAATGTAAACAGACATTTGCACAACATCAAAACAATCAAACCATATGGTTTCTAAATGAGGAGCACTTCCTTTAACCACCAGTCTGACCTGCCATTTATGAAAGCTGCTCTTTAGTACACCACACTGCTTTGACAGAGCTTTAAGAAAAAATGGCAACCACATTCTAATTAATATTTAGTATTTTAATATTAATATTAACCAGTTGTTAATTTGTTAAATGTGTACTTTACTGGGATTATTTGGAATTGGCACAAACTCATTTGACAGTATTGTGTATTAAATTGTGTGTCAGATTTAATTACCTGTTAAGGTAACAACTGAAGGTGTTGACTCCTGGGTTTTTGTATGCTTTCTTGCAGTAACTGTGAAGTCCTGACCACGCTGACTCCGGATACTGGCCGCATACTGTCCAAACTCCACGCTGTCCAGCCCAGAGGAAAGATTTGCTTCTGCACAGGCATCCGAGTCGCTCATGTGTGTAACCTGTAAACTAAATAACAACAACAAAAAAAACAGTTTATGGCAGTTTATGGTCATAATTTTATCCTTTCCCTCTTTAGCTGGCCCTAAAGCACAGACAAGGAAAAAACCACAAGATGAGGATCATTGCCTTTGTTGGGAGTCCTGTGGAGGATAATGAAAAAGATGTGAGGACCTTTTGTTAAATGTTCTTTAACTACACATTATATGCAAAAGTTGTAATGTCTCCTGCTGTCTGCACACTCATGTGTTTGTGCATATTTCTCTGCCTGCTGTTGTCCCAACCTACCGATTCTTCAGCTTGTGAAGATGGCAAAGCGCTTGAAAAAGGAGAAAGTGAATGTGGATATTATTAACTTTGGAGAGGAGGTGAGACATTGTTGGGTAATCTTCCATATCAGAGCTATAAAACGAGATACATTAAAGCCTACCAACACTTTTCTTTCTTTCTTTTTGTATTGTTTTGTTTTCATTTCCATATCTGGTGCTTCTATATCTAAACAAACTGTCTCCAACTATTTGTTCAGGAGGCGAACACAGAGAAGCTGACTGCTTTTATAAATACTCTAAATGGGAAGGAGGGGACAGGCTCCCACCTGGTCACAGTCCCTCCAGGACCCAGTCTGGCTGATGCTCTGCTGTCCTCTCCCATCCTGGCCGGGGAAGGAGGCTCTATGATGGGTCTCGGTGCAAGCGACTTTGAGTTTGGGGTGGATCCCAGTGCTGATCCAGAGCTAGCCTTGGTAAGCAATATAGGGAGATGGGTTGAGAAGCTGATAATGTGGTATATTATGTGCCAAAATAGTTGCATGGAAAAGGATAAAATTAAAAATCCTTTCAGATACTCAACTCAAAGCCTGCAAAGCCTGCCTATGCTGACAGAGCTACTGCTGCTTGTGAGCAACACTGGGGAGTTTATTTCCCACTACCACTGTAAAGACAAAGACCATAACACACACCAGCAGGAGAACCTTATTCATATTTGATAATAATTTGGTCTTCCATAACTAGAGAACAGATGTAGCTATTGGCACAACTGATGGACGTGTAGAGAATGGGTGTGACGCTCCAAAGCAGTCTTTAAAATGGCAGTAAAGGAACGTGTGACTTTTAATCTCAATGACATCGTCTTTATAAAAGCTGATAATCATGAGGCCAAAAATGTAAAGGACAGCTCTTCTGCACTAGCTCATTTGTTTATATAGGAAATAAATTATTAGTGGTGTTATTTTCAATGCTGCCTCTTTTGGAAACTTGCGTGTCTAAGGTTAATAAAAGCAGGATGTTTTAAACTATTTCCTGCATAACAACTTGACAACTATCTCCCCAGTTTCCTTTCTTATATCTATATCTTGCCCTTGTGCCAGATACATGAAACAGATTCTCATTCTTTTACATGACTTCAGTCATATTTCAAGTACTCTGTGGCTTTGCCGCAAATTTAAAAAAGTGACTTTCTTGTTCCTGTCCTGTGGACTGAGTCCATCCTGTGCCTATCCTGTGCCTTTTTATCTCACCGTGCTGCCCCTGCTTTAGGCCCTGCGTGTATCAATGGAGGAGCAGCGACAGAGGCAGGAGGAAGAGGCCCGCAGAGCTGCTGCCGCTTCTGCGGCCGAGGCAGGCGTGCCCACACCCAGCGCAGATGGTGACTGCAGGATTCACAGATTGTTATTTTCACCTATGAGATAAAAATGATTGCAGTACATTAGAATTTAACCAAGTGTTCTTTTTAAACACAGAATCAGAGGAGGCTTTACTGAAGATGTCAGTATCTCAGCCTGAGAGTGGTGCAGCAGTGCTTCCTGACTTCAGCAGCATGACAGAGGAGGAGCAGATAGCCTACGCCATGCAGATGTCTCTTGCTGGAGGAGGTAACTTCCACTTATGATCAGTGTATTTGTTTTAACTCGTATGAATGTGAGAGTGAATGAATAGTGGCTTTGAGGGGTCCCGAAAAGCGCTATATAAATTCAATCCATTATTATTTTATTTTATTTTATTTTATTTATTTTTTTTATTTTTTGGACATAAAGCATAACTATCCTCTTATTTGTGAACAGAGTATGGTGAAATGGACACAGGAGCCCCCATGGACACAGCTGAATCAGCCAAGGTGAGTCATCGTAATGATTTAAATTGAGCTTTAAGGCAACTGTTATTTGAGTGTTGGATGTGAAATCATCATGCTTTGTAGACTTTTCATAAAGTAATAAAGGAGAGGAAATATTTCGAGTTATTCCAGCACACATAATGTGAACTGACGTAACAGCTGGAGCCCTTTCAAAGACTCGATACGAATAAAACTTATTAAATTAATAATCTGAAGAAGGAATGATTTCATAAGAAAGTAGCTTGTTTCTGAATAGTCGGGGTTCAATCTAGCAGACATTAAATATAAGGAGGCACTTGCCTTTCAGTAATATCCATCTATCAAGTTTAACAATAGTGAGATGGACCTGAATGTACTCAGCATCTTTAAGCAACAAATTGTATTTCCTGTGTCTTTTTGAATAGTTTGCTATTTTAAATGGTGTTCATTTGTATGAGCATGATGTCATCGTGGCAAACTATTCTTCAGATGATAAGACAACATGCAGACTAGATGAGCTGGCAAAGTTCTAGGTGACAAAATGATGCTAAAATCATACATACAGTGGTCACCGATGAGCCACAACATTAAAACCACATCCTGACAGTGTGTGAAGGAAAAGTCCTGTGCTTGTGTCAGTTTCTGTAGATCTGTGACTGCACAAAAGTGCTTCAAATAACCAGCAGCGGGCAGCCTGGTGGTGATGACGCTATGAAATAGTGAAACAGTGGCCCACAGACTAGCTGTCATACATATCATTCTCACCAGGGGGCAGTGTCAGTGCACAGCTACAACATGTAGATGACTGTCTGCAAAGCTCTGCTAAGGACCAACGCCCAATCATTCTCATCCCACCAAAACAACACAGGACCCCTGTAGATATTCTGTGGGGCTTGTAATTAATCCTTTCGGGTCCTTTTTGGTCCTGTGACATCATTCAGGGGTTTAAGTGGAATGTGTAAAAGTAGCATCTGAATATATGTCAGGACCCGTGGTTTCCCTGCAAAACATCACATTGACAGTGCATTTTTAATTTTAGTGGCAGAATCAAACTTCCATATAGCAACTGTGTATAATATATGCTGTATCTTAACTGAACAGGAGGAAGATGACTATGACGTGATGCAAGACCCAGAGTTCCTTCAGAGCGTCTTGGAGAACCTGCCGGGTGTTGACCCCAACAACGAGGCCATCCGCAACGCCATGGGCTCCCTGGCCTCCCAGACGGGAAACAAGCCAGACGGCAAAAAGGATGAAGAGAAGAAGAAATGAGGAATGAAATAGAGAAACATGAACAATTGCAGACTAATGCAGGATTTCCTACATATATGACAAGATTGCTGATGCATCGCCCTGCATGACAGCACTCAGACATTTATTACTATCCTTCTCTGTCGAGACAGAGGCACCAATATAGAAGAAAATACTGCAGTACTGAATAACTATGTAGTGTTTAATATGCCCACAAAGAAAGTGATGCTATTAAAATATAATAATGGTCCATTCTCAAATTGCCTTGTGCACCCTTCACTCTACATTTCTCTACATGGTTATAACAATTAATGATAATTCTCGCCACAGATTTTTTTTCTTTTTTTGTGGTGGCAGGCTTTGAAACCAAACAGTTAGCCACACTCCTGTCATGTCTTTGTGGGTTTCTTTTGCAATAAAAACTGTCTAAACATGTGTTTGTGGTGTGGTGACACTCCTGCAGCCCCATCAGCCTTTAAAAAGCGGTAATTCCCAGCAGAAATAAACATACGTGTCGCTCGCAGCATCCTCCCGTGCATTTTTCCAGCGCTATCACAGGCTGATAGGATGTGCTGGGTCATGTGACGGGAAGCGCAGCATTTTCAGCTGAAAGCGAGCTAGGATAGTCGGGAATCGCACATCCAGGTAAACAAATAAAAAAATACATGAAATATTAAAGGAAAATCCCCATCCCGGCCACCGTTTTCTGTGATTTCGTCGAGCCTGCTGTCACCGGGTGGCCGCTGCTGTCACACCAAACCTCAGCGAAGCGCTCTGTTGCCTTTTAAATGGCGAACGCTAGCTCGTTAGCTAAATGACCCCTCTCTCTCTATCTGTCTCTCTCTCCGTCTTGGCTGGAGCTCAGCGGCCAGCTAGCCAGCCTCAAGTGTAGTAGCTCAAAAATAACCGTGGTCGCTGCTACAAAAACGCTCTCTCGGTGGTACCGCCTCTTAAATGGTCACTATTGCAAGGCCCTGCATGCGGTAAAAGCACGATGGAGTGACGAGTGTTTCCCATTCATAGTGGAATATTTTTGAACCTGCCACCGGAGAGAGCGGTTTGGGGAGCAGAAGCGCCGCCGCTAGCGTGCTAGCTGGCTAATGCAGCATCCGAGCTAGCTAGCGAGTGGAGCCTGTTTGTGTATCACAGGGAGGTGCATGTCTGTTGTTTCAGGTTATCATGAAAATATAAACACAATATAACTGTCATTTTATAGTAGAGTTTTTGCATGTAGGGTTATGTAGTAGGATGTAGAGTCATGCTTTGTGTCTTGTTTTTACAGGAGGTAATCCCGGTATGGGGGACATGAAGACCCCAGATTTTGATGACCTGTTGGCAGCGTTTGACATTCCTGACATAGATGCCAAAGAGGCCATCCAGTCTGCCCCAGATGAGGCAGAGGGACCGCACGGAGCTGCAGGTGCACCTCTGGGGAAGCCAGAAAGCGTTGGGTCATCCATGAGAGCGCCAAGTCCCTCGGACCCCCAGGCAGACACCTCAATCGTGAGTGTGATTGTGAAGAATAAAGTGCGTATCGAGACGGTGGATGGAGGGGAGGTAGATGCAGACCAGGACACTATTGATGTGATCACAGGGGTGGATGTGGGCCCTAGACTTGGCGCGTGCGCTCCTGGATTGGCTGAATCTGAAGCTCTCAACCACAATGGTTTTGGGACTTCTGGCGTCTCCACGCCACTTCCACTCAGCCAGGCTCAGCCTAATGGTGCACCATGGTCGGTAAATACACCCAAAGTGTCTTCAGAATCAGCAGGAGCTAGTACGGCCAAGTCTCACAAGCAGGGTGGTAACATTTTCAACAGACTTAAACCACTTGTGGCACAGGGGTCTGGAGATCCTGTGGGTCGAGCCCGAAAGATGCAGCTGCTACAGCAGCAGCACCAGCAGCAGCAGCAGCAGGATACGGGACAAGAGAGAGCAGACGGCGTGAAAGCTTCATTACCTTCATCTTCGTCTCTGTCAGCTGGGTCCCCTCCTCTGGGTGCTGCTGGGCCCGTGGGACTAGCCTCGCCTTTCTTTCCACCTTCCAAGCCCCTGCTTTCAACTCCACCTTCTGCACCCTCATCACACCCTCTACGCTCATCGCAGCCTTTTAACGGAGCTCCCAAGGGTGGTCCTGCTGAATTTCAACACCAGCAGGTGGAGGAGGAAGATTCTGACCCCGATTTGGGAAGCCCCCTGGTAATCCAGGAGAGCCCAGACTCTCCGACTTGCACTCAGCTGAGCCGACGTTATAAGTCTGACTCAGTCTCGGCACAGCCCTCATCCTCTACTGCATCTCAGCCCAAACCTGGGGACACTCCTTCGGGGGCATCTTTGACTTCATCAGCTCCCCCGTCAGGCTCAACAGAGAGTCCCCAGGTGGAGGACAGGCATCCAGAACACGTGATCGAAGAGAGAGACTCACCAGAGAGTCCTGAACCTGAGATGCCAAAATCAACGGCTCAAGTCACAACTAAAAGGTGCTCCAGCCCTGCAGTGGCCTCCACCCCACCTCCTTCTGAACTGCGGGAACCTAAAGAGGAGGAGGAAGAGATGGAGGTGGGAAACGGCATAGACAGGGTTGTTGATGGTAAAGCTGACAAGGGAGAAAACGCGAAAACGGGTGAGGAAAATATGGAGGTGGACGATGGTAAAACTAAACCCGTGTCCACTGATGCGGGGGACACAGTTGATGCAACACCTGCTGCTTCTGGAACACCATCCAGACCCCTCAAAGTCAGAATCAAAACTATTAAAACCTCCACAGGTGGAATCACCAGAACCGTGACACGGGTGGCGCCTAAAGGTGGTGCTGCAGGGAAAGGTGTGGACCCTAAAGCTCAAGCTGGGGAACGTAAGGTTTTAGGAAACAAGGCCCAAAAACCTGAGTCTTCCCCTGGTCACATGACAACACCTTCGCAGAAAGTAAGTGCTCTAAATGCTCTGCCTGTGTCTACACTCGCAGCCAGCAGCGTCATGTTAGCTGCCGCCACAAAGGTCCAAAACAAAATGGCTGCGTCTGACAAGGCCAAGGTTTCTGCCACCGCTGTAAGCATCACTAAATCGGCCGCCTTGCCTGTCACCCCCGTTGCAGCCTCCTCTCCGAAGTTCTCAGTTGCTGCGAGTGGGATCAGCGTGCGTACGACCACTAACAAAACGGCAAATGGAGGAAGCGGCACCATCATAGGCAGCGGCCTCCAGCCGAACAAACCCGCCTCCATCGTCAACAGCACGGGGGCCGTCATCTCCCGGAGCCAGTCGAGCCTGGTGGAGGCTTTTAACAAAATTCTGAACAGTAAAAACCTTTTGCCGAGCTACAAGCCCGACCTCTCTGCTCTGCCGCCGCCCGAGTGGGGCCTTCCCCTCCCTGCAACAGGTTACCGCTGCCTGGAGTGCGGAGACGCGTTTGCGCTGGAGCGCAGCCTGGCACGACACTATGACAGACGATCACTCCGCATCGAAGTGACCTGCAACCATTGTGCAAAGAGGCTGGCCTTCTTCAATAAGTGCAGCCTGCTGCTGCATGCCAGAGAGCACAAGGAGCGAGGGCTGGTCATGCAGTGCTCGCACCTGGTCATGAGGCCTGTCACTGTGGAGCAGATGATTGGACAACAAGACATAACGCCAATTGGTGGTAAGCAGAAATGCAGCCAACACTTACTTTAATCATCAGTTAATCATATTTTATTTATCATTTAGTTGATATCATCTCAAAGAAAATTGTTGGAATTAATGGGGACCAATCAGACTCATCTTCTAGATCTATGAGAGTCGCTTTTCATGATTTACATTTTGAAACAATCCTTACTTATCTCATGCTGAGCCTGCAGCCAATCAGTTAGTCTTCTGTCTAGAAGGAGCTCTTTTAGTTCTCCTCCCCGTAAGCCTACTTTCTGCTCATGCTCTCCCTCGTAAACAGGTTTGAAAAGCAGGCATGTCACATCCACAGCTGGGTACCTTAAATGACCATATTAGGGATATCTTCTCTCTTTGACATCATACAGAGCCACGAGTAGGAAAAAAAGCATCTGAAGCAAAGTGTTTAGAGCAGTCTGAACCTTTTGGCTGATAGAGATTACTCGCATATACACTGACCTCCATTATTTGAAGCCTTTTGCCGTGTGTAATGAGCACCACCACTGAAACAGGCAGAAAATAAGAAAACTCGTAGTAGGTCCACTGGAAGTCCAGAGGTATTTTTCATTTGTTGATTTTTAAAAAATGAATAAACAACAAATATTAAGAAAAAAAGAGCTGTTTGTTACCTAACCATGATTCACTCATTAAAATATTAATCTCTTTATTTAAAAAAAATAAAGAAGCAAATGTATTTTGAACTAAAAACTATGTCATTCATGTGTAACTCATCCTCATTGACCGTTTTCCATTTATCTCCTCTTGTTTTTCACCTTTTGGCTGACAAGGCCTGCTCTCCTCTTCGTCCTCCTCTCCTCCAGTCTCCTCTCCTTCCTCCACACCCGGAGGCCCCAACATCTCTGCCAATTCCAGCCCAATGAAGGACACTTCATCTCCAGCAGCAGCAGCAGCAACTCAGCCTCGATCCGTCCGCCGAGCACCTCAGGGCCCGCAAGCGCTGATGCCTCTGCCGTGCAAGAAGGCTGAAGGGCTGCAGTACAATAACTTCAAATGTCCGGAGTGCCAAACACAATTCTCTGGCAAAGCGGAGCTGGTCACCCACTTCCAGCAGATCAGAGCTGCGCCTAACTCAGTGAGTCTTGGGGATGAGTGAACAGTATGTTTCGTGCTGCTGGTTATGAAGTTGTGATGATGACTTTGTTTTGTTTCATTTTCCTTTTTTCTCCCCATTTTCAGACATGTACACAGTGCTCGCCTCCCATGATGCTCCCTAACTCGTGTGCCGTGTCCGCCCACCAGAGGATCCATAAACACAGAGCGCCTCATGTCTGTCCCGAGTGCGGTGGAATCGCACGGCAGGCCAGCTTCCAGACCCACCTGGACGAGGCCTGTTTGCACTTTGCCAGACGCATTGGCTACAGGTGTGGACACGCTATCGAACATGGTTAACATATTACATGACCAATAGAGTAACCGGCAGTTCAAAAGGTATTTGAAAATCATGTCCACTTCTTCTGTGGGATGCTTTTGCTAATGGGCAGCTTAAATGTAGCTAAGAATTATTAAAATAAAATAATATAAACTGTAAAATCAGTCCCGTAATCAGTCTGTCTGATTCAAAGCAGATGTTTGGAGCAGTGACTAGCGGAAAAAGCTTCTGAAGCTACAACAGGAGTCTAAGAACGTCTTGCAATGAAGTAACAGCACTTTCCAACTTCTCACTCCCTATATTGAAACTTTGCGGATCTGCCAATCCGATCTCAGTGTTAAATTAATAAGATATATTTCTCACTGTGAGGATTTGCAAAAAGAAAAGATTCATACAGTTCTATAATTTATTTTTACTGTCTTTTACCTGGCTTTTTAAGCACAGGCTACAATATTGTTAGGCCTGATGCTTTTATAAGGTGCATTATAGATGCATGTTATAGATAGATAACACGATGACAATATGTTGTGTATAATCCAACTATTTTGGATCTAAATGAGCTATTATTGTTGTGAAAGAAAAACAACAGCATGCTTTCATAAGCTTTTATAAGTGCAAAAAGACAAGAAAAAAACAGGCTATTTCAAGCGGTTGCTAGGTGGTTGCCAGGTGTTGTAAAGGTGTCATAATATTGCACGTATAGTTAAGCTTTTGTTGATATAAATTGGATGGTATTGTTGTAAATTTAAATTATAACCAGGATTTTCTAAGGTGTTACAGAAGCAAAACACTGCAAGTGGGCATTTTAGTGGTTGCTAGGCAACATAATATGTGATATAGATAAGAACCTTCAGGCCGAAATAGACACCTTCATGCCAGTTCTCTTTTTTTTCTGATTTAAGGGTAAATTGCAGACAGACAGATTAATGAGACAAAAAATTTAAATATTTATATTTTATGTACCGTGTTTTATTGCACGCGTTTCATTACAGCTCAACTGTATTGTACTCTTTGCTGTCTTTGCTATCATATATAGTTTCACTCATTTCTCGTCTTGCTCTGCTCTCATTTTCACTCTGCGTGCACACAGAGTGGAGCAGATGATTAAAGGTGAAGCGCAGATATTTTGAATCAATTTGATTTCAAGCTGTGATGTTACTATAGTGCAATAAAAGCTTTAGAAGGCAATGTGCAAAGCAACACAAAACATAAAGTTGAAAGTGAAGAAGCTTTTTGGTTTGGTCTTTTAGCTAAGTCGCATACTGCTGCAAACAAAGGAAACGTATTTTGATATATATACACCGCGCACCCAATTATTATGCAAATGATATTTTTCTCAGATTTTCCTAAATAATCGATTCAAATGACAGTCAGCATAAGAGTATAATTCAAATGTTACTCAACAAAACTCCCAATGAAAACAGTATGTTTTTCAAAAATATAAAACTTAAGATGCACTGTGCCAAATTATTACGCGCACAGTTTCAAAACATTTTATAGGTTGTAGAGAATTGAAAATGGTAATTTGTGGAATTTGCAGCATTAGTAGATTAATTTTACTGAAATCAAAGCTATTTCAATCAAAAACATCTTAACAGGTCAAGTTACATATTAGCATAGGACCCTTTATTTGATAGCAGTTTTACAATTCTTGCATCCATGGAACTTGTTTTTGTTTTGTTTTGTTTTGTTTTGTTTTGTTTTGTTTTGTTTTTGGAAAGTTTCTACTTGAATGTCATTGCAGGATGTCAGAATAGCCTCTCAGAGCTGCTGTTTGGATGTGAACTGCCTCCCACCCTGATATTTTTTTTGTTTGAGGACGCTCCAAAGGTTCTCAATAGGATTGAGGTCAGGGAAGAATGTGGGCCACACCATGAGTTTCTCTCCTTTTATGGCTATAGCAGCCAATGATGCGAGGTATTCCTTGTAGCATGAGATGGTGCATTGTCTTGCATGAAGATGATTTTGTTGCAGAAGGTAGGGCTGCTCAATTATGGCAAAAATGATAATCACGATTATTTTCACTGAAATTGAGATCTCGATTATTTGACGATATTTATTTAACAGTAATAATGGCTTTAAAGATTGTCAAAAAAGAATATAAAATAGTGTGCAAATACTGATAACAGTGCAAATGTTTGCAATATAAAAAATAAATGAAAAATGTAAACAGCTATGTTTAGTGAACTTCAAAATACTGCATAATATTTATGCATACAAATAACCAAACATCAAGGCAAGCTGTGTAGCCACACAATGCACAATTGCATCAAACTGACATTGAGGTATGTCAACTAAAGTTGCTGCTCCTTCATTGTTTGATCGTATGTCACTTCGTGAGCGGTCTTCAAATGATTGAATAAATTTGTAGTGTTGCTCTGTGGTGCAGCTACGACACCGTAGCAAAGTTTACACACTATGTCTACTTGATCCACATCTGACTCCGCGAACCCATAATGTTTCCACACCACTGCAGTCGTTTTACCTCTTTTCAACCAACAGCATTCTTTCTTCAGCAGCCATTATCCTCTCCAAATAACTTCTGCTTAGCTTTCTGAGCTTCCCTCGGGTCCTCTTAATTGTTGTGACGCGTTTGAATCGCAGAGAGGTGCGCTCGTTTTACCACACGGAGCAGCGCGAGAGTAAAGCACGAGGAAGGTGCTAATAATCGGCTCAGTCATTTTTAATGATCGTTGAAAGCCCAGATCGTAATTTAGATTAAAATTCGATTAATTGAGCAGCCCTAGCAGAAGGCACAGTTCTCTTTCTACCATGGAAGAAAGTGGTCAGTCAGAAATTCAACATACTTTGCAGAGGTCATTTTCACACTTTCAGGGACCCTAAACAGGCCAATGAGCTCTCTCCCCGTGATTCTGGCTCAAAACATGACTCCACCACGTCCTTGCTAATGTTGCAGCCTTGTTGGAACATGGTGGCCGTCCACCACTGCATCCACCACTGCATCCATCTGGACCATCCAGGGTTGCACTCATCAGTGAACAGGACTGTTTGAAAATTAGTCTTCTTGTAGTTCTGGTCCCACTGCAGCCGTTTCTGCTTGTGAGCATTGGTTAGGGGTGGCCAAATATAAGGTTTATGCACAACTGCAAGTCTCTGGAGGATCCTACACCTTGATGTTCGCAGGGCTTCAGAGGTACCAGCAGCTTCAATTATCTGTTTGCTGCTTTGTAATGGCCTTTTCACAGCTGCTCTCCTAATCTGATGTATTTGTCTGGCAGAAACCTTCATCATTGTGCTTTTATCTGCACGAACCCATGTGTGCTCTGACTCAGCCACAAATCTCTTAACATTATGGTGATCGCACGTTTTCGTGAAATATCCAAGGTTTTATTACGTGTCCAAGGCATTCAACTATTTCACGTTTTTCAGCAACAGAGATCATTTTACCTTCCTATATTGCTTGAAAATGGTGGTCAGCTTAATAATGTGGAACATCCTTCTTTAGTAGTTTTTCCTTTAATTGGGCTCACCTGGCAAACTAATGATCATAGGTGTCCGAGATTGATTTCAATCATCCAAAGAGTCCTGAGACATAATTCCATCCATGGGTTTAATTGAAAAACAACTTATTTAATCTTTATGACACTTAAACACAATTTGCATAAAAATTTGTAAACAATTTTTTTTTTAAATTTTATCCCTGTTATTGATTATTCTCATTATTCTTAACCAAGGTGCTCGAGCTGCCAGGTCGTGTTCGGAGGGTTAAACTCCATCAAGTCCCACATTCAGACTGCTCACTGCGAGGTCTTCCACAAGTGCCCGAGCTGCCCCATGGCCTTCAAGTCTTCCCCTAGTGCCCAGAGCCACATCAGCACCCAGCACCCAACGCTCACCGGAGGACAGGCCAAGTACGTGTGCTGCTTTTCACCGTTTACACAGAGAAATATTTTCAGACTGTTTAGAAAAAATTCTCTAAGTAGGTCCCTAACCATTGAATTCTTCTCCTTTTGCAGAATGATCTACAAATGTGTGATGTGTGATACAGTTTTTACCCAAAAACCTTTGCTGTACATGCATTTTGATACTCATTTAGCTAAGCAAAAAGTGCATGTGTTCAAGTGTCCTGACTGCACCAAGCTCTACGCCCAAAAAGGCTCCATGATGGAGCATATTAAGGTGGGTATGTCACAGCACATGATGTGTTAGTCCTTTGCCTTTGTGTTACCCATTCGTTGCTTTCTACAATGAATGTGGCGTCAAAAAAGGCAGACAGTAATTCTTGGATCGGCCTTAGCGAGGTACCCCTCTGGTGACCTCGTCCTAAGTTCTATACCAAGTACAAAACTTTAGCAATAGAGACATTAGAACTTGTTTGTAGTCGAAATAATCGGATTTATTCAAAGAACAGATTCAAGATGACGATTTTCTCTGTTTGCCTTTCTGTTCTCCTCTCATACAATTTCCTGTCGTCCCGCTCAGACCGCTCACAGAGGCCCGTCCGCCAAACAGGAGTCTCAGACTGATGGCGCTAACCCCACCTCAGCTCCAGCCAATGCATCTGGTCCCTCTGGCCTCAAGTCAAAATCCTCTGGAAAGCCTGATAACTCTGATGGAGAGGACTGGGGTCGGGAGCAGGAGGAGGAGGAAGAAGAGGAAGAAGAAGACGATGACGATGATGCAGATGAGGACTACGAGGCTCCAGGGAGTCACTCCACTACCACAGGAGGCAGCAGTCATCCAAGCGCTCCAACGGAGTGGACCTGCCCTCAGTGTCAGAACACGTTCACGGACAACGAAGACTATCTGAGTCACGTGAAGATGGAGCACGGCAAGGTGTGACAGATAATGTTGATCACAGGAAGGAAAGGAACAGATGTTATTAACACAGAAGTGCACAAAATCTATTTTCTGTTAGCTTAGCATATTGTGGATAGTGAAGTAGGGAAAGAGCCACTCCTTTTGGTAGGAAGACCAAGTTTCAGTATCCTTTTTTTTAAAAATCTTCTCTCTCTCAATGTCTTTATGTGTGATGTTATCTCCAAAGTTTCCCTGTCGTATCTGTGGAGGCACATTCAGCACATCCTCCAGCCTGAGACGTCACGAGCGTGTCATTCATGAGGGCAACAAAAGAGTCTTCCATTGCCAGTGAGTAACTTACACTTTCAGTACAGACACTGTTGATGGGTAGCATATAGACACGAGTAAATCTCAAATATAAACCTACAGCAATTATATGTATGATTAAATGTAATACACACTCACTGGCCACTTTATTAGGTACAGCCGTTTAAGTGCTTGTTAATGCTAATTTGCCAATGTCATGGTGGCAACTCATTGCATTTAAAATGCAGACATGGTAAAGATGACCTGAGCATCTTCTACGATCAAGGTATTCAGAAGAGCATCTCTGAACATGCAGCATGTCAAAACTTGAAGCAGATGATCTACAGCAGCAGAAAACCACACTTGTCAGCTAAGAACTGGCAACTGACACTACAGTTCCCACCAAATCCTCACCAAAATTAGACAGTAAAAGGTTAGAAAATTGTTGCCTGATTGTCTGAGAGCAGGGTCAGAATTTGTCATAAATGGCATAAAAGTATTGATCCTGCGTGCCTTTGGATCGGTGGTTCTGGCTGCTAATGGTGTGAGGGTGTGACACACTTGGACCTCTTGGTACCAACTGAGCATCATTTAAACATCACAGCCTACCTGAGTGTTGTTGCTGACCATATCCATCCCTTTATGACTGCGTTGTCTTCTGACGGCTGCTTCCAGCAGGATTCATATACCATGTCATAAAACTCAAATCGTCTCAAACTGGTTTCTTTTTTTCTCAAAGATATTTTTATTAAATTGAAGCAACAAAGAAAAACACAGAAAAAAAGAATTGTTAAACAGCAAGTAGGTTTAACAATGATTGGTTAAACTGAAATAATACAATGCAGATTAATGACACACTCACGTATCTTGTAATTGCTTTTATCAGTTTACCCCCTACCCATACCACTTAGTATCCCCATCCCTCAGGCCAGGTAGGAAAAAAAACAGAAACAAAAACAAACAAACAAAAAAAACCATCACAAATACAACAGGACAAAGCAGAACAAAATAAAACAAACACACATATAACTAAAAAAAAAAAAAGGGGGAGGATTTACTGAGTAATGCTGGAAGTCGGGTTCGCAACCTGAAGGCTGGAAATGTGTAATGTGTATGTGTTAGTCCCCATATGGAAATTACTCCTCTGCATTTAACCCATTCACCCAGTGAAACAGTGGGCAGCCACCAATGCAGCGCCCGGGGAGCAGTGTGTAGGGACGGTACCTTGCTCAGGGGTACCTCAGGGTAGCCGTTCAGTGGAGTCAAACCCCTGACCTTCTGATCATGGGGCAACCACTCTACCTACTGAGCTATCCCTGTGGGGGCAATTCCTGAAAAAGTATTTCAGGAATTGCCCCCACACCTTGTAAAACTTACCGTTGTTATTACTAATCGCATAACGGTTCTTTTCAAGGTTCAGATAGTAAGGTCCCTCAGCCATTGAGCATGGTTGGGCAAAAGGGCACCCGTCCATCTTATTAGGATCGCACGTCTAGCTACAAGGGAGCGTGTAATGCTGTGACGAGGTCAACCTTGCATCAGCCTCCCAGTGGTGCCAAAAAGCGCAACTAATGGATTAAGATTCATGTGGTATCCAAGAAATAGGGACATGGTTTGAAATGTATCTCCAGAATCCTTCAAAGCTACGGCACGTCCAGAACATATTGTTAAGGGAAGCCTCTGCACTTCCACACTTATCATAAGAGGGGTCCACATTCTGATACATACGAGATCGCTTGACTTTGGAGAGATGGAACCTATGCACAACCTTAAATTGTAAAAGACAGTGGCGGGCACATAGGGATGTGGAATTAACTTACTCAAACTGGTTTCTTGAACATGACAATGAGTACATTGTACACAGATGACCTCCATGGTCAGTCAGTAGGTTTTATCCTGGAGCACCAATAGAGTAGCTTTGTATGATTCAAAGTTTAAGAATATCCTTATTTTCAATTCATCCGCTGTCTGAAACAACCCAGTTAAAGGTGTGTAATTTAAAGTCCACTGTCTTCTGATTGAAGCCAGTGCTTGTAAGGTGTGACCATAGATGGAAATCCATACTAAGCTGACATCAACTTGGCAGAAGTTTTAAAAAAGAAATGGCACCATTACACTGCTTGTGCAGCAGAGGGCACTGAACACTTGATGCCTTTTTAAAATGTCTTCAGTGTAGATCATGGTCTTTTTTTTCTTTATCTGTTATCAGTCACTAATAGAGCTGCTTTATGATTACTCCTCAGATATTGTACAGAAGGCAAACGTACATTTGGCAGTCGGTTCTTAATGGACAAACACATTCGACTCCATCACAGAAACACAGATGGACAGGTGAGTAAAGGTTCTTGGGGCAGGCTCTGTTTGTGTATCGTCTCCACAGCTGCTTAGCTTCTGCTCTCCCTTGTTCTCAGGGTCCCCCTATGACCAGGAAGCGTGCAGCCACAGGGGGAGAAGGACCGGGGAGCTCCTCGGAGCAAGACGGTGAGGTCGGTCCTCCTGCGGCCAAAGCGGGAGACGAGGACGAAGCCAACACAGAGGATGGCGGCGGTCCCGCAAAGAGAACCAGGGCGTCCATGGCGTCAACATCAGTGGGACCCAGTGAGGCAGAGGAGGAAGATAATGTTTTCCGCTGTGTCCCCTGCGGGTTCACTACAGAAGATGGAGCCGAGTTTCAGCGCCACATCCCCCAGCATCGGGGCGACACCGCCTCCTTCCAGTGCCTGCAGTGCGGGGTCTGCTTTGCATCGGCCGGCTCTCTCAGCAGGCACCGTTTCATCACTCACCGAGTGCGGGACACCCAGAGCGACGCGGACCGCGGCACCCCCCGCGCCCACGGCTCTCCAGACGGCTCTCCCGCCGCCGGTTCTCCTCAGGCACAGGGCGAGGACGGAGACGGAAACCTGGGCTGCAAGGTGTGCGGCCGGCGATTCGACAAGGCCACGGACCTCAACACCCACTTCAGGACCCACGGCATGGCCTTCCTCACGGCACACAAGACGGACAAGCCCCAGTAGAAGAGGGGGGCGGAGTCGTCTGAAGCTGACGGATAATCCCCCGAGGGGTCACGGCCGAGGAGGGCGATACTGTAGAATATGAATGTTGATGAAACACAGCTGCTCCTGTGCAGTCGTCGTATTCTTCTTTTCTTTTCTTTTTTAAGCCACCACAAACAGTTTCCCTCTGTGGCACCTCTTCTGTGCGATTGTATCTGCATGTTTGATCACTTAAAATGAACTCGTCACCTGTGATGGACTCTTGTGTGGACCATTCCCCCCCAGAGTAAAGCATTTATACTGTATATCAGCCATACTGTGTCCATTTCGAGCACTCACTCTTCACCGACTGTAGCCACCTGCCTGTTTGTTACTGTAGCACATACGTAGATACATAACACCTCCCACTGTACTCCTCGCAGCTGTACTGCAGATATTTTGTACTTCACATCGTTTTTCATGTCCTCGTTTTTTTTTGTTTGTTTGTTTTTGTTTTTCTGGCAATTAGATCAGTTTTACCAGCCTGTGGGAGCTGGAAAAACTCATCGTGCCGAGACATCCTGAAGCATGAAGGGGATCGTTTGTGGGCACGGGGAATTTGACACTGAGTTTTATGTTGCTATAATATTTATTTATATGAAACACATTACTGCTGTTGGTGTATGTGAGTCGATTGCATCAAATGTTATAAGACATGGTGCGATTTACCTGCAACAGAGACATGAGATGAGAATCTCTGGAGGCGTTTCATTAGGAGGCGAGGTTACTGGAGGTGGTAACCCGTGTAGTGTGACTAATGTGTGATGTTGTTACTCGTTAAGCTAGAAGAAGAGAGGTAAGGCTTCCTGTCAGTAGTATACGTGTACGAGTTTTGCCATGTAAATACATATAATTACACTAAAAGAAATGGTTCTGGTTTTAGTAACTTGCTATGATAATGTGAATACGTATAGTATTTGTACTTGTACTGTTCCCTTTTTTTCAAAACAATTTGAAGTCCAAAAGAAAACAAGAATCCCCTCTCAGAGTTAGCTATACATTGTAATTACAAAGCAGAGGGAGAACGTGGGGGTCGTGTTGTCTTAATGTGTTTGAAAACAAATGTTTCTTTTTTTTTTGCTCTTTTTTTTTTTTTTTTAAATCAACAGTGCTTGCTGTACTCACATTTCTTTTATATGTTTAAAAAACGGCCTTCACTGTCACTTTATTGGAGGCCTATGAGTGGATTTCTTTGTTTTTCTGTTTGTATCTTTTTATATGTCATATCATATTTATATAGCTCAGTAGTGGAAACTTTCATGTCATTTTCTTTTCCATGGTCGTGGTCTGCTTGCTGAAATGCCATACACTTTTGTGCTGTTTCAAAATAAATGTGTAAAAGAGACGACCGGCTCGTGTCGCGGATTCATCTGCAGAGGTCAGCATCGGGCTCAGTGCGATGCTTTTCTGTTTGCACACTTGGTTGGTTTGAATCCTCTAAAAATTCCCTGAGAAAAGAAAATCTTAGTGTTCAGCTGGTCAGATGAGCTGACATTTGGAAAGATTTGGTGACTGATTATGTAGTTTAGAAGCAGACCAGGTAATTTTCATGAGGAACAATCAGCCAAATGTTGTTATATAATAATTGATCTTATCCCTTGCAGCTACAGTCAGTCATAAAAAAGCACATTTTCACAAGACTGCAAACCTGGGTACACCTTTACTACTTCCATAGGAATTGGTGTGGAAGTGCGAGCACCTCCATAAACACAATGCTGATTTCTTCCCAGGAGGGAACATCTCGGGAAATTCACACTAAGGTCAGACTGTGCAATGCTCAGAGAAACTGCAACCCCCGTAAGCTACATCTCAGACTGTAAAGGCCTCAGTTAGCATATTAAGGTTCAAGATGGCAAAATTAGAAAAAGACTGAAGCAGCATCTGAACAAACCACAGGACTTGTTCCTTTGGACAAAAACACTTTATGTCAACTATTAAGCACGGTGGTGGAGGGGTGACAATTTGGTCATATTGCGGTCATTGAGCTGACCATGAACTCCTGATACCAAAGTACAGTCATGTGTGAGTCCAACAGCTAAAGCTTTGCCATGCCCAAAACTCCAGAGCTCAGCGTGAATGAAATACTGTGGCAAGAACTTTGGAGCTTTTTCGTGCGTCTGTTCATGTGCTGCAGGGAGTTCTCAGAATACTGGAAACACTGGAGAGTTTGTCCAGCATAGATTTGCTACACATGTTCTATTAAAAAGAAGGTTGCATATAGGACTACATATAGACTTATACAAGTATATTCCATTGGTCAATATTAGCAGATCATTAAGGCACTAAGTGACTGGACATCATGCTCATTTTGTGATGTTTACTCAGTATTATGCAAACATTTGCCAGTTGGCACTAAATACAAAGGCAAACATGAGGCTAATGGGGATATCTTTTTTTTTTTTTGCAGGAGGTTGGCTTTCACTCATTTGACTTGACAGTAACGCTAAATGAAAAGTGAACCAATAACCCGAGTATCTGGCGAAATGTCAATGTTTGTAAAAACATCTGTAACAATAGATATTAAGATATTTAATGAATAACTCAAAGGCCGTTTGAACTAAAGCAACTGTCTTATGGCAGTCCGTCTAATTTGTGGAAGAAACTATAACCAGGAAACTAAAGTTTACTTGTAGGTGCTGGTGCAATTATGCCTTAAAATAAGTTTGAGGCAATCAGAAGCTGCCTGTTTGGATCAATCATCTCTACATAGATAATTTCAGTTACTATCACACCTTAAAAAGCATTTAACACACTCTTTTACACGATTTAATCATTAAGTTGGCTTTTCACGGTCCGCTTCCACCCCCTCCAGCTCAACCCCCATCTTGTCACTTCTACCCTCCGGACACGAGGCCTGGGATTGGGACTGCTCTGAAGGATGGTGGACTTCAACCATCAGCTCGTAGATCAGTGTTCCCAGAAGCGCTCCAACACAAGGAGCCACTATGGGCACCCACCACCAGCTACTTCCGGCCCTGCAAAAATAGACAGCATGCTTGCTTTAAGACAGTCAACAATGTGAGGAGATAAGATGGGAATTAGCAGAACATCCGGAGTGAAACCACTAACTTGAAAACATCCGCCCCCCAACCGGCAATGTAGGTGAACAACCGAGGTCCAAAATCTCTTGCCGGGTTGAGTGCATATCCGCTGTTTGAGCCCATTGAGATGCCAATGACCAGCACTGCTGCTCCCACTAAGACAGGCTGAAGATAATGAGGGATGGAGCTGTTCCTCTGGTCCCCGAGAGCCAGGACGCACAGCAGCAGAGCGGCCGTGCCGATCACCTGGATGCCATGGAAGTAGTTAGAGATATGTAGGAAGGAACAGTATGATTTTATCTGATGGAAAAACAGCGTTTCCTGGCTGGGTCAAGGCAAGTTACTCCATTTATTAATGTGGAGCTAAGTTTCAGGAAACAGCCTGGTATATTTTTGGCGATATAACTATACAGGTTCACACGACTATTGAGCAGTTATACCATCTTTATCTGTCAGCCTGATAACGATGAATGATCCTTAATTAATAAGAACAACAAGGGCTGACCTGGTCCACAATACCTCCCCACACACTCAGGTAGTCAGCGGGGTAAGTGGAGAATATGCCTGCTGTGGCTGTGGGACCCGTCACCGTCAGATCGCCTCCGCTGTACGCCTGGATGGCGTCTGCAAACATCTCATCGCGCACGCATCATCAAACAGACACAAAACACAGTTTATTGTTTAGAGCCGCGACGTTTCCAGAACACAAATGATGTTACAACATGAGATGACATGAGAGCGAGAGCTTATCAAACGACATGATTTATTTGATTTGAAAAGCCTCAATTGATGAATATCAACTCCCTTGTTGTACCTGGGCTCACACTCACCATAGTACTGCAGAGCAACTGTAGCTGCAGCCAGAAAGGCTCCCAACACTTGGAAGAAGATGTAGAAAGGCAGTTTCATCCATGAGTGGCGGCCCAAAACACACAAGCTCAGAGACACAGCGGGGTTTAAATGAGCACCTTAAAAAGAAATCACAGTTATGACATGCAAATCAGTTTATAACTATTACGTAAGGTGTTTTTTTTCTGCATTTTTGGTTAGTATAATATTAATGGCAGTTCCAAACAATAGAAGTTCATTTCCAGGTATTATGATCTAAACTGGGATTCAGACAAAACTGTTGATCAGGGTAAGACTTGTCACCAGGTGTGGAGTCAAGTGTGGCCAACACACAATCAACAAGCTTGTTCTTGTTAGAGATCTGCATACATATTAATTTAACCACTTCTTTTTCTAGCAGCTTCTCAGTGGCTGATGTTCCTTTACAGACATGTCAACAGTCTTATGAGGTTTATCAGCAATTAAAAAGGAATGTTCTAGTTTCTTATAATTAAATAAGAGTTACCTTAAAAAGCCTGATGTTACAGGAAGTTTCTTCCTAAAAACAGGAGTTTCATCTCCTCACCATCACCAAGTGCTTCCTCATCGGGGGCTGTCTAATTGTTGGAAATTCTCTCTCATATTGCAGGGTCTTTATCTTACACCATTAAAGTGATGTGACTGTTGTAAACTGGTGGTTTACTGTATAAAAACATAACTCTAACTTCAGATTAAGAACAGATTGTCTGGCTCCGTCATTGCTCGTCACAGTGAAAAGTAAAGTTCATTAACTCACACTAACAGTTTACATACACAGTCAGTGGCACCGACCTGGATTTTAAGCACGATCCACAAATTTTCAATAGGATTGAGGTCAGAGCTTTGGGAACGCCATTCCAGAAGTGTAATGTTAGCTTGTTCATCTAGCCGATGATTTAGCAGCTAGATGTTAGCAGCACAACAGCCTCAGACCATGATGCTACCACCACCATGTTTGACAGTTGGCTCGCGTTTACTCCTTCAAATATACTCTTTGTCATTGTGGCCGTATAGCTCAATCTTGTCTTGTGTTACCATCAAGCTTTTCTCCAGATGGTATTTGGTTTTGGTTTTGGAGCAGGGCCTTATTTCTTTGTCAGCATTCTCTCTGTCCATTGCGACCTGAAACTCACTTCTTAATCATTTCTACTTGTTTAGAAATGTCTCAAGAGATGTTCCCATTGTAAATCTACAATTTTCCTTCTTAGATTTTCACTGAATTCCTTGGACTTTCCCATTGGTCAGTCCGCTGAGTGCTGTCAATTAAATCTCCTTCATGCTGGTAATGAAAAACTACCAAACTGTAGTGACCAGTGATCACTAGCAAGAAGTTAAAAGGCTCTGGCCTCGTCAAGTTAAAAACCCCTCAGCACTGCTTATTAAAAGATTTAAGTCAGTGTGTGTATATATTTGAACCTGTGTGGATTAAAGAAAATCGGTTAATGGATGGATGGTAAAGATGTATGCTGTACAATCATTCCACCCTGGAAAAAGGACAGTGCAAAGAAATAATTAAGTTCCCCAAATTACCATGAGTTTATGTAAACTTCTAATCACAGTTCTGCATACCCAGTAACTTCGTTCAGTCCCTTACCCGATACTCCACGAGACACAAAGACCCCAAATGTTACTCCCAGAGCAAAACCCAGATTAATTGAGAGGTACTGGCCCTTTTTGTCTTCAGTTGTGACCACTTGGGCAACAGAGCCACATCCAAACAGCTGCAATTACATGAAATGAAGAGAAGTATTAGCAGTCGAATATATACACGAGTGTACCCAATCAAAACAGTGGAGAATGATCCAAACTCTCAAAATCTTCAGAACCTCCCCAAATGAATCTTCTGATTAATCCACAATAGCAGCATTTTATCTTGCTTAGATCCATTCAACATACATCCAGTTTGAATGTTTAACTAAAGAGCTGCTTTATGATTTGTGCTGTAAATGTTCATTGCCCCAGATAGTCATTAGAGATAAAACAACAGCACTGCAGTCAAAGGAATATCGCCTTTGGAAATCACTAACAAGAGAGTCCAATTTTACCACCCTCCCCTGCAGTCCCTGTCACCCTCTGTCTGTTTCATTCAGGCCAAAGTCCTTAGTTATACACCATGAAGAGTTATGAGGTGCTCTAAACAAACCAGCAGGGAATTTTACAGGAAACTCACTGACTGACACACTTCATGTTGAGTTTACTGGCTGAACTGAGGGAACTTTATTTGTTTTTTTAGTTATAAAAAGTTCCTACACAGCTAACTATATCTTAAATGTACGAAAAAAGAAGAAGAAAAGGACACTTACAATCAGGACGTAGACGCCGAGACATTCGGCCATGCACTCCCTGATCAGCTGGTTTCTGATCTGACATTTCTTCAGCAGCCTCTCCATCCCCGAGCTTTCCTCTGCACACTCTGGGAACAGGTGCGTTTTCAGAGCCGGGCAGGTGTCATCGGGTGGATCTGACCCGCAGAACTGCACCGTCTGCCTGGCTGAGCAGAGTTTGCTCTTTCATGCTGGAGGTGGAGGCTACGTCACACACTTTATGGAATTGCTGACGTGATTATGAGTGTGTGCGTGGACTCAGGACATCTTAATCACAGCATGCGCGATGAAAAACAGTCTGTGCACCAAAAGCTCGGTAGTGGCTCGGTGGAGGGTTTCCTCATTTGATTGGCACTGGATCTGATTGTTCCCGTTTGATCGGAAAAGAAATTCAACATCTTAACTCTGTTATGTTATGCCCACTGCTGTATTTCTCAACATGGATCATTAGTATTCCCACAGGATGAAAACCATCACAAAACATAAAAACAATTAAACATGTCAAAAGATGATCAGATTGAAATGCACTTCTATATAAACAGATTGTGTTCTCACCCCAGCAAAAGGACATTTGTGAGAGGGGCTCTGGTTTTTATAGTGGTTTCCAGATACGGTTCACATGATCACACGGGATTTGTGGACAAAGGGCAGCAAAAGGACCTCACATCATTGATAACATGATACAAGATGAAGCTCTGCTCGGTTAAGCCAACATTTAAACTTCATTTTAACCCATTAAAAATGACTACCTCATAAAAGTTGTCACGCAATATATATCCTCTATTTATCCAGGAAAAAGACTCATTGAGGTTCAAATCTCTTTTTCTAACAAATATAACACATAAGATAAAAAAAAGAGTACAACTGATATTTAAGTGAATGCAAACATCCATGCAGTATCAGATCACATAAATTCTGTATCTGCATCACAATAGTTTGATTATGATATATATGAAGCCAACTTCCACAGGAAAGACCCCGTTATCCTCGCTCCTCTTAATAACTGAGCACAGCAGCGAGACCTCGCAGATCAAAGAGTATCCAGCACCTTTTAATGTTGATTAAACGTAAATTAATATTCTGTAAACATAGAAACTGAAAACCTGACACATTCATTTGCAGAGCAGAAGGAAAAGTTTTATGTGGAATCAGCTGATTAGGATGGACCAATGAGAAAAGGTTTTATAAACCCTCGTAAACGCAGTTAAACAGAGGACGACTTGATAGACTTGGAAGAATTTGAATTCATGTCAAAACCCTTTTAGACTCAAAAATGAACGTTTGTTTGTTCACGTGTCTCTTCCAAGGTTATTGTAACTAAAACTATGCAGACCTAAAAACTAACTAAATGTTTGGGTTCCCATTATTCCGCTCGAGGTATTTTCTATGCAGCACAAAATACTGACTTTTACACCGCTCTTCACAAAATGTCCCAACCAATCCCCAAATTATTTCTTAAAGTAGAAAAAAACCCAGCTTATCAGTTTTTCAACTTCTATTCTTTCACTGATTTTCTTAATTCTTTGCCCACTGTCACTGTGATTTAACCCTCATATACAATGTGTGTTTAAAAAAAATCATTTATTTCATTTGTTTACATATGCATCAATTTTCAATATAAAGTTAGTTGCTTTATGTGTTGATTTATTCTGTGTGATTAGAAAAAAGACAAACTATTGTCATTTGTTTTGCCAGTCCATTTTTCCTCTTGATTAAAATGTTAAAAAACAAAAGCATCTGTATTTCTATTTTATTCCTTTTAGCCTAAAACATTACCTTTAGTTTATATCCCTCTCTGGATTTGAACACAGAAGCCCAACTAACTGCTTTTCAAACCCTCTGAGATTTTCACCAGACAGATGAACCAAAAATTACTTTTTCCACTGGCTGCATTGAGGTACAGTATAAGAAAAAAAAATGCTACTCTGCTACAGTCAAGATTAGACATATGGAGCCAGAGATTATTATAATAGGAACCATTTAAAGCAGGAGTGTCAAACAGAAGGCCGGGACGGCTTAGAAAAATGTGGAGGGCATAGATGTAAAAAATGTTTCACTACAACAAAGTAACCGACAAACATTGAAATGTCAAAAAAAGTTTAAATTTAGCACCGTCTGCTACAGAAATGTCTCTTTTTGTAACACAGTACAGTTAAATGTGTAAGTTCCTTTAAATTAAGAGAAAGGGCAGCGTCACTCGTCTGTCTCACTCGAGGTTTAAATGAGCTGTACATGACGCGTGAAAGAAATTGTGACCCTGTAGAGCCTGAACCACGAAATATTTGCCAGAAAATGAAGTATTTATGGAACTTTGTGTTCTATGAAATTTAAATTGTATCATAATTGATACATCCAGCATTTTTTTAAAGTTCTGCTTAAAAGTATATTGTGCAGTTTTGGTTTTTGATCATGTAAAATCTGAAGATTGTTACTAACAAAAATATGAGCCAAACAATTTTGTACATATATTAAGAGTCTTTTATTTAATTCTTCACTCACTCACATCCACACAGGCTTGTCTACAGGACAATACAAAAATAAAATATGGAAACGTGAATTGTTCGGCGTCTCATGTGTCTCAGTGTGTCACCATCAATAGCTTTCAGGATCGGCAGCTTCGATCCTGCATGATCAATTTGGACTTCCAGTTTCATCTTAAATGAGCCAGCGAGAATTTATCCACCATATTCGTTTTGGCAAAGGAAGACCATGAAACTATTTGTCCATACATTGGTATGTAATATAAATATGCCAGCTCACATCTCTAATAACTCCTTCACATTTTATTTAAAGCCTCCAAAGAACCTGGAGAATAATGAGCCATCATCCCGCAAGTTTGAGAAGCGGTGGGGATCACCTGGAAGAAAAGCAAAAATAAATACATGATTTTTTTGTGTGTGTGTCAGATAAACAATTCGAAGAACACACACCGGAGACAGGCTGACCTGGCAGCATGGGTCCATTCGAATGATCTGGTCCCCCAGAAATCCCAGAACCTCCCGAGCGAGTCACCGTGGTCTCCTCGTTGCCTTGGCCGTCTCTTACCGTACGCCTCTCCTCTACACTCTGACACACGCAAACGAAATGCTCATCAAAACTGAAACAAAACTATTAAAAGAATCACTATGAACGTATTAATACAGAATTAAGAAACACTCACCCCATCAGGCTTCACCACCTTAGTGACAGTGACAGACTGAAAGAAAGACCGAGTTCTTGGCTGGTCGGGTGCCTGACCAGCAGGTGGCGTCAGAAGCTGATCCAAGCCACCAGAGGACACAGCCGAGTCCAGATCTTGGGAGGACCAGGATGGGAATAGAAAATAAATTTGACACAATCTAAAAGAGCTTCCACTAAATTATCAAATAAAATGTAAATATCACCACCCACCTCTGTCACCTTTGTGCCCCTCCTCTGGAGTTTTGTGTCTCCAAATATCATTAAACTTTTAAACACACAATACAAAAATTTCAGTTAATATACAACTGCTTGTGTCGCAACAGAAACAAAGAAGGAGGAGTGAATATCTCCTTTACCCTGGAAAAAGGGGTCCGGCCATGAAATTCAGGTGACTCATAAGAAGGTCTGTGATCACCTCGGGGCTCTTTGGATCGTTGTTGTGTGTCGCTGTCAGGATATTTGAGCATAAAGTCTCTCAGAGGGTTTCCACTGGAGCTTCCTCGTCCTCTCTCTGCTCTGTCCTGAGACGGTGGTGGTGATATGATGTGGGGAACATCTAAAACACAAAGAGGGCAAAAGAGCAAACAGGTTAAACACAGAGGAGAGGAATATGTCGAGTTGTGGTAAGAATTTGAGTCTTCATGGGCATGGATGTCATGATTAATCATTTTAATCATTTCTTTTTCCAGGGTGAAAGAATTGTACACCATACATCTTTACTGACACTTTTTTTTACTTGTTTGTTTTTTGTTTTTTTTGTTACATTTCATTAAAAACAAGCAACATGAAAACGGGGCTTGTGGGTCTGTTTTCATACCAAAGCGTCCAGACTCTGGATGTCCCTCCCAACGACCCAGCTGGGAGAATATCTCCTCCATCTCCCTGAGGACGTGGCCAAACATCGGGGGGTCCTGAATCCGCATCCCGTCCGGGCCAAAACTGAAGCCAAACCTCCAGGCGCTGTCAAATGGGTCCTGCTGCTCCCCACTGAACCCATCATAGTGGAATCCATCTTCATCATCTTCATCTTCATCGTCGTCATGAGTCATGGCATCGAAGAAAGGGTCCCTGATAGACGAAGTAACACAAATGTACAAACTTTGAAATCTCCCTTTGGTTTAGAAACTGCGTTATAACATGCCACCAGCAAACAGACCTCAAAGTACTCAATCGTATTAACTCCGTGAGCATAAATAGCACCAAAATCTAGCTGAAGGACCCCTGTGGTTTTCCTGGCAGAAAACACTAATCTTGTCCCTGACATAGCTGCACGCAAAGCAAGTGTACTAAGTTCAGCTAGCTTAGCCGAGTGTACAGCTACGTACTCCGACGCCATAAACTCACCTCCGGCCACGATAATTGCCTCCGGGTACCCCGAAGAAGCCGCGAAATAAATCAAAAACACTCATTTATCTGCAGCTTTGGTGGACACTTAAACCATAACTTAAAATGTGCAAGCAACGGACACCAACTGGAGAAACTCGCCAAGAAGTACTACAGCTGTCAACAGTGTCGTAAAGCGTTCTAGACGATTTATCATGACGCAATTTGTCGTAATGTTACTTTACCGTAAATAATAGATAAAACGGGCACTCGAAATAAAAGCGCACTGTTGAGATTCAGGTAACAGTACGGCCAACCACATTGAACCTTGAAGGGTACACCAGAATTAGACCACTACAGTTTGCATGGAGTCAACAAAAATGGACAACAGAAGATTGGATAAAAGTTGCCTTTCTGATAAGTCTCCATTTCAACTGCATATTTGGATGGTAGGGTGAGAATTTGGTATTTACAACAGAAAGCTTGGAACCATTTTATATCAGTGGTTCAGGCTACTGCTGGTGGTTGGCACACTTTGGTCCCCTTAGTACAATTTAAACACAGCCTTCTTGAGTATTGCTGCTTCCAACCGGATAACGGGCCAAGTCAAACAGCTCATGCACCTTAAACTGGCTTCTTGAACATGACAATGAGTTTTTAAAATCAGACTCCACGGTCGGCAGATCTCAATCCGATGGAGCACCTTTGGGATCCAGTGGAACATCATGGATGTGCAGCATGGAAATCTTCTGCAGCTGTGTGATGCTATCATGTCAAAGGGGACCAAAATCTCTGAGGAATGTTTCCAGTACCATGAAAAAAATTAAGCAGTTATGAAGCCCCCCTTCATAACAGTACAATCTACTGCTAGCAAGGCGTAACTGGTAAGTGTATATGGGTTATATATATATATCTCATGAAATCAGAGTATAATACAATTATTCCAAATTGGATCAGAGCTCATTTAGAGAGAACATTTACAGCTTTTAGTATTTTATTTTTTTATTCTGATGCTCCAATACAGAAGCTTTGATGATTCAGAGTTTAAGAAATCCAATTTCTGCTACGTCTAACTTCATCCAGTGGCGGAAATGACCCTTTTCAAGCCCACTCATTGAGAGCCCAATGTCTTCTGACTGGCTGCAACTCACTTGGCTTCTAAAAACATAAGCTAGTGCTTGCAAGGTGTAATCACATATTGAAGAAAAGAAAAGAAAAGAAAAAATCATACTAAGCTGACATGAGCTTGGCACAAGAAACCTAATAGAGACCAAGTGTTTGGAGCAGTCTGAAGCCTGAGCCAGTAAAGTAAAAATTTAGCTGCGTTTAATACAGTAAAAGACCTCAATTCAACAGAGCACCTTTGGGATACATTTACTGGCATTTAAAAGTACAGTTCTGTCTCTGATGTGCCTGCTAGAAAGGTGCCAAGATGCATATCTAGAGGGGGTAGAAAATATATCATGGAGAAACATAAAATGCTAAAGTGTATCCAAGACAGATGGAGGGTAAAATGTACAAAAAGAAACCCCCCGAACCAATACCGCACATTACATGGCCAGAAAATGTGTGATGTAGTTATAAGTTTGGACTTTTATTTGGTACTCTTGACATCCTGGAGATTGTTGTGACTGAGCCCACTAACAGAAACCAACTGGAAAGCCTCCAGAGGTTTCAGTTCTACCCAACACTCCATGAACTGCTTGTACTGAATGACAGTGAAGAAGAGATGCTGCAGTATTTAAATGCCACATGAGAAATGTAGTTTCTTAAAAAGACATTCACATCCAAAATGATGAAAATGTCTTTTTCTTGTTTATTTACTTAATATTTATATATTTTTACAAAATAAAAAAAACAAAAAAACAAAGCTAACAAGTCTGCAAGGATTTAAGAAGGAAAAGAAGAAAGCCATCGAACAAACAGGGACTACAGTACTTGTGTTTTTTTTTTATATATGTACAAGACAAGTTTATCCATTTAAACTTTTTTTTTTTTTTTTTTAAAACGCACAGTACAAAAAGAAAAAAAAAATCACTGACAAAAAAAAGAAAAAACCCATAGTACAATTCTGTCCATCAGTATTCAATGCTGCAGATTTCCTTACAATGTTGGGGGGACAGGTGGCGGGGCAGGGAGGGCCTCAGAAACAAAATTATTCACACTGGAAGGCAGACTGGGTGTGTATTGGCCTTGGAAATCATTCTCATGTTTCAAAATAAGAGGGGCCTTATGAAATATTTATAATTAATGGGAAAAGTTACTGTACAAGTGTTGGATAATGAAAAAACAAAAACAAATCCTGTGCTAGGCAAAAAAAACAAAAACAAAACAAAAACCCAAGCACAGTACGCAACCATGGCCCCCCGTGTGTACAAACATGCACGCAGTCACATGACAAACACACTTTTTCCTCACAGTCAAAGCCAGTGAGCTTGCTTATATGTCTTTATATATAATATATCTATATTCGGTAAAAAATAAACTTCACAACTCTACCAATTTATAGAATTGTTTCTGCAAACTTAAAATGACATAAAAAAACAAAACAAAAACAAAAAAAACCCAAAACATAAAAAAGTAAACGGCAAATTATTGTGTTCGGAAATTGTTCAGGAGGGAAGAATTTCCGTCAAAATTAAGTAACAGGGAGTTGAGGGTCTGAAATACAAAACCAGCCTGCCCCCACCCCCTTTTAGAGATTACTTCATTCCTCCCCTTCAGTGGGGAAAAAAATGGGAAAAGACAAAAAAAAAAAAAAAAAAGACCATACAGGAAACGTTCATTCTTTTAGAAAAACAGTTCTATGTTACAAGTGAAAGGAAAAAAATGTTTTGGGGGGGGGGGGGGGGGGGGGGGGGGGGCAAGGGGCGGGAAGATTAATACGATACAAATTCCCAACACTTAGTATTTCACCCTCTTGATGGTTTGCTTCTATCACCATTTATCTCCGATCGCCCCTCACTTTTAAAGCCCCTCCTGTCCCTCCCACCCATCCATCCATCCATGCATCATTAACAGTGCTCGTTCTCTCGGCACAGCACCTCCTCTGACCGCGGTCAGAGCTGTGGGAGTGCTGGGCCAAGAGACTGGAGGGAAATCTTTGCAGGAGGAAGCGGGGATTTATACGTGGAGACTTATTTGCCGAAGGAGTGAAGAGCCTCCCACCCCTCCCAGCTTTTTGACACTGCGCGGGGTGGGGTCCCGTGAGTGGATGTTAGTTTGCCCCCCAGCTGTAACTGTTGTACGCCGACTTGTTGATCTGAGACTTCTGTTGGATGGAGGCGTTCTGGCTGCGCTGTCCAGTGCCGCTCTGTGGAGGAGAGTCACAAAGTTCATCAGTGAGCTGCCGCCTCGTGCCATGTGTTTACCTAAAAGCAGCACAGCTAATGTCACGGTGAAACCACAAACACTTAATGAACTTGCCAACAAATCTTTTATAGGCAATTCACTAGATTTGTATTACTACTTATAACAGTCTGACTGCATGATGCTCAAGTGTGACTAGTTAACAGCCTGAATATAAAAGATGGAGCTACAGTGATGTCACCCACTCATTTTTCAGCGTTGACCATAAATTTTGGTCAAGCTGACCCGATCTCAGGCTCTAAAGCTGTCGCTGCATTGGTCACCGCGCGGAGAAACTGATGTCAACACACTTCCATCTTTTACTTTCAGTCTATGCATTTTTGAGCTCATTCAGACTGTTGATCATTACTATTTGACTCACTGGGTGGAGTTTCCTTGTCAATGAATTTGCCTGTATGTGTTTTTTTTTTTTTGCTCCGCTTGTTTCTAAAAATCACATGACCTCAAATATGTAAGCATTTATATATACACACTGCACCTGTCCGTCTTGCTGCAGGTGGTGGTGCAGAATCTGAGAGTGGGGTTGTTGGTGTGGTGTCAGGATATGCATGAATGGAGCTGGAGCGTAGCCGGCAGCAGCAGGAGGGTTGATGGGGCCCCCGCTGCCCAGCGCAGAGGGCAGGCTGAATGATGCGGCTGGCGTCCCGGCGTGGAAGCCCTGCTTCTCAAACGACTGCAGGGGACCAGGAAGAAGAAGAATCAGTTTGGCCACTATAGTGTTTTTTTGTTTGTTTGTTTGCTTCTACAAGACAAGCAGAAGCATATCCTGTGAGTAAATATTTCTGTTCTATTCTGTAGTTACCTGCGTCTTTGTGTAAACAGACCCTGAAATATCTGGTACTCCTGTGTTGCTTGATGTCACAGAGACTCCTGCAGAGAGGGGGAAAAGACACAAACTGAGCTCATTAACTGTTAAACCGAATATGTTACAGTAACCACCCACGTGGTTACGCTCTGATTCTAACCAGCACAGATGCTACTGGGTCGATGGACAACAAGGAAATGAATGTATAGACATTATCTATGAGGGGGAAAAAAATCCAAATTATAAAAGAATACTGGGAAATTCCAAGTATGAACATCTATGTGAGCACGAGTCCATAGATGATTTCAGCAGAATTTCCCTTTAGTGACGACGGCAAAGAGACTGAGGAGATGAAGAAGGATGAGATGAACAGGAAGAGGAATCAGAGAAAGATGGTGTAGCTGAGTGTATGTTTCAGGTTTTGGTCTTACTGTTGCTCTGACACTTCCTTTTTAACCCTCTATGATATCAGCTTACCAAAAAAAGAAGAGACTCTAGATATTAAACAAAATGCTAGTCCCATCCCAGTTTTCTAATTCCAGATGATTTATTTTCAAACATTTTCAGAGAAAATTACCCAAATATAACTGGTGACAATCATGTGCTTCTTTGCTTTGTCTTGTATGAAAATATAATTAATTATTTTGGATTTTTGACATCTGATCAGAAAAAACAAGATGACAATTTGCACAACAAAGGATAAGATTTTTTTTCTGTCCATTTGTTGTTGTTATTTCCATTTTCCCCTTTTATGCCCATTTTCATCATTTTGTAAATTGTACTTGTCAAAAAAAAAATTAAAAATTAATAGACTAATAAAAATAAAATACATCTCTTAGTTCTCTCTAACAGAAGTCAATGAATGAATGATTAAAGATAGGTTTCTCAGATATTTTGCTCTGAAGTCTTGGCACTGCTGGAAAGCAGAAGAATCTTGTATACAAGTGATTAAATGTTTCTGTCATTTTTTCTGCAGATAACACAAGTGATGGATTTTTAAACTTTTGTTTTGCTTTTCAGCTGCTAATGAAACTGTCAGCTAGAGAGACGCTCAACCTTATGAGACTCTGTTAATCTGAAAGCACTCATTTCAGCCCTGTGTTGTGTGGAAGCTTCACAGAAATGTGTTAAAATCCTGAGTGTCCAAACACTTTTACACTGACAAGTTGCATGTTTAACGAGACGCTCGCTAAATGCAGCATTTCTTGCTTCGTACACTCACAAGGTAATAAAGGGTTTTTTAAAATCCAGAACAAATAAGTCATTAATGAAATCTATCACAACTCCTGCAGAAATGACAGATTTCCCTTTGAGCGAGTGACCGATGTCATCCGTTGTATCCACTGTCATCATATCTAATTAGGTAAGGCTGAACTTCAACACTCCAATAATGGCCAGTGATGTTCAAAGACATAAGCAGAACTTCCTATGTACCAGGTTTGGTTCAGTGCACACAGTTTTGACAAAACATTTCAGTCACACACGGCATTATTCTGACCAATCACCAGTGCTACAGATTATTTTGTTGCCCTCTCTGTCCTTGGTTGCAAACTACGACCCTCGCAGGACAGCAAACTCTTTACTTTGGAGACGGACACACCAGCAATGAGAACATGAGTGAAGAGCAAGCAACACAGGGGAAAATGGGAAGGCATCAACCAGAGTAACTCACAATCACTTTGTAGAAGCCCAATAATGTTAATACGACCTTTTAAAAAAAAAAAAAAAAAATCTAAACACAGTGTAGCTGTTTTACATAGAAGTACATTGGAGTGATGATGAGTTACCCTGGCAGAAAACGGGTAAAGAAATGCAAACAGGGCTTGTAAAAGAGGCAGGCTGCACTGGACTATCTGAAAGCACATGTAGTGTGACAGGTCTTCCTGCAGGCACCAGCAATGAGGCAAGGGAACGAGAGCAAAGAGGGGGGAGAAAGATGGTTGGTGACACAAGGAGGAAGACGGGAGGGACAGGGTTGGTTTTTTTCTCTCTCTCTCTCTCTCGCTTTAGGTTTAATTTGGCATGTGGCGGCACTCACCGACTCCAGGCCCGGTGACAGAGCTGGCTGGCTTGTTTTGTGCAGAAGCAGCAGCGGCCACGGCAGTGCCGTATCCGCCCTTACAGAAATCCCCACTCCCTGAAGCCTGGCCCACATCCTCATAGCCTGCAACAGTCAGACACACAGCCGCAGCCCACAGCATTAGACACACCAGGCAGGGGAAGCAGACCTGCCTCAGATGGCATCTGCAAATGATTCATAGCGTTTTGTTTGAAAATTGGACCACATGGACAGGTTTTACCAAGTTGGGACAATGCAGATGGTATCAAGTTCCCTCCGCTGTAACAACCAGAACTTTGATACCAACTGCAGCGTCTGTGTGGCAAAACCTGTCCGTCCAGTACAACAAGCAGGTCAGAATCAACGCTGACGTCATTTGCAGGTACCATCTGACCCAAGTCTGAGGGGGAGGAGGTGAGGGAAGTGAGGGGGCAGGCAGGGCGTGTGTATGGGGGTGGAGAGTGAGCTTGAGTTGGGTAATGGCAGAAAGCAGCAGATGGTGCAGCTTAGAACAAATAGGTTTTCCACATGTTGTGACTAAAGGCGGATACTGAGTGATGAATAAAGTATGTTAACTAAAGCCTCAGTGAAGTGATTGGATAGAATATATAAAAAAAACAAAGGTGAAAGAATATCGTCTCAAATGTCAGTCTTTGGGGAAAATAGGAAGATGTTGGCTTCATGTGTTGATGTGTTCAACATGAAGGTGTGTGCAGGTGAGGTGGTGGATAGTAAAGCTCTGGGGCAAACTGCATTCTGAGATGAGCAAAGCAAGCCATGGAAAAAAGCGAGAAACCCATAATCTAACCCTGTTCGTTTGTAAACTGGTACAGCCAGATGCCACTTTTAAAGCCCCTTATCCCTTTCTCTTTAGACAGCATATACTTGATCTAAAGACGCCCTTTAATAAAAGTGACATAAGATGCATTCTTGTTGTTAGAGAAGAATTACTCAGGCATTTTCCTCACGTGTACAGGCACTGAAACTGTATGAGATGCAGATGCGTTTTCTGACACACCAAACCATGTTCTGGTCATGAAAACATTAAACTTTCACGTCAACATCCGGGTCACAAGAATGATTCATAAACCACGAGCAAGTGTCTTGACACAAGCATAACAAAGGCCATTACACGAGCACCATGTTTATGCTTGCAGATGTTGCAGCGCTCGAATGAAATACGCACTCCACCGATGGGAAATCAATGGGCTCATTGTGAGAATCGGCACAGAGTCATCGGTGTCCAAGTACACTAGCACAACCCCATAAACATGCCGTTTCAACATTATTTAGGCTCTCACCAGTGCTGTATCCATGGGAACCATAGCCACTAGCCTGTTGAAAGGGTGTGGCCGAGGCATTGACGCCGACATTCACACCGTGCTGTTTTGACGAGGTAGGAGCCACCTGGACGGGCGGGGGAAAAAAAATAGAGAGTCAAGAGGTCAGCAAAGGAAAATGTGAAAAGTTCACAATCATGGTGGTGAAACACACATTCAGGTTCTGATAATGCATTTTTTTAAACTGCTTAAATCGCTCTCATATTGCCACCAGAGGAAATGCTACAGGCAGGGTCGGGGGCTGAAACGAAGCGATATCAGGCAAGTTGAAGGAACCTGTTTAGGCTAGTGTTTCTGTCACTCACAATCACAAATTTGGCTTTAATTCCAACTGGCTAGGGTAAACTTTTAAATCGTTGACAAGAAATTAGTCCCTCTTTTTTTCTATTTTAGAAAAGTTTAACGTTAAGGCAAAGCTACTAGAAAGACGAGTAGAGGTCGAGCTGCAGCCTCTGTTGTATGGCTGAAGTCAAAGATAAACTGATTGTACTTGTTACAGTAAGTAGCTTTTTACTCTCCCATCACTGCTAGCTGCCAGCTCAATATGCAACATATCTTCAAAGATGACCACAGGCTGACAGAAGCCACTCTGTCTCTCACTGTCTAAAGGGAAGAATTAATTTAAAGGCGGCCTTTTATGCTCAATTTGTCTTTATTGTTGGACACTATTAAGAGCAGAATACTTACTCATGATACACTGGGGCTTGGTGCAGCCCCTCAGGTGTTGAGGAGATTATAGCTCCTGTTCTTTTAAGGCCACCCTCCCATTAAGGCAACTTTCTTCTGATTGGCTACTTCTCACAAACAGCAGGTTTGTATTTTCAATTAACATTTGTTTCTTTCTCAGTAAAACTATACAATGAGCCTCTAATACTCTAATCTACTCCCCTCATCTACTAGTGGTGGAAATATAAGGCACTGGACTTCATACCCACACGAAAAGAAAAAATAAATAAATCAACAACTGCTTGTTGTTATATAATAATGCTAAGAAATTGCAAACAAGGAAAAAGTTAATTATTTTGGATATTAAGATTTCTCACCGGAAACACAGCAGGTCCATACTGAAAGGTATTGGGCAATCCTGGCATGCCAGTGTAGTACGGGAGACTGGTGTAGCTGTAGCCTGGCGGCAGCGCAGGATTCAGGAAGGGCTGCTGTGTGGTGTGATGCGTCTGGCTCTGATTCTGTTGTGTCTGAGCTAATGTGGTAGCTGGAGCCGGAGAAGAGGCATCAGCTCGACCAAACTTTGATAAGTCACCTTAAAGAAAATGGGAATAAAAGATTGAAACATGATATAGCAGTAAAATAATACATTTTTAAAATAAAATAATATATTTTCTAATCACACATAGTAGTAGATAGTCTGTCTCACTCTTTTAGACTTTTAATGGAGCTAAAAAACTAAAAACTAGAAAGTGTCTCACCAGAATAAGGGTTGCTTGTCAAGCTGCCCTCTCTGCCTGTCAGTGCTGTTGTGGGTGTTGCTGCAAAGGGAATGCTGTAATAATCCTGGATGAGAAAAATATTACAATATAAGAACACAAGAAATTGAGTGACTACATACCCATCACATAACTTGGGATGGGTATGTAATGGTAAACATTTTTCTAAACTGTTCACTGTTGCCTATGAGCCAGTCTTTCTCATTTCTCAATTTGTAGAGATGGAACTACATTGCTGATTTTATTGGTTCATTTAAGACAAACTGTACATATAGCACAGGTAATGTGTAGTTAATGTATTTTATACTTGAGGGCCAAAGCCCTCAAGTAACTGCAGTAAAAAACAAACAAACAAACAAACAAACAAACAAACACCCCCCCCCCGCCCCCCCCCAAAAAAACCCCCAACTTGTTTGAAGATTTGAACCGTCACACCTAAACCCCGAGTCATACAAAGCTGACAATGCTGTGTAATTTTACACTCCTAACTGTGCATAACATTATTTTACTTGCAGCAGCTAAACACATTTCACAAACAACACTCACCAGCGGTATTCTTGTCTGTAGCATCTGTAGATCGTCATAGCCGTACACCTGAGGCTGAAAAGAACAGTAAATCAAGTTAGTGTGGAGTAAGTAACACAGTAAATAAAAATCTAGTAAGCACATGTGAAGCTCAGGCCATAGAAACTTTGACGGTACTTACAGGGTAGGCATGCAGTAGTCCAGGGGCCATAATGTATGGGTTGGGCAGTAGAGGGGGCACTCCGGGTGGAAGGTTTGGAGGTGCTTTCCCTGTATGCACAAATTAAAATAAACCAATAAAATGCATTTATTTGCAAAACAGAAATATAAGCCTCATAATCATCCACAATGAAAATACACTTGTGCCTGTATTTGCTAGACAATTTTACCCATGCGCTAAGCAACCAAATTATACTAATTATTCACCAACTTGCATTACATAAGTATTACAAATACATTGCCTTTAGCAGAAATAATAAATGCAGTAAAACACGTGACAAACTGTTTAGCAGCAAAGATTACACTCTACATGTGTGAAAGAAAAAGCCTCAGGGGACCAACCAAAGAGTCAGAATCATGAAAAGCACACCTGTGATGATGAGGAAATGGAAACCAGATCGAATCCCAGACAAAACAAAACACCCATGACTCACTCACTCTAATCAAAGACGATCTCTGACAAACTCCCCAAGAAATCCTTTACCACAGTTGCTCTACTGTAAGTCAACATAAATGTATGCATCCATCTGCCACCTGACCACAAAATTTGCCCTGAAGGTTACATCATCTGTGTAACTGTAACCACTAAACTCTTAAGGACTTCATTTGGTTCTATAATCTAGTCAAAATGAAGGATTAAACAACGGCCTAACACCCCAGACAAGCTCTACTTAATGCTTTCCTTTCCTTTATTTTTTTCTTCTACTTTGTGTGTGCTCTCTGAAGCCAGACCACATGACCCGATCAATGACAATATTGTAACAGAAGCTCTACAATGGATTCGCATACAGTAAACGACTGACTGTCCATTTTACCACCAAGTTATTGTGAAGGCCTCACATCAAGTTACCAAGCTTACAATTATATCACTGGTATTGACTGCACAGTTTAAAGTCAGCTATGCAGACAAAGTGAAAAGCAAACACAATTTAAACTGCATCTACATTTCCATTTTGATATATTTGTGCTTGTGTTGTCTAACCTGAGGATGCTGCAGAGCTGCGTGTTGATGACGAAGATGCTGAAGACGGAATGGTCGAGGCCGCTGTGGAGACTGAAGCAGTGGCGGCGGCAGCTGCTGCTACTGGGGCACCCATAGAGGCAGTGTTGAGGCCCATGGCCAGACTGCTGACGGGGCCTAGGCCCGAGGGAGCTGAAACTGTGGCAGAGCCCACTGAGGAGGCCTGAGGAGCCCCTAAGGACACCTGTGCAGCAGCCACAGAGGAAGAGGAGCAGGGGACTGATGAAGACGGCACGGCTGAGACAGAGGAAGGGAAGGATGAAGAATGCAGGCTCGAGTCTCCATCGACGCTGGGATGCTGTAGGGGCGGAAGACAATAAATGCGGCGAAGATTGATGAGATTACATTTCCATTAGAGTGAATGAACATATAATGTGTCCATCTACCACCACAGGAAATGCAGCTTTGAAAAATGCTCACACTGAGTGAGTGAGGGAGGGAGACCCAACCTCCTGCATAAGCTACTCACACTCATTTGTGACTAGTTAAAAAAATAAAAAATAAAATAAGTACAATTGATTCTGATGTAAAAATTGACACGAGCATACAAAGTGCTCACCAGTAAGCCTGAGTTCGATGTCCGGACAGATGGAGTCAGACTGTTCTGTTGTGATGGGTGAGAGCTGTAAAAGAACACAGGATATTTAGGGATTATTACACTTATCAGCAAATCACATCACATTCACTGACACTTAGGTTAACACCAATCATAATTTAGACTTAAGAGATTAGCTGCATCTCACTTGTTGTGCTGAGGAGGGGCCATGCTGCTTGGAGGCAAGTCTTCATTGTGACCCAGAGCACTAAGGGGCGTCTGATTGGCTGTAGTCAACAAGGAGGCTGAGCTGCTGTCTGTTAAAGTGCCCATGCTGGAGACCGATGCTGGCGTGACCGAGTCAGAGGCCGGCTTGACTGATACTGCAGAGCCTGCTGCAGCTGTGCAGAGAGCAAAAGAGAAACGGATGGAATAAAACCAACAGAACTCAATTAATAATGCTCAGGAAACGTGTATGTGGGCTAAATGTGCCAGAAAATATGATCTGACTAATAAGCAGACGCTTACCTTCCACGGATTGCGCTGCCTGTATTGAACTGAAGCCATTCTGTAAAACCAACAATGAACGTGAGCTCACAGGTTTCTATGGAGACAGGCCATTGATAAAAAGCTGAAGCTTATTTGATACGCAGATATCAAATACAGGCCATGTTTAAAAACCAGTAGCACTTTACAACGAGAACAATGGAAAACAAAAGAATTTAGAAGTATAAGAGTAGAGTTTATTTTAAGAGGCTTCTGCATAACAGAGCAGGTGGTAGTTGAGCATGTTGTCCCCAGTGACTCCTCCTTTAATACTTCACTAAAAATGGGGTATTTAACATTTTAGTAGATCAAGTGAAAGAGGAAAGTGTTGGCTTTACCTTGGGCTGCAAATCCTTCTGAGGGGAGGAGGAGACTGAAGGAGGGTAACGTCGTGTTTGAGATGGTCTCTGATCGTACAGGTCCATCTGGCTGGAGTTGGAGAGAACTGGAGTTGACTCACTGCAGATTGCAATGAAATGGATAAGCTCAAAGTTAATTGTGTTCCATTAATGGTTCTGACTTGAAAACTGATGATAATTACAATTTAATGACTTTTATAGACTGGGACACACACCAAAAATTCATCTAACCTTTAAAGAAGTGCTGAGTAAAACAGAGTGTGGGGAAAAAATAAAATAAAAATCAAAAGCCAAGTCCAGTTATAACTGGTAAAATAATTCAGTATTCCTGGCAATCAGCGTAAACACACATTTGTAAATGGAAAAGTATGCAAACACTGTTGAATAAGCGGTACAAAATGTCAGACTTTATGAGAGAGACAGGCTCAACTAAAACCCTGAATAGAAATTTGTGTGTCAAAGATGGCAGCTAGCCTGCCTACCCACAACTGCCAAACTGAGTTGTTGCACTGATGAATCCCCACAGGTGAGGTTCACAACATGTTTTGTGCATACATTGTTGTTATCTTAGCACTGTATAAATATTGTTTTGATGTGGCTTCTGCTCTGGTGGGATGAGCCAGAGATTGATTGAGCATGCACTTTGGACTGCTCCATTAATTAAGTTTCATGACTGTGCACATGCAGACAGTAAGTATAACTTGTGGGGACAAAATAATTGTCAAGATTTTGGGGGGCAAAGTCCCCAAACTTAAGTTAAAAAAAAAATAATTCTGATTTAACTGGTGATTTAATAAATTATACACATCCTAGTTCTATTTAAAGTTATAGCTCTCTTGCCATTTAGACAGCAGCAGCAGCAAAATAAGAACAACAACAAATCCGACAAATAATAAGCAGCGTGATATTGCATAGGCACGCTTAATAAGTGCCCAGAAGCATTAGCAAAATGACTGTCAATGAACAGGAGGACTACAAAGTCAAGAAAAACTTTACTCCAGTGAACCGTTCTTGAATCAAAAGCAAAAATCTGTCATTCCACAGCGTTCTGTGTCAACATAAACTTTCTAACATGAACTATCCTTATGTTGGCTGGTTGCACAGCAGATGGCACAACACTGAGTACAACTAGCAGGTCTGAGAGGAAGGTTTTTAAGAGTACTGTCCTCCATTCAAAATATTCACATCCTGTTTGTTTACATACTGGAAGAGCTTTGCTTTGGGAAATACCAACCTGCTGGGGCTTGTGTAGAGACTGTTCTGGACCTGGTTGCCTGGTGTCGTGGTGGCAGAGGAGGACTCGTACTCTGGTAGAACTGGTTCAGACCCAAACTGCAGCGCTCCAAACTGAAGATTCAGGCCTGAGATGTCTGTTGAGCCAGGCATCTCTACTGCCATTGCTGGAATCTGAGTAAAGACAAAAGCAGTTTGCTTTCTTTAAGGCCACAAAGACTGAAAGCTTGCTTTCATGCATAAGACACAAACTCTACTGGTCTGCTATTTTAATTGGATATCTGTCTGCCTCAGACAACTAGACCGAGTATTGGTGACAACACAGCGATCTATGAGGAAGATCAATTCAGTTCAACTCAATTCAATTCTGTTGTTCTATGTTTACCACACAGCAATGTGGGCAATCTAACACAGGATGAAAGAAGCCAACAGCAAATTGTCACCTGTTTTGGAAGCATTTTCAAATCCAACGCACAGATTTTGCCATCATATTGGAAGAGAAAACATTTGGATCAGTGCATCCCTACATGAAACCAGTCTGTTTTCAATACCTTTCTATCAGGCACCTTTTCAAAATCTCTTATTAAAAGTCACCTTTGTATTAATGGAGGCCCTCTTCTTCTGCTGTTTGATTTTGTGTTGCTGCAAAGGCAGAGGACTTGAACCCTGGGCATCTGAGGAGCTTGGGGAAACTTGTTGACCTAGAGAAGGGACTCCGGCCATTTTAGGAAGGGAGGAAGCAGGTGGAGGCACCACATGGGGGGAGGATGTTGTTTGTTGTGGTAAGGAAGATGATGAGGAGACAGAAGAGGAAGGAGGCAGGCCTTTGTCCTGCAGGAAAACATCCAACATGGACGAGGTTGAGGTGGTGGCCTGGTAGGGCTGCCTCTTTGTAAAGGGCGCATGAATTGCAGACTCTGGTTGAGCCTTCATATCTAGACAATAGTGAGGGGACAAAAGTCAGAAAAAATAAACTCAGCAAGTATTTTTTTGGTACTGAAATTAAATTTAAAAAAAAAAAGAGAGTAAAAAGCTCAATTATAATCATTATGAAATATACCACTTCACACATTACAGCAAGGCATTTAATAACAATAGCATTTAGTGTGCAGATAATTTATCTTCAGAGTAATTTAAAAAAGGCTCTCATCTCACCATATTGTCCCAGTGAGGCAGCACTGGTGTCCCATGATGAAGGGGTTGTGTTGGGGGGTCCAGTCTGGGAATGCTGGGCTGCCAGCTGGGCCAGTGCCTGGGCTGTTTTATACTGCTCCAAAAACTGGGACCCAGTGGTCCCTGTGCTAGCTCCTTTAGGTTCCCCCACTTCCCCAAAACCCTTGCTCAGCATGCTGACCTGCAGTGTTGGTAGAATAACACAGACCATTATTCTAACTGAATAAATACTTGAGCCACAATAATGCAGTTATGCCGCGATATCACTATACTCGCCCGTTTTCTACGTAGTGAGGAAGTGGTGGACTTATCAACGTTAAAAGATGATTTGCATTAGTGAGCTATCTGAGAGGCAAGGCACATTTAACTGCAGTGTTAGGAAAAAACTGCCATGTTTTGTTCTTTAGAGTCTCACCATGTTGTGCTGGGTGTAAGGGGTGCTGGAGGATGTTTGAGAGAGGGGCACTCCTTGCTTGGAGTTGCTGAAAACCAGTGACTGGGACAAAGAGGGGGGCTGGGTGGCCTCCATGGGGGCATTTTCTGTCTCTGAGGAAGATGATGGTGGAGTCTTCCCAAGGAGCACCGCGAGATCAATCCTATAACAAGAAATTAAAAAAAAAAAACATTCATTATGATACCTATAAAAAGTTTCAATAAAAATAGGTTAATTATTGTAAAGCTGCATTCATTTTCATTGTTTTCTTGATTAATCTTTTTTTGCTATTTAAATTCAACAGAAGTATCAAGTGAGCGATATTAACACTGCTCGTTTTTGTCCAGCTAGCAGAATAAGTAATTAAATATTTGCACATTTTCTTGATAACTAACAGTACAAGCATATGGCCAATAATTCTCTGAACATCAACTCATTCATAAATTAGTTGATCAAGAAATCAATTATAACCTTGTCCACAAAAAACTGAGAAGGTTACAAAACAGTGACTGCTCTGCTCCAGAAAAGCAATTTGCTCAGCAGCAGGTTAATAAATTGTGTAAGTGACCCACCTCTGTCCCTTAGTGATGGTAACATTCTCTTGAGGCGGAGGCACTGACGCTACACTGGAAGCTGTGAATATCTTGGTCTCTGAAAGCTGCAAAGGAAAGGAGAGCAGAAGATGAAGTTTTAGTTCTGTTCAAGTGTGCAGATCAGAATCAGTTCTAATCTACTTTCAGCTACTCCCTTATTCTCAACGGGTCGCCACAGCAGCTCCACAAGTTTGATTTAGTGGGTTGACGCAAGTTCCTCCTGGCAAGGTACTTGCGCCTCCTCCGAGCAAATATGTAAACCACCACACCATGGAGCTGCTATCACCATCATTAATGCTGAACTATAACTTCTTCGAGGACAATGTACTGTTTTTGTTAAAGAAATAATGTGATTGAGGTAAAAATAAAACACTCACATCTTCATTCCAGTCCTCAGTGCCCCACTCCTCTGTGGCAGACCTCCAGGCACCTGTGAGTGAAAGAGAAACAGTTCAATGATATCACGTTGAACAAAGAACTTCAAACAGAATAAGGAATGCAGAAAAAAAAAATCAAGAGGGGAGTGAAGACAGGTTTACCAGGAGCAGAATCAAACTTGGGTGGATAATTTGTTCCCTCTCCTGCAGAGTATTCCAACCCTGGAGACAGAGAGAGAGGTGAGGAGATTAAAGCTAATGTAGAGTTACCAGAGGAAGTGATAATTCTTTAGTCAGAGCATTACAATATGTCTGAAATGTGTGTATGTCTCAACTATCAAGCAAACCATCTTTGTAGTCTTTACAACAAGAGCTTCTTTGGCAAGCTAACCATGTTTTTTAAAATAGTTTGGATGTTAAACAGATGCTGAATTGATAAGATTAACTTCTCTTATTGGAGGGTGACCTTTGTGGATAAATTCACTTACTAGCTCCCTCCTCTAGCTCCACGCTTCCTGTGTTGTTCCAGGTACTGCCCCCTCCGTAGTTTTCTTCTGTCTGAGCTGGCTCCGCATAGTCAGCAGGGTTGAATGTTCTGGGAAACATAGTGATAAGGAGTCAAGAAGTGAATGAATGGACTAATGACTTCCCCAACAACTGAAGGAGTGTCTGCATAAGTCACAGCTACTACCTACTCACCTACTAGAGGTCAGCCCTGTTTGAGCAGAAGCAAACGCTCAATTAAGTTTTAATGAGGTGCACACCACAACTGATTAAGGTGGTTGTCTGCTTGCAGTGGTCTTTTGACATCATTAGGCTTTTTACTTCATAAATCACTTCAGAAACAAAACCAAACTTGCAACAGGAAATGATATGTAAAAGAAATCCTAAAAACTTGGCTAAAGCAGTGAAACTACCATTGTTGTAGTGGGGAAGCATCTAAGTACTGTTTTAGTTTTTCAACGACTCTTTCCTGGCAAAAAAACATCGTTCATTATTTTGACACATCCATGTATGCTGAGGAAATTACAGCTGGTGCAGCCTAGCAACATGATCAAGTGCAACACTTTTCTTTTGAGTGAAGCCAAGCCAAGCAGCTTTCATTATTTGTCAAAGATCCTTCCTGTGCAAATCAAGATGCATTTATAGCTTGGATGAGCATATTAAATGACAAATTTTAAGGGAAGGCCATATCCATTTGATATCCTATTAATAGAATGAGGTGTTTTAATGTCTGCTATTACATTATCCTATTTTATAGCACTCAAAGGCTCCCTAAAGAAAGCAAGAACACCACATACACACACAAGAGGCGATGCACTCACCTCCTACTGCCTGCAATATCATATCTGGGCCCCTTATCATTCTGGCTTTAGAAGAAAAATAATGGTAACAATTACAAGATGAACAACAAAGTAAAAGAAAAAGCTTTTTTTTCCCCCACCACCACCATCGACAGCTACAGCAGCATAAGCAAAATGCCTTTAAGCTGCCTGAGCCAGTACTTTAATAACAACTCTGCTCCAGTCAATCACTCTTCAATGCAAAGCAAGCCAGTGTGCTTTTAGTCATAGTGGGTCAATACACAAGAAACCCAGCTGAACTGAAGTATAGGCTTCATAAATCAGCCGCAAACAAAAAACAGCTGGTAGATGATGGCAGTTAGCAGTTTCATCGACACCTTCAATCACACAACTACATGAGCTCAAAGCTATTGTTGAACACACACGGTGCATCGGTCTGCATAATAACTCCATCCATCTCAAATCACACAGTCTCTTGTTTAGTCTCACTCTCATTTACCTAATAAGTTGAGAATGTCACATACACACTCCGTGATAACTCTGTACAGCGCCAATTTAACTGTCTCGATTCTGACAAACACCCCACCAAAGCAAACCTACGCTTTTACTAGAGTTTTTACAGCTGTAAAGATATATCAGCCTGTTTCATTGGGTTTCTATATATGCCAACATAAAATGATCCCATATGTGTAAAACAGAGTGGATTTCAATCTCTTCCCTCAGTTTCTTTTCTGCAGACAAAGAAAGAAATTAGTTGAATGCAACACCAGAGAAAAAAAAAAGTCAGTTGTAATGTGGGACTTTAACTGTGTTCTCAGATCCGAGGTGCGAAATTACTTTCTGCCCTTTTAACCTGGAAAAACTTTGTCTAAATAGGCACTAATCAATAGATGATTTAAAAAAAATGGGGTTATGGAAACAAAAATGGGTGGGTGGAGGGTGGTGTGACATGATTTCTGTCCAGAAAAGACAGAAAAAAAACCCAAAGATTACAATTTGCATTTCTTAACGAATGGATACGTGTTCAATTCAGTCATTTTAACACACCTTGAACCAGGCTACATTAGTGATAAATCCAGTCTTCATGTTACCAAAATCTGGGTTGCCGGTTTTAATGTGGCCTCATTAAAGAGACTGAAAGCACTATTACTTCACAGAGAGACTCACATATGCAGATAATAACCAAGTCATCTACCAACTTCTCTTGAATCATCTAAACCGTCACATCAACTCTGAAACAAATCTATCTGATCAGCTTATTTATTGGTAATTAAGTGTGGTACTCATTTCCCCTTTAAACCCAGAGTATTAATTTTTGGGTTTAGTGCAATTTACAGTGGGGCAAAAAAGTATTTAGTCAGCCACCGATTGTGCAAGTTCCCCCACTTAAAATGATGACAGAGGTCAGTAATTTGCACCAGAGGTACACTTCAACTGTGAGAGACAGAATGTGAAAAAAAAATCCATGAATTCACATGGTAGGATTTGTAAAGAATTTATTCGTAAATCAGGGTGGAAAATAAGTATTTGGTCACCTCAAACAAGGAAAATCCCTGGCTCTCACAGACCTGTAACGTCTTCTGTAAGAAGCTTTTCTGTCCCCCACTCGTTACCTGTATGAATGGCACCTGTTTGACCTCATCATCTGTATAAAAGACACCTGTCCACAGCCTCAACCAGTCAGACTCCAAACTCCGCCATGGCCAAGACCAAAGAGCTTTCGAAGGACACCAGGAAAAGAATTGTAGACCTGCACCAGACTGGGAAGAGTGAATCTACAATAGGCAAGCAGCTTGGTGTGAAAAAATCAACTGTGGGAGCAATCATCAGAAAATGGAAGACATACAAGACCACTGATAATCTCCCTCGATCTGGGGCTCCACGCAAGATCTCATCCCGTGGGGTCAAAATGATCATGAGAACGGTGAGCAAAGATCCCAGAACCACACGGGGGGACCTGGTGAATGACCTGCAGAGAGCTGGGACCAAAGTAACAAAGGTCACCATCAGTAACACACTACAACGGCAGGGAATCAAATCCCGCAGTGCCAGACGTGTTCCGCTGCTGAAGCCAGTGCATGTCCAGGCCCGTCTGAAGTTTGCCAGAGAGCACATGGATGATACAGCAGAGGATTGGGAGAATGTCATGTGGTCAGATGAAACCAAAGTAGAACTTTTTGGTATAAACTCAACTCGTCGTGTTTGGAGGAAGAAGAATACTGAGTTGCATCCCAAGAACACCATACCTACTGTGAAGCATGGGAGTGGAAACATCATGCTATGGGGCTGTTTTTCTGCCAAGGGGACAGGACGACTGATCCGTGTTAAGGACAGAATGAATGGGGCCAAGTATCGTGAGATTTTGAGCCAAAACCTCCTTCCATCAGTGAGAACTTTGAAGATGAAACGAGGCTGGGTCTTCCAACATGACAATGATCCAAAACACACCGCCCGGGCAACAAAGGAGTGGCTCCGTAAGAAGCATTTGAAAGTCCTGGAGTGGCCTAGCCAGTCTCCAGACCTCAACCCCATAGAAAATCTGTGGCGGGAGTTGAAAGTCCGTGTTGCTCGGCGACAGCCCCAAAACATCACTGCTCTTGAGAAGATCTGCATGGAGGAATGGGCCAAAATACCAGCTACTGTGTGTGCAAACCTGGTAAAGACCTATAGTAAACGTTTGACCTCTGTTATTGCCAACAAAGGTTATGTTACAAAGTATTGAGTTGTATTTTTGTTATTGACCAAATACTTATTTTCCACCCTGATTTACGAATAAATTCTTTACAAATTCTACCATGTGAATTCATGGATTTTTTTTTCACATTCTGTCTCTCACAGTTGAAGTGTACCTCTGGTGCAAATTACTGACCTCTGTCATCATTTTAAGTGGGGGAACTTGCACAATCGGTGGCTGACTAAATACTTTTTTGCCCCACTGTAAATGAAATCTGAAAGCAAAATGTGAGGTGAATAGCATAAGTTGCCTATTTAAAGCATAAAATATCAGTGACGCACATCTACAGGCAGGTCTGAAAATCACCATCTTATCACACAGCAACAAGTACTTTATCTGCTTTAAGGCAGTTTCCTTTAAAGCCATGCACGCTTCTCTCAACAAACATTGGTGCAAAGCTGGTAAAGAGTCTGCCAGCATCCAGAAGCAAAAGCAATAACAGAACTATTGTGTGCTGACGGTGAGGACGGTTTAGGTAACACAAAAACGTCTCAGCCAGCACTGTACAACATTAGCCCCAAATCTGTATGAAAAGCGTATTATAGTGTTTGAGTATGCAAGTCAATATCTAGGTCAACACTCAAAACAAACACAGCCAAGACTGGAACACTTCCACAGGCTCAGAGAGCACAGACCATAAAGATCCTACTGCAGGTTATCGTTTGCACCATCATAGAGCAATTATTTTACATTCTAATCATTCCCATAGGTTATAACCATGTGCAAGTATGCTTTTTGTTGTATTGATACAGCAGCTTCAAAACACACTTTGTTTTTATAAGAACATCAGATTCAGGCTTCTCCAGCAAGAAAGCCATTCAGTTAGGACGCACACACATATACACCCAGAGTCGCATCATACCTGACTGCTCATAACCTAATCTAGGAAATGTCTTATGACAGCACAAGTCTTACTCATACACTGCCCAATTAATGACAATCAAATGAGTCGAGAAAGCCATCACAGTCAGCACAAAAAGCACTTCCTCTGTTTTGACACCTAACTGTTCAACTGACATGCGTATTAACTGCACCCTTTTGCGCTCAGAGAGACTAAAGAACACAAGCAAAACAAACTGAATAATCCTGCAGCCTGGGGCCAGAGAGCTTAATATAACTGTAAAGCTAAACCAGTTCGGTCCCTGACAGTCTTCTTTATAAATCAATCCAAATATTACTCTAAATAAAATCTTTAGAGACTGCAAACTCTGAAGAGAGATATTCAGCCCACGCTGTTCCATCCCATTGGCTGATGTATATCCTCCCTCCTTTGGATTAATGCTAAACAATAGGCTGGGGTCCTGCTCTCTGGTGACCATAGCAACAGGTAAAAGTGGAACAAAAGGCCTTCTCGATTTAGGCAATGCAGGTATTCCCTTACCCCATGCCCTGTGCCGAAAATCTGCCTCCTCGCCGTCCAGATGCTCCTGGGGACAGAACGAGACTTTGTGTCAGTTTCTCAGTTCGACAAATCTTGCCATAAGAAAGGAAGCCAGCAGATTATGTATTCATAAAAAAAAAAAAAAAAAACACAACCCAAAAACCCCAGCTACCCCTTGTTTTGATTAGACACACATCCTTCAAAGAACAGTAAAGAGGATTACTTACCAACTGCTCCCCTTCCTCTGCCTCTTCCCCTTCGGCCTCGCTCTGCACCTCTTCCAGCTACTCCAGTCTTGCCTCCATCTAAGCCATTCTCTTGGCCACGAACTTGAGTAATGAAGAGAGAGCGAATGGCTTCAGATTTAGACACAATAGCGCGTGCAAAAACAGCAGACAATTAAATAAAACTTACTGTTTGAGAACCTTAACAGCACCTCAGATAAAATCAAAAGGACAGACAAATGCGCTGGCTCTCCTTTCCTATGACGATGTATGCAGTTTAAAAAAAGGCTTTCTTGCACTTTTATTTTTACAGTAATTCTGGTGCACCTGTGCAACTTTTCTGTACCCAAATTCATCTAAATGACGAAATAAGCCAGCAAGCAACTGTTCATGCAAACCATACATTTCTTTTCTCAATGAACCCCTTCAGGCAACAAAAGCAAAAAGCCTTTTTACAAAATGACTCGATAAACTTGAGTCTGACAGAGCGCAGGCATGACTCAAATTAACAGCATTCCTTGACTTGTGAAACATGATGAAATTCAAAGAAAAAAATATTTCAGGCTGTACATTTACAGCATGCAATTTGATAAAATAACCACCTTGTTAGTGATCATTTGTTCAATGATTTTGAAGGCAAAATTTTTTTTTTAATATTCCGCAGCAGCCAAGCTGATCGCTTCATTTAAACCTAAATCAAACTAAAGCCAAAACTAAAGATGTAAAGACCAACAAAAATAAACAAGAACTGCAGACAGATACAATAAAGGCCTGGCAAAAGATCACAATGAAGGTCCACACTCTGGTAATCTCAACTGGCTCCACACTTCAAGCAGATCTCGACTTCAACAGAGCCTTAAATAACTAGAAAATTATAATGGTATTTGTTCAATTAAATCTGAGCCTCTGTAAATACAGGACTCTGTATAAAAATGACAAATTTCTTAATATTTTTGTTCAATCCCTTCACACTTGAATCCAAGGTCAAAAAAAATCTACTATGTTGGCAGACACACCCATTTATAAAAACTGAGTCACTGACTAAAGTTTCCAGATCAAACTGTAGAAGAAGGCAAATCAATGTAAGGATGAGTTAAAGACTTACACTCTCGTCCCCTGCTAGCGCCACGTCCCTTGCGTGGAGCTCCACCTCTGCGACGTGCTGCATCCTTCTCGCCTCCTTTCTCTCTGTTCTCTTTTCCTTCGTCTCCAGTTTCTGCCTGGCTGGTCTCCTTCTGACCTGACACCCCTTTCTTCTTTCCCACCATTTCCCAGGAGTCCTTAAGAAATATATAAATATAGCATTACAATGATGCTCGTCTAAATCAGAATACTACAGAACTTATTTTCTTGGCACATTTTACTAAGATGGGAAACACACTGAAATGGATGAAAGGTTAGTTGATAAGGTGATGATCTGAATTTTTTTTTTTCCCACTGTTAGAGACCCTCGGCCAAAACAGGAAACGAAGTGACCATTACGGCCTTTTCATAGTTTTCTGACGAATATCTCTTCCTTTTCCATCGGTTGCAGCAATATCGCTCTGTGCCATCTGGAAAATGTGATGCTACCACACTTATGCATCATACAATGACCTGTAAAAACGGACCTGTTTGCAGATGTGTGCCATGCCGCTTTACACAGAGATTAACAACAGGGAGCATAAACTGCCACTGAGCTTACGTATGTCTGAATCTGATTGGGATCGCATTTCACATACAGTGCATTAAGAAGCTGTTTGGTGGAAGCTGTGGAAGCTAGTTGAAAATCACAATTGGAAATGTTGTTCATTTTATTTATTCCCTACCAAGCCGTATAAATCCAACTCCTTTTAAAGTCTTTACTCCAATGAACCAGTATTTGACAATCCAAAGGGCATAGCATCTCTTGATCAGCTGTGATTAATGTGTAACGGCAAGATACTGTTCAAAGTCTTCCTCTGGTTTCAATTTCTCACCATGTTCTTCAAGTCAGATTATTATCCAAGCTTTTAAGTTATTTTTTGATAACTTACAGATATACATTACACAAATTTAAGTAGCCAAATAAAGATAAGATATGTTATCTGTGCCATCCGTTTGTCTGTCTGTTAGCGACACTGCAACAAACGTACCAAGCAGAATTTCCTAAAACATCGCAGAAAGAAGAACCCATTAATTTTTTTGGAAACCAAGAGGAAGCTAATGCCCTGTGAATGCAGTCTCCACTTCAGGAGATGACTGCCCTCCCTCAAGTCCCCTTCTGGTTTTCAACAGGTCAGTGACAACATACTTAGGGGATGCAAAAGAGGCACATTGACAAAGAAAACACAGAAAATGTACACAGCTGCAGTGCCCACTTTCAACGGGAAAATGAATGCAGTCGCCCAGTGGAAGACAATCCGCTTCCAAACAATCACAGCCTGACTCAGACTGACTGCAATAACTCTCAGAGAGATTGGCAAAGGTTTGAAAATACTTGCTAACTAATTTATAAATGTAGAAAGATTGCCAAAACTTTGCAATCAATCAGCACTGACAAGTGCTGTGCATCTGCAATGAGTCTCTTTGCAACAGGGGACTTGATTCAACTGGTTGCCAACTTGTTGTATTCTGGTTATGTTCCTATACAAACGCAAGGTTCCCATGCACCTATTAAACTGCCGTCCTGCAGCAACTCCATCACTATTTGTGGAGGAATTTCTGAATGTGTGTTTCAGACCTATGAGGTTCTGGCTTGAGTCATTTAAAAGTAAATGTGAACTTCTTTGTATCCTGACAGCAAAAGACGACAGCAGATTTACGATTTTTAATGATTTATCTGTTTAGTGCTGTATAGCTGTACACAACATCGCTGTACGCATTCAATTGAAAACTGATAGACTGGCGCCATCTTATCGCCCTGCTCATGCATCACAGTCACTTTGAACATGGCATCTGACTGTTTGTGGTACCCATCTTCAAAGCAACCATTTCAAAGGCTGCATGTTCATTGAACCTGGTCACAATCATTTTTGTTGTGCTGCTGTCTCCAACCACTGTTTTCTCTAATGTGATTGTAACATCCAGTGTGGCACTGATTTCACAAGAATCCGGCGCTCACAGCACAAGCCTTCACACAAAGCCAATACTCACAGTGTCTGGGCTGCCCTCCAGCAACACGTTGATGGCTCTGTTGACATCCCCGTTGCAATCATGCAGTGCGATCATAGACTCATCCTGATCCTTGCCTGTGATGTCAATCAGCTGGAAAAGGAGGGTTTTCACAATCAGACAGAGTTGACCCTTGACATATTTGATGTGTCATTTGTTAAAAAGTAAACTACTTTAATTACACTTAGAATAAAAATCAAATTTTATCAAAAGGTCAGTATAGAGGGTTAACTACATGCTTGCTGAGATTCAGCAGTTGAGCAGACATTCAGCACCTTTGTAACAAGACCATAGGTAACCAACAGATTGTATATAAAGTTAATTTTCTATGAATACTCTGACTACATCCACTTGTTTTAGTTCCTAAATAAAGACACTGATCTTTGAGAGGTAAACTCTCTTATCAGAAGGTGACGATGACTTGTTTATTGAGTTTTCTGAACTTAGATGACAATGAGTGTGTGCCAAAATTAATGATTTGATCATTAAAGCTGAGAGGCCTGATATCATTTATGGTTAAATCCTGTATATGTTCACTTAAAAAAAATCCTAACACAAGAGACATACATGTCTAATGCCAAGCACAATAAATGATACAATATAACACGTGTCAATAAATGAAGTGGTGCAACTACAAAAGGAGCAGGAACACCTAAACAGCAGGACAAAAAGAAAGTGCATCTGCTCACCTGTTTGACCTTTTCTTCAAAGTCATCATTGTGATCTGAAATCATCTGTGCGAGTCGGATCTGCTCTGCAGTAGCCTGTTCCAAGAGGGTGAAAAAGATCCAAGATTTGCATCAGCAAACACAGGATTTGCATTCTTGAAAAAAATCTTAACATTTAGATGTTAATAGAATCTGTAGCACTAAAGTTATTATTAAAATTTGAAAGCACCTTTGCATCCACTTCAGGTTTACTAATTGCAACTAATTTACCATTTTCAACAACAACTACAGTGCTTAAAAATGCTAACACTTGTAAATAACCTTTTTTACACAACTACTATACCACAAACCGTAACCACCGTCTTTTTACGGTTATCATCAAACCTGTATATTAGTTGGTCAGACTGTGTTCCATATTGGGTTTTCAGACTGAAGCCGTGATCCCAAAAGTTCACAATCAGAGATTTTGTTCTTGACTTGTAATTACTCAGCAGCATCAAAAATCTTGAAACTTATCCAAAGCTTTTATAGTGAGGATGGCATCATCTGCAAAAGCCCTTTACTCAGTAAATAAAGACTGAGTTTTGACTGAATTTCTAAAGTTATACTTATCTCATATCTAACTGTAACAAGTATGTAACTTTGTAGCTAAAAACATGTATGTAATTACGAGTTGAAAAAAGAAAAGAAAAAAACCCTTGTCTGAGTATATTCAACCTTGGTGCATATCACAGAGCATCTGGGCAGTGTGACAGGTGGTGAGTGTGTGAGGGTACCTGAGGCCTCTGCTTGTGCTGTGTCTGGCTCTGTGTCTGGCCCTGTGTCTGCTCCCAGTTGCCCCGGGCTCGGTTCCCGCCCATGGACGTCATCATTTACAGTATATACAAATAACAGTATTTACAAAGGAATAACACCTGAGGAGAGAAGGGTGAGAAGGAGTGTTAGAAGGGCTTGTGACTGTGACCTACTTATGTCGCGCAAACGTATGGTACGATACCACTTCCTCAAACTGCCTGGTTGCTTAATGGTTTGCTGTAAGCTAGCAGTGATATCACCTTTGTTCCCAGACCATGTCTTAAACCAAGGCCACCCGAGGGAGGACAAAAAAGGGGAAGAGCTCCTTAGTAAACTGGGTGCAGCTGCACACAAGGAAAACGAGCACTAACTTATTTACCACTCAAACATGATGCAACACTTTATGCATCAAAACAGCCTCAATGCTGAGGTAAATCTAGATTTCCAAACAACCGAATGTCTTTAAAAACAACAACAACAAAAAAAACAGACATATATACACACTTTGGAGAACACCAAATGGGGAAAGACAACATACAATTTCACACAGTATACTGTTAACCTTGCTATCGATTCCTTAATCTTGCACATGTTACGTAAAACCCTGTTTTGATTCGCGCACAAACAAGCCTAAAACCAGGGCCCGTCGACCATATCCAAATCTACTATCCAGCCACATGGCCAAAATGCTAGCCAGCAAGCTAATAGTTGAGGGGAAAGCATCCAGCTTTCAAGTCTCGGTGGGCTTCCGCTTCTCACGGCTTCACCTCATGGCGACAACGAGGCTAACTTTAACGGCTAACCTGCTAACTAAACAGTGATACCTACCTACACAAAGCTGCGTCGCTAGCTAACTTAGCTTAATAGCAAACAAGTTAATTAGCTCGCCAACAACTAACGGGCAACGGAGATTTCGGGTTCGACCGGGTGAACCAAAGAGGAAAAAAATACGCCCATGCCACTCCGGTGCCACCGGTTGTCTGCTAGCGACTGATAGCCACGCTAACTAAACAAACTAACGTCCTCTTGGTTAGCCAAGAAACATTAGCCACGTTAGCGAATTAGCAGCCGCGACACCGCTCTGCAACATTTACAACCAGTGGCCCCGGTGTACTCTCACGGACCGGGCTGAAGGCGTAAAAAACCGCCGAGGCTGAGGGTAGGCCTATAGGCCGCTAAAATGAAAATAAATAACAGGCAATACTGACCAGAAACCCGGCTCAGTATTACACACTGATACACAACCGGCCGACAAGTAATCTCGCTGTCGACCTCCGGAGTAGGATTTAGGACAGGATTTAAATCCTGAACCCCGAGTGTTATAAGCTATATTGGAAAAATAAAGCGAGCCGACTCGCTCACACAATAAGCGAGAGACGGTGAATTTACCTGTTTCTTTTCCACTCTGACACCACGGAGAGCTGCGTCACGTGGTTTGCAGAGCGCTTCGAGGAAACTGGACCCACACCACGTGATCAGCAATATACCGTCAACGGAGAGACGTGACATGTCAGAGCTGGAGAAGTAATAATAATAATAATAATAATATATTCAACTGATGTGTAAATGAACAAGTAATAGTCGATATTTATGCACAAGTATACTCATAATAACACCCTCATATGTAGTATATGCATGCATAAATGCTGTGATAATGTGTGAGCACCAGTTCTCCAGGCATTCTGATGTCTTTCAAAGTTTTCCTTTGACTTTGGCTGCTTTTTCACTCCTTTCTAGTCCAGCCCTCGTCAACATACAACACACAACAAAGAACCAATTGTGAATTGCATCTTTAGACACTTTGTTTCTAGCAGCCTGTGTCAAACACATGGCTTGTTCCCATTTGTTTAGCTGAATCTATTCAAAAATTGACAGACATAAAATACTATTTTTGTGATTCCCAAAGTGCTTCTAACAGAAAACTTGGCATATGTATCTCAGCATGATGTGCTTGTGCTATAAACATCTTTAAGGAAACTGGATATGAGAAGGATAGAAGCAGTGAAGCAGTGAAAGACCTAAAAAAAATATCTTCAGCAGATGAGCAATATCTAAAAGCCACGTCCTTAAGGAAAAATCCACACACAGGACCTGAGAGATGTATCTGGTCCTTCAGATGATCCATCTACTGTTCATGAAGTCTTAGAAATGGTGATTGTCAACAAGTCACTCTTAATGAAGGAAAGGAGAGAGCAAAGTTTGAGATATGCTAAATTACACAAGAACTGGACTGAAAGTCAGGGGCACCAGGTCTGGTGGAGTGATAAATACAAATTTGAAATATTTGGTTCAGACTGTGTTCAGTGTACAAAGTACAAAAGTAGAGGTACACAGTGGTTGTCCACAACCTAAGAGTTCAGGCTGTGTTGAAGAATTAAAGGTGATTATACCAAATATTAACTTTCAAATATAGTAGAATTATTTTTCCTAATATACTGCATTTTCATGTATTTTAGATTTTTAGTTATGCTTCTGTTTCACACAGGGCTGGCTCAATACTTTTACATACTGTTGTATACTACTACTACTACTACTACTAATAATAATAATAATAAACAAAAAATGAAACAGGTAAAATAATATGTATAAGTATTACATTCTACATAGATAATTGAATGTGTTACAAACATCACCAACAGTAATATAATGTGTATATGATATAAATTGTGCCCTTTTAGGCAGCTTGTGTGTACAGATGAATTTTACTTAGTTGTTTGGGGGGGGGGGTGCAAAAAAGTCTTTATTTTTATTTTTATTTTCTTTTGCAGTTTTTTGTTTGTACTTTAGTAATAGATAATTATAATAACCTAGATACTAAGCATCATATAACGACAGGAAGTCTGTTTAGCGTGTCCTTCTTGCATGGGTTTTACGGTAATCCAACACTCACAAGCGGAAATCAGTTTTAGCCCCGCCCTCACAGTGCAAAGCTAACTGAAAGCTAAGTAGCATATCTTAGCGCATGATGCCCATGAAGAAAAAGACAAGGGTCAGCTCAGTTGCTGATATTTTATTTTTTCGAAGCATACTTTGAAGCTGTAGAGTGATTCGTCGTCGCATAGACTGTAAGCACTGACAGGCAGCATGGCAGAGTCATCGCCGTTATCTGGAGTCAATGTTGTTTTGGTTATGGCCTATGGAAGCTTGGTGAGTAAGTTACAGTAAAAGCTCGATACCTGGTACACGGTGGTGTGTTTATGATAAGTTTTAACCTCAATCCTGTCACGCTTGGTTTTGTGTTCAGGTGTTTGTATTGCTGTTTATATTCGTCAAAAGGCAGATCATGCGTTTTGCAATGAGATCCCGCCGAGGGCCTCATGTACCTATTGGCCACAATGCACCAAAGGTGAGGCGTGGATCTTTACTGTTTTTATTATTATTATTATTATTATTATTATTATTAACTTTTTGTGCCTTAATATTAATAAATTCTTTATGAATTAATCTACAGGGTCTGAGGGAGGAGATTGAGTCCAGACTGTCCAAAGTTCATGAGATACGTTATGAACCTCGGCTCCTGTCAGAAGAAGACGACAGACTGAAGCGGGCATCACAGATAAGTCAGTCAGCTTTTTAAACTCATTTTGAGCAAATGTTGTCCTTTTTATTTATTTAATTTTTTAAACGTAACAATATGATATCTTATATTTCAAAGGTTGCTACAACTACCTGTACAGGATGAAAGCTCTGGATGCAATCCGTGACTCAGGTGAGAGTTACAATTTGTTCCTTAAATGTATTCATCGTGACAGTGGGCAGGATTTCATTTAGTGTAATAATTGTGTACATTTTTTTTCAAAAGTTATTTTGAAAATATATGTTCATTTTGAACAGCGAGACAGCGGTGAGGTGTGCAGCAGGAGCGACAGGTTGGCGCAGTGGATTGGCTCAGAGCCCCTTCCAGTTTAGTGGTGATCAACAGGTTGACAGATGAGGTCAGGCAGGAGTCTCTGATGATCTATGATGTTCACAGATGACATCGTGATCTGTAGTAAAAGGAGGGAGCAGGTGGAGAGGTAGAAGCAAGAGAGAATGCGGCTCACGTTGAGCAGTTTGGAGACAAAGTTATAGAAGCAAGGCTGAGATGTGTTGGACATGTGCAGAGGAGGGATAGTGGATATACTGGAAGGTATAGGTGCAGGAGGAACAAAGGAAGACCACAGAGAAGGTTCATGGATTCAAGGAGGACCTTTTGAACATGCTGAGCTTGTTCACAGCTGTCCAAACCCACATCATCTTTTTCAAGTGTTTTACTTATATTGCTGTAGTTTTGAGTTATTGAATTATATAGGATTTTGGCTGTAGGGTTCAGGGCTACCCCTTTCATTCTTTTTTCAGTGGGTGACAGATCTGATCTGCAGGGAGGCCAGTTCAGCACCCTAACTCTTTTACTGCACCGGCATGCAAAAGGCGATTTAGCATCGATTCAACATAGTGTTGCTCCAAAACATGTTGTCCAGGAGAATGAAGGAAGCCGTCTTACATATGCAAGCTGTGCTGTTGCAGTAATGTACCTATACCTGCACAGACATGGGTTTTGAACCTGGATAGCACCTTTCCTCTTTATCCCAGCGGAAGTGTCAGAATATCCAAAAGAAGACAGGATCATTTTATGCTTCAGCTGAGTCCAACTTAAAGCAGTTCAGGCCCATATTTGCACAGGAGAGTTTGAACTGGCTTTGCGGATGCAGCTTACCACTGAGTTGGCTGGTGGTGGTTTGCAGCCGTGTTCATGAGTTCTTGCTGTGCCACCTGACAGCCTGATTTCTCTGAGTCTGTTTATGTTTCTGATTTTATATCAGTAGATGATATAATCGTTGTTGGGCATATTAAAGGTAACCATTTGCCAGTTAGCTGTAATATGTCCACTCAGTGGTTTTATGCATTTCTCACCTTTCTCTGTAATTTTGGCCAAACAGCGGTGGCACAAAAGTTTCAAGCTTGAGTGAAATATAGAGTTTTAGTGATTCACAAGTCTTTTTGTTGTGGTTTCAGTTGAATTTTCTACTGTGGCTCAGCTTTTTTTTTATTACTGTAAAAATAATTTTTTAATTCTGTTCTTGTTTTGTTTTTGTTCCATTTAAAGCATTAAAACGTCTTTCCTGACCTTCAACTTGTCTTCCTTCCTCTCTCTGCCACAGGAATTCCTTTGCAGGAGATAAGTGGGAGCCCCAGCGCATTTACTGGACGCAGCTTCAGGAGCTGGCTAGTTGAGCTGCGCAACTCCCACTCTCTGATAAAGAGCAGCCGCAGTGCACTTATTGACCGTTTGCTTGAAGGCTACGACAGCGCTCGTCATGGGACTGGGGTGCATAAACGTTTTTACTGTATTTTACTGTATCCCAACAGAACTTTATTAGAATGTTTCAGGTTCCAGAATTCAGAAAGAATGGAAAATCTAACGCTACCGTAAAGTGTTAATTCTAAATATCATTTTAATTTAGATTTTGCAGTTATTGCTTTCAAACTATTTAGGACCATTTAAGACGTCTCTTCTCCCTCTAATCTCCATCTCATCCTCCTCCTCCTCAACTCAAGCCTTGTCTCCTGTTCGATTACGTTTTCACATCACATGAAAGTTTATTTGCTAAGCGTCTGAGTCTAACAACGTTAAAGCCACTTCAAACAAAGTTTCAGTAACATGGCCTAATAGCATGCACTTATTGAATCAGCAACTCTTATTGACAGAAAAGTTCTGGAAATCCTCGTGATGACAGTGATCCTGCTTCTTTGACTCATCGAGTCTTTTTACAAAGTTTTACAGCCTCCTTCAGAGTAAAAAGTTGTGGTTGCTCATCACCTGACATTATGAAGTAAACTGTGATCTGACACTCACTAGAAGAACAAAGGGGCACAGAGGGTTCATAAAAGACAAGAATATAACGAGTTTAATTCTTTCATCTGCTGATGTGGATTTAAATATTTGTTTCAGGTGTTTGGGGAACCTGAGTTTCTTGAATATCAGCAAGCTCTAAACGAACTGGCTGACGTGTAAGTGTCACCGTACTGGTCCAGACTTGAAACCAGTCTTATTTCTGTTGCAGCAAGTGATGCAGTCTGCATTGTCAGTTTATGCAGTACATTTGAAATCACCTGTTTTATCACCCTCAGCGTGAAGGCGTATTCCAGCACCACCAGCCTCGACCAGCATCACCAGTCCGCAGCCAAGGACCTGACAGGCTCTCCTGTCCGCAGCACTCCCTCCACCATCCAGGTCACCTACCTGCCTTCAACCGGCCAGCGCAGCAAGAGGCCCAAACACTTTCTGGAGCTCAAAAGTTTCAAAGACAACTACAACACACTGGAGAGCACGCTGTGATGCACTGACTGTCATAGGATGGTTGTATGGTGTGCGGACAGTCTACTGGGAAATAAAAAGTTGTAGCAGACTGACTGGTTGGCTTTAAAAATGAGCTTTAAAACATCAAACTTAAAATAAGCTCAGAATGGACAGCGAGAGACATCTCATCCTCTATATTTTTGATCTAGAAAATGATGCAGTTGTTAAAGTCTTGCTGTCACAGGATGTTTTTTTCCCCCTTTTCTGTATGTGTGTGTTTGCTGTTGAAAGTGTGCAGAGGAAAACCTAATTGTTGCCAACCCGGAAAAAATGTCATTTCATTTCATTTTTGTAAAAGCAGCAAGTCAACTGAATTTATTATTTTTTCTTGAGAGTTGAAATTGTAAATACAAATGTTTGATTAATGTACAAATGTAAGATATTTATGCTAACTTATTAAATTCATACGTGTGACGTGCATTTATATGAAGATAAAAGGGTTTTTGTGGTTTTGAGGGAACTTTCCTACCCTCTTTTTTTTATAATTATTGTCCCTGTATATCCACTAGGTGGCGGTGTGAGGTCATAGAGGAAGGATATAGTAACCCATGATTTAACAAAAAGCGCTGTAAATGAACTGAGTCGGATAAACCATTTCTTTTATTAAATTTAAATAAAACTGGACAAAGTTTACAGAAAAGTGACGCAGACTAAACTTCAGGGTATCTACACTCTTCACAGTATAAAGTAACTTTCTAAAAATATGCATCCTGGAGTGCAACAAGGTATTTGACAGGAAGAAGCAGCAAAGTCAATGCGAACAATGCATAATTATGTTAATAATCAAGCAAAAATAAGCGTAATTAAATATAACTTTTTAGCACAAAACATGTTTGGCCTGTACAATAAGCACGTTGAGGCAGTAGTTAGTCTGTCACTGCATAGCTAAAACAAGGTCAAAATAGTATGACGATTGACCCAATCTCTCAGCTAAGCGTGAAACAAGTTTTTATTGCTGACATCATAACCGCACGCCTGCTATTGGCAACGTGGTGCAAAGCACTGAGGAATTTGACCCTGAACCCCGAGAGTGACTGTGATCATGAAAACACTAAAATCACTGTGATTATTCGTGCATTTGACCCTAGACTAGCAACAGCGTTTAACTGACACGCCTCATAGTTTGACCTGTTGAAACAGCTTATTCAGATTCTGCATGGATCCCTGTTTGTTTTGCGGAAACCAAAATAAGGTACAAAGAACAGCTCTAGAAGCAACAACGAGGTATCGACAGAATGTGCGTGAGTTCTGCTAAAACAGCCTTTATAAAAATAAAATTAAAAGAAAATCACTGCAGAGCTACATTTTACATATATGGTTAAATATATAAATATGTACACAGTATTTAACTCCTTTGGTTGTCTCTCCAATCACGATTTGATCTCAATGACTTTGATGAATGGGAGGGCTTTGCTGCTCTGAGTTGTCGGTGTCAGCGGTTTGCTGCACAGAAGTGGGGGAGAAAAAGAAATGTTAAGAGATTATTTTAGACATCTGACTGTAGGATGACTAATAGAAAGGACTGTAAGTTAGGAAGTGATGACTCACCTGTAAACAACCTCTGGCTTGTTCTCAGTAGATGAGGGTGGAAGATCCTGGCCTGCCAGGTAGTACTCCATGTGGTCATGCATTTCTTTGTTCTGTAAACAGGAACGGGATTAACGACGTTAAACGGCCCATTCATTCGGCTTGACACAGGTACAGGTTTAATTCAAACAACAAAGCTATTTTATATTTTCCTACTGTTGGCAAAGCCCATGAAAAGACTAAAACCTGACATCGATAGTCTGTTTATGGTTCTGTGACCAACACCTAATTTATTCTGATGATCTTGTAAATCTATAAATAATTGCAAAAAATATAATTTCATTGAAATAATAGGCCAACGAATTTTTCTAACATGCCTGGGCACAGCCAGGAGCACCACCTTCTTTTCTGTGTGCCATGTTTAAGGAACAACACAGGGGATAATAGACTCTTTTTATTATGAGATTTAAAAAGCTCATTTAAGAAAGCTACAGCTGTTTTTGATCATCTTTTGAGCAAAGAAAGGCTTTAAAAACAAAAGAAAACAGAGATAAATTCAGTGATCCAGCGTGTTTGCATTTTTTAGAAAGTTCCTCACCTCTGCTTCCAGGAAAGCCACCTTCTCCTCCAGGTCCCTGATGGCTCGATCTCTCTCCTGGAGAACCGTGCGGGAGTTCTGGAGCTGCGTTATAGATGCAACAAACAAACAATAAGAGACCATATGAATAACACAAGATGCTTGTCTGCTTGAAGCAGATGCATCATCACTTATTTATCACCAGCGGTTCTGCTTCACCACATGCTTCCGCTTGGCTTCATCCCCCCAAATCAATTCTATTTTATGTGTCCGCCTCCTCAGAAATCACATTTTCTCATTAGTGGCTTCCTGTGTGTGTGTGTGTGTGTGTGTGTGTGTGTTTATGGGCAGCTTGGGAGTCTGTGTGTGTCTGTGTACACTATGCACCACCAGGCAACATCCTTATGTGCATAAATACCTGTTCGATCATGTGGCGGACCTTCCTCTGCTGACTCATTAACATGTCGTCAAGATGATGAATCTTTTCCTTCAGGACAGCCACCTCCTGCTCGAGCTCTGCACACCTGAAAGCAGATACACGAGAAAGCTTATATACAGTCAAGCACGTGAGTAAAAGATGTATTTCTCTTTTACTGCAGGACATAAAAGTGGCTTTCCCTTAAATAACGCAACATCAATCAGATAAGATTTTATAAGATGCTCTAGGCAGAGCCTTTCCTCATTATTGGTTTATTAGAAACTTCTTCTTTTATGAGTCTGCATGCAGTCTTACCTCTCCTCCTTCTCTCCTGCTTCCTCTCCACCTGCTTTAAGCTCCAGCAGCTCCGCCTCTCCTGCAGCCATCTTGTCTTTGAGGATGCCGTTCTCGATCTCCATGTTTCCCAGCAGCTTCTGCAGCTCCTCCACCCGTTGACCTCTCTCTGCAGACTGATCCTCGGCCTTCTGCAGCCGCTCTGTCTGCTCAGCCAGCTGTGCCTGATACTCGTTTGACTCGGCCTGCGAGGAAAATCAAAGTGTGAGAACTTCCTTCTGGTGTGCTATAATATAAAGTTTGACCTGAGTCTGGTTTTTGTTGATTTGATAAGGCCGATTCACTGCCATAGTTAGCATCCCCAAGATAACTGAATTAACAAATTGTAACTCCACGTATTTTTTCACTTATGTTGCCACCTGAGTAGAAAATGTGGCTTAGTTGAAATCCCCCCAGTTTCATTTTATTTGCACCTTTTTATTGCTTTTTGTTACATGAGATGTTCAAAGTTTTGAACTAGTTGTGGCAAAACAGTGCCTACTCAGAAATCATGCATCCATTCTGAAGCTTGTTCCAGTCACTGGGTGAGAGGCGGCGTATATCTCCGGACAGGCTTCCAATCTGTCTCCTCAGGTCTTCTTAGAAATGCTAAATTAATTATTCTAAGCTTTATTAATTTCTCCTGGCAGCATTAAAGAGAACCTGTTATGCATACAACTATATTCTTGGACTCTACTAGAGTAGTTTTATGTGTTCTTGATCACATACATAAGGTTAAACAGCAGATCTGTGTGTCTGGATGACCATATTAAGGAAATCCTCCCTCTATGATCCCACACAGAGCTACGAGTACAAAAATGCTGAAACTGAGCATTTAATGCAGTCTAAAGCCTGAGCTGCTGGCTCACAGGTATTGCTTGTACATACTTGACCTCACCACTTGAAACTTTCATTGTAACAAAGTACATTTGATATAAAAAATCAGGATAATTGATCCCCTTTAGCTTGATAAGTGACTGTATGTTTTGTTTTTACATGTATTGTTCTCGGCTATTTCTGTCTAAACTGAATTCAGTCAAAAAAATTAATGATTTAGATAACTTCCTAGTAAATAAGGTCTCATATCCTCCTGTTGCGTAATTTTGTTTCGCTGGAGTCACTAACAGTAAAGAATTGCACATGTAAAGTAAAGTGTTTGTCTTCGGGCGGTGCCCCTACATGTCCTGACAGATGAATGTACTGCAGAGCAAAGATCCAAACAGTGGAGGATCACAAGATGAGGGATGAAATCCAAAGATAACACTGACAGATAACAAGGACGATTAAAGGAGCAAGAGAGCATCAGAGGGGTGAGTCATAGCTGCAGTGGACAGGAAGCTGTGTCACGTTACTCATCTCCTGATACAGACCTGCAGTATGTCGATCTCCTCCTGATGCTGCTTCTCCATCTCCTTCAGCTGAGCATACAGGCGTTTGGTCACCTCTCTGAGCCTCGCACTCTCCTCCTGATTATCCCCAACCTGAGCGTGCACACACACACAGAAAGTGCTCAATTAGATTTAATCTCACAAGCCTCTTGAACCAAAGGGCTCAACGTGGGCTAACAAACTGACAAAAGAGGCTGCTGATAGGCCATTTGCTTTGTGTTTACAAGGCTGCATGGTCTAGCCTGAGGTAACAACATCATTTAGACAAGGAGCTGTTAAACTCTGCTCAGATAATCTTTTAACTCAAGGCTCCTATTTGGGAAGACAGAATGGTTTCCTCTACCGGAGACACAACACATCTAATGCACTGTGATACAATCTGAAACCACTTAAAGGGAAGTGTAAATTGATCCTACCTTACCTATATACGATCCATAGAAGATACTGGGTTTGACTAGCACGCACACACACAAACACACACAAGCTTTCTTGCAGCTCCAACACTGCTTGCTTGGTAGATGGTGTTGAATTACAGCAGCTGTTATGATCCGCCAAGTCGAGAATAATGCATGGGAAAGACAATATCTTGTGTGTGTGTGGTAAGCTTTGTTATGAGCTGATGAAAGCCTGGGTAGCATTTTCTCTGCAAAAGCAGGCAGTTGTCTGGATTGAATCAATGAGGAACTGCTGCAGGGACAGGCATTTTTTTCCATCACGACTGTCATTTGAATAAAACTTTGAATGCATTCAAATGAACTGCAGCTGAAAGTGGTTTCTTCCATTTCCCCATTTCATTCATCTCAAACTGATGAATAATCAAATGATAAAGGCCATACAGGTCTCGTAAGCCTCTTAGGTTAAGAAAAGGTGACCCACACGCACAGTTCACTCAAAGACCAAGCAGCAACCTATGAAGCTCTAAAAGCTGCAGGTCCTGGAGTGACTGCACTCAAAGGTCACTTTCTATAGTCCCATGTTAAAAACATTACATTAAATTAAATTGCACTAAATACACCTATCAACTAATTACCCATGTTCAAATGCAGTTACAAGTTTATGCTCAATAATAACATCTTCTTTATCTGATATGCATTTGGTATCAAACTGAAGGATACAGGCAGATATTTCTGTGTTTGCAACTTAAAAAAATTGCATTCAAATAAATAATGATAGTCGTCTCCAAGCTCTCCCAAGCAACAGAGCATCTATGAATGATTAAGCCCCACATCTAAACCCTGCAAAATAACATCTAAACTAGGCAAGTAATTTTCCAGTTGTAACTCTTGCTTAAACATTCTATCATTTATATGGAAGCTATTGTTAACCACTAACTCTGCTCCGTCATTTGCATTTTACTTAGATGCTGCTACCTATTTTAAGGGCAAAGCTCATCTAAAAAAGCTTTTTATTTTATTTTATAAATGTCATGTAGATCTTGTAAAATTGGTAGATCTTTACTGTTTGGTCAGAGGAGGAAATTAGCCTTATATGCAGCACATATATACATAACTTGTAATATACTTTTCTTTTAAGGCATTAAAATCACTATTCTTCCAAATTGCCGGACCAAAGATAATCTGTTGAACTGTTTCTGAGGCAGAGGGTGTGTACCTTGTTGTTGTTGCCATTCTGCCTGGCTGCCATCTGCTGTCTCAGAGTCTTCAGACAATACCTCACCTAAATACAAAAACACATCAGGCATTAAAAAGATGTGTACTATGCAGAACCACAGGTATACTCTTGACACAGCTGAACGTTGTGCTTAAAGAAACACACTCTGCTTTCCACCAATAGCTTTTCAGCTTTGATTTGTCCACACACTGACCTCCTGAATCTGGGACACCTCGTCCGTAAGCATCTTGACGCTTTCTTTCGGTGGGTTTTTTCCGAGGTAAAACTGGATGACACAGTGACCGCAGCATGTTAGATAATACACGTGACTGTAGTTCAGTTAAAACTGAAGTGTTGAGTTGCTCAAACTTTATCAATAAACATGAGCAAGCAAAACAAGCTCACATACTTTGATGACTTCAACTTCTATGTGAGGTCTGACTTCAACTTCGTCTTCCTGCTCTTCAGGTTCTTGCGGCGGCACAGATTCTATGGTGCTCTCCTACATTCAGTATAAAAAAACAAAAACAAACACAAACCCTCATATGTATATATCAAACTTCCCATTCTGCATTCCTCTCTTTCGCTCAGTTAACAAATAGTTTTAAAACTGCTTTGAAGTTGTACCTTACTGTTGTGCTGTTGTGAGGTGTTGCCTGTCTGGTCTCGACGTTGTAAGCTGAGTCTAAGCTGCCTGCAACGGTCCTGAAATGAAAGATGAGATAAGAAGATGTGCTAAATGAAGCATCGGGGAAATGAAGCAGGGCTCAAAATGAAAGTCTCAACTGAAAGACAGGGTGGAACTGAAAGCCAGAGAGAGAAAGCGTTTTTTGGGGGGGCGGGGTGGGCATAAAACTTCCCCTTTATTGAGGTTTCTCCATGGATGCCACACAGCTAAACTGTGAAGCCTAGCAACCGCCAATGAGGAAACATTTCCACTCGACCCTCGTGGCCAAGTCTGGTGATTATGACCAAACACTGGAGAAAATGAAACCAAGGCTGACCAGTCAGGGACAAAAATATCACAACTCAAAACATCCGTGACTGCTTAGTCACTCCAGAGTCAACGTGTCGCCTTGGCAACGGAAACAGAAAATACGGAGATTATTTGTCATGCAGGCTTTTATAAACTAAAGTTTATATAATACACACACACACACACACACACACACACACACACACACTGGAAATTCCAGTAAGATTCAGATGGTTTGACTAACATAACTCATGTTGTACTCACTGTAACTGTCCATCTCTTCTGTTGTATTCTAGTCTAGTCTGTCCCACTCATTTTTATAGTATCTGTTCTGTTCTGTTTGTTTTGATCAATGCATCATGCCTTATGTTTGATCTGAGAGATGTGACCTCTTCTCTCGAATCTACTGCAGTGCATTGCATTCTATTTTGTAGATATTGTTATATGTGTATACTTTTCTATTCTATTCTATTATTTTGATATATCGCCTACTTATATTTCAGTTCAGTTCTAGTTAATTCTGCTCTGTGAATGAGGCAGCAGGAATCCCAGTAAATGTGCCCTTGTGTGGATCATCTCCTTAAACTGTCCTTGCCAGTTATTGCTGCAATAGTGTTGCATCTTGTTGTTCTAATAAGGCAGACACTCCCGCCAGTGAGAGTACTCTTTCACTGGAAGTACGTGTCATTGTGTGCTGATCATGACTCTTTAATCTACGCTCACATGCTAATCAGCGTGACTTGCTGTAGTAATTCGTTTTTGAGGGGTACTTTTCATTTTTTTCTCCCACAAACTTAGACACAAATACATTTAACTCACCCGAGAAAGTCAGCTAAATCCACCTGTGACTTTAGTCAAACCACATAACAAACAAATGCTTAATATTGTAAAAACACGCACTTGTCCCTGGGAACACCCATTTAGTAGGATGAAGGTGTATTTGTGTTGCTTTAGTCCAAGTATGCAAAGAAAACAAACGGGTTAGTCCCTTTGACAAACAAAATCCCCTGAAAGTGAAGGATAACACCCTAATTGCTGGTGAGCTACGTAACAGTTAATTTTTATCTTATCTCCAAATCCACTATGTCTGGAGTGTATAGCTCATGTATAGTTTGTTTTCAGGGTGTCCCCACCCTACAGTATATGAGCATATGGAGTGCTTAATATGCTAAGTCATTGTTTAGGCCAAGCTCCTGTGAAAACACTGTGTGCTTTGTAGTTCTGCTGTGCACGCTGTCATCAGTGGCCTTAATTAAACTCCGTGTGGGCGTCGACCACAGAGGGCAACAGGTAGCAGCAAAAATGGCTCACAGCTTAAGAGCCTGAGGCAAAAATAAAGCTCTTGCACTGTAACTGTCTTCTTCGTTTAGTTTAAAAACTTGAACTTGTAATCCTGTAGTAAATACCCAAAACTATTACTATTATGACAAAAGGCTAGAATATGCTGAGTTAGTTCAAACACTCCTGATAGCATGAGTTTGAGGTATGCTGATTTGTTTACTTGTATTGCGTACACCAGACGTTTACAGCTGCTGTTCACTGGTTTACTGATCCCCACATAAATATGTTTCTCCAGTTCCAGCCTCCTGTTTTCCATCACAAAGGTATTTTAGCTATTTCACAAGCATTTGAGATGCTTGTGTTTCACAAAATGCAAAGAGAGCAAAGAACCAGATGTTTCTCCCTCTCTGGTTCTGCAAAAGAATGCCATAAAACTCCACCTGAATCATATTTTACATTTACACGCTATTTGTTCTAGAATATTCTCATTATTAATACCACCCTGTTTCATCAGTGGCACCCAGCATGCTTTTGAAATAATTTAGTAATGGTAATGTTTCTCACACATTGTTCCTACTTACTCACCTTTAATTGCTTGCAGTGCAAATGACACCTGAGAGGCACTGACACGTACTCTACATACCACAGTCTGTCGTCAGCTTCAAGAAAGCATTACTTGTGAGCACATGGACACACATACTCGAGATATAAGGGACACAGTGTAATCCCAAACAAGCTCGGGGTTTAAACTTGAAAAGCACTTTTAATCAAGAAAACCACCAGATGGAAAGTAGAACGCATCCTAGAATAAGATATTTTGCTCTTTTTTCTTACAGATTTTGTTTTACATACGATAACTGGCAAATTCATTAGTCAGCCATGCCTTCTTTCCTGTGAAATCCCGTTTAACCGTGTCAGGCTTCCAGTAATTCTGTGGCAAGGCAGTTGGGGGTACGCCCACTGACTGCTGGTGGTTTGTTGATTAGTGGCTGCTCATCACGATGGTCGCTGGGATAAAATGAAACTGTGTGAATGAGTGGAAACAGATTTTGGATTCTGGAGTGTTTCGTTGCATGCATGAACATGCCACGTTAAACAACGCATCAAATGCGGGGAACACATTTGGCTACTGACGTAAGCAACCAGTTCTCTGTTTGCAATTCAAACAAATGGCTTAGCTTGAATGGCAGCTCTCAGAGCGCGATTGTGCCACCTGAAAACCATCAGCACAGAGGAGGTGAGAGGTAAGCCAAGTCTGAAACTTTGATCTGAGGGAGGGACACCTCAAGGGCTTTGCTCTCAACAGAGACGCATCATGGGACAGGCGCACCCTGGGCGGAGCTGTTAGTGCACCTCACCACATGCTATTCTTCTGCTGACAGTAATAGTTGTAATGAATCACAAGTCAGAGCTCACACAATGACTTGACTGCACATATTGGAAGGGCCAGGTGCATGAAAACAGTCCCAACAATTGACTGCAAGACTTATTAACCACCTTTCCTACAAAAAGTGTTATTATGTGTTATTACAGAGCAGCTGGCCGCTACCTGTGATCACGCCCCAAGGTGAAATAGAACTGAGAATAGCTGAATGCTTTTTTTTTTTTTGCATAGAAGTAAGTGCTGACTGTTAAGTCCTGATGTAAAAGCCATTAAATGCATGTATGGACAAAACCGACTGACTTAAGAGCATAAGTTTCCTTAAAATCAGATTGACATATGTTCCCCAGGCCTGTGGTTTAAGTCATCTACGCTGTGTTATGTTTTAAAAGTATCACCTTTAGAAATATCTGCCTTAGACAGAATGCTAGGAAACCAGATGTCACTCTCTTTATGGCGCACAAAGAGCCAGAAAGAAAAGAAAGAAAACTCAGCTGCAAAGTTTCTTTTCAGGAATCACCCCAATACTTAAAAAGTCCCAAAGCCTCGTTGCAAGTTGTTGCTTGTAAAAACTTCTGTCTGCACCTGCCAGTAAGTGTGCACTTTGCTAACATCACAGCTTAGCCGAGTAGAGACATCATCATTGTTATAAAGCCTGCCACTAGCATGGTCTTTTCTGCAGAATCATACAGTTGCCAGGGTAGTTTGTGAATTTAAATTTACATTTAAATGTCCCATTAAATTCTGTTTTATTTAAGAGATTAGAGGGATTTGTACAGCTATCTCCTAAACTGGGTGACTTGCGTAGACTTGCATTTACAGATTGTTCGATATACTTCCACATCATCAGAGCTACACAGCTCCACTATCTACATGTATCTGCTCTATGGGCATGAGCTAACTCACATGTTTTTAATGAACATAATAAAAAAAATCCTTTCATCTGCTCTGTGCGTTTACAGTGCAGATAATAATCTGCTTCCACTCTTGAGACAAAGAGGCAGACACTTGTGAGAGCAGCTTCTCCAGGCTTGTCTGTGCAGCTCAGGGCTTCTGTAAAAGCCTGACCTCATATAACTTAAAAGCCTAAAGAACACAGAGCGTGCAAAGTCAAGTAGCATTTTTTGCACAAAGAAATATTATCTTTACAAATATAACTGTTTCATAAGGTGGGAAAGCTCATGACAATAGTTTAACTGATCATATCAGAGCCACTGAGGGACGTGCTTTTCTGTGGGAGTTGATTGATTTTCCTTTAAAGGCATGGAACAAAGCACCATTAAATAACTGTTTTGTGCAACATGAAGTAGAACTAGCAGTCTGCAAGTAATCAGCCAAAAGCTCATGCTTCAGACTGTGCTAAATGTTTTGTTTCAGGCAGTTTTTGGGGTTTTTTTTGCTCTTGGCACTGTGTGATGTCACAGCTCTGGCTATGAGAACAGCACTCCTAACCACGTGGCATTTGAACTTTTCGATTTGGTGTGTGAGAATAAAATGCGGTCTGGAAATGAGCACAACAGCATTAACAATTACTAACAATTTAGTTACTAGTTAAAACTAATTATTACGAATCTCTGTGCTGTGACACTAATAAAGACGTGAAACATTAAATGCAAAAATGCAAACAAAGTGCTGAGATAAACGTTCTGGTAAAAAGACAAACTGTAGGTTAACTGTGTAACTGAGCAGCAGCAGAGAGCCCAAAGGGAGAGTCTGTTTTCTGTCTCTAATGTCCTGCATTCAGCATAAAAAACAATGGGAGTGGAATACTGAGAGGTGCCAAATCTACTGTATGCATTTCTAGTTCTTTCTACCTCCTTTAGTGGAGGGTGTAACTTCAGTGATTCATATAAAAGGATGAAAACAGCTCATATTGTGGAGATATGGAGTTTACTACTATGTAAGAAAAGAAGTAATTTGACTGGAGGAAAGAAAAAAAGAATTTTTTTTAATGGAGATCATTTTTTCAACAATGATCAAAATAGTTAATTATTCCTAAACTTGTAAAACTGTTAGCTGAGCAGTTTAAGATTGGCTTATCTCAGACCCGAACACAAAAGCATGAGGGGGACTTGGACAGTGTAAGTGGAGCGGAGCAGAATTAGATAGTCATTATCTCTGAAGCTGAGATGATCAAAGACTCAACAACACTGCAGATCACATCATCATTACTGGAACAGACTCACTGGAGACGTGAAAACAGCTGTTTATAAATCTGTCCAGCCTGACTCATGAGTACTGATTAGTAGGTGGCATCACAGCTTCCCCTACGAGTCCGGGCTACCAGAGCATCCCTCTATCGCCGGTGACCTTACACAATCGATAGAGGAGCGTCCCACCAAGGGGGCAACTAACTCCTCCGTGACTGCTGTTCACTGATCTGGAGATGATGTCATAGTGAAAGGATAGAGCAACACCGAATAAAGGATCAGCCACTCAGAGATCATTGAAGCAAGCTAAAAACATTGGAAAGGGGAAACCAGGCCGAGCAGTAACTCACAGCAAGACTCCCGAGTTCACAGCCATGTGTGAAACCTACCCATCTCCACTACCAGTCAAAACAGACGTGTTTTATTACTAAGCAACAGACTAAACACCTTATGAATAAAGATGTAATTATCTGCTTAAAAAAAGTTTTTGTGATCCGCAAATCCTGCTCCACCAGATTGCGCACGCCATACACATTATAGGTATTAATATAGACTTCTCTCAAGAATAATCCCCAAAGAATATTGCACTAATACAATGAAAGCTGAGTCATTTTTTTTCATGACACAAGAAAACAACTGACAAATAGGAGGCGTGACTTTTACTTGTTACTTTTATGTAACAAGTTAAATACCGCTGCTAGCACGCAGGAGGTGAGAAGAAATTTAACAGAATCAGGTAAATCCAGATTGAATAATAAAAGTCTGGTGGTTGCTTTTCGGACGGCAATGTTCATTTAAAGAATTTCCTTGCAGAGATCATGTATCGACTGGTCTACTGGGAAGACAAAGCTAAATGAATCATCTGCCAACCACCGCTCTATACTTCACCATGCAAAAACAAAATATTACAACCACAAGAACCATCACAGACTTTACCCTCATAATAATCACCATGATAATAATCACCATGCCACTTTATCTCAGAAAGAATCTCACTTACATCTACCTGGGCTGAGAAAGTTGTCTGGGACTTTTCCCGGGGATGATCAGGCAGCTGCGATCCAGACTGTCTCTATCTGTGTGACTAAGTACATGGGAAGCCACGGCTGTCTTGCCTTACATGGCTGGGCGAGGCTGCATCAGATGCCCAACCCTTTTTCCCCCCTCCAGATTATTCTCCCGTCAGAGCTACAACGAGAGCGCCAGTTCAAGGAGGCACGCAATTCAGAGCTTCCCTGCAGGACTGTGATGTTAAATACAGCATGGAAAAAACTGGAGGGACTATTTCCACTGATTAGATTATACAGAACTGTGGACTAAAAACTTTGTTGGCGTTGAATTTAAACGAATATTACAATGGTTAGCTCGAGTCTAAACATAAGAACCTACTGAGCTTTTGTTTTAACATCTTTTGTTGATAAATGTGACAAAGGGAAGCAGTTGTGATTACAATTTTACATACACTCATCATGGGTATGAATGTCACGCTAATTTTGGGCATTTAATGATTTCTTTGATCTGTTAGTATCTTAATGTACGATCGAGGAATGACCTCATTTATCTGCCACATAGTGACAGTGGTAGTTTGCAGCACACTGAGGAATGCGTTAAGAGTTACATAACAGACATTAATGAAGTATCTTTATATAACGAGTTACTGGCACGGTGAGTGTGTGCAGAGCAAACAAAACCATGCAAACAAAAGTCAAATGCTGCACCGACCAAATATGTTCACGTTAGTGCATGTTTATCCAGCTATCTTTGACTTAGTACGCACATCTCCTAAGTGATCTTAATCCTGATATTCTGTTACATAACATGTGTTTCGTGGCCATTTTAAGCTTATAATGAAGCGACAGTTCAACTTACAATCAACTAATCATTTGTTTTGTCAAATGAGGAGACAGCAGACCGTCTAAGAAGGACTCTTAAACATGCTTATTTTATGGTTTCTTTGTTATTTTTTGTTAGTAAACTAATGATCTAAATCATCTGGTTTCCTGTTGGACAGTACAAAATCATTAATTGACATATTTAGTCTTTGGAAAGTTGTGCAGGACCATTTTCACAATTTTAAACAATATGGGGTTTCTACTTTTATAGAGTATCAACAAAGCATTTTTTCTTATGTTTAACATAGGGAAAAGTCATATATACACGTGCTCTGATTTAGTGATATATGTTCAAACATATGTAAAATCCCCATATTCTTTCACTAACTTCTAAGTGCTGCTTTAACCTCGGTTCACTGTCTTCCTGCTGTCATTGTCATTCAGTTGTTTTTGTTGACATATGAGTAGTGCCAACATAACCTTTAGACGTGTTTGTAATACAAACAAAAGACTTGCATGCGATCTCGCCCATGTTGCTCTCCAAGTACATCGTGGAGCTAAGAAAACCACATTGGAATCCAGCTAAGGTATTTTAATAACAACCTTATCTAGAACACGCTTGTTGTTCACATCATGTTCACACACATGACACAAGAGACCCTAAAATTACCCTTAAATTACCATTACCATTACTTAATACAAAATAAACCTCTAAATGTATTTAAATGGGTTATTTGAGGTCACGTTTAAGGTGAAAAAAAAAAACATGTTTTCTCTGCCTGATATATACAATATACCCAAAGGCTCTTATCCTGGGGTGTCAAACTCCAAGCCTTGAGGGCCGGTGTCCTGCAGGTTTTAGATCTCACCCTGGGTCAGCACGCCTTAATAAAATTATTAGTTCATTACCAGGCCTCTGGAGAACTTCAAGACATGTTGAGGAGATCATTTAGCCTTTTAAAGCAGCTGTGTTGGATCAAGGACACATCTAAAACCTGCAGGACACCGGCCCTCGAGGCCTGGAGTTCGACACCTGTGGGTCTCAGGATCTCTGAATAAGAAAACTGGGAAGATTTTTGAGACAAAAAACTAGCATTGCACTTTTACTTCTAGCTATAAAACTACAATAAACCACATTTTTATGATGTAAAATAATCTAATATCGGCTATATTGGTGGATTTTCTTTTTGAAAAGTCGGGGGGAAAAGAACAGTCAACTCAAGGTGCTTTATGTTGTAAGGTAAAGATTTTGCATTCTGGGGAAAAACTCAGCAACCCCATATGAAGATGCACTTTGTGACTGCGGGAAGAAAAACTCTCTTTTTACAGGAAGAAATCTCCAACAGAGGCAGCAATCTGACACAGCCGGTTTGGGACTGAGGTAAGGAAGAGAAGATAAAAGAAGGAAGAGAAGAAAAAGAATAGAGAACATAAGGAGGCAGGACAAAACGCAGACAGGAACAATGTCCTTTGGACAGATGAGACCAAAATTAAGATGTCTGGCCCTAATGCAAAGCACTACATCTGGAGAAAACTAAACACAGCATATCAGCACAAACACATCGTATTACTTGTCAGGCATTATTGTGAAGAGGCGATTCAGAATATGAAATAATTTGGTTGCTTTTATTTACTTTTTCAGCAATTTATTTCACCGGTTACTTAACTGAATGTGAAAACACTGCTGTCTTCTCAGCTGCATGCATCTGCTGAGACTATAGTCAAGAACAATCTCAGAACAGTCCACACAAACAAGATCCCCTCCAAACCACAAACAGTTCTCATCTACATATGAATTTGTTGCACCAGATCTATCAGTAGAGGGAGAAATGCTTGAACAGCATGAGTGCATTTGTTGGGAAAGATATCTGCTTCCTGCCAAGAGTCTTTATAAACAAATTATCTGTTCATTCGCGCTGCCACCGTGCAGTACATGTGGCATCACAACATGACTCGACACGTATAAAACCATTGGACTAAAGGAGTAAATTCATTTAACCGCGATCTTGACAGCATCACGCAATGTTTAATGTTTTACTTGGCAGATTCACAATAAATAGTTGTCATTTTAGTATCTACAAGGACGCATCTCAAGAAAACAATGCGCAAGACAGTTGGAAGAAAAAAAACTGTTTGATTGCCAGTGATCATATTTCTACTGAACTACCAAACCAACAAGTACCGGCACATTCTTAATGAGCGCTGTAACGCTCAGAGTTCCCTGTAAATTTGACTTTCTTGAATGTCCGGTCACCTGCTTTGTCATCCTTCTACAATGGCTCGAAAGATTACAGTTCCTGTATGTGTAATAAAAAACAAAAACAAAACACGGCTAGAGGCTATAATTGTTCACTGGTGTTTAATGAGTTGATAGCGTTTACGTTTCCCTTGTGTGAACACATCAGTTCATTCTTAAAAAGTTTATTGTATATGGTCAAGGTTCATGTGTAGCACTTCCCTTCTCTACTTGATCACTCTAAGCATTCCCAAAAGCACTTCTTTATACATGTAAGTGCTTTCTATGTAAACATCATACACACACACGCAACGCAGTTTGAGAAAGACTGGAGACTGGAGCAGCCAAGGATTGAACCAGCTTCTGATTGGACGAGAATCTGTTCCACTTCCTGAGCCCATGAGAGCAATCTTGGTGTATCTACAATGGTAGTGCTTATTTTTCTGTGCAGGTGAAGTTATTAATAAAGAAGCATTGTAATACAGTGGCTGGACTTGCTTGAGGTGTTTTTATCCTTTGAAATCACAGAACATTTGGAATTACTTTAAATGCTTTTATTGCTTAGATTTTGATTTCTTATACAACAGGATTATTGCCATATGTGACATCAGAAGTATACTGCCTTTAGAAGTTGTTGATGCAGGTGCAGCATCACAGTTTTGGTTTGGATTGCCAAATATGCGCTGTTAAATTCTGCTTTAAAATATATGTGTTGCAGTTAGCATTATTTATAGTTTATTTAAAGTAGTCAAATTTCTTTCTGCAGCTTCTATAGGATACAGCAGCAAGTTTTTAGTCCAAAGGTGGGTAATTAATTTCCTTAAGAAGCTTATAAAGAGATGAAATGAAGATTGGTTAATTTCACCAGTTAAATAGTTTTCATGCAGCTCCTTGGGGAAATGAATTGCCCACCCCTGATCTACACTATTGTCGTTTGATGGTCTTGTGAGGTATGAATAACTAATCTCGAAGGTCCTGAAAGTTTAAAACATTAAAAAATTAGCGAGCGCTTCAGAGTCCCTTGATTGAAGTGACTTCAGCATTGGTGGGTCAGCCCACATCTTTTGCCATTATTCCACTTTTTAAGTAAACAACAAGAAAAGTTAACGCTGCATCATATATTGAGTACCTCAGCACAGGTGAGTTATTTATTTATTTAAAATAAGAGTCATTAGTTAAATAGTCGTCGCTTATAATTAACAGTGTTGGCGGTCTAAGGTAAGTAGAAGCGTTTACTCAAATTTTTATTAAGTATTACTAAAAATGTTCATGATTATGTCCCCACACTGTTAGAGAAATATCACGATATCAGTCCAAGGATCCTAAATCTCATCTTAAGTGATGTTAGATTTGCCATCTTTATAAAAACAGTCTGCGTTGTGTTCAGCAAAGGAAACATGATGCAAATATGGTGAACAGATTTTTGCTTTAACGTCACATTATTTTACATAGTTCATGTGAGGTTATTATTATTATTCTTATTTGCGGGTAAAAGTTTCGCTTTCATATTAAAAACTGCTCTTAAAAATTGGGAAGTCTAATGGGAACTATGTCATTGTGGGCCAAAATGTGCCCAGTATGAAATCCGGGTGAGTGCAACGCTAAACTTAGTAGTTAGTGCTTTTAAGCTAGTGTCACACAGCATCACTCACTTTAGTTTCGTCGTCCTCTTCTCCCTTTTCCACCGCCCGCGTCACGCCGCCGCTCATCTTCTCGTCGGGAAGTGTCGACAACACATAAAAATAAGTGAAAAATCAGAGCTGTCCAAAGTTACTGGACAAGGTTTCTTTGAGTACTGTGTTTTTACAGACTCTACTCTTCGCGAGTAACTGTTAAATACGACACACATAGGGAGAGACCTGGACCCCGCTGCGCTTCTGCCTCCCTCTGCCGTCTGTCTGACTGTCCAGGTGCTAAAGTAAAGCAGACCTGCCTACCTTATGCAAGTGGAATGCACTGAACCACGGTGTAGCCCATATTTACAATTGCTGACATATTTTCCAACCATTTTTATTTTGGGCTTAAAGCTGTCTGTATACTTACTCATATTTCAGTGTTTTTCCTGTTAGACATGGGATATTCTTCTTCTTCCCATAATAATAATAGTGGTGCTGGATATGATGACGAGTATCTTAACGCTACTCGACCTATATGCTATTTAACACATTTCTCTTTCAAGGCACATTAGCAATCATTAAGGTTTCTTGTCTTATAATGGATTATTTATGAATGAATACAAGGTTGTTACTCATGCTGAATAAATGAATATAAATGAATGGCTATGTCTTATTTGCCACAATGTAAAAATCATTATTTGCCCTTATAAACATGAAGAAATAAATATGAGTAAAATGCATCTGAATTTTTCCGTTTTAATATTGTGTAAACAATTTTCGCGATTTTCATTTAGTTAGTCTCTTTTATATTGAAACAATGGGATTACATGTATAAATAAAGGTTAAATAAAATAAAAAAAACTGAAATATATGTAAATATATAAAATAAAAGTTTTATTTACTCATATGATTAAGCAATAAAGAGCACATGCTTGGTACAAACTGAATGTATACCAATTAATTACATGTAATTTAACCGGATTCCGTTGAACTGAACGTTTTACGTTCTTGTGCAACAGAATTATATGGAAAATTCACGCAATTAAATAAATAAGGTCATGGTGATGGCTTCTTTGCTTTCGAGCACATTTTATTTAAATATTGTCTAACCTCTGAGAAGTTGATGCCACCTCCATCGGACAGGTATTTGGTGGCACTTCTCCTGGACCATGGCATTTTGTGTCCAGCCCCCTGTCTGATCTTCTTCCAGAAGGAGCCCATACGCCGTCTCTCTTCATCTGTCTTGTCAAAAATGTTTCTCTTGCACTTCCCTGTAATATGTCCCAGTAACACAACAGTGCTGAAAGTGCAGGATCTGCTTCTTCTACACCGCAGCTAATTCTGTGCTAGACCTGCAAAGAGGATATAGTCCTGTTTAATAACCGTCCTGCCCTGCAAGGAGCCACCTCTCTTGAGGCCTACACTGTAAACAGGTTGAGTAACAGCAAATATATCCCGCTGTAATTGGATTTACAGGAAAACTGCTGTAACTGCATTTTATGTTCATTTGCTGTAATTATGTTTTATTCAATCTCTTTTACATTTAGTGAGAAAGGCTTTGAAACTTTTATTTTGACACCAGGACTAAAACATCAGCCCAGATAAGTTTTCTACTTAGCATCTACAATATGAGAGCCCTGGATCAAACAGAACATGTAACAATTCACTAACACTCTAACTTAGGTGATCATAAATTCATATAAAACATCCCGCCATATGACCTCTTACCTAAAGCTATCAGAGGCTCTATTTTCCTGTTGTCACTTGCGCCCAGGAAGGTGTGGGATTAAGGGAAATGACTTTACTTTATAGACAAACTAAACTGGAGATTAAACCATGTAATCCCACATTATTATTTTCCTACAATGTCCTTCCGCTCCAGTTGCTGTTTCGCATCCTGGCTTCAGACACCACTGTTACATTATTTGTCATTCACGCTTGTTTGCTCCATGACACCTGCATAAAAGTAACCACTTTGTCCACATGAATGACATACAATGAAGGCCGTTGTAAATATAGAACGGCGGCTTGGTGAGAGGAGCTCCTGGAAGTAAACAGACTTCTGATGAAAATTCCAAAGGCAGCTTCTTTGGAAAGGTTCAGCCCACGACAAACACGCACTGGCTTTCATGCATAAATGCTTTTGTTATTCTTTGCTACCTTTGTACACTGTGCACTATAAAGTGTGTAGATTATTTTAAAGCCTCTTTTTCTCCCACACTGAAAGGCTTGACTATAATGGAAGTTGTGGTCATGTCACACGTGGGTGATCTCACTGTAAAATAACTCTGGTTAGGACTTTAGACAGGGGTGAGTAATATATGCTCAGCTCTTGCGTTGAGCTCACATGTATATTTGGACTGCTTTGTGTTTTACATGTTCTCACTGGTACTATAAATTCCTTTGATGTTATGTACTTAGATGAGGAGAAGCGCTCCATATAATTACAACCAGCGCTCGTAAACGATGCCTCTTACTTTCTCGCAGCTCGCTGATCTATTTTCATGCCACTCCTATTTTAAATGCAGAAAATTATATGATGTGCAGTTGCGTAATTTATTTACACTTAAGCGTTCAGACAAAGGCTCTATCATTAAGTGCATCCAGTCAGCTTCACTGGTTCTAATTTGTGGATAGTACATTTACAAAACAAAAAAAAAAAATGGAAAAACTAAGCCTGCCTTTCTTCACTAAGGGGAACGACACAGACGTTTAAAGAAGTGGAGTCACTGGAACAGCTTGATGTCTTTGGTAATTACAGTAAACCACCTTAGGATTACAGGCTGAGAGTCTCTAGGAAGAAAACTTAGCCAGAGCTAAAAGAAAGACTCAGCTGAGCTATTCAGAGAAGAGAGAGAATATCATTTAATATCTTCAGGGGAAGACACTGATACTTGACATTTGATAGTGGATTATGATCTCAACTTCATAGCACTTATTCTCCAGAGTCATTTATGATTTTAAACAAGTTTGATTTGGAAAATAATTAGTTTCTTCTTGTGAAATAATCACCCCCTCAAGTTTAAACAAGAACGCGAATGTTCTCTCAAACTCCCTGACTTCTACACTCACCGGCCACCTCATTAGGTACACCTGTTCAACTTTTGTTTAACACAAATATCTAATTAGCCAACCACATGGCAGCAACTCGGTGCATTTAGACACGTAGATATGGCTAAGACGACCCGCTGAAGTTCAAAGCCAGCATCAGAATGAGGAAGAAAGGTGATTTAAATGACTTGGCATGATTGTTGCTGCCAGCTGGGCTTGCTGGCTCACCTCAGTATCTTAGAACTTGCTGATCTACTGGGATTTTCACACACAACCCTTTCTGGAGTTTTCACTGAATGTTCAGAAAAAGAGAAAACACTGAGTGAGCTGGAGTTAGTTCTCTGGGTGAAAATGTCTTTGATGCCAGAGGTCATGGGAGAATGGCCAGGCTGCTTCAACCTGATATGAAGGCAGTAACACAAATACCACTTGTTACAACTAAGGTATGCAGAAGAGCATTTCTGAAGAGCAGATGGTCTACAGCAGCAGAAGACCACACCGGGTGCCCCTCCTGTTAGCTAAGAACAGGAAACTGAGACTACACTTAACACAGGCCCACCAAAGCATTTGCTGGTCTTGATTTCGGCTGCAAGACGATGGTAGTCATTGTGTAATTCCGTAGGTATATACTTTTTGCACACTTTGGGCCCCTCAGCGCCACCTGCACATCGTTTAAAAGAATGTTGTTAATATTTATAATTGTCACAAAAATGATTCACTGAGTTATGAAGATGAAAACTTGTTGGATATAGGTGTCCAACATGTTCTCACTCTTATCCAAAGCGTATGTGTTACGCTTCCAGGCACCCAACACATCCCTATATTAGGAGATCGGGAAAATGAGGAAACAGGAGAACCGTTTGGAATGAATCTACATATGTATGTTCGTTTTACTTAAATCAGAAAACACTTGAGTATTACCGCGGGAGCTCATTCTGCTGGATTTCATCCGTAACCCATGCGTTCCACAGGAACTCCTCCGGACTTGACAAATCGTCAGTATATTACGCCTCGGGAGTGAGAACAGGCTGAGGTGTCCTGTACAAGCCAGTTCATCCACTTTTATTCTGTAATTGTTAGTGAGGGAATGTTTTGATCCCCCATTGATAGTAAACATCACGCCTGCTTCACTGGGGAGGAAGAGGAAGTGATCTAAAACCTGCTTTGCAGAGAGAACAGCGGGCCAGCGGCAAGCCTTGATCTTGTATTCTTGTTTCCGTTGTAAGTGCAAAGTTCCAGAATAACATTACTTCACCTGTGAGTCTCTGCCTGTGCCTTTGAACCTGAAATATTTACATTTAAATTCGTGTTTCCTTTACCGCTGTACTGGACAAAGTTTTGAACTTTTCCCGAGGTTTCACTGATACCTGATACAATGAAAACAAGCAAACAAGCCAAGTCTCTTACAAACAATTCATCCTAATTTATAAGCATCATTACCATGTTTGATACTGTATATACATTTACATAACTGGTTAATTTTGTGGCTCTCTTGTAATGAGGAACATTTTATTGGTAGGGAAGTTAACTCCTCCCATATGCAGCACACACGGGTATGAAGAACTGTCCACACTGCTTCTTAGTTTGGTTTAAACAATGAAACATTAATAGCATTTAGTGCAGTCTGGTACCAACCAGCCAGCTTTCATAAATATGGTTTACTAGTGTGAGTAGTGTGCTGGTGTCTCCTTAACTCTCGACTTCCTTTCAGGAGGAAATGACAGATATAAATCACAATAAAGCCTTGCTTTAGTATGCCTCACACAGCACAGCAGAAACTATAGCATATAAAAAATGTAAATTTGTATTATGAGGTTTCTAATGCTAAAGGACTGAAGATGTACTAATATATTCATATGGAGTACTGTGCAAAAGTCTTGAATCATCTCTGTTTCTCATCTCATATCTCATTGGATTTTTCAAGGTCATTCCCAAACAGCTGTCAGGTAAAACCTTCGTATATCTCTGCATTGTGTGCAGTGTGTCCTTAAAAGCATGAAGAAATTGGAAAGCAGGGGACAAAAGACGGCGCCGCACGCCTAAAAAATATCTACAGCAGATGAACAGTATCAGTCATATCTTGAAATAGGAAAAGCAAAGACCTGACACAGAATCTAAGAAATACATCTGGGCCTTCAGTTGATCCATCTACTGTCTGTTGAAGCCTAAACAGAAATGGTTTCAGTGGAAGTGTGGCTGCTGAAGAAAATTCTGAGCTATGTCAAATTACAAGCATAATTGCCAATAACTGGTCTAAGCAGCCAACATCCAAAGAAGAGCTTTGAATGTCCTTCAAGAAGTCTGGAGAAATATTCCCACAGACTATTTAAAGCAATTACAGGGTCTGTACAATTCCAAAGAGCTTGAAAGTCAATCATTGGTATGGCCACCGATATTCTTCAACACAGCTGGAACTCTATTAGGCAGCTTTCTTGTATTTGCCTTATATGCTGTATCTCCATTTATGATGTTTCACTTGTTTTTTGTTGTTTTTGTAAATCCTAGAATATTATCAGGCCTCAGCAGCCTGATCACTCAAAATATCTTCTGGTAGTTTTTATATTTATATTTCCCTGTTCCTTGGTGATGGTATCACAAAGAATTGTCACGGTCCTGGGTCAGTGACCACAGTGTTTTGAGTTTCTTGTGCCTCTGAGTTTTTTGTATTATGTTCTTAGTTCTCTTTGTTGTCCCAGCTTATTCGTTAGTGTAGTGTCTTAGTTTGGTTTTCTTGTATTCTGTTTAGTTCTCTGAGTATTTAGTAGCTGCCCTCTGTGTCTCTTTGTTGTTGGTATTGTCTGTGTTTCTTAGTTGCTGTCTCCCCTAGTCTAATTTGCGTCTTCCTGTTTTACTTTGAAGGTCTGTGTCTCATGTGAGTGTATCCTACTTTGCTCCCTTGTCTCGTCAGTTCTGATTTCTCCCAGCTGTGCTCTCCTTCTGTGTCTCATTCCCCTCGTTACTTCCCAGTGTATTTAAACCCTGTGTTTCTCTGAGTCAGTGTTGCGTCGTCCCTCTTGCTGTGTGGATCTCCCTGTGAGTTTTAGGTCTTTGTTTCCCAGTTTAGCTTAGTTTACTTTGTATGCTCGTTTTTCTGTGACCAGCAAATAAAGCTGTGATTTTGAGTTCATCCCCTGAGTCTGAGTCCTGCACTTTAAGTCCTCATCTCCTGCCTGCCACACAGCGTTTCATGACAAGAATAATTTATGCTACACAGAGTATTTCTGGATGATGTCCACCTGATACTATTTTCGAAAAAACAAGATAAAGTCTGTATTTCCTCTTCATCAGAGCTTATGCAGAACCAAAGGACTAAGGGGAATGATAGCAGGAAGTCTATGAGCACCTAATTATTGTTTTACCACTTAAAAAGGCTATGCCATATCTTTTAACTCTCAAACACATTGTCCCAAATTACAATTTGAATACAAATCTTTCTAGCATGTTTCTCCGACTTATTTTCTGCATCTTCCTAATGTCTGTAATAAATATTTAAAATGCCTCTGGTATCTTTTCTTTTAACATTTTACCTGTTTTACAGTTTACAGGCTTTTGAAATCATTGCAGTAAAAATATGGAAACATAGGTAGACTGTATAAGATTTCCATTATGAAATAAAAGCAGCAAGGTTCATATTCTTTATTTTATTGTACACAAAATGTTGGGAACCTTACAAAGTTTTGTGCCATATGTCAGCTTAATAAACTCATCTTAACTTTAACACCATTGTTACTGAATTACCCCAGTATAAACAAATGTGTCACAAACGTAACACGTTTAACGTGTTATAAACAACTCCAATAAAATATTTTTAGGAGACTAAAAGCAACATTTAGGACAACCTGGTGCAAAAAAAGAGTAGGAAATCTGCTTCTCTTCCAACAGGGGACGAAAAGAGGAAGACGCAAGCAAAGGCAAGCATATAAAATACTATTTAAATCATTACAGCAGCAGCTTATAAACAGAACACATGCGGCAATTAAAATAAAAATATGGGTCTCGTTTTTAAGGCATCTGAGTGAAGACATGCACATGAAACCGCATGAGAAATACGATGGGTGGAGTAGAAAAGCATCACGGGGAAAAGTTTAATCTTTGAAGCTACAAAGTGCTGTATGTGTACTTGATTGTCTTCAGGTATGCTCGGCTATCCAGTGTAAAAATGAAGGCTCCGATTAAGTTGCCTGTAATAGTCACATTCAAAGTAAAACAAAAAAACTAAACATTACATCACTTTGGATACACAAAGAAACACTAAGAGCTTCAAACACTGACAAGAAATAACTTAACATGCAGAAGCAAACGAAGCCTTTTTGTTTCTTGGTTTGTGATATGAAACTGCACATCTACCGTACGACGGGAACATAAACAGTACCACAATGTCAGATACTAGCGCTGTAATAAACAGTAATTATTGTAGAAACACAGTAAAGAAGTTTCTTGAGAACACAAGCTGAAGCACAGTAAGTAGAAATCTGCAGCAGTTGTAAATTCTTCTCAATGTAAAAGAGAAACGAAAGATCGAGAATGATAAAATGTGGCAGCACTGGCGTGATCGTAATCACATCGGAAGGCTCAAAAATGCAGTGTAATGATCACGACCGCCCGCCTCTGGACTGGACCGCCGAACTGAAAATAAAACCAACTGAGAGGCGCAAATGACTTCACAAAACTGAGGACTTGAATACATTTCTGTGCACAGACGAGGCTCGTTATGTGCCAAAATTATGGTCACGTCACGCCGTTTCAGTTCAAACATCTTGCTGTTTGACCGCTGTTGTTTGATGCTGTTCTGACTTGTCGTGCTCCCTTTTGTTTTGTTATGTCGTCCTTTTGCGTTGCTGTCATCTCGCCGTCGTTTGACAGCCGACAAATGACCCACTGATGGCAAAACTCCAGTTACACAAGCTGTGTTCTGGATTTGGTTTCAGACGCAGCTTCAGTGGTTTGTTGACATTTTGAGAATGTGCTGGCTACATTTCAGATAATCTTTCTGCACAGTGTTGGAAAGCTCAGCAACACAGCAGGTTTAAAGCTTGAAGTTGAAAAGACACAAGGGAAACATAACTTTGGCAAAAGTGGAACCTCATACAAGAAAATGTGTTTATGCTCAAGATTAAAAAGGTTTTGTGGTCTTGTCATGCTAGTAGTCACTGTCATTTAGCAGTTGGAGGTGTGTGGGTCGCTCTTGTTCAGGACTCTCATTCAGAGGAGATTTTGCTGTCATAGAAACCGTCCTCGTCCTCAGAGCTTAAAGCAGAGGAGGACAGAGTCGAGCGATGTGTCTGCTGCGACTTCCGCCTGAGAGAAAGAAAGCAACAGAAAATCCATTCAGACTGACTAACTGTTCAGCTGGTTACTACACAGTGCCACCTAGTGCAAAGAGCATTTATACACACGAGTCATGTAGAAATCCACATTATTTCATAGTGACGAAGGAGAAGGCCTACTTTAATTCACTCTCCAGCGTTGTCACTTTGGCATGCAGTGCTTCCTGCAGCTCCCGCTGCTCTTCCAAGTCCCTGAGAACTTTACGGCGGACTCCCTCCAAGCGCTCCACCTCTAACTCGCTCTCGTCGACTTGACGCTTCAAGGCTTTCACGCGCAGCGTCAACTGGGGATGGAGAGGGAGAGGACGGGGGTTAGAGGGGGACAGAGGAGGTGATGCAAGGAAGGAGTAGTGCTGGGGGTTAAAGGCATCAGCATCACTGGATGTGTGGGTTCGTAAGGGAGTGACAACAGCTATGAAGGCTGAGGTAACATATAGGTGGGATGACAGACGGGAGGTCAGGGAGCATTTTAGCACCCGAGTGAGGTTGGGTTTGGGTCGGGAGGTGTGCAGATGAGATTAGTGATGATGTAAGGAAGCAATTAAATACTGTTTAAACTGAAGCAGCGGTTAAGCAGAAGGCATATTTCAAACGTTATCTCTGGATAATTCTTACACAGTTATTAAGTTGGTAAAATAGTACAAAGTCAGAGTTTGAAAACTTAAAAAGTACATTTCACACAAGAAAACTCAAAAAGTTTAATATTTTTAAATTATTTGTAAGGTTTGGTGAGCGCTTACATATACAGGATGGAATTAAGTGGAATTGACTTAGAGACTATAAGTTGGAAAATAACTAGCTAGAAAGTCATAAAATCCCCACTAACAGATCTTAAACGGTCTCTGATTAACATACTGTTCAATTTCCTGTTTATTTATTAAAATCAAAACTTGAAGTGTGGAAAAAAGTCACAGGTGGTTTGGTATCAGCTCCTTCTGCTAAACTAACCACCGTTAAACTCATTTTAGGTGGTTAAATCTCATCTTCTCATGCAACCTTTAGCAAAAAACCCAAAATGGGAATCTGTTTCTTTAAATGGTTATATCCTGTTTGAGTTTTTAAAGCAAACACTAGCCAATGAGCATGCAAATCCTCATATTTACCTGATCTCTCTGCTCAACGTGCTGGCTCCTCTCCTGGTCTAATGTGGCGTTTAGCTCCTTCAGCTTTCTCTCCGTCCGCCTCTGAGAAGCCTGGATCGTGGCCTTCTCTCTGCATGTGGAAATTCAGAATGAACCACGTCATTCTTTGACATTTTGAAATTTTTATTCTTTATGCATTGGCAGTTAAAAACATTTATTCTTCTTCCCAAGTGTTGTAGTGATTGCATAGTGAATGTAATTAATAGTGCTTAAAAATGACCTGTTTAGTCATACCTTTCTTCACTGTGTAGTTTCTCCTCTAACTCTTGAATTTTGGTTTCTAGAAGTGTGATTCCAGCCGAGGGTCGTGGCTGTCCCTCCATGTCTGCCACACGAGACTTTAGTTCCTTCATCTGCAAGCAGAGTGACAGTGTGACAACTAGCAAGCCACACATTTTGTAAGAAGCCATTTTAAAGATCTGTGTATGTGCGCACCTGTCTCTCCAGTGCACTCTTGTCCATTTCCAGGTCATGCCTGGCTGAACGCTCCTGCATGAGCTCTGAACGAAGCTGGTCAACCTGAGAAAAAAAACCCCATAATCATATGTAGATAAAGTGAGCAGGTTAAGTTACTAAATATATATTACAGTGAAATGTCTCCTGCTTATTTGCATGTGTATTCAAATGTATGTCGCACCTGATCTCGGCTTCTGCTAATGCGATCGTTCAAAAGCTCCACATTACTCTTCTCCTCATCCAGCTCGATCTCCAGGGTTTTAATTTTATCCTGTGAACACACACACACACACACACACACACACACACACACACACACACACACACACACACACACACACACACACACACACACACACACACACACACACACACACACACACGTAAGTAAATGTGTAGTGACGCATATTCACATTTCTCTCTTGACACCTCGACATCCCGTGCATGACTCCCAAACCACTTGTAACACTTGATCTCCATTTTTTGACCCACCCCTTAATCCCCTCCATAACTCCGGAGTTATAACCTTTGACCTTGAAGCCTTACCTCCAGGCCTCTGACCTCCCGGGCACGGTCAGTGTGCGTGCTCTTTTCTACTTCAAACTCGCTCTCCAAGTGTTTGAGGCGGTTGTTGAGCAGGTCTCTCTCCAGCTGAGCGCTGTCTCTCTCCTCACTGCACGTCAGCAGCTCCTTCTTCAGACGAGAAACCTGAATAAAAGTATTATTTATGAAATTTTCTATTTTCATGGATTTTTTCTTTCCCTCTCTCTGTTTTTTTTTCGCCTTCATAACTCCCTCCAGGCTTACCTCAAAGTTTAATGGGCTGCTCCTTTTAGAATTCGCACTTCTTCACTGTGAGAAACTTAACCTTCTGCGAATGTGATGTTTCCATAAATTTCTATTTAAAGTTTCAACAGCTTCAGTATCTCACCACATTTTTTCCTCCAAATTCTTTGATCTATTTTATGCCCCATATAAGTATAATTGCGACTCTTCAGCAAAAAAATATTAGACACTAAAACTTGACTATGCAGTTCTTGGAGAAACCGCAGTGGGATTGTTGCTACTGCTGGACTTACTTGCTGCTATAAAGTTGGAGATAAATAGGCTGGCTAAGAAAACTGAAGACAAATAGCAGCCAATATTTGATGAAAAAATCCACTAAGGCAGGGTTTTAAGGCAGCTTTAAAGTGTGAGTGGTAGCTGAAAGACTTGAAACTGTGATGGTTTTAATTTGAACTGCAGTATAACCTCACATAGAAGCAGATAACTGACTCAAAAATGTGTCTGTGTTACTATTACTGAATGTCCACACTCAGAAACAGACAGATAGACAATCAGGCAGGGATGCTGAGAGGCAAATAGGTTTAAATAGATTAAAATGTGTATACAAGACTTGTTTGATTAAAATACGTGAAAAATATCAACCAATTGGAGGGAGGGAAGATTCACATCCACCAATGAGACGATGGAATCCAGCTCACTCGCTGTTACTTGCTTACACATGTGTCACAGTTCTGTGTCATACTGTAAATTTTGGTATTAATCCAATACCAAATAAATACAGGGTTATACAGGTTATTGCCAAAACCGATAGCGACACAGATGCCGATGCTTTTAACCAATTAAGGCAGCTCATGTAGGAGAGAGCAGTGTGTTGCGATTTATCAGATGAATCATTGGTTTAAATCATTATGATTTTTACTTTCCACAATAATTAGTTAACGCAACAAAAGAGACCTTTCGGCTTTTAATTATCATTTGAAACTGAAATTTTTGGAGACTTGAAATGTAAATGTGTCTGTCTGTAAAGAACTTTAGGTCAACTTCTGTTGTTTAAATGTGCTGTAGGTTTCAAATCAAATAGTAACAGTCAACAGGAAAAGGTTCAGACATTTTTTATAGTGAATGTCTGAGGTGTATTTTTTCATTTCCAAACAATAATTTCCTAGATAATTTCCTACATACTGAACTTAGAGGATAGAAACAAAGTATCTATCTGATAGCAATAGCAGCGATCTGCCCACCTTTACTGTGTCAGCTAAGCGGCAGTTGAAGCTACCACCCTGTACATTTCTAGAGCCATCTTTCCTCACCTCTTCTTGCTGGGCCTTCAGGTTGGTCTGAGCCCTCTGCAGCTCGGCCAGCCTGTCTTTACTGCTGCGCTGCGTCTCCAGCAGGTCCTTCCTCGAGCGTTCCCTGTATTCATCAAACTGTATCTGCAGGTTGGTTACAGAGTGACGAGAATCTCCCATCATCAGCTCCACCTGAGAGTGAGACAGAATAAAGAAAGACTTGAGAAAATGACATCTCCATCTGTGTAGACATTCGTCCATCCATAACTCTTTCACACCTCTTTGTTAAGCTTTTCAACCGCCCGATCCAGCTGCCTCTTCTGCTCCTCCAGTTCGCTTTTGCCCCTCCTCAGCGCCTCCCTCTCCATGTCTCGGTCCTCCAACCGCCGGACCAGCTCGTCCCTCTCCTTGCTCAGGCGGGCGGCTCCTCTCTTGGCCTCCTCCAGCTGAGACTTCAGGGAGCGGTTCTCATCCTCCAGGGCTTCCACGGCATCCTCGTCCTCCGGGCTCCGAGGCATGCTGGAGTGAAGCTTTGTCTGGGGAGCATATCAAGCTATGAACACAGCAGATAGACTAAATTGTCTTTTTATTACTCAAATAAACTGTATTACAAGTCAAGACTTGCACTGGGCCAAAAAAGGAATAAATCCTTGTGTTTATTTTATAATTTGGGCTTGTAATAAGTTATTAAATTTGGTTGGCATACAAAACAAGGAGAATGACAAATAATAAAAAGCTTTCATATTTAAAGCAGAGTTAAAATCGAAGTTCTGCACTTGAAGCATTAACGTGACGACTGCACAAAAAGTCCAGTTTGTGTGCATATTTGATAAATTGCTGTGCACTCATTCTGTTTACAGATTTGTGAAAGACTGCTCCACACACAGATTACAGCTCTTTAAACAGCTGGAATACACAGCTGTTCCAGTCAACATACAGCACAATCCACAATGCTCATCTTAAACAAATTTATCCCAGAGGGATTTCTAAGCCTTATGTGCTTAAAGGGGATTTTTTTTTAGTGTAATTCTTTTCACATCCCTTGGTTGAATATAGTGTCTGTGTGGGAGGACACTTCTTTTGTTCTTGTGCAGTATATGTGTTTACATAATTTTGCGTGTGTGTACAGCTGTGGACTGTAGCCGCTTTTTGAGCAGTACCATGCGGGCCAGCCTTTCCCTCAGGCGACTGTTTGTCTCTTGGAGCTCCAGGTTGTTGTTGCCGTGGTCCACCACAGTACTTCCTGCATCAGCTGACAACTGTAGACAGGAGTGCATCAAAGCAGAGAGAAGACAGAAACTGAAGCTTTATTTTCCATGTCGAACATGCTCATTATGCCTACACTTTTTATGTTATTTTTTAAAATCTAAAGAGAAACTTCCATATCTGCTTATTTTTAAACATCAAATGGTGCAGGATTCCTTAATTTTATGCTGTAAGGCTCTTGCTTTGTTTCTACAATCCAGATGATGCTTCACCTCCTTTGCCTTCTCGAGTGCCTTTTCCAGCTCAGTCTTGTCTTTCTGAAATTGCTCCTTCAACTTGCTGATCTCGGACTGAAGTGCGGCCTCTTTCTCTCCGCTCGCCTTCTTCAGAGCTTGAAGTGCCTCGATATTCTCGTCCAGCTGACCTCTTTGTTTGTCCAGATCGGTGCGAGCCCTCTTCAGGTCGTTATGGCAACACCGAAGCTCCTAGGGACGGGCAATCAGAGATGGATAATGTGTGTGAGTGAGTGAGTGAGAGGAATGTGCCAGGGTGCATAATAATGTATTAATAAGAGGCATATGAGTGTGAGCATGTCTGTCTGCAGGAAAATTTAAAGAAAAAGAGCAAAAGCCCACATCCACACTGCTGCTGTGACACATTAAGGGAAAAAAAAGAGGGAGTAAAACATACTGTAAAACAAAGGAGATGAGCTCCTGCATTTCACCCACACACTGAGCATAATCTTAGCTGAATTACCTCTGCTAAAGAACGGTTATCATCAGACGCAGACGTTTGTTTCTTCTTGGCAAGCAATGAATCCTGAAGATCCTTTAGCTCACCCTCCAAGTCTTCCTTTTCCAAATGGGATTTTTGCAAGCTATGAAAAGAAAGAGAGTCACTTTATAAACAGCAAGGCCATTAAAATAAATAAATAAATGAAATACACATATGCACACAGCTCGGGTAAAACACAAAAACAGCAACCGCAAGCAACAAACAAAGCACAAGGGAGTAAAAGTTACTATGAAATCACCACAACCAAAAAACTCTCAGATTCTAAGATTGCACACGAAACTGCAATTTATCATTTGCTTATTTATTTATTTAAAGGAAGAAGAATTTCATCAGCAAACAGAAAAATTATGAGGAAAGCGAGGATGAGCAGGGGAAAGTTGTTTAGTAAAGTTGGGTTCACTGATCTAATGATCGAATCAGACATCATCAGATACAGAATCCACTCTGATGGGAGCCTTACAGGTGAATTTCAGGGAGTGGATCTCAAGTTTTCATTGAAACCAGGCTAAATCTACACTACTCAAACCAAACATAGCAAGACTAATTTTCTCTCTCACGTTTGGCTGCTGGGGTTCGCCTCGTTCCTGCCAAATGAAAAGCCAAGTGAAACATGGCAGACATTAAAAATAACTCTGGAGAAATATAATATTATTAGACTGAGGCATAGAGAGCTCTTATCACAGGATGTTGTAAAGTTTTCAGTGAGCAGTGCAGATGATTTGAACCAGTTCCCCATTTGAAATATGAAATGTGACAGTGACAGAGTGTTTCCGATGCATGACCAAAGCTGAAACATGTTCCACCAGCATGCATATTCATGCTTTTTAATAGGTTTACAAATATGTCTTTGTTGCTGTTCACTGAGGTGATCGATCATATGTGCATTTATGTTAAAGAAGATGCAGGACTTGTGATACTAACTCCTCTTTGGTCGCTTGCAGCTCCTGCGTGGTGGCCTCCAGCTCCGTCTTCCACTGCTCTCCCTGATCTCTCCAGCTCTCCAGCTCTTGCTCTAGTGTCAACACGGAGGCGTTCACCCTCTCCCTCTCCTCTTCGATCTGCTCCTGAGACTGAGGCGCACGGAAACGCACACAGAGTTTCATTTTAGAGATGTGAAAGTGAGCGTTTAAAATGCTTTTGGTCCTCACATTCATTTCCTCCTCATTATCGTGACACGTCCTTTTGAATAAAGGAGCTAACGCACTCAAATCTTTTACATTTTCTTTGAATTTTTTTTTTTCTGACAAATGTTCAGCCCGCAGGATTAGAAAAAAGAAACAAAAAGAAAACAACAGATCTTTCAGCTCGCACCTTCATCAACAAGCAACCCACGTCTGAAGAATACTACATAAGAAATATCAACGTAATATATCAGGTAAACATGACAGGGTGCTGTACGGTCGGTACTGTGCAGTCGGTGTAAACAGCGATTCAACCGCTTTAATCCTCCACTCGCCAAATCAATCACCTCATCAAAAGCAACTGCCAGCTTTGTCTGCTTACTTCCTGCTCTCCGGCTGTCTGCTACACTTTTTTATTCTGACACTGCTGCTACTTTCCCCTAAATCTGCATAATGATCTATTTCTGTATATACATATATTCTTCAGATTTCCTCTTCACCACACCCCGCAGCACCCCAGAAACAGTCGGCTGGTGCAAACAGAAACTTTACCAAAAATTCAGCTAGAAAAGTTTTACTCTGCAATCACAAGCAGTAAAATTCCCTTTTCTCAAACTCTGCACACCAAGCTCAGTCTGACCTTGTGATACCCTGACTCCTGGTTTGAACACTGACTGCATTAAGCCGAATGGCAAGATAAAGCCTGGGTGAATGAGGGGCAGATAAAACATCAAAGCACAAGTTAACATCACCTTAATAATTCATGCAGGACACAAACTACCTGACAGGCATAACCTGATTGTTCTCCCAAGACAATTGTACCAAGAATTTGCGTATGACTGTGATGTCACAAGAAAAAAAAAATCCACTCAGTGATCGGAAACAGAGAAACTTTCACTGTGATTGCTGCATTGCAGGTTTTCCTGTAACCAGAGAGTTTATTTCCTTCCTTGTCAACAAGGCTCAAATGCTAACCCTCGTCGTATGGATCCGAAACGAGCGGGAGAATTATGTAAAACAGTAAATCTCTTAGTTGTTATTAGCAAACTGCCTATTTTTAGTCATACATTAACTAAAGAAAAGTGACAGTGATTTTATTAATCGTCCTCTAAAAACTCTCAATGACAGCCTGCCAAGCTTGAACCTTCAGATAATCAAAGACAACAAATGTTAGATCTACTGTAGGCAGCTCCAGTAGTGGGGCACGTCCCTCTCTCCCCCCCATAAAGGCACTTGCTCCATTTTCATAACAGATATTGCCTGGACCTGGCACAGAGGGCTCAAGGGAGGAAGAGGCAAATTATCTTATAATCTGTAGTCTCTTGGTGTGACACTGAAGCAGCATCACAAGGAAGATCAAAGATAAGGAAATGGAAATAAAAAAGGACACTGTTTCATATTTTTCACTATGAAAGTACAGACAGAAATGTGCCGATTTTGCTCATTGATAAAGCAAGTGCACATGTTTTTTTGTTTCCATCACAGTCAGAGTTTATTCCCTGAAGCATCTATCTTTGTGAAGACTTTGTGATAAAAGAGGAATACTTAAACAGTTAATAGTTACCCTATTGTTCTTAAATTGGCACTTACTAGTGTGTCTTTAACTCTTTGTTTCTAGTGATGTTTCTAGTTTTTAACTGACCAAAATAAAATCTCTCTTCCAAAGCTTGTCAGGTCAGACTACACTCAAAAAATTCAGCCAAAAATCATACAGCTGGTGATGGAAAAGTCTTAATTTAGATGTACTTCTAAGGATGCTGATAATCATACAGAGATCACAGACCTCACATCAAACAGCTCCAGTATTTGTTGACAAATTTATGATTTTTTTTTTAAAGACAGGCCCTGATGACTCTCAGCTGCAGAGTTTTAATTGCTTTCATCTCTAGTTTCAGTGTTAATCGTTTTCGTAACTAAGACAAGTCTGACATCTGTAGAGTAATCTTCTAAAGGAATTTCATTTTAAGATTTGTTGGAAAAGAAAATGGTGTAATGTGTATTTTTTTGTGGAGAGTGGTAGTGCACTTCAGAAGATCAGTTTGGAAAAATCAGAGCTCCAGCTTCTATATTTTGTGACGTCGTATCTGCGTATAAACAACAGAAGCATCCACCTGTGTGAACTGCTCCATGGTTTTTCTCAGGTCCTCCATATCCTGGCTGTACTGCTCCCTCAGACTCTCCATCTCTTTGTCGTGGCACTCTACCTCCTCCTTTAGTGCCCCCTTCAGGGCTGTCAACTCCCGCTCTCGCTGGCGTAGCGTATCTTCTAGACGCTGGCGCAGAACGGTGGCCTCAGCCAGCTGGGCCTGCAGAGCGGCCACATCCTGCAGAGAGGAAAAAAAAGGCACATTCAGATGGGTGCAATGGTGAGTTTGTTTGTGCATGCGTAACTGTGCAGCGTCCTGACCGTCTGCATCGAGTCTGAATGAGATGAGTTTTCGGAAACCCTCCTCAGTTCTTCCTGAAGCTCAGCTAGCTGATCTTCCAGCATGTGCAGACGTGATTCTGCGATTTCTCTGGCGATACGCTCCTCGGCCAGTCTGAAACACACACACGCCGTCAATGCTGCAACAGTGAAAATATGCTCCAACGTTGGAGCTTTGTTTTAAAACCACACACACTTACTCTTCCTGGGCTTGCTGCAGTTCTTTTTTGAGGCGTTTGATTTGCTCCTGAAGTTCCTCAAGATTCCCTGTTTTGAGGCTTCCATCAGATCCTTCCTTCTGCAGAAAATGAAACACAGACACACACACACACACACACAAGGAGAAGAAGAGACTAAAGGTAAGACGAGGAGAAAACAGCAAAGGGACAAACACAAAGAGGAAGGCTGGAGCTAGTGCCACTTTCGGCCTTGCAATGCATTATGCACTCTGTATTATCTTAACCTTTGAAAGAAAACCCCTGGCTTGGATTCTTTGCCCTAGTTTCTGACAGTCAGAAAATCTTTGGGAGAACAAGCCCTGCCAGTGCGCTCAGATATCGTCAACACAGACGCTCTCCCCACAGAAGCAGCTCGTTCTGACAGGCTGCAGGGGGAAAAAGAGCCAGAGAAGCAGCAAAAAGCTCGCTCTTCGCCCACACCGCTCTGCCGTTCGGAAAGGCCTCCTTCTCAGTGAAAAAGGGGGAATAAGCGCAGCCTGCCTGCCCATGAAACTCCTCTTATCCTCCTACACACTCATTACAAGGACGCACACACGGAGAAGAAAGAGACAAAGCGAGGATCACGGACGATTCTGCTCCTCGGGGGACTCTTTCACATTTCTGTTACTTATCATTGATTATGAAGATATATTTTGTTTTCACTTTCTTCTCGGTCCCCGCAGGACAGACTGTAGATAATCCCGTTCTGGGACATTGCTCTCTATCCTCACAAAAAGATAATTAAAAGAGGATAAAATAATAAGGGAATAAGTGTAAGCTCTTCTGAGCACTCTGTATGAATTGCATCAGCTGTATAATGATGTGTATTAACAATTTTAAAAAAAAGAGCCTTTCTTGCTGGGTCTACAGTTCAAAAGTTTAGCAGTGTTGGAGGTATGTATAATGTTAACCCTGCATTTAGTTCAGAACACTAAATAGAATAAAACGTATCTACCAATTTCTTGTTTTTGTTCCTAAAGATGTGGTAGATAAATCTTAATATTTATGTAAAGCTAACCTGAGTAAAAGCAAAATGGAGATTTTGAATAATGCCCCGTTTAAAAAAAGCAATTACCCCACTTGTTAAATCATGAATTAATACATTTTTGGGGAAAACTGAGTTCAGTTTCACATGTCACACCCAGGTCTGATTACTGCCAGACCTGTTGAATCAAGGAATCACTTAAATATAACCTGCCTGACAAAATCAAGTAGTTTACAAGATCCAAAAAAGCAACAAATCCACGATGTAAAGAAACAGCTGAGAAACAAAGTCAGCGACATCTATCAGTTTGGAAAGGCTCACAAAGCCATTTTTAAAGCTTTGTGACTCCAGTGAACCACGGTGAGAGCCGTGGAGAAAATGGAGAAAAGAGAGAAAAAGCATAGCGTTGAACCTTCACAGGAGCGGCTGGCCTATTAAAATTATTACAAAAGTGTATTGATGACTTATACAGGAGGCCACACAAGAACCCACAACAACATCTAAAGAACTGCTGGATATTAATGCTCGAAAACCTCCAGTGTGGCCGAATTAAAACAAGAGTAGTGGGCCAAAATTATTACAGTTACAATTACATCACACAGGGCCAGGTAGGCTTGGATAACTCTTCTCCTTTGATTAATGAAATCAACATTTATATAAATATATTTTGTTTTTACTCGGTTTATCTTTGTATAATATTATGAGTCTAATGATCTGAAACATGTAAGTGTGACAAATTTGGAAAAAATACTTCTTTTTTTTAAAAGAAATTATTGAAAGCCAGATGTTGTCCTAATGCTCATGTCCCTGAAAACATTCAAATGCACATCAGTATTCACAGCTGGCATTCAGCCTCTGACAGGTTGTAGTCCTGTGATTGTAGAAAGGTCAAAAGAGCTAACGGTTCATATTTGGTTAAATAATAGTAAAAGACAGAAAGACTTTCTTCTCACACTTGATACATTTCTTGCCTAAATGACCAGATCATTCTTCTGGACTCTAAAACACAGGAAGTATCAACGTAGAAGAAAAAGATTTTTCTCTTTTCAGACCTTTAAGAATTACAGCTGATACTTGCACAGCTTTTTCTTATGTAACAACCTGTATTTATTTTAATGTTGTGGGTTGAAATGATTCATTCGTAATTTCAACATCAGCAAAGGAAAGAAAGTGTTTAAGAACAAGTTTGGGAGGTTTGGGCTATTTGAGCTGTTGACATTTGCAGGAAAAATAAATTTGTGATTCAAAAAAGGACAGATGACAAAATGGATAAACACATCCTGCATTGAGTACAGTGCACTCACTGTATGTTTTTATTTTTGCTGCCTAAATTCTTCATGGTGCTGATTCAACAAGGTGCCGGAAACATTCCTCAGAGACTTTGGTCCATATTGATGTGATAACATCACACAGTTGCTGCAGATTTGCTTGCTTCACTTCCATGATATGAGTCTCCCGTTCCATCACAAATGTGCTGTATTCGATTGAGATCTGATGACTGTGGAGGCCATTTGAGTACAGTGCACTCACTGTGATATTCAAGAAAACAGTTTGAGATGTGACGTGCTGGAAGCAACCATCAAAAGATGGCACAGTGTGGTCATAAAGGCATGGACGTGGTCAACAACAATACTCATTACACTGTGGTGTTTAAATTATGCTCAGCAGGCACTAAGGGCCTCAAAGTGTGCCAAGAAAATTTTCCACACCATTACACACTCAGCACAAGCTGGCTTATGCCAAACTCTGACCTTACCAGCAGAAATCAGACCAGGCAACATTCTTTTGTCTATTGTTGTCCAGTTTTGGTGAATTGTTGCCTCAGTTTTCTGCTCCTGTCTAACAGGAGTGGCACCTGGTGTGGTATTCTGCGGCAGTAGCACATCTTCATGTTTGGTGTATTCAGAGATGATCTTCTGTGCATACCTTAGTTGCAACAAATGGTTATTTGAGTTACTGTTGCACTGCTATCTGCTTGAAACAGGCTGTCCATTCTCCTATGACCTGTGGCATCAACAAGATATTTTCACACAGAGAACTGCAGCTCACTGGATATTTTCTTTCTTTCTCTGTAAACCCGAGACATGTGTGGGAAAATCCCAGCAAATCAGCAGTTTCTGAAATACGCCAAACAGCAACCTCGCAAGCTTAAAGTCACTTAAACCACCTTTCTTATTCATTCTTATCCTCAGCTTGAATTTCAGCAGGTCTTGACCATGTCTGCATGCCTAAATGCACAGAGTTGCTGACATGTGACTGGCTGAACAGGTGTAAATAATGAAGTGGCTGCTGAGTATCTTCCTGTTACGTCCGTGATGGCAAAGCATCAGGGCACATGAATGTTTACACTACAAAAAACATGTGGACAAAGCTAGCGGCTTGAGTGATCAGACCAAAAAGCTCATCCTGATTGCGGGTTACAATTGCAATCTGTAGCAGGGGCTTTGTTAACTTAGTTACCTCGAAGACAAGTAGTTTCACCTTTTTAATTGAACGTGGTCTGTCAGTATGAAGTAAAATTCTCTAGAAATGTAAATAAAATCTAATCTTCACTCATCACAGGTCACAACATGTGAATGTGACCTTTGTGTGTCAACAAACAGACAACAGTTTTCACACTGTACGCAAACAAGAAAGTATACATTAGCAATGTTAGACTCGAGTAAGCCAACACAGATGAAAGGGTGTCAGTGTATAATCTCAACAAGTTTCCCTTTAACAAGCATTAACTGGTAACACCACAGTAAAACACTCAAAACACAGCGCAAGCACTTTGAGAAAGCCACAGACACGAGTGTGTTGACAGTGAAGTGTCACAAAGTCAATACAGCTCAAAATACAAACTTCTCTCGGAAATGTGAAGGGCTAATTATTAGTCAGTTTTAATCTGGACACTGGTTGCATCAAAAATATCTCCCTCTGGAAACACAATCATGTATCCCTGCTCTGATCTTATGTTGAGGTTTGATATGGACAAAAGCAGCACTTTGCTTTAAAGGCAGAGCTGGAGAATAAATAGCCTTGAAAAAAAAGGAAGACTCTTTCATCCTACGGCTTGATGCCGTTTGTGGATTTTTCAGTAGCTGCTGAAGAGCCCGAGATGACTTCTGCTAAAAAGAATAAGCCACTCAAGCCACAGCAATATACTAAAGTGGACAGTGTGGTTAACGTCACAATAAAAGGATATTTTTTTACAACGAGACCCCTCAGAGGAGGCTCTGTCCCATCCAGCGAGCCAACCCAGAGCTGGTGCAGGGTTCCACTCCAACTCAATTATTGATGTCTCTCAATGACTGCGCTCTCACCACACTGAACTTTCCTCTGCAGGTGCATCGTTGCCAAGAGACAAGATGGGCAAAATAATTCACAGGCAGCCATGGTCACAAGCACAATGAGAAGTACATAACAAGGGGTCATACATAATCAAGGGCATGTAATATGAGAAGGTAAGGCCACAAAGGAATCATTTCTGTATGCAGATTTATTCAAAAAGATGCTAATTTAAAGGAGGAAGCGTGTGTGTTCTCATAAGTGTGGAACAATCTGTTTCAATAAGGCGTAACAAGAAGCGCAAAGCAGCAAACATGGCACCAAGACGGGGAGAGGAATAGTCAGCCTGCTCCTTTTCAAGTTTTTTGGCCTGCCAAAAGAGGATCGAGGAGACAAGATGAATGAAACAGAAACTTCAGGCTGCCAACCATCTGCTAGCTTCACTGCGAGATGAAGGGAGAAACAGCTGCCGTCCCAGAGATGACAATTTGTCTAACCAACATGCTGCATCTACACTAAAAGCTAAATAAATTACCTTTAATTATATATGTGAATAATGTCTTTTTATACTTTCAGCATTAAGATAATTGACTTTTTCTGACATGTATGTTAGACATCCCCAAAACAAAACCACAAAATACTGCTGGCACCTCGATGTAAACATAAAAACATTATCCAAGCATTCAAGTGTTGCTGACGTGGTTGAATTTCTTGAGTTTCACTTCATTGTGTTTATGTGGGAATATGAAAACACTTATGGATGGTAGAAAGATGTGTCGTATTTTACTGAGTGTAAACAATGCGTTCATGGGTGTCTCCAGCATGCAACTGCTTTTCTGACTCATGTTATCATGATTACTGTTAAAAATTACTAGAATAAAAGGAAAGGCCTACTTCTTCTTCTTCTGGCTGCTCCCTTTAGGAGTCACTCCTTTAGGAGTGGATCATCTTATGCTATCCCTACCATCCTATTCTGTCACACCAACCCTCTGCATGTTCATCTTCACTACATCCATGAATCTTCTCTTTGATGTCCCCTTTTCCTCCTGCCTGGCAGCTCCATCTTCAGCATCATTTCCCCAAAATATTCACCATCCCTCTTCAACACATGTCCAAACCATCTGTCTCGCTGATACACTCATTTCTAATCTTGTATATATGGATTACTCACAGTAAAATTCTTAGCATCTTTATCTGCTGGTCTTGAAGCTATCCTTCCATCACAAATTACCCCTGACACTCATCTCCACACACTCCACCCTGCCTGCACTCTCCTCATCACCTCCCTTCTGCGCTGTACGTTGCTTTGCATGGTTGATTCAAAGTGTTGAAACTCATCCACCTTCACTGCCTCTGCTTTTTGCATCTTCTCCTTTCCATCTATCTCCATCTGATTCACACCCATCTATCCTGACTTGACTTTCATTCCTCTTCTCTCCAGCGCATACCTCCATCTCCTTTATACTTTCTCTACACATATCAGTGTTGACTGTGAAGATCACAGTGCAGAGAGACTCCCGCCTGACCTCCCCCTCACCACTGCAAACCTAACCGATGGACTTTGCAAAATCTCTTTTTCTTTTTACAATTTTAAAATCCCACAAAGGCCATGAAGCTAAATCACTTTAGCTAGCATGAACACATGAGAGCGGTCAAAACAAATCGCCTATGACAATGAGCCTCATTTAGTAACGCCACTCACAGCTGATCGTGGAATATCCAGGAGGGAAGAGATTTCACAAACTGAGTTGTTGCAATGGTCCCACCATGGAAGCACAGCATGAGTAGAGGTATCTTTTTTTCCTCTTGTACTTTCCCATTGTAGTGTACATTTCAGTGCTTTTCTGTAACGCTACCGATCTCCGACTTGTATCCCCATGTAATGTCTGTGTTGTGTGTGTAAGGTCGGGGGGTGGGGGGGGTGGGGGGTGGGGGGGATTCCCATTTTACTGCAGGGCAACCTGCATGTGGCGAATAAAGCTTTGATTGCAGTGGTGATATCCTATAACAGCAGCACACTATTATTCACTGAGTGTTTAGAATGACCCGTTCTTTCACAAATGTTTGTAAAGGCAAACTGCATGGGTAGACGCATGATTTTATACACCTGTGGCCATGTCCATAGTCCATATAGTTTATACTCTCTGTGGTTAGATAACCCAGGCTGTGTCATACCTTTAAGCTGCTGGTTGTTTCAGCAATGGGGCTGACTTTTGGTTTAAGGAATCCTTCACTGTCACCGATGCTACAAAGGAAACACCAGACACAGAGAATGAAAAAAGTTTATCTTTTGCTAATTTAGAGAGCTACACCTTATTTTTTAATACAATATGACACAGTTAAATGAACGACCTGTTAAAACAAGCCACATAAACAATAGAAGTAGAGCATTTTTTAAATTTATCATGGAGTTTTAATTACCTGTTTTTCAGGATGTTGAAGCTAGTTTGCTTGATTGGAGTATCTCCCCCACGCATGATCTCTGCACTTTGACTTCTAGGAAGTGTCTCCTTCAAAGAGAGAATCAGTTAAGATAAGAAAATAAACCCAAAACAAACAGCTCAATTCTTGCTAAGAGCTCAGGCTCTGCATCATTATTACTTACAGGCTTTTTTGCTATAGTTGGAGGCGTGCTCTTGGCATTAAACTTCTCTGGTATCTTGAAATTTGACTTGGGAGCCTCGAAAGCTGTCACCTTGGCAACAGATCGAGGGCTCTTTCCGAGGCTGCTACTTGCTGGAGTAGCCTGGCTCTTGAGCTCAATGCTGGAGGAGGTAAACTGGGGTGAAGTGTAGGGATTCGGTGTTGGAGAGGGGAGGGAAACTTCCGGCTCAACAACTTTTCGAGCGTCAAGACTCGTGGACCTTTTCCGCTCTTCAAATCCGAGCCGCTGCCTCGCTCCAGAGCGCCCTCTGGTCTGTTGGGCGCTACCCGGTGTTCCACTGTTGAACTTACTGATGAGCTTGTTGATGGGAGCCAGGGAGTTGGTGTCGATTACAGGGACAGGTTCCTCGTTAGTTGATGCTGGAGGTTCGGGGAATGACTGTGACAAAGAATTTGGATTTGGTTTCTTATCATGGTACCTCCCCAAAGAGCCGGTGAAACCAGAGCCAGTTTGGTTTACCCCTCTGGGTCCCACGGGGTTAAATTTGACAGGTTTAAGTCCTGCTTCGTTATATGTTCCTTTACTTGTCCAGTCTGTGTTTTTCTCTGTTTCACTAGGTGTCGCTTTGAGTAGGGGTTCAGCTTTCGGCTTCTCTACCTGTTTTTCTCTGCCCATCCCATTCTCCTCCTCGCCCTGTGTCCCTGCTTGACCATCCCCTGGAGGTCTTTTGAGAGGGCTCCCAAAAATTTCCCCATCCTCATCCTCTGCTGGGGAAACAGGGGACTGTGATAAGTTGTCAGCAGGTGTGTAGGGATTTAAGAATTCTTTCGGAACTTTATTAATTTTTGGAAGGCTGTTGTACGGTGACGGTGCCCCCGAGCTGGAGGTGGGGGTTTTTAACTGAACTCCGTATGAGTCGCCTTTCTCTCCATCCTTCAGGACCACGTAAGGCTGCCCAGAGATTCCCTGAATCCTCACTGCCACACCATATTTGTTGGAAGGAGTCGCCGCACTGTTGTTTCCCCTGGATTTATCAGGATAAACGCCGCCTGTGTCATGGAGGTCTTTGATGAAGCGGATCTGAACGCCATGATCCACCGGCATCTTCCTGTCAGCAGACAGGCTACTCATGCTCACTTCCTGGTTTTTGGTGCAAGCAGCCTGAGCAAACAAGGGGTAAAAAAAGCAGGAATGCAAATCAGGTGATTCAGTGGAACAAGTAACCAGGACATTTATTGCACGAACACGGAAGACTTCCCAGGTGGAGTCATTATGACTGGGCAAAAATATCACATTGCGCGTATATCTTGATGAAACTATCATCTTCTCTTGCTGCTCTACAAGTTGAATTCCTTCTCAGCAAGAACTGTATTGTATTCGTGCCATGCCAAATATGCCACTGGGGCACTCAGCACCTCTTTGTTCAGGCCTACTTTTTTCCAGAGGGTGTGTCTATTGTAAGAAGGAAAAATACTGCAGGAGGCGTTCTGTATGAGACACCTGGAGGTTTATAGCCTCTTATTTATACAGTCACACTCTGTACAAATGTTAACAAAACAAACACAAGATACAAAAAGAGGGTCATTCAGTTGATTCCAATTCAGATTATGAGTGCAGTGCAACATCTTAATGACTTATTTTAATTTAAAACTTAGAAAAAAAGGTGGAACAAGGACCTACTCAACCCCAGACTCTGTCAGTTAGCACTACAATTTATTTAAAACACAAGTTTTAATATCAAGTTAAAGATCTAATCCACCAGTTTTAACCATTAAGTCTCCATGAACTTCTGTCTGTGATCAGAGTTATTGTAACGGTTCTGCACATCTGAAGAAACTTTCTAGAAGGAGAAATGAATCCTGGTTCGGAGGTTAAAAATGCTGCCACCCTCTTCGTATTTGAGAGGAATATCGGTGAGGGTCAAACAAAAGGATGATATTTGATTCAATATGAGAAAGTGCATGCTTTAACAGAAGCTGTTTTTGAGAGTCTTTCAGCTTTATATGAGTCTATTCATCATTCTTCCACTTCTCTAATTCAGAGTTGTGGTTGGGCTGGAGCCTATGGCAACTGTCACAGCTCAAAGGGGGGGTACACCACCACCTGCTGCAGGGCTACAACCTTTAATTTAGAGAAGTGCAACACTAAATGACTGCAGAAACTTATTTTCAATGTCAAACCAAAAATAATGTGTATATTACAAACTTGACAAAGAGATCCATCGCAGAGCTCAGGATGGTTGGAATTGCAGCTCAACTTTGGGTTTAAAGACTAAATTTAAGTGACTCAGTCAGCCATAATATTAAGAGCACAGCCTAACCAAGTCCACCTTTTACAGTCTGATGAGCTCAAATGACCTCGGCGATGAACGCCATGAGAAGGTGAATACTCCTCCTTTTGTCCAGGCTCTGCGGAGCATAAAACACAAGGGGCTATGCGAGGAATGGGCTCCCCCTCTCCTGCCACCAAACTTCAGAGCAGAGCCACTCAGGCATAGACTGTTTACTTTAATATGCAAGGTTGTGCATACACACATCCACCTGCTGTGCATTCCCCATCTGGTTGTAGTCGAGTGAATAAGCATCGCTCCTCTCACTCTCATTGCAAGCGAAAAAGATGAAATTGCATGTGATCATATTAAAACCCTTCTCTGCCTTCTCCTGCATGTATTTAGGTGCTCCTAACGTTAATTTTAGCTCACCATCATCTCATTTGTCCTCTCGTTTTGATTAAAATTTAACTGTCCTTGACTGCTGGCTACAGTGTAACACGCAGGACCTCGACCGCCAGTGAGGTTAGATTAGTAGATCAAAGGGACTCTGTCTTCCCTTAAAAACATTCTCAGGATTCCGGACGTTCCCTTTCAGCATTGCGCGTGGTTTACATTTGTATAATAAGAACAGATTAAAAGAAATTGAGGACAGCATCAACAATAAAGCCTACACATGCGGAAAAACTGCTAGACAAAGTGGGGAATACGGGGCGAGATAAATCAAACATCAAGCAACCAGTTTTTCAGACCATGTTGTGTGTCAAAACAATGGCCTATGCCTGAGCAAAATCTGTGCTTTTTTTTATTCAAAGGGAAGATGCCTATTGTATTATTGCCCAGGCGCTCAGCCCTTACACTGAAATCTCTCAGGTGTATTTATGTTCTCTTGGCTATTTCGGCTTCACACAAAGGCTCAGTTGTTGTACAGCTGTTGTTAACCAGCCAGTAGCCGAGAACTGTTTGGCGACAACTGGTTCACCTCCTCTCATACTCTCTCTGTTTCTCTCATGCACAAGGATTGGCTGTGTCAACAGACACAGGAATGCCACCAAACTGGCCAATCAGCCATCTCTGGTCCCTTTCTCCTCACTCGGCCGGCTCTTCTAATTTTCATCTGGTGCTGTTCCTGCACCCCAATCAGCTTAATTTTTATCCCACAGTTTCTTTTGTTCACAAGTATGTTAAGGAGACGAGTTTTGATACAACAGTTTGGTGGCGTGGCTGAAATCTGTTATCTCTGCACATTAAAATTCCAGCTTCTTTCTTTATTCTTGCAATTCATCAGACAAAAGACGTCTTGTATCGGATTCAGCCACCATCTGCCGTCCAAACACATATCCAAGTACACCAAATAATATTATAGAGCAGGGGTGTCAAACATAAGGCTCGGAATCCAGGATTGGCCGAGCAGAGACTCCAATCCAGCCCAGTGGAGGGCTTTGGAGAATGTGAAGAAAGGGATAGATTTTGAACTTTTAACTGTAGTTTCATTAATTTTACAGCTTTTTCTATGATAAAGGCCTCCCTTTTGGCCATTATTACAAAACCAAATAGTTGCACAATAGATAAACAATTAAATGACACTTCCTGTTTTCCAATATCTACTATAGAAAATTTCTATTATAGACAAAAGAAATTATTCATTATAAATACAGAAGAGTCTGCGCAATGAGCTACCAGAACCTTTTCTGCTGTTTTACACATTTATCATGGAGGAAACAGAGAGATACTGTTGAAATAGAATTTGTTGTTTAGTTAAAAGGATAGTTTCTCCAGTCTGGGCTATGATGTAAGCTGACATCCCTGAGATATTCAAATCCTACAAACACTCCAGCCCCACCACACCAACAAAAAACACATTATGATTTTATTCTGATAGTTTTGCAATATCTTCTCAGTATTTCTCGATTCACACATGGATGGCTTTGTGTGGCTTATAACTTACTTGTAATAAATAATTTACATTATACAACTAGCCTATGTAAAAATCGCACAAATTAAAACGATTACACTAAGAGAAAAATAATAATTTGATGCCAAAAAACATCAAACTATCTACAGCAGAAGAGCTAGTTTTTGGGGCTGTGTGTTGGGAGAAGAAAGGGGCAGTTCTGTGGTCTAAAATAGCAACAACATGGTAATAATATTCCCTCATTAAAGGCGCATGTTTACGCAAACACCTCAAAATGAGCTTGGAGCATAAATTTGAGGTCAGGACTATTTCTGGGGCAATTTATTTTAAGACAAAAATCAAGTAAACACTCGATTTTAGAACAGCTTGTAAACTTTAGTGAGCTGTCATGAGGCTTATCCCACTTTTCCGCCACGTCCGTCTACTCCAAGCGCTACAAAGGCTGCTTTGCATTTCCACGGTACACTTAATTCACAAACCTTGACTCATACGACAAATAATCATTGAGAAGTTTAACCATTAAATAGAACCCAAGCACCTGTGTACTCGTGGATTAATTGCGTCACACCCACCTTTCCGGTCAGTCAGTATCGGTGCGCGTCGAAACCACAGTCTTGTGTTTTTTCCCCTCCATCTCTTTCCCTTTTCCACGAGCCACTGGGACCACGAGCGGAGCAACAAGATAAACAACCGAGGCACCTGCCTCCCAGCGAGACGTCGTCGCAGCCTATTTGTAGCTTTTACCTGCCATAATAATCTCTCATATCCTCTTTACGCAGCGCCGAAGGATCCGATTATAGCTCGCGCATCAGCGCTGTGAGCGCACACCGAGCATAAAAAACCCCTAAAAGAAACCCAACAGACAAAAACGCTTGACAGCATACAATAAAAGGCTTTGTTTTGTTTTTTTGTTTTGTTTAGCTCATTATCAAGAACAGGAAAAGCCGAACACAAGAGAGGGCGGCTGCCAAATCCAATCACAAAGCCACAGGTGTCCATCTGCGCAAACCCAAATGTTGTAAAATGCCTCATCAGCAAAACAGATCTCACTCACATTTGGTTTAATTTTTAAAAAGAAAAAACAACGACAAACACATAGATGGTTATTTTACTGCACCTGTAAAAATGATCCTTATGCTGAATGATCCTCCTCACTTACGGATCTTGCATTTGACAGTCCTTCAAGAAGCAGCAGCAGCGCTGAACAATGCTGGTGGGATGAGAAGGTGCTACTCAGTGAACCGATAACACAGGGGTAACTCTCCCCTGCTACCAGTACAACCTGTTGCCAGAACATCCGATAGTGAGCGTCCCGCCTCAGTGCCGCCTTCATTAGTTGGGAGGAAGACCGAGGGGGAGGAGCCTGCTGCCTGGGCTCAGTCACATCAGGGGTTAATACACTACATCGAGTGTGACCCATTTCATCCATGCATAGGTCTTACGGTAAATAATCTCTTAATCATGCTGAAAATGGCGTTTGAGTTGGTGGTATTTATATATGTTAATATAGCATATCCAATACAGCTCACTATCAAAGTTTTTACACAATGCAACTCCATCCTTTGATCTGTTTTGTTAAAGATCCTTAAACTCTACTTGTAAAATGTATCCAGGGGTTATCTGGAGAGAATGACACGGTCTGAATGCAGGATGTTAAATAGGTTCAAAATAAATGTGTATCTGCCAATATGGAACAGTAAAATGCTGAATAGTTGTGATAATGAATTAACATTGTTCATTTTAGACGACCATGTAAAAGCTACACAAATGGTCAAAGTGGGAAAATATAAAACTGAGATGTGATTAAGAAATGTAGCTTCTATATATTTTATTGTTCCCGGTTAGAAAAACTGGTTTTAGAACAAGGGTAACTGTATGAAGCAAATGCTTCAGTTAATAATTTTGGTTCTATTTTACTTTTAAAAGCTCCTTCATAATGTGCATTAATATTATAATAAATGTTATTGCATCTGAACTCCAGCAGGTACAGGTCTGTAAAAAGTATGCTGCTTTCATGAAGTGGTAAGTAGCAGCCAGGTGCCGCTAATCAAATGTGCTTAACTGATCAACAGCAAGTGTAATACATAAACACTGTTCAGATGTGTTAGCATAATGTTGAGTAGACATCAACAATGGTCTTAGAGAAGCCAATGTTTCTGCCCATCAGAGTTATAAAGCCATCGCCATACAATTTTAAGTCCATTGTTCTGCACTAAGATTATTCACAAGTGCAAAACATTCAGGACAGCTGCCAGTCTTCCCACGAGCGGGTGTGCCAGCAAATTTAACCCATGGTCAGACCAAGAAATCCAGGACAATAAAAACCCCAGGGCCTCGGTTAGAATGTTAAATGACATGATAGTACAATTAGAAAAAGACTGAACAACTATGAATTGTTTGGAAGGGTTGCCAGAAGAAAGGCACAAAGCAACACAACTTAGGTTTGCAAAGATGGATCTGAACAGACTGCAAGACTTGTGGAACAATGTCCTTTGGACAGATGAGATCAAAGTAGATGTTTGGCCATAATTCACAGCATATCAGCACAACTACCTCCTACCAACTGTCAAGCATAGTGCTGGAGGGGTGATGTTTTGGGCTTGCTTTGCAGCCACAGAGTACCCTTCTGTATACCAAAATATTCTACAGCCAAATGTGTTCAACCTAAACTGGGCACACCAGCAAATCTACAACAGAATGGCTGAAAAAGAAAAGAATGATGTTATTTAATTAATGCTGCCAAATGTAGTACAGTTTTTCAGGGGACTGCACAGTCCTATGAAAACTGTATAAACCTAATTATTTCAAATATTACACTTTAAACATTTCCCTTTTTATGAATGCAGTAATTGGTTCTAACTTGGACTAATTAAAGGAGAAAAATATTTTAAGGAATCTGATTTCATTATTGCTATTTTTCAGTTATTTTTTTCAGTTATCAGTTATTCATCCATTAACAAAGGCTTAATAAAATAATGTAATAATCCCAGCTGATGAAACCATTAATAAAGCCACACAAATATTAAAGAAGCACCGTTAACTCGGCATTTACAGCAAACAACATTGTTGCGTTTTCTAATCATTTTAATAGAATGATTAGCAGATAAAAGTTAAAAATGGGAATAAAAACAGACATGGACAAGTACAAAAAATCTGTCTTTACTTCAAGAGTTCAGTACCTTTCTGTTCCCCACCGGGTGTAGGACTCTCTGGTTCCTCCAGGTTCCACCAGGAGGCACCAGAGCAGAACAAGAGCACAGCACAATACCAGTACAAAATAAAAGGGAACAGCTGAGAGCAAGAAAAGAAAGGCAACTTGGACATTGATTAAAGAAAATTAAGGAAAGCGAGAAGAAAGAGAAACATCTTATACTGCTCCAGAAAAGTGAAAAATGGGTATTTTTTTTCTTCGTTCTTTTGTTATTTGGTCTACTTTAAGGTCTCCTGCAGCTCAGAAACCAGAATATAAACATCAACAAATCAGACACTTACTGCATTGGCTCACATGCACCCCCCTCGCCCATCTTGATTTTTTTTTCTTTTTTTTTGTTTTTTGAAAAAGGACTATGCACATCTGATATGACATGATGTCACTACTTGCTATGCCAACACCACCCAAAAGCACTGATTTCACAATTTATGATGTACTGCAGAGATAAAAAGAAAACAGCCGACTCAAACGCACTGTATAAAAACAAAAGGTCATATCACCGAGACGCATGACTTCAACTCATTACTTTGATCATTGGCAGAGTCTGCGACATGTTCACAGCTGATGGAAGATCCAGACAAATGTTTTGTCCTAATATTTACAACTATTTCGACAGCATGATCCTCTGTGAAGTGCGGATGAAATGTCAGTCCGAGTCTCCTTTGGATTATTCAGCACTGGGTATAAAATGATACAAGAAGTAAGAGCCAAAGAGAGAGTGTGTGTGTGTGTGTGTGTGTGTATGTGCAGGAACTGTTAAAAAAAATTCGTACCCCAGCTGACACTTAAGATTTCACAATACACATGATGCTGAGGTTTTTACACTACAATATAGTGATGTTTTTCTCCTTTTTCATTCACTTTCTTGCAGTAAAACAAAAGAAGAAGAAAAAGGCTAACATGTGATAGGGCAGTACTAGACTCAAGCGTTTTAGTAAGATGCGAGTCAAATAACGTATCCTCTATTCATTTAGCCTCACCGTACACAGTTGTGGGAATATTTTAACTTCGCCTTCCCCACCTAAAGTGTGTCTGTTTAAGTCATCACCAATATGACACATGAGTGTATCAAGTAAATCACAGTCAAAGTGGGAGCTTCCGTGCCAGTCAGTCACAAACTGTGTGAGGTAGTGTGTTGGTGTCAGTGCTTTGCTGGTTGGCAGGCTAGAGATCTGAAGGACTGTGTAGTTTTAACATTCATCATGTTTTGACTCCTGTAAGAAGGAAGGGGGTGGGGGGTGGGGCAGAGGAGAAAAAAATAATTTGCCGAGAGTCACTCAAAGTGCTATATATAAGCATGAAAGTCGATGAGCGTGTTTCTCTGTGTAGTGAACAAGTAAAGGGCTAGTCAAGAGAAAGCTGGGCAAGTAGCTGACAAGACACACACAGGTCATTCGGTTAGATCAGTCTCTCTATTTGTCTGTAGGCGCCCCAAATCAGTGCTGCTCTCTCTTTTCTACTCCTCAGCTCTCATTGGCCGCCACCAGCTGGCCTAATCCTTGGCGCACAAACACTGCCTGGATGTCCTTGGTCTTGATGCAGAAGTCACAAGCCCAAACAGCAGCGCTCTCTCGAGTCAGCAGCCCATATGCTGGTTCCGTCAGGCCCGTGCAGTCGCGGTGGAACCAGCGCTGGCACGACGCCTCGCAAAGGATGGCGTCTTGGTCGTCGTGCACTTCTGCCATGCAATGACCGCAAGGGAAAATCATCCCAGAGCTGCCGAGTTTTCCAGGGCCAGAGCCGGGCCCGGTTGAGGGGGCAGCAGGGCCAGAAGGCAGGGGAGACTGGGTGTTTGGAGTTGACGTAGAATTAGAGGGGGGATTTGGGTTGCTGCCGGGAGTGTTACCGCCATTGTTGTTGGTCATGTTGTTCTGACCTGAATTGGTGGCTGTATTTGACATGGGACCCCCAGTACCAGTAGTGCTATTCTGTTGGTTGTAAGGGGTGGAGCCTGGTGCAGAGTTAGGTGGGGTTGACTGTTGCTGCTGCTGGGTAGAGTTGTTAGAGTTAGGGGTGTTTGTATTGCTAGGGGGCTGTAGCTGACTTGGTGTTGGATGCTGGGGCTGACCTGATCCATTCAAGGGACCAGTGGGGGAAGAGTTGGGGTTAGGCTGTGGTGGTGCTGACGGAGGCTGAACAGGCGTACTGGCATTGGGCTGCTGGACATCAGAGTGGCCAGGGAAGCCACCCCCAGGCTGAGGTGGGCCAGAATTTGGAGGCGGCCCAGGTGTTGTATTATTAGGAGGAGGGCCATTTGGATTCATGTTAAGCTGCTGCTGTTGTTGCTGTTGTTGTTGCTGCTGCTGAGGCCCAGGTGGTGCACCACCTCCACCGAAGCTCTTTCCATCCTCGTTGCCTGGCCCCGGTGGGCTGGGGCCAGGGTAAGGACCATCCTGTGAAGGCGGGAACTGTCCTTGAGGGGGCATTCCTGGCAAGCCTCCCACCATATTGCCACCCGGGCCACCACTCATGCCTCCCATCATGTTCATCCCTGGACCCATGCCTCCTCCCATGGGAGGCAAGGGCCCCCTTGGGCCTCCACCACCAGGTAACGGAGGGCTGTTAAATGGGTGCCCACCCTGTCCGTGCTGCTGTGGAGGCATCCCAAATCGTGGGTGTGGTGGCCCCCCTCCTCCAGGTCCTCCCATACCTCCTGGGGACAACATAGGATTGAATCCTGGCCCTGGATGCATGGGTGGACTAAAGCTGGGTGGCATATTGAACTGAGAGGGGCCACCAGGAGGGAAGCCACCCGCTCCTCCTCCACCTCCACCGCCTCCACCCCCACCACCTCCAAAGCCAGGCATTCCTCCAAAACCTAGCTGGTTGTGGGGTCCAGCATTAGATGGAGGGCCGAATGGGGGCCTCCGTCCAGGCTGGCCACCGCCCGGTCCTCCTGGTCCTCCCATGAAGTTCATACCTCCAGTCATTCTGCTTCCACCTCCATACCCACCTCCTCCGCCGGCACCTGGGCTGGGAAGAAATGGAGCACCACCTGGTCCACCTGCCGCACCAGGTCTGGATGGGGGTGCAAAGTCATCATCAAACGGGTTGGAGGCGACCAGATGGTCCACCATGGGGGTAGGAGGGGGTGCAAACTCAGTGAGGTGGGAGAAACCCGCAGCCTAAAACAGAGAACAAAATACACAATGCATTCTTTCTTTTTTTGCTGCTTATATAAGACCAATTATTTAAATTCTCAGTCTAATAAATGTTTAGGTCAACCTGTTTACTGAGAACATTCTCTTTATTGTAGCAATGTAAATATCGTTTTGTGAAAAAGTATTTGTTCCCTTCCAGATTTATTTTTTGCATATTTTTCACATTTAAATTTTTTAAATCATACAAGTTTTAATATTATACAAAGATAACTCATGTAAATAAAAAAAATAAAAAAACAAAAGAGCATATTGTTTTTTTTTGTTTTTTTAAGTTATCACCATTAAGTGTTTGCGATAACTGGTATTGAGTTTTTCACATCACATGTGAAGGAATTTTGGCCCACTCTTATTTGCAGAATTGTTTTAATTCAGTAACACACAAGGCAAGGTTTTTGAGCATAAACAACCTGTTTAAGGTCACGCTAAAATAACTCAGATTCAAGTACAGACTTTGACTAGGCCACTGCAAAACCTGTTTTTGGCCATGCACAACAGCAAGAGGTGGACTTGCTGCTGTGTTTTGGATCATTTTCCTGCTGCGTAACCAAAGTGAGCTTGAGTTTCAGGGCATTCGTATTTTGTGGTTCCCTAAATTATGCCAGCTTCTCCAGGTCCTCAAGCAGCAAAGCAACCCCAGACCGTCACACTACTACCACCATGTTTTCCTGCTGGTACAATGTTTTTTTTTTTTTATGAAATGCTGTGTTAGTTTTACATCAGATGTAACTGGACTCAAACCTTCCAAAACAGTTTGTTTCATCAGACCACAGAATACCTTCACAAAAGTCTTTTGTGATGTTTTTTGGTAAATGTGAGACGAGCCTTTGTGGTCTGCAGTGGTTTTCTCCTTTCCCATGGGTACTGTTTTGCCCAGTGTCTTTCTTATTGTTGAATCATGAACTCTGACCTTAACTAAGACAAGTGAGACCGGTAGTTCTTTAGATGGTGTTCTGGGTTCTTTTGTGACTGAGGTCCTGGATGAGTCATTGATGTGTTCTTGAAGTAATTTTGGTAGGCTGCTCACTTCTGGGAAGGGTCCCCTTAGTGGACATTATTGGATAATGGCTGTCACTGTGTTTCACTGGAACAGGCTGATAGATGTCACAGACTTTGTTTCTCAGCTATTTCTTTAGATCATGGACTTTTTTTTTGGCCTACTTGATTTTAGAATCAGGCACTCTATTTGAGTGATTTCTTGATTCAACAGGTTTGGCAGTAATCAGGCCTGGGTGTTGCTAGAGAAACTGAACTCTACTTTCCAAAATATGCGGTTAATAACATTTAAATAATGATTTAGAATTAGTTTTTGTTTCTTTGTTTGTTTTTAATACAATTCCAGCAGACTTTGGCTAGCTTTGTTCTCCTAAGAAAAGAAATCATCTCTTAAAAACAGCATTTTAAATTTAGTTGGGTTATATCTGTCAAATATTAAAATTTGTTTAATTATCTAAAAGATTTTGCATATGGCAAATATGCCAAAAAAAAAAGATGAAATCAGGAACACAGGAAACAATTTTTCAAAGCACTGTAGATCGCCAATAATTGTTTAGGTTGGGGAAACCTGCATTAGGCTGAGACTGAAAAAGTCACTTGAATGAGTGACAAAAAGTTTCTCCCACTCAAAACATTACATCCAGAACAGAATCACCTTTTAACAGTTTTTACCTGAGCCGTGGATTTCCTCGCCTTTTTCTTCTCCGGGCTCTTCATCTGTGAAGCTGAAAAAGAAAAACATGAAAGGGAGGGGTGGAAAGATGGAAACACCATAAGTTACAACAAACACAGCATCCATGTCTCATGCTTTTGGTTCACCACCATACTGTAGCAGCATCACATTTGGATTGGCCAATACCCCTTAGTGACAGATTGGAGCAGCTTTAGACCTAGGGCCTCTTTGTCAAGTCCAACAGTTGAGATGGATTCAATGATGGGACATAGACTGGCATGAGGACAAGATGCTAAACATCCAGGCGTTATCATCACCAAGGTTATGAAGCCTTGAATCGCAAATGACCCAGGCAGACCAAATGACCCAGGCAAGAGGGAGAGAGGCCGCAAACAGAGGCAGAAGAGGTAAGGTCAATGAGGGAGACAGGAAAAGACGAAGACATGAGAACGAGGAAACGGAATTGAAGGTACATTGATAGCAAGATAGACATGAACCCCGTTCACAGATCCACTCTGTGAGAAACAGCCACCACCGGAGACAGTCGTGAAGTTTACATATGGGGGAGGCGAGAAGGGATTTGCTAACAGCACCAGTGCAGCCCATTGCAGCGCAGTAATGGATGATTCCGATCTGATTTGGAGATGGGTGAAATTAATTCCTACCTCTGCTTCGTTTTCCTTGTCCCGCCTGTAGTCTCCCCGAGTCGGCAGCCATTGGCTAATATGACTGTCGGTGAAGTGGCAAATCACCGTTCATATGCAAGAAAAAAAAGTTAAAAATGACGACGTCTTGAAAGCTATCGGGCGACTAGGTGGATTCTGCCTTCAGGTCATGTCAGTAACGCTACCATTAATATCATCACAACATAAACTGGCACTTAGTGGTTACTAGATAAGCTGGCCCAGGTCTGCAAACTCCTTTCCAGCTGCAAATCTTTGGCCACGGTGTCTGTCACGCCGGGTTTTTGGTCACCAAATCACCGTCACTTTAGACTGAGCACGTTCACGTTTTTTTGCAAGCCAGTTTCTACTAGCTGAGTGAAACTGGTTGCTTGATACCTGGCTCTGCCTGCCAGTACAAGCAGCAAGTTACAGAGCAACCCCCTCCCTCTCTCTCAATGATCACTTACAGATGTGTAGCTATGACCAGCTAGCTAACGCAAGCTAGTTACTACCTTGGCTAACTAGCTAGCCACGTTACTCAGTGTGGCTAGCTAGTAGCGACAAAAAATCCGAGAGCGTGGTTCAGCTTTCTACATCCAAGTGTGAACATATGCACTCAATTTCACTCATCAAAGCATTTATGACTTAAAGAAATCGGTTATGTTTTTGAAAAAAAAAGCTGTTGTTTACTTTGCTAACATTAGCTTACTAGCTAACGTTAGCATGCTACTAATAGCCATCTTGCAGACTGTCTTGGAAGCAAACTGTACCCTTTCTCCGTTGCTCGCTCTGCTGTCCTTTAAATTGAAAATCTCTGGTGTGTCATTGCCAGCAAACCAGTCGTCACACGGTGTATGCTTGTCGGTTTCACCATTCAACTATAATTCATTCAAAAACGCAAATTTTGCCATAATTATCATGGCCTTCTATCGCAACCGGACAAAGAGGGATAAAGCGAGAGTATCGCGCACCGTGGAAGGTTCTATCTCAAAACCAATATGGGGGTGTCGAAAGGTATCCGTAAAAACTATAAAGCGTACGTATAAGAATTTCTCTTAAAAGACCACTTGTATTGCATAATATATGAGAATTTAAGATGTTGTATCAGAAGAATTATCACTATTATCCTCGATATCCTTATTATTTGAATCTATAGAATATGTACACACCTTTGATTGACGTAGGTGAAGCGGCCCAGAACGGACCATTTTTCAACGATACCCTGTACAGTTAAAGTAGTGATGCACATCTTAAGTAGAAGTTGTTAATTAAGCACGTTATTAAGTGGCATATTGATGATCATTCACCAATATTGTATAAAAAATACGGATACTTTGAACACAAAAACCATTATACAGTTCTGTATATGACCTACTGAGTGGGGAACCGCATAGAAAACCAACACAAATCCAGGTTATTTGCCACAGAAGTTATACGAATAATATTTTACGATTTACCTGAGGTCACATCTGCACAATAACTGTAACTTTAACTAGGTTAAAAAAAAACAAGGGCCAGCTCAAATATTTAAAATAAAAAATATATATCTGTCAGAGGGATCGTTTTGTGGAGTACTTGGGATGAGGAATTAACCCTGTGGTGTTTACTTTGTGTAAATAATAAAGAAAAACAGTTTAAAAATCACATGATTGAATTTCGTTCTTGTACGTCAATGTTTATGTATATAATTCTTATTTTAAAATGTTATTAAATGTTAATAATGACCTAAATATAATATTCAATTGCATCTGTCAGTTTTATGAAAATTCGTCATGAAAAGAAAATGTATAAATGGAAGTGTCACTCTGCACTGTGAAATGCAGAATCTATAATAAAAACACAATTTTATGAGGCATTTATGCTTCTGTTGCTTCATTTCCATATTAAAATATAGGCCTTTAAAATAAGACCTATAAGGAATAATTAAAGTGTCACTCTCCTTGTTCGGCTACCTGGACACATGACTCTCTAAATTCCTAAAATGGATATTCTTCCACGCTGTCTACAATTAAAGGCTTATCACCGCCTACCACGTCCTGGCTCCCCCTTCTAGACCTCAGATACCCCCTCCTTTCCACACTCCAGGCACATCAGGGTCAGTGAAACAGTGGACAGTTTTTAAACTCAGAAAAGCCACCCTGGGAATGGACCACAAATCAGAATCAAGAAAACCCTGACATTCTTTCGGATCATCCCTCTCCAGAGACATCTCTTCATTCAAAGGGAATAAACTTTTCCTCAGAGTAGAAAAGGGAATAATTTTAAGAGATCACAGATGGGATAAAATTGAGGTATTTGTTACTGCCTGCCAAACAGGCATGAGAAACTTTTTTTTATTCGAAATTGAAGATTTAAGAAGAGATCTATTCGCTTACACGCTTTTATGACATGCTTTAAACTGAGGTGAGGAGATCCAGTCGACACAGGCTGTATCCTAGAATAAACCAGCGGAAGTCTTTTGTTAGAAAGGCTGTGATTTCTAAAGGTGCGTCTCTCGGGCCCTGGTGTATGGAGATACAAAGTGCCGGAACAGGCAGAGAGGTTTGGAGGTTTCCATCCAAGTTACAATGGCAAAGTGGTTCAAAGAGTTCCCCATGAACCTGAAGAATGGTACCGACAGGATCCGCTCAGTCTCCGAATCAGGCACGCAGCCGAGAGCCAATAAAGCAGGTCTGGTGGCGAGCATCGGTACCAAAGCGCCGGCCTCCAAAACGGGCCATCGCAAAAACTCCTCCGCGGAGAGCACAGGCGGAGGAGGAGGAGTAGGTGGAGGAGTCGGGTCTCTCCTGTCCGGAAGAAACCGAAAGAACTCGGCTACAGAGTTGAGTAGAAACGGCGTGAGCTCTCCGAAAGATGGGAAAGTGTGGGACAACCTCCTGTCTGGGAAAAGTCGCAAGAACTCCAAAGCCGAGCCGGTGTTTGATGAGCAGCCCAGATCCATTAAGAGCTCTCCGTCTGCCAACGCATACATCAGTCGGCTGATCAGAGTGGACAAGCAGGACAAGAGTCCCAGCTTCAACAGCGGTACCATCACCAGCGCAGTGGCACCTGAGGCGGAGAAAGCAGCCCAGTGCAAAACAGAAACTGTAAGTTCCCCTTTCAGATTTAGAAAGTTTAACCCTCCCTGTAAGCTGCCCTATAAGATAAATACGGCTTCTGGAATATGGATCTTTAAAAAAACCCCACCTGATTTAAAACGTGTTGTTGTGTAGTCTGAAAATAATTGGAAAACAGTGAAGACTAGCTAATTAAAAGAGCCCCCCCCCCCCCATTATAATTTCAGGGTGCTGCAGCTGTTGGTTCATTTAGATGGAAAATTAAATAGGCAACTAAAAGCTATTAAATACTTAATAATTGTATCCAGAGTATAGTATTTCATTATTTCATTAATTCATTTCGTTGCTTTTCAGATTAAGATTGCACACAGACCTCTAATGGGCCTTAAGAACATTTATTTTTTATTATATTAAACAATAAATTCTAAGAATTAGTTCCAACTTAACTAATACATTACACCAGTCATCCACAATAATCTAAAAAAAAAAAAAAAAACATAACATCTGCTTGCGGTGTTTGTTTGTTTCTGTAATTTATTCAGCCTAATTATACTAGTATAATAAAATCTTATTATATTCTGAGTTATACAAACTTTTCAAGCAGTTGTGGAATAACTTTAACTGACACGGATGTAGCAGCAGTGGATCAAAACCATCTGTTTGCACCTCGTAAGCAAACTGTACACTGAAAGTCATCAAATCTGTTGGCAACAAAGTCGGCAGGATCCAGTCCAAGCTCTGAAAATTGATATTATTGTTTTGTTTTCTCCCATCCCCCTTTGTCTCTGCTTCCCATTGTGTCTTCTCCTCCTCCTCCTCTCTTTCCGCCTCTCTCTCTTTCTCTTCCTCTCCACCCCTCGCCCATACGCCCATCTTCCCCACCTTGAAAACAAAGCTGTGGTCAGACGTGAGGCCTTCACCTCCCTCTCGTGCATGTGATATGGCTCAGTGATGTCCTTTTATTCAGCTCCTCCCTCTACCTCATCCCTCTCTTTTACTACATCCATCCCCTCCCTCCAGTAATGGCTATCATGTTATAAAAAGCAGAGGTTACTTGACACTCAGGCGCTAACCCAAGTGCCCTCCAGCTTAGTTAAAAAAAACAAAAAACCACAGAATCACAGAAAAGTGAGGGAAAAGATGATAAGAAAAAAAATGACATTTGCAGTTGCTGCTGGGTTTGATCAGTCAAGTTCTTGTAGTTCTAGTCTTGCACATCTAAACTTTTGTTCTCCCATTTAATGAAAAAAATGATGCCTTTTTTCACAGGGAGGAAGAGTATAAAACTTGATCAAGGCTTCATATGTCTGTATACTTGTGCTGTCATCTACACTACTTCTGATCTAAACCCCTTAACAGCTGTCGGTTTGCTCATTTACACTCGGCAGGCTGAGTTTTTTCGCCTTTATTCAAACTCCAAAGGCAGCTGGAAGTGATTTTAGGGAGGCAGTTTTTACAGCCTGCCATTGTCCCTCATGGCTTGTAAAATAAACAAGAAATTCTGTGTCACTGATAAGGTGACAGGACACTCGCGTGTGATTGATGCAGCAGAATAATTGAGGTTAAGTAAATGTGCAGAGACAATAGACTTAGACAGTAAATGTGTAAAACAAGGCATTAAATATTCTTCTAACTGAAGCCTGTCTCGTTGTTTACTGCACTTAATTTAATACCTCGTTCCCAGTGTCTTCATGGAAGCTGAGACTATATTTAGCACAAGAAAAAACATCTGGAAAATGCTCAGTTTTTTCTGCTTATCTTCAAATTTTAGGATCTGGTGTAACTTTTTTCTTTGTATTAAATATTTTATGCTGAAATCTGTTCATATTAAAAAAGGAGTACTATAAAACTTTTGTTGTCCCAAAAGAAAAAAAAAGAGGCTCTGACAGGATACAGTGTAAAGGTTATTTTTCACTATTTCTGACATTTTATAGACAAAAAAAGTGTGAAAATGGCTTCAAGGCCAACTTTTAATGAAAGCATTGTTAGTTTGAGCTGTATTTCATGCTAGAGATGATGGATGACATTATATTTAGCACCTGCTATAAGACAATTTATTATGTTGGTGTGTCCTGTTCATTCAGCCTGTCCAACTTTCTTGATCATTGATTATTATAAATAGACCAGCATCCCTTAAATGTTCTAATTGTGATCATCAGCTGACAACATCTGCATTTTCTTTGTCTATATAAGATTACTGCTTGGGCTTTCCTACAGTTTTTCCTTGACCCTTCTCAAACTTTATTCTGAAAGCCGTCTTTTGTGTCTATCTAATTACACATGAAAAAAAGAATGATTTCACTGTGTTTTTAACCAGGTCATTATCCTTGAGGACTATGCGGATCCTTTTGATGCCCAGAAAACCAGAGAGCAAAGGGAGGCAGAGAGGGTTGGTGAGAACGATGGCTACATGGAGCCGTACGATGCCCAGCAAATGATAACCGGTAAGACTTTGATCAGGATGCTCTGGTCTTTACTACCACAGGGTCCTCCTGTGACTGACAGCATTCCCATTTTGAGTCTCTCCAGGCAGCGCAGTGAGAACATGAACTCACTCCCGTAGCGCTCTCTCTGTACCCCATCTGGACAATGGGTGTAGTTTCCTGTTCCTGCTTCCTCTTTCCTGCCTCTGTTTCCTGGTACTATTCATTAAAAAGGAAGTTTGCCCTCAGTGCGCTCCCCCCTGCATTTATGACACAGTTTTGTTTAAACCCCCATATGGAGCTGTCGGACCATTAATCAAAACTTCCCAGCGTCAAGGAGGACTGGTGACCAGTCGTCCAATCACATGCTCCCCTGACCTTTCCTTCCATCAGTCCATTGTTTAAACTGAAAGAGTTACTCACAATAGCCCGCTGTGAATGAGAAAATGTTTTATTGCTGTAGTAGCTTCTAGTCTGGTGAGTGGCTGTGCGACTTCCACACCTCATCAGAGAAGTCTACTGAGGATGTGATGATGTGAATGAGTCAGTTTAAGAGTCTCAAATCATACTGAGGAAGTAAGCAGTGCACAATACTGTGACTCAGTATGCAGCATCTTAATTAATCTTTAGTTGGCAGCTGATCTCAGTGACTAGAACAAAATATATTACATAGATAGAATAAATAATATTATATTAATGACCATTTTACAATTATTTTACATCTAGTCGTGATGTTGCTTTAAACTCTTTTTTTTTCACCCCAATTTGAGCATGATTAGCAAAAATGGTGTGGCATAGATAAACACCCTTCTCTCATGGCCCCTGATTTATGTAGCTGGCTATATTAATAGTGGTAAACACTTGTCTCAGTCATTAAATGCATTGCCCTCTTTAACGTGAAATGTAATGGCTTCTGTTTTTTCCCCCTGAAGGTCGCTGTCTTATTTCATGAAAGTGTAATAACTTTCAACCTTGCTCTAAAACGCAGCAGGACTCTTTGCAATAATAACCTTTTTCTGCTCTTTTGAAAATGGCTTAAGCTGCCTTAACGTGTTTGTTGTTGTGAATTGGCACATATGAATAAAACAGAATTGAAATTACTTCAGATTTTCACTTGTTAACACTGACATAACAAAATAAGATTCAAAGATTTAATTATTCTTTATTGCACGTAACAAATCTCTGTGTGGTAGTTCTCTGCTTAAAACACACACACACAATAAATAGATATACACAATACATTAAAAGGCAGCATTGTAAACTTGACGTAAAGTGCAGCTGTCCAGTGCATGTCTCTGTGTTTTAAGTCATTAGATGTGTTAAAGTTTTGTGAGTAAAGCCTTATTATAGTTTTCTGTTCTCTATGATTACAACCATCATCAATCAATTACAATCATAAGTCATGTTATGGACCAAAATCTATTCAAATGCAACTTATTAGCATTGATTTATGGATTAAGGATATTTACAGATTAGTAGTTGTAATGACAAATGATTAAGAATGAATATCTATGCCCTTCTTGATGAGTTTTTGTGGACTTCATGGTCACTAGCTATGGCAGCAGTGACTGCTTTTATTGTAGTTTTTGGTCCAGAGATTTGATGCTAACTGCTCCGATTGTTTTTTCAGTCTCCAGCCCACAGCTGTTGCCATTCACTGATGCCATCTTCCTTATTCAGCTACTGGAGGTGATGCATCACTGCAGCCTTCCTCTCCAGGTTCAGGTGCTTATGTCTGATCATATTTTAATCTTTTGCTTTCTAGAGATCAGACGTCGAGGATCTAAAGACCTGCTAAAGGTGTGTGCGGCGATGGAGGGGAGTGAGGCAACAGCAGATGAAGCTCATCCTGCCCCCGTACAGATCTATGACATCCCGTACGAGGGAGGTGGCGACAGCGAGAAGACGGCAATCACGCGGCCAGAGCTGGACACTCGTCCCTCCACTGAGTACGAGCTACCCTGGGAGTGGAAGAAGGAGCATATTGTTAAAACCCTATCAGGTACAGTCAAATTTATTCATGTCTTCTCATACTACAGCCATGCAATGAAAGCCAACAGCAAGAACCCCCCCCCTCCAAATAACATACATTTCTGCATCTGTGCACTCCTGAGTCGACTTTGCTCCACTTTTCAACCAGTTTCTTTATAGAAACAGTTTTTCTACAACCCAGCTAGATAAATGTGAACCAGCCAGCACTAGCCTCACATTTATATTTTATTACTGCAAAGACCAACTGCATACTGAAGAGCATCATGCAGCAGCATCAAAGTCTGTGTTATTATTTTATATTGACAGGAGGCTTCTGCACCCAGTTCAAACTCTAGTCAGCTGTTTCTTTACATAAATTCTTATCTTCTCGTGGTGCTCGTCTTCCCCTAGCACAGTTTGACAGCTCTGATCGCACCGCCAAAGATGAGACGCCTCACCCTACACTCACTAGACAGCCCCAACATCCACCAGCCCAGCATCAGCATCAGCATCGGAGGCAGAAAAGCTGGACCCAAAAGATTCTGAGATCCTCTCTGCCAGCCCTGCTGCCATCTTCTACCTCCAGCAGCAGCTCTGAAACCGAGGCCTGCTCCGTGGACCCCTCCCTGCCACTGGAAAAACAGAGGTGAGGAGGTTCTTATGTACTCGTTGCACCAGGATAGTAAATGTTTCATTTTTATTAATGTGAATCTTGACAAATGAAGTGAGGCAGAATCAGAGTTGTACCTCACAGTGGGGAATGTTCCTCATAGACACATAAAATAGTTTCTCCAGGAATTTCATAGTCACAGTGTGCATCTGTTTCTTATTCTGGTTATAAATCTCACTCCAGAGCACTAATAAATTTTTGTGTTATGTAAGAGTAATGCTCATTTCCAAGGAGTTGCATAAAATGAGGACCTGCACATAATCAGTTGCAGATGAAATGACATCTCCCTCGCTCCCACCCTCTGTCTCAGCTGGTACCATGGCTGCGTGACTCGGCAGGAGGCGGAGTTTCAGCTGCACTCCTGCAAAGAGGCCAGCTTCCTGGTCCGGAACAGCGAGTCGGACAACAGCAAGTACTCCATCGCCCTCAAGTGAGTGCAGTCTGAAAGTGCATTGACACTGTGTGGAAAGGTGAAATGTTGCTTACTTAATTCACATGAATCATTGATGTATCACAAGATTAAAATAAGTAAGATCCTAAGCTAAAGAGCTTGAAGTATATACTTTAATTAAGCCTGTTAAGACTGTTCTACGTTTTTGCTTAAAATTATATCTTTATATGTGAGCAGTATGGCTTCATGTTGAATATAGAGCTACCAGGGAGGAGGAAAAGAGAAGCACATCAGAGGATTCATGGATGTAGTGAAGGAGGACATAGAGAAGGTTGACAAAAGAGCATAGGGATAGGGTGCAATGGAGGCAGATGATCAGCAGATGAAGCTGATTTATAAGTAAATATATCCAAGTTACACTTCATATACAGGATACACATATTTTTATTCATATTTTATATTTCAGTAACTAATTTGAAGCTAAGATTCCCACTTAAAGTGCAAAGCTGAACAGGGAAGAGAGACAGACTACTGCTGGTTTTGTCCATCTGTTATCAGTTTTGGATGTTCAGCAGCGCAGTCAAATCTTGTTTTTCTTTTTCTCTCCTGTGTGCGTGTGTGTGTGTTTATGTGACAGGACCAGTCAGGGATGCGTTCATATAATTGTTGCCCAAACGAAAGAAAATGGCTACACCCTGGATCAGAGCAGCTGCGTGTTCCCCAGCATCCCAGAGGTGGTCCACCACTACTCCACTCAGCGTCTGCCTTTCAACGGAGCAGAGCACATGACCCTGCTGCACCCAGTGCCTCGCATCCACTGACTCAATCATAACTTAGCTTGACTATGCAAAACAAACACACCCTGGATGTTAGTAAGGGAGAAGAAATGGTTCCAAAAAGCAATCAAAACATCAGCTCTGATTTCAGGGAACTATCATCCATACAGCAAACTTAGCCTGCCTTATGTGGTCTTTTTTTTTATTATCTTTATTTCATCACCAAATTGACTGCGACTGTCTCATATCTAAAATGTACAACTGCCTGCTTCCTTTATTTCACTTTGATGTGCAGCTCATGCAAAACATCCATGCTGGTGTTTTGCATGCAAGCGAGCTCAGCAGGGACGATGGGGCACTTTTACTGATAAAAAGTCACTTGAAGTTTGTAAACACACAAGATGTTTTAATCACTCACTATGTTTATGACAAAAGCTACAATATGACACTGTCTATGAAGCGGAAAGTACTTTTGCGATGGAGACCTAACATTTCAGTTGGCTCTCTTTCGCCCTCTAGTGGAGCTGCTGGGACATTGTACCAAATTCCCAACAAAAAGAATTCTCCACACACAAAAACCCATGCACATAAGCATTTAATTCCACTTACAAACATATAAACAAAGCCCATCTATTTTATGTGTATCATCTTAATGCATTTCTAATTTATGATTGTATGCTTGTTGGCTATCTGTAACCACGGTGCCTCGAAGATTTCCACTGTGTTACTGTGAATGAGGGTGTTGTTTCTGCTGTATTATCTGCACTGTGAAGAGTTGGTGATTCACCCTGGTGCAATGTGCTTGAAGACATGAAAGCTTTACAATAGTTAGAGCTGAGGCTGAATTTTAATGTCTGGGCCCAGCTTAATGAGACTTTTGTGGGAGCACGTGTAAAGGAGTTCTGCATATTACTGTGATTTGTGGTAAGAAAACTTTAGATAAAATTTTTTAATATGACCCACGACTGATGGCGTAATTGCCCAATAAATGAACAGAATTTCAATGTATTTTATTAGAAGTTACAATGTAATTATACATATCTACAAATTCTTAAAGTTAGGTACACTAGAATATGTGGGAAACAAGTCAGGTTTTAATGGGAAATAAACAATAATACTGTAACCTAACCCTTACGTGATTTTAAGGTGTTATACACAATGAAGACCCTCCCATTTTCTGTACACTTCTTTTGAAAATTACTGTTGAACAGTGATTGTGAAAAAAAAACAAACAAAAAATAGGTTAGACTTGGCTTCAAGGGCAGATACACAGGGGGTGGGGCAACTGCCCCCAAGCTGTAGAGCCTTGCCCTCCTTTTATGTCTTTAAAATACTTGTAAAAACTAATTGTCTAAAATCACCCACCTAAAATCGTCTTTGTTTTCTTAGAAGAGATAATGATACAATAAATTGTTTTAAAGTGTTTTTGTTTATATTTTGTTGACTCCATTAACATATATGGGATTTTCACTAATTCAGAAGAGGTATGTGCCACCCTGCCTTAACCTCTGGCCCCTCCTTTCCCCCCCTATGTAAAATTTTGTAGATCCGCCACTGCTTGGCTCCACAATTAGGTCACATATATCTGCAAGTTGTGTCATTCATGTTTTCTTGTAAGATTGTAAGCAAGAAGAGTCTTTACTACATTTTTATTGGTAAAATAAAAGGACATTTAAATAATGGAACATCCACAATACACGTCAACATAAGGAATATTCAAAAAAGATGCAAACAAAGAAAAGAAAAAGAAAGATAAAGATGTAAAATGCCAAGGTTATTCCACTCCCAAAAAAGATGGGGGGAAATATTGTTTTGTTTTTCTGTAAAATTACCATGAAATTACACTTACAATCACTTGCACAGTATTTTAATTTACTTATAGTATTTTTATATATCTTTGTTTCCTATAAAAGCCTGACTTGTTACTCCCTCATTTTAGTGTGCCTACCTTATAAGTATTTGTAGTTAAATATAGTTACATAGTAATTTTAAATAAAAGAAGTGAAATTCCATTTAATTACAGGGCTCCTACCGTAAAAGTGCATGAAAGAAATGCCAGTCTCGTCTCTGTTTAACGTCCCCTTGTTTCTAATGCTGCTATCCCTCAGGTGTAATGCCCTCTGGTGCTAAACGGCAGAAGTGCAAACTGGTGACTGTATTATATTCACTGAAGTCTTAATGTGTGTTTCTTCTTGCGTTCTAAATCTAAAATATTTGGCATCGTGTCTTTACTCTTAAATGCTGGAATTCATTTTTGGACCACTTTGATCTACAGCACAGTCTCCTGCTAAGCTGTCAGCTGACAAGAAAATAAAGTCCTTCCAAAGGTTACGTTTGGCTTTATTATACATTTTTGGAGGTCTGCCATTAACATGTCTCTGCAAAGATTTTATGAGAGTACATTTCAAACAGTAGTAATCTGAGGAGACACACCTGCTATACATTTCATTCTTTTTTTTTTTTATTAGTCTCTTTTGATATATGAAAACCTATTGTGTGAACACTGTAGAGCAGATTAGAATAAAAGGTCCTGAATCTCAATGCTGGATATCCCCTGTGAGCCTGTCTCTGATCCCAATAAATCAGCAACATAAACAGCAGAATGTGAGGGTATTTGTGTCAGTGATGCGTGCGCTGAAAGACAGAGAGAGATCAAAGTGTCCCAACATCCTAGAGGAGCCGAGTGACTGAATGAGGGCATTTTTGAGCACAATGAATCTTTAAATGTGAGAGATTGATTGTGGTTTCAGCAGTTTGATAATTTACCTGGAGGTTTAGTACTCTGTGCTGCTAATGAGGAGACAGAATAATATTCCAGGTTAAGGGCAAAAGACCAGTGGGGAGTTCAGGTGAGTATCATGTTAAGAACAAATGGCTGATGCACCTGGCATGTGTCGTGTGTAGATCTAAGATAAATGCAGTGCTAAAAACAGACAAAGAGGTAGAGTAGTATCATTACAGCCATGTCAAGGACACTTAATGTGAAGGGGGAAAAAACAGGAGCAATTGACACCATCACTCTCTCATTCCCTACTTTTCTTACGTATCATTCGCCCCTCTCCTTTACCTTCTTCACCCTGTCTGTGTTATTTGAGGTTGTCTCCTTGACTCTCACGGAGGACACCGTCACCGTTCGCCTGTGTGTGATGCCAAGAGTTTGTACTTAAGCTCATTAAGAGCCACAAGTTGGGTTTCATTAGTCCTAATATGGAGATGACTTTCAGCCTTCTCACGCGTGCTGTCACGTCATGGATATGTGTTTGCCGTTACCTGTTTAAGCAGTTCATCGGTGTCGGGTGACTTACGTAGCACTTTTTTTTTTAACCTGCTTGGCTACAAAAATTTCTTTTAATGTTCGCAAAAAACACACAGAGATTACTTAATTAAGTAAAATACCGATATTTCAAATTCTGACATAAATGCAAGAATATAGAAATAGAGGCTTTATCAACAAAACATACTGAAAGAAACAAAAGTAAAAGATGTCAATCTGCAGAAAAATGATCCCTGTGAGCAATATTATTTTTTTAATCTTTCTTAGAAGATTTAGTACAGTGTTTTCAAACTTTGTACCTCAACTTAGTCACAACATAAATCTGTGGGGTTGCGAGATGATTGATAACATTTTCCTTTCAGGCTTTTCTCCATCTTGATCTTCTTAGCTTTAACTCTAAAGTGCTCTTTGTGTGTGCGTGGTCAAGTTGGTGGTTTGCATTACACTTTTAAAGATTATTTCAGAATTTTTATGAGTAATGAGTAAGAATTGTAATTTAAATGGTCATGCAAAAGCATAAAAAATTCCTGAAGTTCAATTAAAAGAAATAAAAAGCACCTCAGAAGTTGAGGTAATGCCCTTTTCACTGACAAAGCCTGCTCTTTATCAATGTAATCCACTTGCTTGCTGACTTTTTTCTGGCACTGTGCTGCACCCATAAGGTCTCCCTGCGGTCTTCTATCAAGATGGATTTCATGAAGCGGAGGAAAGCAGGCCTTCTCAAATTCTACCCAAGAGGGAGGGAGATACACCTGGAAAAGAATGAATCGTCAAATGATATAGACCTGGAGCCACCTATGCTACTGTATACTCGAATGACTAATTTTAGTTTGCTCTCACATCAGTGCCGTCAGGGCTGTCATGCAATCGTTGAGCCCCTCTCAGGCTTGCATGACAGCCTGACATGATCGCTTCAGGATTCACTGCCTGATGGACAGGGTGGCTTGACATCTGGGTGTCGCTTGACCTGCTCTGTTGGTAACCGAAGTGTTCCTGCAGGTCCTTATCAGATGCTTCAGGCTCTGTGCCAGTGACAAGGCCTGGCTTTGTAATGCTCGTCTCCTCGCCTCACACAGGATGCACCTGCCATGCAGAGACTGTTGTCTTTAAGTTTAAATCAGCTCACCTCACGAGGTCAGGCGTGCTCTTAGACACTGTTTGCAGAATGTCTCCGCACTGTTGTTCATCCCCATGTGGTTGAAAAGGTCATTTGACTGAGAATTAAGTAACTGCTCCGAAGCATAACTCATGCAGCATGTCTGTCTCACCCTGATTCAAAGCTGATAAACCTCAGCTACAAGCCTACAATTCACCGGACAAACCCAGGACTGCTCTCAATATACGTATAAGACAGAATTGCAAGTACTTTTTATGTGATGCATGTTGTTCTCCTAAGACTTTTACACTTTAGTTGTACACTGCTCAAAAAATTAAAGAAAAACTTTAAAAAAGACAAATCACAGTAGGAAAAAAAATGCTGGATATCTATAGTGACATGGACTCAATAATGGGTTAGGAGTGAAAGGATGCCCCATCATTTGATGGAAATGATAATTATCAATGTACAGAGGCCTGAATTCAAAGACACCAGGAAAATCAAATTGAAAATGATGCAGGCTAGTACATTTTGCTGAAATTTTATTGCTTTTATGAATGGCTGACAATGATGCATGCTACCAATGACAGAACAGATGGTTTCCTGGGGAAGTTCCTGGACAGTCTGAGGTGCAACCTGGTGGAATTGGATGGACCGAGAGACAACGTCCCAGAGCTGTTCTAGTGGATTTAGGTTAGGTGAATGTGGCGGGCAGTTAATGGTATCAATTCCTTTATCCTTTAAGAACTGCCTGCATGCTCTCCCACATGAGGCATTGTTGTACACCAGGAGGAACCCAGGACCCACTGCACCAGTGTGGTATCTGACGGTGTGTCCAAGGGTTTCATCCTGATACCTAATGGCAGGTCTGTGTGTCTTTCCATGAATATGCCTCCCCAGACCATCACTGACCCACCACCAAACTGGTCATGCTGAACAATCTTACAGGCAGACCCTTTCCTGTCTGTCACATGTGCTCATAGTGAACCTGCTCTCACCAGTGAAAAGTACAGGGTGCCGGTGGTTGAAGCACCAATTCTGTTATTCAATGGCAAATTCCGATCAGCTCCACTAGAGGACATCGGGCCTGAGGCAAAGTCTGTTTCTGAGTGTTTGATCAGAGACATTCACACCAGTGGCCTGTTGGAAGTCATTTTGTAGCTCATCCTGTTCTTCTTTGCAGAAAGGTCTTGGTGATGGGTTAAGGACCTTCTACAACCCTGTCCAGCTCTCCTAGTGTAACTGCCTATCTCCTGGAATCTCCTTCCTCCTCTTGAGACTTTGATGGGAGATGCAGCAAACCTTCTGGAAATAGCACTTATTGATGTTCCATGTTGGGGGACTTGGATTTTCACTTCATGACTCTGACCCTAGTCAAATGCAAAAAAGTGAAAAACAGTCGGAAAAGACGAGCATGGAAAAAAAATGTCAGCGACCTGTTTTGAAGGTTGTGTCGTTGTTGCCACTCCAGCACACTTGGTGTTAATTTTATTAACACCAAAGCAGCTAAAACTTTGGCACTTTTACCCAAGTAAAATATATGGCGTGTGCCCTCCACGTGTGTTGCAGATTGACTTGACTTGGTATCTCAGACTTATACAGAAAGGCAAGCAGAGCTGACAAACCAGTTTGCTTCACTAGATTCAGGTGACAAACAGATCAAACTAAATTCCATTTCAGGATTTTGCCTGTTTTTCACATGCCAATTGTGGCTTTCCTGCATCTTGTTGCTCTCACCCTCAACATCTTTATCTTTCTACCCTTCCTAGCTGAAGGAGTTTTAGAGTTTTTTATTTGAAGTGACTAGAAACATTTACAGGCAGTTTCCCTGACACTGAATAACCCAAATGCTCAAAGCAAAAAAGGAAGAATTCAGTGAAGATCTTCACTAAAAACAGTTTCTAGTCTAAGATAGCTAGACAGCTGGGAAGCCAAGCCTTGAAATGTGCAGCATAGAGGGAAAATATTACTAGAATTACAAATGTTATTCTGCAGAATTAGGTCCACTGTTATGATCTGTATATTTTTTTTTTTCCTTTTTCCACCCTTGACTGCTAGATCCGTGTGTGTGTTGTACTTTTCTCCTATTTACTTTCCTCACTGCAAGTTGTTGAAACGAATCATTGGTCTGGAATGAAACAAGAAAAGCAGTAAACAAGACCGTTAACAGCTATACAAGGTCGTTTGCTTTGCCTCGGGCCAAAACCGGGTTAACATTTACACGCGTTGTTTTGAAATCATTACCTGTCTGCGGGCTGCGCACCTCGAGCTCAAATATTCAAACCGACCAACCAGAGGACACCTCTGGAAAACACAGAGGGCGGAGGAATGAAAGCGGATCGCTTAAGCCACGCCCGCTGACGCACTGCTGACCTGGAATCAGTTTCTTAATATTGCTGAAGGTAAGAAGAGCAGGTAGTTAAGCTCATCAGTGTCCAAGCACAATTACACCTCCAAGTGAAATCCCTCAGTGGTTTGAAAGGAGAGGATCTAATGTAATTCATCTGCTTTGTGTTCCCTCTCCAGCCATATTTTAAAAGTGACGAGCAGCTGCAAAAGCCAATGAGGTGGAAGAGGACGTGTTGATTTACTGATCTATGTGTTGCGTGCGTGAGAGAGGGACAGTTAGTGTGCTCACAGTCACAGCAGCTTGAGCATTCCTCTGTGATTATACCACCACTTTCCAACGTACATACTTGACTGATGTATTTCATAAATTGGATCCATTCTCTGGCTTTGCTGTCCCTCCTTTCATTTACACACACACAGGCATACGCACAAAAGCACTCGTTATTTTTGCCTCACACTCGCTCTTTTTCTTTCTCTCCTCCCTCTGTCTTCCTCTTTTGAAGAAGTTTTCTTTGCACTTCCAAGTCAAACATCTGGGTCAGCTTATATCTAGTGGAACAAGACTTGCAGGATATTGTTGGCAGGATGTGTGAGCCAGAGCAGTTTACTCTGTGGGAATCCCCAATATACAGATACACACAGACAGGCATAAACACACACACACAGACAAGCAGTACTCACAAAATGTCAGTGCTTACACTCAACCACAGCCTCACAGCTTGCTGATATTCAACTCGACTTCCAGCTGCCACACGTGTGTGACAAATGATAGATTTGTACTTCTGCATTGTAAGAGTCCGCTTATATTTTCAAGTACGTGTCACTGCAAACACCACGCTTAATATTTGGTTAAATGCCATGTTTAATATTTTGAAAAGATTACAAAAGCAAAAGAGAGGGGACAAATCATAAATATTTTCAAGACCGAGTACAATCTGGTATAATCTGTAACTTATTCTGTGACTAAATATATGTTCTCAAGTTATTCACGTGCAAGACATTCTCAAACATCCCCAAACTTCCTGTCTTTCCCGTGCCTTATTAAACCTAAGTGACTGCTGAATCTGAGTTAGAAGAAGCTGAAATTAACCCTGTCGTGTATATAAAACTAGCCACTGCTCTGAGAACAGTGCAACTAGCTCCGGATAAGCTGTGGTATGAGAAACAGTTGCAGAAGGAAAAACACTACTCCTCCCGAATCATCCGTGTTCTGTGAAACCATAAACTAAAGCGCTGGACCTCTTCCCTCGTGTGTAGCTGTAGTGTTTACATATTGCATAAGGCAAAAAAAAAGAGAAGCCATTGCACTTCTGTCCTCTATCTCCTCTGCTGATTTACAGTTCTTTTACGCCCTCTCCATCTCACTTTTCTCGCCCCCCCCACCCCCCCTCCTTCTTTTGCAGTGTTTCAATCTTTCTTCTGCGCTGACTCGCCGTCTTTGGGTTTTTCGTCTGTTTTGTACTCCAGGAAGAAGTCGTTGCAGGCGACTGTGAGGGCGCCCATCAGAATGATGAACTCGGTGAAGTCCACCTCCCCGTCGTTGTTGGCGTCCAAGTCGTTCATCACCTTCTCAACTGCTTCATTATCTTTGGAGCTCTGTCAGTGTGGAACAGAGAGAGAGACAGGCTTAAGAATGTGTTAGGTGTCATGCACGTGCGTCTGTGGGCATACATAACTGCACAGGCTTGTTTGTTCTTGTGTGTCTGAGGAGATGAGCCAATATCTTTACTTGCATCATGCATATTTGTAAACTGTATTGGTGTGTTAGTGTGCAAACCACATAATTACCCCTAAATAACTCCCCAGCTCCTCTAGTAGCAGCTCCTTCAGTTCGCCCCGGCTCAGAGTGTACTTGTCGCCTTCCTTCCCCGAATACTTGTGGAAGGTCTTTATGAGCATCTGCATGGCACTCTCCAGGTTGGAACTGGGCTCCTTGGACATGCTGGAAGGGGGATTCAAGTAAAGAGGTCAGACTCTGCCACACAATGCTCGCTCCAGCCCCAGCTGCATGTGCGGTCACATAGCAGTCAAGGGTGAAGCCACCTCCATAAGAGTGATAGTTGATGGATGGAAGGAAGGAAAGCAAAGCAGAGAGGTTTTTCCCTATTTCTAAACATTGGGTTTAATAATGCTCTGCATGCATTGCAGAGTCTACTAAGGTCACTGTATGTGTGTGTGTGCAACCTTAGTAGGTTTTACATTTCAGAGGTTTGGGTGAAAAGATGCAGGACAGCTTTGGGAAAGCTTCTTTTTGAACAATCTTACACACATTGTGTCCGGCATCGTGGAGCTTCTTGTGCTGGACTCGTGGAGAGACTGTGCACACACAGACACAGATAAGTCACTGTCAATGAAGCATGAGTGTGAAGGGTTTTCCAAAAACACAAACCCCCCCAAAAACAAAACAACAACAACAAAAAAAGCACACGCTTCATTGTTCTTTGATCCTTGGGTTATCGGTGTTGTAAGCTGAATTCGTAATGCATGTACCAATTAACTCCACGTCATCAGCGATGAGTGGTTTTGATGTAAACCACATCTCTCTATTTGCTGATCCTGTAACAAGTCTTATCATTCAAATGGAAACCACAAGTGAAACATAACACTTGCCTGGTAATGACATTTAGAAACTAAGGGGGCAAGTAACCTGAGTTGCCAGCATATACACTAACTGGTGCATACAGATGAGGGACTTCAATTTCACTCTTGCCAAGATGCATTCAGCTTTTGGCCCAAAGTTTAAAATTCAGGGACCTATTAACTAGAAAACAGTGTGCAGAGCTGTGCTGATGCTAATCCTTACCACACGTAACACCAAAGGGCACAATCAGTCTGCCATGCTCCCCTGTGCATGATTTATTAATTATCATCTCTGACATAAGGAGACAGGGATGTTAATGTCAGTCACCGGTTATTGCCTCTCGTCATGCTGCAGAGCATTGTACCAGAGAGGTCAGAGCTGCAGGCAGCACAGACAAAAGACGAGGCCAGTGGACACCAAAGCTGGCTCACTGGAAAATCTATAGGGGTCACTGTCTCACTGACTGGCACAATACAAAAGGAAGCCATGGAGATGGAAATGCTATCAGTGACACAGGAGTGAGTATAGTAATAATGCATATGTATGAAGTTATCTTAACAATGAAGCAATATCCAGGTTGAGTGATGCATGGCGTTAAATATCTCGAGTTAAAAAAAAAAAAAAGATAATCAGCTTAATGGAACAAGACATGCTGAGACTAAAAGATTTGGTATGTCCAGTATGTTCAGTATATTATCTTTCCTACCAGTGCTCTGCTGCTCTGCCACAAATCCCTACTGGCTTCGCTTGTTTCCATATTTCACTGATGTGCAAATTTCCTGTCATGCTCCTCTCAAAGCTTGCACATCAGTGGAAAGCCAGCAGTGCTTTGTCCAGACAAAAAAAAAATCACCAACTGACTCACGCGGTTTGTTTTCCAAGTCCGCTGCTGAGTGCCCACTATCCGTTCTGCACTAACGGCATTTGAGTATTTACTTCGGCTGTGCAGCTGCTAAAACACTTTACAAAGAAACTTTCATCGGATACAGAGGAGAAAGTCCAAAATCCAAGCTATCCGTCTTACCTGAGTACTGATGGAGGGCCTCCTTTGTCTTTGAAGAGGTGCAGGGGACAGAGCCAAGGCGGAGATGGATGGGGAGAGAGTTTGCCAGTGGCTTAAATATCACCTGTACCTCTCCCTCCTCCTCCTTAACCCCCCCACCCAACCCCCAACTCCTTCACCCACTTACGTATACTACTTCAGTTTCCTTTACATCTATCTCTCTCTGCGCAGGTGTTCAACTCTCCTCCTCTCTTCATCACATATGCATACAGGCATGAAAAGGAATTTATGTAAAAACAGCCTCAGATGAACAGCGTGTGATATATTACACTGTAATATATTTAAGACTAAATCAAAATGCAGAGGCAGTGTGTAAAAAATGAGCTTATATAACCGCCTTTAGCAGCAATAACTTGAAGCACTCGTTTTCTTTATGACTTTATCAGAGGAATTTTTCTTCTTGTCAGCGTTGCTTCAGTTCATTGAGGTTTGCCAGCATTCATTTACACACGGCTCTTTTAAGGTCCTGCCACAACATTTCAATCAGTTTAAGGCTGGGACTTTGATCTGTCCATTGCAGAATCTTCATTCTTGTCTTTTTCAGCCATTCCTTTGTAGATTTGCTGCTGTGCTTGTTGAATGACCCAGTTTGGGTTAAGCTTTTGCCGTCAGACAGATGGCCTCACATTTCACTCTAGAGTTCATGGTGAAATTAATGACTGCAAGTTGCCCAGGTCCTGCACCTGCCAAACAAGCTTAAATCATCACCCCTCCACCACCGTGCAGGAGAGTTGTGGTGTGTGTGAGGTGTGCTTCATGGCTAAACATCTCCATTTTGGTCTCGTCTGTCCAAGGCTGTTTCAGAAGCCTTGGGATTTGTTCAGATGCAATTTTGCAAATCTAAGCTCTGCTGCAATGTTCATTTGAAAACAGTTTTTTCTTGGAAACTCTTCCAAAACACCACGCTGTTTTTTAGTCTTTTTTCATTTCTAACATTTAACATGCTAACTGAAACCTGTAGCGTCTCCAGTGCAGCTCTTGGGTGTTTTGCAGAGTCTCTAAGCATTACATGGTCTGTCCTTTGGGTGAATTTGCTGGGCTGCCCATTCCTGGAACGATTGACAACTGTCTTTCCACCTATCTTTCTTACAGTAGAATGATGGACAAAAACCTGTTTGGGAATGGCAAAGTACCGCCTTCTGAGATCGAAGGGCAGCAACAAATGCTTCTTTAAGATCATTGCTCATGTCTTTCCTTCATGGCACTCTGCCAACACTTTCCTTCTTAATTTCTTTGGAAGCAGCAAGGGTGTATTTAGTTTTTCTCACTGATTCTGCATTTTGGCTTAATTTCTTTTAAATAAATGATGAAACTGTGTAATCTGTCATGTGCTGCTTTTCATCTGAGGTTGTATTAGAATACTTTTACTGACCACTACCATTAAATGATAGAAAAGCTATAGATTTTTAGCTCATGTCACCCTTTAACAATTCAACAGAATTTTAGCTTCTTGTACTTTGTGGATCTTCATCCAAATTGTGCTCAATCTCATGGCCACACTTGTGCAAAACACCCATGCAGTGATGTTTTTACTTTCTTTACTTCACAGATTATGTTAACCTGTAAGTTGCGGTGCATCATCTTTCAGATGAGCTTCTACGTCACTGACTTTCAGGTATTTTACGTCCTGATTTGTAAAAACCTTAAAATCAACACCAGGATTTTTAATTGAACAATCTACAAAAACTTGTTATTGTCACAGTTTATTCAATATTAGCCATTACACTTTACATAAAATTATCCAAAACGATACAGCGTTACATATGAAGTTAAAAAATCTGCATAATAAAGTTTACTGAACAGGTCAGTGGACCTGGATAAGTCCAACTGTTGCACTTGGCAGGACTGCATTAATGCACAGTGATAAAAGCCTGCACAGTTCCCTGGGAACGGCCCCGTAATCACAAACATTATGACTCACACGTTCGTACACTCGTACGTGTATCACTTTGAAGATTCTTAACGCATGCTGTTATCTTCATCTTCTGTATCTCAGAATGAATGAGATTCATTGTGTAGCAACGAAAACACGACGGCAAACAATCCCCACTGCAAATCTGCTGTGCTCAGTTCCAGCATGTTTTTAATCTACATGAGTTAAAGTTGGGTGGGGTTTGCACTAAGGGACAGAATAATAACACTGCCATTGCAGGCAGTTTAAGCTCTCTGAAAGAGGCTGCAGCTCTCATAGGTCATCATCGCAGAGATTCAAATATTAGCTTTGTTAGATTATGTGAAACCCAGGTATGCTCACTTTAAAAACACGGCGTATGCTGTTAGTGCAAGTTAAACAGGAAGCTGACTGCAGCAATTTAAGAGATGATGGTTCTATTAGTCATAGGAAGTACCAAAATGTATTTGAAGTATAAAAATTATACGTATTTTATTAAAAGAAATCATAACGTAGTGTAAAAAGCCCCGATTGTTCAGTAAGTGTGTTAATAATAACTGCGGCGGGAAACGTAGCATACTGTGAGTATAAAGTCTGAGCAGAGTGTGTAAATGAGGTTATTTACAATGGGAGTGTCGCAGTGAGCCAGGGCGGTCACATGACTCAAAGCTTATTTGTCTTGCCCGTGTTGCTGTTGAGCGGTTTGCGGTGCCAGGTGCTCTAACAGTGCATAAGGTACACATTTGGTCCGCTGCCCAAAATGTGTGTGCCTGAAGCACTTTGCAGTTGGTCTCACAGACCTGCAACACAGCAGGCCTGCAACACAAACCTTTTTGTTTTCGTGGGTGCATTATTGATGATGAAACAATTTGCAAATCATTAAATTGTAATTAACAAATTGCATATAATGTGACAAAGAAGTACACTTTCAAGTTTATCTCCATAGTGGTCCAGATAAGAGTTATGTATAGGCTTAATAGTTAATTATAAAGAGGCCATGTAGAACTTAAATAATGGCCACAATAATGGTAATAAAATGGTAATAAGTTTCCAAAAGCATGCAACATCTCATTATTAGCCTTTTGCAGAAGCTCACACATTGATGGCTCAGTATTCTTTTTTTCTTCTTCTTTTTTCTTTTGCTTAAAAAAAAAGCACAACCTCTGACAATGATACCTTTGACACTACCACCTCGTCTGATAGGCAGGTTCACTGGAGCCCGGGATTACTTTCATGTAATTGTTTGTGTCCCAGGGTGTGTTACCCATCAAATGCCTAATCCAGTAGTTTCCCAATGCCTAATGCCCAAGGATCCAGTTGCAGGTCAAATGGGGTCTTTCAACAGAATGAGTGTGACTGACAAACAAACACACAGGGATGAACAAACGGTGCCTAAACCAGCAAAAAAAACAACAAACCAAAACAAACAAACAAACAAACAAAAACACCCACGACCACGAACAATTATAAGGAAAGCCTCCAAAACAGAAGTCAAGTTTCTGCTTGTCACTCCTCCTCTGTCCTGTGCTGCCAGTGATCACTCCTGATAATGAACCGCCCAACACCTAAGGGTTAAATAGGCAGGACCCGCTGTCTCAAATACACATAATACAGGCACTAATTTTTAAAAAGTGACACCGGTTAAGGCTGCTTGACTTCTTGGCTTTTAGTTATCATGTTCTTCTCTTCAACTTAGGTTACAAGAGCGTCTTTTCTGACCTGCCCCTCTAGTGACCAGCCCACTCTTATGAGGCTAATCTGGGCTCCCCTTTGGCCACTTAATGGCCCTTTGGTGTGGATTCCAACCCTGAACCTTAATTATTTAGCCAAAGGTCACACCTGATCTTCCAGTTCCTAATTTATGGCAGACTAAAAGTGACAAGAATACGCTGCAGACACCAGATGAAGTTAACTTTTGCAGCACAGTGAGCCCGTGAAGCAGACTTGAAAGAGAAAGAAGAAGAAGAAGGTTTAAAGGAGGCCAATACCACAGTTAAGACAAGCTGAAGTAATGCAAAGCATCAGCAAAACACTTCTGTTTATTGTCATGCTCAATCAGAAATATAGTACGAGAATGTTAGTAAAAATGCACTGTCAGATTTTCATGCACCCAATGCAGGGACACTTTGACACATTCAGAAATACACTTTAAAGAGTTGGAAAAGAAGAAAAATAGTACCCTAGGGTCTGTATGGAAAATCAATTATAGTTAAAGAGGGAAACAGCTACCCTCTTTTAGCACTAAATAACAGATATGATCAATGTATTTTGTTCTAAAAAGATGCAAACAACTTATTAAACAAAAAAGTTGTTGTTAAATGTTATTTCTTATCTTTAGGGATGCTGGCAGATGTTTCGTGTTGTTACTTTTAGCCAAATCAAAGCTATCTAATGTATAGGAATTTTTGGCTATTAATCTCAAAAGCATATTTCCTAAAATGTCAAACTATTCCTTTAAGATGTAATTTACTTCTGACCCAAAGGACTGCATGGCACAACTGTGCAGGAAGCACAGGTTTGGGTTTAAGCTAAAGGTCTCGTTGGCAGTGGTGCGTTGGTCACGTGTGCAGCAAGGTTTTCACAGGGACACGGCATGCACGGGATAGCGTACGTCTGCATGCTATCATAGTATATTATCATAATGAGGTAAATGTGCTATATAGTGGGATGCACATGCTGTACATAAGAACATAGTGGTAACTAGTAGTACAAAGCAATAAACTGACAGTTATAGTCTTATAAAAAGGAATATTTAGTTATTTTTTTAGAGCTGGTCTTGTAGTGTTTTAACTTTTCCCAATATTGCTTTATTTCAAAGTTCTGTGTTTGAAACATAAAAAAAACTCATTAGTGGCTTTTCGATTCATTTTAACATTGTTAAGGCTGTGCTTTGTGTAGTGTTTTGAATGTGTGTAGTGTGATTTCTTTTCTTTTTTTGTTGTGAAGGATGAATTGTCCCCTATGAGGTCGCCTCCTCTGTCTTCTTTTCCACATCTTCCTTCACAGCAGCGGGGAGCTTGTCTGCAGTTTCCCCCACCTTTACCGTTTCCTCCACGTTTTCCTCCGCTTTTACAGCCGCTTCTCCTGCTTTTGCAGCTGTGGCAGACACAGCTGCTTCCTTTGCTGCCTCCGGCTGCGTCTGCCCCTCTGCCTTTGCTTCTACCTTTACTTCTGCCTTTGCGTCCGCGTTTGCTTCTACCTTCACTTCAGCACTTGCTGCTGGCTTTGCCTCTTCGTTCGCCTCGGGCTTCGCTTCCTCGTTCGCGTTGGGCTTCTGATCGTCCTTGTTGGGGACGCTTTGTGCCACTTGTGCAGATGCAGAATTCTGTGCAGGTTCCTCTTTGGCGAGCGAACGTTGCTCACTCAGCGAGCAGGCCACATAGCCGACTAGCTTCATGAACTCCTCAAAGCCAACCTTGCCATCTTGGTCGCTATCCAGCTCCTTACCCATGTTGTCTATCGCTTCTTTGCTGTCTGTGTCCTGAATAGTAGGCACATACAATCATGATGATTAGTAACTCTACCTCACCTCTTACTGGTCATATCACTATACTTGATTAGTAAATGGCCCTCTATCAGTAGCTCCGTTTACATTATAATGTTGATCCGTGTCATTTCATCATACCGGATCACTTTTCCCATGTACTGGCTGTATATTACAGCAACATTTGTTCACAGTTAACATTTCAAAAATCTGGACAGGTTAAGGCTGGCCAGGACTAACACAACACCATTGTCTGCTTTTGTTTAAGATGATTACATAATCCAAATATAAGCAACAATTCTGAGATTTCAACAAAGATTTCCTAACCGTGAGGATGTTTCCCAGCTGGGATGAGACAAGGTTTTGGAATTCTTTCTTCCCTAGACTCTCCCTTCCTTTGGACGACTTCAGGAAGACCTTCACCATGGTCTGAATGGCACTCTCCATGACTTCTCTCTCTCTAAAAAAGGGAGAGATAAAAACAATGATCATAGATAGATAGATACATAGATAGTAATAATCACTGTTGCGTGCTGTTTGAGGGAAGTTGCATGGAGACAGTGTGGTTCAACTGTGTTGCAGTAATAGGCACATGCAGTGGAAAATGAAACAGAGGATCTCCTCATTTCCATGCGCGTCCTTTTGTTTCAGGTGTTGAGCCTTGAGTTCCAATAATGGAGGGATGGTGACGTGAGATAAGTGGAGAGGGTGAGAGGGAGTCTGATTGAGAGACAAGCTGTAACACACAATGGAAGTTCTGATCTTTGATAGGTCATCTGATCTACTGAAGCTACCGAGGGGACTGGGCTTCAGATTACCTAAGGGATTACCTAGTCCCTGTTTGCGCTTCTCTCGCGCTCCCCCTCTCCCTCATTCTGTCTTGCTTTTGCTACCTTGCCAGCTGTACTTGCCTCTCTCTTACCTGCTACTGTCTCTTTCTTGTTTTCACTCTGTTACCCCCTTTCACGCTACCAAATGGGACAATTAGGCCTGCTGTGGATTATCACTCTTTCATTACACATCAGCAGCCAATTCCTATACATTAAAACCTTTGCAGATGTTTGGAGTCTGACAGAGAGACTATCAGGACCTTAGATCTTTACAAACTCGTCCATATAGTCTACAGGCATTTCCCCAAGTTTAACATGCCAATAGGTGACACATGTTTGCAGAAATTCCATTCATTGCTGCCTGTTGAAATCACTTAGACAAGAATTTACAGGCCAGTTCCGAGTTAGTCTGCCCCAAAGCAGAGAGAAGATATGTTTAAGACAAACATCTTGCATGTCAACTTCAGAATTTAAATGTAGCAGCGCAAAGTACAAAAACAGAAACAAACTGTTCTTTGTTTCAACAAGGAAGCTGTCATGTAGAAAATTAACATCATTATTTACTAAAGTCTGTGCACTTTACAACACCCACCTGAAGTTTATGGTGCTAGTTTTAGTCTCAACATATGTTAAATAGCAGCAGGCTTTGACACCATAGAGTGTTTTAAATCTAACACTTGCAGCTGACCTACTGCTCTGTATCTGTCTGACCTTGTTGTGCCACAACAGAGCGCACAATATAACCACACGTTTGCATGCAGGCGAGTGAGCACATCTCTGATCGTCAAAACAGCTGTCACTGAACAATAGTGACCAAATAAAGTTACAAACAAGCGTGTGTGTGTGTGCGTAAATACTTTCAAGGAAAATTAGTTTCACCAGTTTTAAACTGCCCAGCTATGGATGAAGAAATCGACTGTTAATTTCTTGTTATGCTAAAACAAACAAACTCGGGCCTTTTAGGAACTTTAGGGGACTTCTTCCTCCGCTGGTGACACACCCTCCACAGCCTGAATGCACAAGAGCCGTAACTGCTTAACTGCGTCCTACTCAAAATACATTTCTTCTATTTACAGCCTGACATTTCTTTCATTTCTCACATTCATTGTTTACCTACGACCTGCCGTAAGTCAGCATTGCTTGAATAGCTTCTAAAAGCGCGCACGATTTTAAACAAATATCCCACGTCAGAGCTTCACCTTGTTGGACTCGGGAGAGAAGGCACATTAATCCCCGCTATTTGCCTTAAAGGCCCCAAAACTACTGCGCAAATAATTAAATATACAGGCCTACAACCAGAGGTTTCCCATTTCCCTCCAGAGCCCAGAGAGGATTGAGTATTGCGTTTCCAAACGGGCGAATGTGATACGGTAGGTGCGCAGAGTAATGACAATACTACCGCTAGTGTGGCATTAAATATTGAGAGAGGAACAAGTTAGGTTGTGGCTGTAAAATACAGCGCGCAGTCATTGTCTTTCTTCCAAGTTTGCAAATACAGAAAACTCAGACAATGTTGAATCCACATCGTTCACAAGCATGACGCTTTTTTCCAGGACTCATCCCAAATACCACAAGTAGACTAGTTTTAAATGTTTAAGCCAAAACAAAGAAAATTGTCACAAGTGACAGACACAACTATACAAAACTCCACTCAGCAAGACAAACTGCCGCCTTCACGGGCCTCTCGATTAAAAGCATATTGTGCGCAAAGGTGTAAAAACCACCACCAAAAATCGTTCAAAAATGCACTTTTACGCGCGACCCGGATGCCCGGTGGATGTGTCACGTTAAAGCCCAATACTGTCACTCAGAGTTTAATTTTTTATAGGCATTTGGCAAAATGGTCGGCATCTGCCTTAATCATATCAAATATATTTTCCAAGAAAAGGAGCTCATGCTTCAACCCCACACAGTCTGTAAAAGCTAAAATGTAAACGCACATGAAAGCAAAACAGCCACTAACTATAATGATTTACTTTTTTTTTTATGGAAGTGCAACGTGAGCTCAAAACTTCGGTAGAGTCGAGTCATTGAAACCGTCCCGCAGTCAGACAGCGGCCAAATTTCATGGGATGGCTCTTGCGAGAGTTTATCGAAACGTGGCAAAAAAAAAACCCATGAGCAAATAAGCTGCATACACGGAGGAGATTACTAAAATAAGCCAAAAAAGACCCTTTTAACTCACCGTTTACAGCCTGCGGGACAAGAGAAGTGTACAAATGTGCGCAAATGTGAGTTTCTGCCCTCTTCTCCACCTTTCTACGCTGCTTTGCGCCCAGAGAACTTGCCAAACTAGTAGGACTGCAGAATCTCTTCCGTGATTTAGGTTTTTTTTTTCCTGTCCTTAAAACTTTTCCCCCTTCACAAGTCAGAGGGCGTGTACCTGGAAGAGAGAGAGAGCGGAGAATTGGGAATGTGCAAGAGCGCGACCCCAACTTTCGTGAAAAGGGAGTGAAAGTGTATCAAAACACTTATACTCGGTTTTATTGGAATTATCTTTGGCTCTCGAGCCAGCTGTTTCACGTCATGTGTGATTTGTTCAGTTTCACGCCAACTAGGCAGGCTTGTGGCTTGGAGCGGTTTCATCTGCTGGGACGAGGAGACAGGGCGGGTGGGATTACTTCATCTGCACACAGCTCAGGCGTTTCCCAAAGTATTTCACTCACTAAAAGTAAAGAAAAAGCATAGCGATACGCCAGAATCTTGCAAAATGTTGCGGGAGGATGTGTCTTAAGTGAAACAGACACACATCTGTACGTCTCTGAATAACACACAATTGGCACTATTTTACGCACCCACTTTCTTTGATGGAAATAAAAATGTAATAAATAAATAAATACTTTTTAACGCCTTTAAACTAACAGAATAGGATAAAACTTATATTAGGCTGAAAAATAATGGCCTGTCTCTTTTTCATGCTGACACTTTGGAAATGTGAGGGTGAGACGAAGGACTCTGCTGAACATACTGCAGGAAATGTGGGTGGCAAATATGGTTGAAGAGGTAAATCAGTCTTTCCAGATCCCCGAAAGAGCTTTTGAGACTTTGAAATTTTGAATTTATGCCACAGATTATCTCTTACTAAATATCCCCTGCTCTGTGCTGATAAGTTCTAAAGAAGCCTTCACATTAATGCTATCTGGTAACGCTCTGGACTTCAAACCAAAGGGAGTTGGTCATACAGACAATTCATTTGAGTGTTCCAACTTCATTTTGTCTATCACTTTGGAGTTGATGACTCATTGTATCATTCCTCCCACACTGGCACCTCAATCCGTGTAACTTGGATACAAAGGTCACATTTATTAATCAGTTAAAGATCATTGTTCTCCCAATCAGTTAGCATAACCTCCTTGTGTCTCTCTGGCAAAATTAAAACAGGCCTATAGGCTATAAAACAGCTGGGGAGCACGCCAGCACACATAACTCTGTCTAGACATTGGAATTAATACAAAGTGACCGTAACACTAAGAACTGCCAGCTGAAGAGGCACATTGCAATTAAACTGCACGAGCAAAATATAATAGAATGATTTTGCAGACTACTGAGGCCACACTGATGGACAGCAAAGGCTAAGCTATGCTTTTACATCATCCCTGCTTAATGCTTGGACAAGCAGCTTTGTACAGGTATTATAAAGCACTATGCAACAAGATATTGTCTGGATGGTGTAGTTGTAATAGTGGTAATGCATATTGGATTACAGCCCCCTAAATCAGGGTTGTAATACAATGTGGGTGGCTGGACATCATATAATATAGTGAATGAATGACAGGAGGCAGTGCTGGTTTCAAGCCTTTAATTCATAGTTTTCTGTATTCAACAAACGGTTAACTGAAGAGTGGCACCAGCAGGGTGACAAAAGAATTCAAACGGTCTTGAACTCAAAAGCATAAACTGAGACGATCGGCGTTGCACAATCAGCTCACTTTCAGTCTCGATTGACAGAAAGCGACAAGCTCTACTGACTGAAGCCTCCCTGCTTGCTCGCCAGTTTTCCAATCAGCTGCCAGAACTCGGAGAAAGTCAGCTCCCCGTCGTTGTTTTCATCCAGTGAGCCCATGAGCTGGTCGATGACAGCGGGATCACTGGCATTCTGCAGAGGGTGATCACAAAGAACAGTTCAGGATCAATACAATATAATGATCTCAGATGCAGTATCATCTACTTTGAAACACTGTCCTGCCACCTAATGGTTGAATGAAGTAACAAAAACACCCGAAAAGCATTTGAAGGCACACTCACAACGTTTCTTGATCATGGGGAAAACAGCTATGAAAAGAGCTCAAACCCTGTAAGTTACTATGGCCATTGGGCTATAAAACACATTAAATTACTACATTATATATGCAGCAGAAGTGTTTTGCTTGATAGTGTACAGTTTATAATTAATTTCATTCCACTTTCACACAGATACAATCCCAAATTACAAGATTACACTCCTTACAAGAATCAGCTGACCACGGTTTGATCAATTAATAATTTTGTTATAATCAAATAAATGTATTGACAATTTTTCAATTCCACTGTAAATACAAAATCAGACATTACCTTATGATGCAGATGGTGATTTTGTATAAAATGTTATTATCAGAATCAGAATCAGAATCAGAGAAACACATTAAGTGAAGTAAAAAAAAAGAATTATGTCACATGATGTACAGTCACACGTTGCATGTAGAATTAAAATGCACAGTATTATAATTTGATAGCAAAATTATAGTAATATATGTTACACACACAAGTGTTGAATTTTTACATGCAAAGTGTGTATTGTGTTGTATAGAGTACACGTGATACAACATGATGAGGGAGGATTTTTCTGATTGGCTGCCAAGGGCATAATCTTAATATTTGTCCACGGTGCTCAGCATCTTTAAAAGTGTCTGGTGCCAAAAACTGATTTGCTATTTAAATACCAGTGGAGATACAGCCCTACCAGTGGAGCAACAAAGAGTGACACGGCTCCAAACGCTGGGGTGGCTGTGGTGGTTCAGGAGGTAGTGCGGGTCGTCTACCAATCGGAGCGTTGGTGGTTCAATCTCTGGTTCCTCCAGCTTGTAATATGTTGACCCCAATGCATGCAGTGTGAATGTGTGTGCGCGTGTGAATGTCATACAAGGTGCTTAAGTATAGAAAAGTGCATGTAAAATGTGCATTTGCCAAACAGATCAATGCCACAGTTACAGTTTCTTTAATATCTGTGTGTAGGGTGCTCAGGGACACAAATAACACGGAAAAGAGGAAGAACAACTTAAGAGTCGCACCTTGACATAGTTGGGCAGCTGAGAAGCCACCAGGTGTTGGAACTCATCCTTACTCAGGGTGCTGGAGGATCCGTCTTTCCCAGCATATGTCTTGAACTGGGTGACAAGGGTTGAGATAGCAGCTTCCATGATGACCTGCGAAACAAACAAGTAGAGTGAATGTATTTCTCACACAAGAGCTTCAATAAAGAGATGCAGTAGGAAAGAAAAAAAGCATCCGTCTTACTTTCTGTGTCTGCAGTGCGGTGTGTCGCAATAAGTGTGTCGCAATAAGTACCAGTCCCTTGACTGTGACCATCACCTCTCCAAATATATACGCTTCATCTTCACGACTGATGCAAACATCAGCGGAAAACATTAAACCGTTCCCACTTCTCCCCCAGCCAGCGGGCTGCCCTTATCTGCCTGATTCCACTTCTCTGGAGACAGATGTCAAAACAAAGCACACACACACACACACACACACAGAACAGAAAACAGCCATTCTGCCCTACAAAGGGCAAAACTGTACTAACGATAACACAAAACCCATTTCAGTTTGCAGAGCAAGGCATTTAGTGGTAGCATCAGGCCATTCTTATCAAGTGACTGAATCATGCATGCCTAAGCAGTAATTAGTTTATACAAAACATGACTCAAATAATATGGTACAAACACACAGTGTCATGTGTGAGCCTTTCCAACTGCACTAAGCTGATTAAACTTCTAAAAAAAAAGGATTAAAACAGCATTTAAACTTTAGATATTTTACTTGTTTTTCACTTCCTCAGGATTGTCTCAATGTTTTACAGCTGAAAATCCATCTGCGCTTTAATGACCCTTCCAGTCATCCTTTTCATTTAAATGAGCTCACGTCTCCACGATGGACATGTAAAGAGGGCCCAACTCGGAAGGAAGCACAAATGTACTGTAACATTTCTATAATGACTGGTATGTAGAATTTAAAAGAATGGTAAACTTTCACTGCAGTTTCATAATCGCTGAGAGACATTCTTGTTCATCAGCGTGTCAGGTCTGCGACTGTCGTATCAGCGTGAGCAAAGTGTGTTCGTGCCCGTGAACGTGTAGCTGTTGAGTATTTGGTCTGGGTGTAACTGTTTCAGTTTGCAATCACAGCTGTGATGATAGATGCCTGTCGTGCCAACACTTTCACTTCACACTCAGAATGAGTTAGATATCGTGCACACACGGCATCTAAAGACTTCCAGTAAGCTGCGTATCTGGCGTTACGTTTTTCGGTACAATTTCAAAAACGCTCACAGGTCACACTGATACTGATCACTGTGACCTGTGACAAATACTAGGGATATGGATATAGTCAGCAATAGTTGTACACTGTATAGACATAAGCACTGTGCCACCAACAGGAGCTGTTCACCCATGGAAACCCATGCAGTGAAACTGCTGCCACACAGTTTTTGTGCTGATGCTAACGCCAGAGGATGTTGTAACTTAATGCAGAGTGCCACTTTGTGGATGAGTTACTGTTGTACCTAACCACTTCCAATAAGCAAAGTTCATGTCCGTAAATATGTCCCTTATTTACGGCACATACTTCATTTGGTATATCAGATGCCCTTCCTGACACCCAAGGGATTTGCTTCTCCTCTCAGGGTTGAACTGGGGACCTTTGACTTGTTAGGTGAAGATTTGTAAACCACTAGGGCCACATGCTCCTAAACACCTCCACCTTGCAGTAATACCATTTACAGTTGCTTGTGGAATATGTACAGGAGTATCACATAAAAAGAAAAATGTGTGAATATTTTGAAAAAATAGAAATGATTAAATAAAGACATTGTTTACGTATCAAGGGTGAAAGATTTATTGAACTTAATATTGATCTTCAAAATGAGGACATAACTGTGGATCGGGGGAATAATTAGAAATTGTCCAGTGATCAATTACATGCATGTTTGAGTCAGGTCCTACATTATCGGTAAGCACAGAGCCTTACTGTTGTCCCACAAACACAAAAATAGTCCTCAAATATTTATTAAACTCTGCTTCATTAAAAGATTCATCCATTGTGATTAGCGTTCTTCTGAATCCTTTGGTCTGGACACCTTCAAAAAGACAAAACATCCTTCTCCAAAACTTAACATCAGCTCAATATTTCATGTGTAAACTCTACGACATTCATTCAAACAGCAGTAAAATTACAAGTCGTGTAAACTTGCTTTTCTTACTAATCTTTGCAGAAGCTAATAAAATTGACTAACTCTCGTCTAATCAAAAGGATTTGTAATATAATAAAAGGCACGTGAGCAGGAGCTGGCAAGCTAAATTAATGAAAATGTCACCATTTTCACATTCAAAGCATACGGCCTGGGATAAAATCTGTGGTTCTTCTCATTAAAAATAAGAAAAAGAGATGCACTGTAGTGAGACAATAAATAAACATGAAATCACTGCTGAGAGAAAACAATCACAATCTGTTCAACTTTACATCCACAAATAGAGGGAAAAGTCAAATTTCACTACAATCAAAACACAAATAAAACAACTATTTATTCCACAATTTTAAAGTAATTCTGAAATATATTTTGGACTTTGCTTTGTGCTGGTTCACCTACCTACACTAAAATAAAATTAAAAATAAAATGAAATGTTTGTTTTTTTGTGTGTTTATTTATATCACCTAAAAACAACAAAGCTATGTCTAGGTCACTGCCACGCATGCCACTTCAAATCTATGCGTGAGAAAAAAAGGAAAAAATATGTATATATGTTTGTTTTGTTGCCAATTTCATTTTGGCAAATTAACAGATTAAGTAAATGAAACTACTTCAGCTCACTAACCTCTCTAATTTTACTCAGATTGTGGGATACTGAGTAAGAGTAGCGGTGTTAGCAGTCTCCATGGATACACTACCAAACAAACAAACAAACAAAAAAAGCCTATTTAAAATAAATCTAATTGGAAACAGAAAATTAAAATAAAGACGGTTCTCATATGTTTGAGAAAAGTGCTAAAGTGGTTTAGCAATGTTCAACTTAACTATGGCTATTGCTTTTTTTTTTCTTGAGCAGCACAAACTGGTTCCTGGTTGTTCCACACGTCTGCCGTCGGCCAAGAGGATGGAAAAGTTCTTCAAATCTAGAAATCAGGCAGTCCTCTGTGTGTGTTTGGCCAAATAGAGCGCTGCTGACAGAAAACTGGTCCGACCTGATCTGATTGTTATCACTGAAAGGACTGGGATCTCATCCTCTGGGATTGGACAGTCACACCCGAGCAGGGATCAATGCTATCTGCAAAAACATTCTAGTATTTTTTTTAACCTGCTTGGAGTAGAGATTAATCAGGCTCCCATACAAGATAAAATGACATAAATAACCCCCCCCCCCTTTTTTTTTCTATCCACAACTTATATAACGATATATAAGCTGTGCTGATGGTTATTTGCAAATACCATCTTCTGTGATCTGTGTGATCAATTTAAACTGACATTATAATGAACTGTAACATGCACTACACGTGTGTAAATCACTAAACAGCAGAGGAAATTCACACAACACATTACTGAAGGACTTTGCTTTAGGAGGCATGACTGGACAGAGGTAGGTAACAACGACTAAGTCCAAGATGACAAATACAAGTCTAGCTTATAATTACAGACTCAGAGAGACATGTTTATGAGAGGCACAACCACTCTGTGCCAGAAGCTACTACTATTACAGCTCCGAAGGCAAGAAATGTCCTATAAAACCACCACTGGTTTCCTCTCTGCCTCCGTTTTTTTAAGCCGTGGCAGCAAACTTCCACAGGGCTTCTCGCTCAAACTCCTCCATCTCCTCCTCCAGGGAGTCGTCATCCTTCTTCCCGTCGCCCTCTAAAACATCCACCATGTCTTCCAAAATGTCTGCCACGTCCTCAGCAAAGTCGCTGAAACGAATCCTGTCGTGGATGAACACGCCGTCCTCAAAGTAGTCTGCGGTCAGCCTCCTGAACCTATCCTTGCTCTCTGATGATGACCTTTCAAGCTTGCTCAGGTAGCCCTCCAGAAGTTCCTCAAACTCGGACAGCTCCACTGGATAGAGCCCCTCCTTGCTGGCGCAGTCCTCCACGGAAGTGCAGCCCAGCTGGGGACGGACATTGCGTTGGAGCTTTTGCTCCTGGTCTCTCCAGAAATCGTTGTTGTGGTGCTGATGAGGATGGCGGGGCTGCTGATGGTGATGTTGGTGCTGGTGGTTTTTAGCAGACCGGCTGTGCCACGGTTTCTCCTTCCTCCTCTCCTCTCTGTCCATTCTCCTCTCACCCTTCTTGCTCTCCCACTCGTCCTGGTGTTTCCTCCAAGCCTCTTTATGAGAGTTTTGCTTTTGAGGCTTCCAGTCTTTCTCATTCTTCTCCTCTTTGTCCCTCCACCCTTCCTCTTTGCTGTCTTTCCACTGTTTTTCTCCTCTTTGCTCCCTCTCGTCTTTGTGCCTCCAGTCTTCCTCCTTCTTGTCTTTCCACTGTTTTTCTCCTCTTTGCTCCCTCTCATCTTTATGCCTCCAGTCTTCCTCCTTCTTGTCTTTCCATTCTTTTTTTCCTCGTCCCTCCCTCTCGTCTTTGTGCCTCCATTCGCCCTCCTTATCTTTCCACTCTTTTTCCACCTTTCTCTGCTTCTTCTCTTCTTTATCCCTCCATTCTCCCTCGCTGTTGTGCTTCCACCCTTTCTCTCCTCCCCTCTCCTCTTTCTTGTAGTGGTCCCGCTCATTGTGTTTGCCTTTCTTCCCTTTCCATTTGGACTCCTGGGGCTTCTTCTTCCCCCACATCTCAACTTCTTTGGAGAGTTTCCTTTGGATCTCCTCCAAGTGATCCCTGACCTGTTTTCTCTTGCCTCCATCTTTTTTCATTGCGTCCAGCCTTTTCTTGCTCTCCTCCAAAAGAACCTTCTGCCGCTGGAGTTCTTCCTTCAGCCTTCCTCCCTGCTTTGCGTCCCTCCCCCTCTCCGGTCCAGGTGTTTTCTGGTGACTATGACCATCTTTGTCTTCAGGCTGTGGGGCCGAACTAGATGCAGCTGGAAGTATTTCCTGATCAGCTGTGAAGGATTTAATATATCAAACTTAAAATGACCTTGGTCATTACCAGTGTGTCTCTACGCATGCAGGATACGTTCAATAAGTATAAACTTAAAGGGCGATGTAGTCGTCACATTATACCTGCGAGCTGGCTGAGTTCAGTCACTCTGGCTCTGAGAGTCTCGAGCTCTTTCTTCAGCTCTGGCAGAGATGACAGCTCCTCCTTCAGCTTTGCATTTTCTTTTTCCAGATCTGCTTCACCCTTTTTATCGCCACTTGCTGCTAACGCCTTCAGTGCTGAGTCAAGTTCTTCTTTCTTAGACTGAGAAATATGGTCAAATAGTGACAGTTTATAACGTGGACAAAGCTGTAGGTAAATTAAGGTGCTGCACAAGTTGTTTAACAATTAAAAACATTCATTGAAACATCATAAAACCAATTAAAACTAAATAATTAGCATCAGTGTGACTCCATACTGACCTGAAGTTGAGCCTCTAGCTGAATGATTTGTTGGTTTTCCTGTGTCAGTTTATCCAATAGCTCTTTCATATCCTGTGGATCACTGCTAAGCCCGTCCTGGATTTAAAATCATTGGCACATGAATAGAACACATATTTTTAAAAAATGTCTATTTCTTTATGTTTGTTTTTTAAAATTTTAATATCACATGATCATGTGAAGTAGGAATCTGTGGAAACAGACCTGGCTTTGTTCTCCGTCACTCAGATCGGAGGCGTCAAAGTCACCTGTCAGACAGGAAGACAACGTTTTAGAACGAGTCCTTCCACAGGCCCTTTCACTGACACACAACTGCCATGCTGCCTTTCAAGATGCTCAAGTGAACTTTATGAGCTCAGGCCACTCTCTGCACACCACACCAACTGTTTTTCTTTTCCATTTCATTAATAAGTATGGCATATTTTGCCTTGAACACAGTGTGACTGCATTAGACACATTCCCATTTAATTTAAACCACAGAAAACATTCAGTGAGTCCTTCAAAAATATTATAAGGAGCGTTAAAATTCCGAATGCATGTTATTTGCCTTTTTCTGCTGCTGCAGCATCAACTGTCAGCCCAGATAAGTGCTTGGGCAAGCTATTGAGCATTAGCCAGTGAGGGCAGAAGCTTACACTGCTGCCTTATCTTTAGCTCTGGACCTACCATTATCCAGGTCACTGTGGAAGCCTGTTGACATAGTAGAGCTTAGTCAACAAGATCTGAAAGCAGACATCTAACTATTGCTGACAACAGCAAATAAAGGTGCTTATGTAACTCGTAAATACTGTCATTGTCAAACAGAAACTGTGAAATGATGGAAATTTATGGCAATATTTACTCTAAACTCTTAATGCTGTCTAACACTGCCAAACTCTGATGCTGTGTAGGAAGATCACAGTTTCTTTTCTGACATTTTAACATACAGTGCTGTGCTAAAGTCTTGAGCCAACCCCTCATTTCTTTATGTTTTGATGGGACACAAACATATACCAGAACACGGCATATGAGACAAAAACAGAGCTTGTACAATTCTAAAAAGTCTGAAAGTTGTTTTCTGAAGATTCATCTAAAGAAATGGAAAAAATTATCTGTTTTTTGCATCAGGCTGCTCATAAACACCGTTGTTTTCTTTTCAGTTGTGTGCAGACAAAACACTAGTGCGTCCGTTTATGCTTGAATGATTCATAGGCCAGAGGACTCTGAAAATGGTCAGGAAAACCTGAGAACTATTGCTCAAAAACACTTTCAAGCAAAGTTTAAAGATACAGTGTGGCTCAAGATTTTTGCACAGTTCTATAAATATTATAATTTATGGTATTAAAACATTCACTCTTACTGTTAATGTGCAGCATACAAATTGTAGCCACAATACTGCACTAAATCAAACAATAAAAGCAGAACCAAGCTAGCTACCTTAGTTATGAGAGGAACTGACCTGAGAGAAAGAGGGAACCTAGAAATAGCAAGACCAGAGCACCCACAATGCATTTGTTCAAGGAGAACCATGGCTTTTCCTCCTTCTTCTCAGCCAGCTTGAATTCTACTTCCTCTTCCTCATCCTCCTCGTCTGATGTTCTTGGTCTCTGTGCCTCAAAGGTGGGCACATTTCTCCGCCGCAGTCCATCATCAAAGCTGCCAGTGTCACCCGAGTCATACCTAATGGAAGGCTCTAAGAAAGGAAAAATGTAAGAAGAAAATAAGAAGAAATTCTAAGCATGAGAAAGAAATGGCAAGACAGCAAAGATGTGTCATGTTTTCTGATGTATTTTTGTGACAGATGATGATAATGTGCCTAAACCTAAACCACATGTATTCAACTGTGGGCTGGAGTCACTTCAACAAATCATCTCAACATCTGTGGCATCTTTGTCAGAAGTGAATAATTATGTGCTGGCGACTTCCTCACGCAGAATACCAGACTCTAAGTGAGCAAATGAGCTGCAAAACATAACAGCGTGTAAACAGCATGTGAAAAGTGTCTGACAAAAAAAGCGATTGCTGGTTCTCAGAATGGATGACATTTTCTCACTAAATTACAACAACAGTAATTTCATGCATGGGGGTTTCTTCATTTTCTCAGTGGGGTGTGGGCTCTCCTGTCATACTGATAAATCGCTTTCCAGCTGCTAGCGAGACATAGATAAGAAACATGTTAGCAAATTCTCTCATTTTTCTGCTTTTTCCTATTATAAAGCACCACTTACTTTCCTCAAAAGCTGCAGAGGCAGCTTGGAAAACCTTCTAAGAGCCTCAGAGCCTGGGACCCAGATGCTCATATTTAAAGGCAGGATGCTCACTGTATGTCACTTTACAAATAAGATCAGCTGTAATATTGTTACACAGGTACAACGTTGACTTAAAATGTCATCTTATCTTGGGATTGAGAATAAAAGAGGGTTACTGTGTCAAAATCAAGCTTTAATTTTATTTATACAGCGCCAAATCACAACTACAGTTGCCTTGAGACTCTACAATAATACATACAGAGAAAAACCCAACAGTCATATGACCCCCTATGAGCTAGCACTTTGGCGACAGTGGGAAGGAAAAACTCCCTTTTAACAGGAAGAAACTTCAGACAGAACCAGGCTCAGGGAGGGGCGGGGCCATCTGCCGTGGTTGGGTGAGAGAAGGAAGACAGGATAAAAGACATACTGTGGAAGAGAGACAGAAAGCCACCATATTTTACAGATGGCTGTAAAACACGGTGGAGGCTTTGTGATGGGGCCTCATTTTGGCCAGTAGTGTTGGTAATCTTGTAAAATCTGATGAAATTCTGAACATAGTAAAGATTTTAATTCACCTGCAGTATTCATCTGGAAAATGTCTAATTTGAAACAACTTAATTTTAATCATGACAATGATCTCAAACACGCTACCAGTGAAGTAAACGCATACCTGGATAGAAAAACACAGTGAAACACTATCAGCCATGGATTGGCCTCCCCAGAGCCCGGACCTCACCATTATTGAAGCAGTGTGGGAGAACAGAACAAAAGGCAGACTACATCCAAAGAAGAGCTTTGAATGTCCTTGCGGAGTGCTATTCCTGAAGACCACTTAAAGAAGAACGCTTGCCAAAGAGAGGCTATGGTGAAGATGGTGGTCATATCATATACTGACCTTTAGCCTCGTTAGCATGTTGTATTTTCATTTAATGTTAGTGCATATTTTAAGAAATCACTGCACTTATTTCTTATTTTCCTAGTAGAATATAAAGAAATGAAGACTATACAGTAATGTATATTTCTGACTGCGCACAGAAAGAGGACACAGACGTTCACTAGACTCCAACAACAAATTTTTGCCCTGACTTCAGCCTCCGGTGTACATTTCCTACAGTGTATAAGAAGACCGGTTCCCCAGAAATGAGAAACTTGTGTTGTTTAATTACATTTTCTTATTGTGCTAGTTTTCTTTTTTCTGTTACATCTCTAATTTTATTAATCTTTTGTCCTGCTTGTTGAAAAAAAGATATCTCAACTCTCATCTAAAAGATTTTAAATTTAAGTTTTAGAAAATAAATTTTGCAGGACTCAAAGAATATATCATAGCAGGATCTTCCACACTCTTTGATTTAACTCTTAAAATGAGGTTGCGTGCTTGAAGCTATTTGCATACCATGGCTTTACTGTGGATTTCCAATAACACTGTTTTTGCCATCACTAATAATCTCATGTGAAGATTTTTTTGAAAGAATCCATTTCTACTGAGAAAAAAAAAAAAAATCAAAGAAAAGTAGAATACACAGCCGTGTGTGCCTGGCTGGATTTGGGAATACTGTGCGAGTGCCTTTACATTTACTGAAACGCTTATGTAGGATAATCAAATACCTTCTTCATCGTCTCTCTCATCTTGCCTCACTGGCTCCGATGGCTTTGCAGGCTCATTTTTAATAGCCGCCTCCTCATCTGCCTCAGCTGAACCAACAGTCTCTGGTGCAGGACTTTCATCAGTAGGATGTTCTGTCACCAGGCTCTCGAGGACTGGGCTTTGTGACTCTGTGCTGTCTGGAACAAAGCTGATATCAGCTTCAACATGAGACAGGGGATCCGTGGCTGTAAGGGTCTCAGTGGGGATGTTAACCTCGGGTTCAGCACTGAAGACTTGACTCTCCCCAGGAGGACTCGCAGGAATCAGTCCAACATCAACAGGCTTCTGGAGCTCATGCTCTGCAGAGATGGGCATCTCAGTAATCAGAGGTGCAGAGCAGGACTCCTCGGACTCGAATGGGGGGACTTCAACAGTTGGAATATCCAGTGGAGCCCCCATGTCAATGTTGGTGACAAATGGCATGGCACCTAGGTGCTCATTGTCACTGGGAGAACTGGTTACAATGTCATGGATAACTGGAGGCTGACTCTCCAAATCCAGATCTGGTGGGTCAAGAAGGCTGGGTGGGAGAGGGCTCATACGGGATGGACTAGAAGGGACAGGACCCTCACTGGACTCTGGAGAGGTCTCTTGACACACCTGATGACAAGGACAAACGTGTAACTGACATTTTAATTAACCTGGTGGTTAAACTGTTAAATACTTCAGTGTTGACTGTTCCTGCACAAAATATTTTAAACACGTCTACTAACGAGATGTTTGTTTAGAAATGTCATGAATGAATGAAAAAACACCCTGACTACGATGACTTCATTTGTTGCTCAAAGTGTTAACGAGTAACAGTTCACGTGCAAGAATCGAGAAAGTAATTCTCTGTGTACAATTTATTAAACTTCTTTTTGCATAACAATGATCACTAATATAACTTGCTGGCTGTTATTTTCTATTTTATTTTTTGATTACGTGCAGCGACTTTTACATGTTATTGAGGTCATTTCCCTGAAAACAGTATCGTTTACAGTATTTCTCTTTCATTAAGTGATGCTGCCCAGGATTACTTTGACAATTTTATTAACCCTTTAAATGATATTAAATGAGCATGACAGTAAGACTGAAGCAGTTGTAACTTTTTTAAAGTCTGTTTTGAAGAAAAATAAGAGCCACATATGAGGATATTTGTTTAACCCTCATGTCTTCCTTTAAGGGGTAAACATTTAAGATAGAAAGGTGGTCATGTGCCTGTGGTTTTAAAATATGAGTGATGAAGTCATGCTATGTTTTCTTTACCAGGAAGAGACGGTTAGATAATGCAGCTTAAGTTTTAATGTCATACTGTACAAAGTAAACAGTTAATTAATCACTTCTAGACGTCTTCGGGCCTTCTTAATACATTAAACTCCTACTAATGTGCTGCTGGTGCAAGCTGATGAACGTTCATTTACATGCAAGTCTATCAAAGCTGTCAGCTGCATATTGGGGTAGATGCTGTGTGATTGTTGAGTTTTCAAAGCAACAGAAAGATTGAGGAGTTAAGCTGTTGTTCATATAGAGTATGGGCCAAATTCTGTGTGTGGACTTATATACTTATATTTGCCCATGGATATTTTGGTGCCCACTATAGACTGAAGCAGAAGAGAAAATTCACTGGTAGAAATATGAATAACACTGGATGTTTATTTTTATTTTTACTGTGTAAACAGGAATTATTATAACCATCTGTTCCTTCACTTTGTTGTGCTAATCAGATTTGTAGTGAAAGGATATTACAGGTAACGCCAGTAGTTACTACTGGATTTCGGGTGGCAGTGTATGTGTACGAATTAGGTGCAGTCATACGAAAAAGACTACAGACAGATTACCTGAGCTTACAGCAGAAACAGGTGCTACAGTTGTAGACCTGCTATATCAGAAGACCTGATTTATGAGTTATTGAGACTGTGTACCAGTCCTTGGTAGTTTGAAGTCAAAAGAAACAATCAGAGGTAAATATTTGAAGAAAATACTTACAAAAATAGTCAGAATACATGGAGTAGGCATGAGTGTATAGTCCTGCTGGACTTATGCTCATGTTAGCGTGGAGGCAGTGTTGGGGAGTAACGGAATACATGTACCACCGTTACGTATTTAAAATACAAAATATGAGTAACTGTATTCCGTTAGTTACCGTTTAAAAAGGTCGTATTTAGAATACAGTTACTTTGTTGAAATAAATGGATTACACGGCGGTACTTTCCTGTTTCATATTGTGGCGGGTCAGGCCTGTTTGGGTTTTGTTTGACAGCTACGTTCTGTTCAAGCGGCAGCGTTAGGTTGCCATGGTTACAGGGTGACGCTCTCTCTCTGCGCGTTTCCTGGGTGAGAGAGGCCTTTGTTGTTGTTGTGCTAAGCTAATAGGCAGAATGCTACAGGTATAGCTCTAAAGAATGTAGCATCATAGGCAGTGTAGTCCGTGCTGCAGAGAGAATGGACTGCCATACACGTTATGTGTCTGTGAGCGAGGGAGGGAGAAAAAGGAAAAGTACAGCTGTCATCGAGCAAAAACGGGAGCTGGAAGCATGTAAATATAATAATAACCACTGCAGCCAAGAAGAGTGCCTGACGAGCCCAGTTGTAAGTAAGCTATTAAGACTCGACTGTACACCGTGTTCGTGTTTTCCTCCGAAAACAATAAGTTCCGTTGGAGCAGCCTTTCAATGCCTCTCTCTGTCTCTCGCTAGCAAAGTTGACCCAGACAACAAAGTAAAGCTAGTTTTCGGCTACGAGCCCGACACAGAACCCACCGTATTAGCCAGAGGTCCCTTTACTACGGTTCGGAGCCGCGGACCTTCAGTAACAGTAATAAATCACAGCAATAGTACATTCATGTAGTTGTAAACAGCATGATAATATATTAAGTAATCCAAAGTATTCAGAATACGTTACTCTCATTGAGTAACGTAACGGAATACGTTACAGAATACATTTTGGGGCATGTATTCTGTATTCTGTAATGGAATACATTTTAAAAGTAACCTTCCCAACACTGCGTGGAGGGCAATGGGAACGCAGACAAAATTGCAAAGTAAGAGTTGAAATTAGAGGCTAACATAATGAAAAGCTCTATTTGGAAATAGGGAGGCAAAGCTTAAGCTTTTTTTAATATAATTCAGAGATCTTGCATAAGCTTTATGAGACGAAGCTCTATTTCTCTTAAATGGTGGATCGGATTGAAAAATTCCCAAGGTTTAAGCTTGAAACCTGTTAGGTGAAATGTGACGATGTTAAGAGAAGAAAGGCATGATATTTATTTATAGAGAGCTTGGGGTTTTAAATCATAGATCACTTCCAAAGACCTCCTCACACAAACAATTTGAATCCAGGAAGCGCTCCTACTTAAAATATTTTTGCAGATGTGTCCCCCCCCCCCCCCTTAAATCTATCCTGATGTGCAAAAATACCCTGAGGTTACACACTGTGGTAAAGTAGGTGGAGCTGCACCTTCTGAGCAGCTATGAAACTCAGAAAAGAGGATGATATTCTGGCTCTCAGCTGTGATCTGTCAAGCAGCAATACATTTGGCACAGTTTTAAGTCTAAATATGATGTGATTGAATTTTTGTCTTCTTATTGAACTGCTGCGTAGTTACTAACCTGGTGGCCTTCTTCAGATAGGACAGTTTCTATGGGGATACCAACGAGTTTGAACTCCACAGCAGCTCCTGAAATAACACCGACACAATGCAAAAACAAAGATGTAGAACCCAAGAAAAGGTCAAAGCTTTAGACACCAGGCAGATATGTTGACTTGTCAGTACCTGCCACCTCCTCTGAGAGACTGGGGACATCTCCCAGGCTCTCTGTGCCATCATCCACGGGCCCGACATTCTCAATGGCAGCTTCCTGTTGAGTGAGAAGACCTAATGAGAACCAGCTGGTAAAAATTTACACCTGTAGCCATAACCTTGACATTTAGAGTAGCATTCACACTCACCAATGATTACAACTGGCACTGCTTATCAATTAATTATGGAGTCAGATTTTCCTGTAATGATCTTGAAATACTTTATAACAAAAGCTACAAATCACAGTCAAACTACTGTCTGATGAGCTTTTACACATTCTCCAACCCAAACTGACAAAACAATATCCATGCAGCTGTCATGGGTTTTCTATCCTAACAAACGAGGCTGGGTAAAATATTATCACCTCTCAGCGTAACACAAGGTTTTCCTAAAACCACAGCAGCCTTACTACAGGCCAAGTCATGCATGCACACTGAGCTAATACACACACACACACACACACACACACACACACACACACACACACACACACACACACACACACACACACACACACACACACACACACACACACACACACACACACACAAAAAACTGTGAAGTTGAGTACTGTATGGGATACAAGTTGTTGATATAAAAGCTGAAGTAAAAGCCAGTTATATATAGTTCCGGAAGCAATTAAACAGTAATGACTTCAATAAAAAAAATACATTTTACATTCAGTACTTCTGTTTTGAGTGCCACCTCTTAGCTGCTGTTAAACCTCAGTGTGGTCCCTGTGAGTGGGAATTCAGTTTCTGATATTTAATGATTAACAGAAATTTGTGATTGAAACCACCGCAGCTTTTCTTTCATGACTCAAAAACCCTGGTGCTGGATATCACACCGACTGACTGCAGTTGCCTCTCTGCCACTGAGAATGACAACGGTTCACAGCAAAGTGCAAGCACATGTGTGTCACTAAATCTGAGGTGCAACATACCAGAAAGACTCAGTTCAGTGAGACTACAATATTATCTTAGTTGGCAGTGTATACTGGGATATTTGCTTGCTATAAATACCTTGTGCTGGTCAGATAGCCAAGTGGCATAAAAAGCTATTCCAGAGTGGTACATTATTGGATAAAGTATGAGAACTGCTAGAATAGTATAAATAAAGCATAGATAAAAGGCCAAAGTGAAATAAATCCTATTTTCATCTGAACTGTGAACATTATCTGCCTGATGAGGCACAATTTGGCGCTCTGCAAACATTCACCAGGATGTTTCCCACTTTAAGCAGCTCTGGGCTGCAGGTTAGGACAAGACAAATTATAAATGAACCAGTATTCATGGAGCAGGATAATAATCATGGTGCTCCAAATGATACCCAGACTTTCCTTAGCTATGCTCATCTCGTCTTACCTCCGGGGAGAGGAGGGTCCAGCTGTTGGTGGAGGAGCCTGTGCTGCCTGTGCTGTTGCTGCTGTCAGACATCGCCCCCGTCAGGCTTAACTTGGCACAGCACACAGGTCAGATTGAGCTTTAAAAATCCTGCATATGACGACAAAAACAACGTGTCTTCAGCGAGCACGCCTAATGCACACATGTGAGCCTCATTATCAAGATGCAATAACCCGACTACAACGTGTTCAGGTGCATAAGGCGCAGTTTAGAACATTAAAAAAATGCACAAACTCGATGAGCCGTGTGTGATTTTATGCAGCATTCGCATGGAATTTTTTTTAAAACTACGGTAAAAGAGGGCAGAATCGCGCAGTTGTGGTACAGTTAAAACCTTGCAAACGCAAACGGGATAAAGAGCAGATTGTCGCTGATTCAAGTTATGTAACGGAGGAATCCATAATACTGCGCAGTGAAACAAAGGCTTCAGTCAGTGCAGAAAACAAGAATCTCCTGACTGCATTCATCGCTACTGCTATTTCCAGCCAGCCATTCATTCAAATCCATTCATCCAGTCAATCTGTGCAGCAGTTAAATGCCCAAAAATGGTCAAGCGCCCCCCCGCCCCCCAAACTGTACGGGTACTTCATTGATCCAAGCGTGCAAATAAAGGTCAATACTCACTTATCGGCAACGCTAGCGCGCGCTAAGGTTCTGATTTGCTCATATAAGAGGTAAATGCTGGGCGGCTGTGGTTGTTGTAGCAACCAAATTCAAGGTTCACTCATGATGGTAAACAAAGGATGGTTGGCTGAATTTCCCACTCCCACTCTTCCGCGTTCTCACTCAGGCCCAGCTGTTAAGCAGGCTGCCCCCGACACGAGCTCGGCTCCATCACCGCGAACGCGAACAAGACGTTTATTTACCCCGCGTGCTCACACTTGAGTCGCTCGGCGTTTTCCACTTCAAAGCCCTTTGCTTTTGTTTTGTTTTGTTTAGCACGAGCACAGCTCCTCTCCTCTGAACTTGGGAACTTCGGGAATTCCAAGTAGCGTCACGTCGACCAACGTGTCTCACATCCAATGGGATTTCACCAAAGCCGCGGGAGCACCCGCCCCCGAATCATGGCTGAACCAATCGGATAAAAGTGTCGCGTCAGAAAGCGACGTGCATCCCAGCTTGATTGACGCACGCAGGTGAAAGTGGCAGGTGATGGTCCCGGCTCTTTCTCCTTGGTTTATAATAATACAAGTTCATGTGTGATCCCACAAGATACACACACATATACAGGAGCCACCAGTCGCTCACTGACACGTCTGCTGAACTATATTTGTACGGGACTTGCCAGAGTGGACAACCCCTTTCCCACTATTGCTCCAATGTGGGCATTCATTTCATCATCTGATCCCTTCTCCTCTAAAATTAGTCATTTAAGTGTTTTCTCTGGGATAAGCACTTTCCTTTTTACACCTCTGTACTCTTAAATCAAACAACAACAATCACATAACTACATAACTGATTGTTGGGGAGAAATGGTATCTTTCTTATATATATCTTTCTCTTGTAGGGTGTTGAAAGGTAAAGATTAGGCCTGCTCATGTTTACTCTGGTGGTCTATCCCCAGAGGTAAATGTACACATACAGTGGTGTGAAAAGGTATTTGCCCTCCTTCCTTCTTCTTTTTTGTCATACTTACATGTTTCAGATCATCAAAAAAAAAAAAAAAATCAGAGAAAAATAACACTAGTAAATACAAAATGCTGTTTTTTAAGGCAAAAAGTTATCCAAACCTACCTGGCCCTGTGTGATAAAGGAATTGCATTAATAACCAGTTATTAGGTTTAGGGAGCAATTCTTTATTTCACATAGGGCTAGGTTCAGATAGCTTTTTTCCCCTTAATATTTGAAGTCATTATTTAAATGCAGCATTTTTTATTTGCTCAGGTTATCTTTGTCTAATATTACAATTTGTTTGATGATTTAAACATTTAAGTGTGACAAATAAGAGGGAAAATCAGGAAATAGGGAAACACTTTTGCATAAAGATGGATCTCTTAGATTTTATTTATATTGTGCATACTGTAATGCACATTACCAACAAAAGTAATCCCAGGACTCTTACATTGCAATATAACAACCTCGCCTTACAATATTAAAGACAAAAAAACATTCATTTGTGCAAGCAAATGAGGACAGCGCATTGGGAGAGAAACCTTCATTACTAACAGGAAGAAATCTTGCACAGAACAAAGCTCGGGGAGGGTGGCCATCTGACAGTGGGGTGAGAAAAGAAGAGCACAAAGCCACTGCAAACAATATAACAATAAATACTCTGCAGGCTTGGGGGATAAGAGAACATTCAGCTCAGGATGCAGAAAAACACAGAGAGGACAATGGACAAACTACGGGAAAGAGAGGGCACAAAGATAATAACGTGATGGTGGCATATATTAATAACTGGAGAGTGAAAGAGAGAAAAGCAGAGGATTGCTTAGTATAATGGGCAGCCAGGGTGTATAGCAGCATAAATAAGGGGTGGCTCAGGGTCACATGATCTGTCCCTGATGTGAGCTTGATTAAAAAGGAAAGTTTTAAGCCCCTAAGTAAGAGGGACTTAAGCCCAAGAATCCTCACAGAAGTACTGCAGGCCAAGCTAAAGTGAGCTAGAAAAACTTGGTGAGATTTCAGGGCAAATGTCAGTTTAGAATTTATTTAGAAGTAAAAAATTAAGAGATTTTAGATACACATGTAGGGTGTTGAAAATGCCCATAGGTGTGGAAATGATAACATTAGACTATAAATTATAGGCTGGTTAACTATAACTAATGTTGCTACATACATGAATAATCTCTGAGGTCTTCCTCTTTCTGGCAGCTCCATATTCAGTAACTTTGCCCAATATATCCACTATCCCTCCTCTGAATATCTCCAAACCATCTCATCCTTGCCTCTCTAACCTTCATTCTCGATGCTATTCTTTCTTCACATATCAATCTTCTCCCACTACACGTTCTTCACCTCTATTGTGCAAGTCTATTGTTTTGGACGGTTGATCCCAAAGTATGTAAAAGTCATCCACCTTTACTACCTGCAGACCTCCACCTCTCCAGGCTCTCTTCCACATGCTTCCAGCTATCACTACAGATCACAGTGTTATCTGTTTAATTATATATATATATATATATATATATATATATATATATATATATATATATATATATATATAAAACTACTACTACTGCTGCTGCTACTACTACTACTACTAATAAAAAAAATACAGAAACTTGTATAATATAAACTCTTATAAAATAAAAACTAAGATACAATGAGAAAATGCATGGAAACGAACTGAAGTGAAACGGTTTGAAATGTTAAAAATTTAGAGCTAAAATAAGAAAAATAGACCTCGTTGACGTCACCTTTCTCTCAATTAAATAAAACAGTGTCAAAAACTATAATAGACTTAAAACTTTCTCACGATATCCCCGCTAAAAACGATTATAAGCTCAGTCTGGGACTGGTTATGTAATCACACCAAAGCATGTCAGGACAGAATTGTGGTCGAACTTTGGACTGAAATGGAATGTTAGTTTTTTTGTTTTTTGTTTTTTTCCCACAGATTTTTCCACCCTGATGACGAATTAGGAAATCAAAGAAGTTACGTTAATGTCCTGCGACAGATAGAAGTAACCAATAGCAGACGAGTTTTTCCGTCGTATTGACCAATAGGACGAGGCGAGGTGTATTTGAACGGCGAAAAGCGGGCTCGCACACATTCGAGAGGGAAACAAAGAGAGAGCAAACAATTCGTCGCTGTCGGAAGCGAACTAACTGGAATAGTTGGCTTTTTAAAAATCTCTGGGAAAGTTTGTTAATTAGAAAAAACAAAACAAAAGGTAAGTTCTTAAACTTAACTATTCGTATTGGGCATTGACAACAACACATATTTTGATTTTAAGACGATAAATACGCACACCTGTTTTAAAGTCTTGTCGACCTAGCTTGAATGGCTATAGCATAGCTACACTCATGTAGCCTTCTTTTAGCTTCTTGCCTTTTTCTCTAATTGTGACTGTTAATGTTTAAAACACATTTCCCACAGGGTACCACCATGTCTCACAAACAGATCTACTACTCTGACAAATATGACGACGACAAATACGAGTACAGGTACGTAAGACATGCTTTTACGACATGCAGTTAAATTAAGTTTTATTAAGATGACTCTTAGCAGAAAATGGCTTCAGCTCATTACACGACACATGAGTATTTTTTTAAATGCCCAACACAACTGCGTTGAGAATGTAATACTACCTTTTTTCCCCGCAGGCATGTAATGCTACCCAAAGAGCTTGCTAAGCGTGTTCCCAAAACCCATCTTATGTCGGAGACCGAGTGGAGAAACCTTGGTGTCCAACAGAGTCAAGGATGGGTGCATTACATGATTCACCAACCAGGTAATAACTGACAGCGTCATGATTTTAAATATTGGTTTGGTAGTTTGTGCTTGCGGGTGGGTGTATGGTGGTGTAGCTTGTTGATCATATTGAACTGAAACTTGAGACAAGCTGTAATAGTTCATGGTGATCATTTTGCAGCAAAGGCCAACTCAAAATTAGACTAAAACTGCAGCTGATCACTTTGACTACTGTTTTTCTCACTCTGTGATGTTACCTTTAACTAAAGCTCTGAGAATGACCAGGTGGTGTAGTAGTGTATTGACCAATCAGTAGTCTAAAACAAGGAATTTAATTTTACAGAATAATTTAACATTTAAATAAACTAATTTAAAACCTACGTTTCTGCAGTTGAGGTGATGCCGACTAGATGTCATTGCTACTGGATTTTGTGGCCCAAATAAAAAAAAAAATCCGTCTGGCACGCCCTATTTTTAATTAAGAGTTACAAGAGATGTGTTTGCCCCCCCCCTCCCAAGACTCAAATTGCTACTTTCCACAAGATAATGAACCTTTCTTGGTGTTCCTCCTCCAGAGCCACACATCTTGCTGTTCCGACGCCCTCTGCCCAACCCAAAATCATAAAGGAGATTCTCTGGGTCCTTCAGGGACATCAGTCTACCATGTCGCATATCAACTCATCACCATGCTCTGATTGCCATGTCGGCTGATTATGCTGGACCTGGAGAAGGACTGCTGCATTTATGAACAGTGATTATGGAATGGATTGTGTCGAAGGAAAAAACTATGACCCGCCTATTTGGGGAAAAGACTTCTGCATGTGTTAAGAGCAACACGACGTTTTCCAGAAACCTTCAATTCAGCTTAAACTGTCCTTTTTGACTTAACCTGCCCATCTTGTGAACATGCTTGGATTTTTCCAGCTTTTTAGAACGATTGCTGTAAGATGTGGGGAGTGAAACTTGATCAACCATTTGAGTTATTCTAAGTGCTTTCTGGGTTCAGCTCTAGCAGAATAGTTGGATCCTAAATTGAGTGGGACTTTGACGCCACAAATCAAGGTTTCAAAGTCTCATGTTGCTGCTTGGTTAAAATGACACTGTAGACTGGCATTTAATGACATTTTGCCATATGCAGATGAGGGAAAGCCTGCATTTGAGTTGGATAGATGCTAGTCTTGACCCAGTTTTCTCAAGCATGTATATTAGTTCTGGCTTAATGTCTGGGTCTATACCAACGAGCTGCTCAGTATTTATGAAATGTTTTGCCCTTTCTGAAATAAATGTAATCTTTTAAATCTTAGTGTGGACTTGTGTTTTGATAGTGGCAAAGTGGCTGGTTTACTGATCTCAAAAATGCAGCATGAACCTGAATGAGGTTGGTGGGGGGAAATCTTTACAACATGGAGTTTTGTGACATTTTCAGCTCGAGCAGAGTTGAATTCAATAAATCTATTTTGGTGTCAGTTTATGTGAGGAAACACATCTGTATGAAGCACTCAATGGCTTATCTTGAAATTCACAATTGCTACAGGAAGAAGCAACAAGATATTTGGAGCTCATAACTGGAAACCTACCAATTAACTGACTTTTGCACCATAGTATGCAAATCTTAATACTTGAACTCCATCAGATCCTGGAAAAAACATCTCCATGAACAACTTATTGCATTGGTTGAAGCACTGAATGAGTGATGCATTTGATAAGGTTTTTACTGCATAGGGAGTTTTGATGTTTCCCCAAAAGGCAAATAACCCATGCAAAATGATTGCAAAGAAACAGCAACTCTATCTTCTCCAAATATGTATATAATGTCAGTGACTTCCAGCTGACATCCACCTACACATCAACTGCAGGCTGATCAATCACACTTAATGTTGTGGAAGTTATCCCCCAGAGGCCCATTCTGAACCAGGTTAGCCTCTATAATCCTGATAAATTGACATGGTTCTGCTGTGTGGGCTAAAATAATCCGATAACACACTGATGCCTGTAGCATTAAAATTTTTTATTCAGGATGCATATTACCTTGCCAAAATTTGGTCTCATCTATAGTTAGTAGCAGTCATTATGCAAGTGGGTTTTTTTGGTTTTTTTTTTTTTTTTTTTTTTTTTTTTTTTTTAAATGCCATCTTTTCAGTTTGTATAGTTTGTCTCCCCCCAAAGCCTTGGACCCAAGACTGACTTAATGTGCTGCTCAAATAAGTGCGAATTATAGGTGCTTTCAAATTAGCAAATGTACACTTTTTTTTTTTTAAAAGCTTGCCTTATTGCCTTACCTGTCGTACTGTAGTGTGGCAAGCCCCGCTAGATTAAAGTGTGATCTCACAAAATAGACTTGTGTGCCAGACAGCTGACTTGTGGCATTATGGTGCACAGTTGGTGTTCTTCCAGTGGCAGTCATACAGCATCTGTTGTCTGACACTGTGACTAGACTCTCATTTTTCTTATTAGTTGCTTACAAACCACCACCAGTTCCTGCCGCTTAATGTGCAGCATGTGTCTCATCTACGAGTTGCTTTCTCTGGGAGTGTTTTCCTGAACGTGCATGTTGTTACGATGGCGTACTTACATAAAGGGAGAGACGGGCACAATGTTTGCCACACATTTAGCAGTTATGCTCTGTGTAAAAGGTTAATGGATTATTGTTGTACTAGGGGTTTTAACCACAGGGATCAAAACCAGAAATGAGGCTGAATAATTCAGAGGACTTGTTTTGCAAGTTATTTATGAACCAACTTTAGCTGCTTGAGTTTAGAGACAAAAAAGCCTTGATAGGGTGAGTGGTGTAAGACTTGCTTCACTAGAGCAAGAATGTTGTAGCTTCAAGATCTGAAGAGAGGCTTAAACCTGCATTCTTCCCAATGGCCTTCAGCGTTTAAAAAAAAAAAAAGTGAGAATGTAATGAAATTAATGAGGTGATGTCCCTTTTGTTTTATTGATCTGTGACCTCAGTAAATGCTTTCCTGAAATGTTTGTGGTGTAAATCGGTAGTTTAAAGTCTTATTTAATACAACATGGTGTTCATTTTATATATTATAGCACCTGTTGGGGTCAAAAAGGAAAATTGTGCTGCGTTCAGAAGTTGGATGTCAGTAGTAGCAGTGAGGAAAATGTTACAAGATAGAGCCTACTTGGTACTCTTTGTATGGTTTAGTGAATCACAAATACATGATGGTGGAGGTACAGATTACATGTTCTACAGTTTTACTATTTTTTTTTTTTTATACACTCCTCCTCTCTTGGATAGGAAAGACGTGGTTGGTGTGGCTTCTCTGACTTTACGAGCAGGAAGTGGACTTGAAGGGACGTTCCAGCTCAAATTTGGGAAGTCAGGATGTCTGACTTTGTCTTTCAAATGGAACACATTTGAAATTGAAAAAAATGGTATACTTTGCTACGTGACTAAAAAGTCACTAGCCCATGACAGTGGAGTATCCTTCAGTTTCTCTGCCCCTCATTTGTCATGTCTTTGTTTCAAACAAGCAGATGGCAACAGCAAAAATACTGAGTTTGATACTTGACAGCAGAATTTTAATAGGTCCATTTGTCAAATAGCCTAACTAGTACTTTTTCTCTCCCTTAATCTGATGATTATTATTTTTTGATCATTTGATCTCTAAAGTGTCAGATTCTGAGAAACTATAAACAGACTTTCAAAGAATAATGCTACAATGATGCTATCAAGAAACTGGAGAAATATAAGCTTGCTTACTGCATTGCTGACTTTAAAAAAAAGTAAATTTTTGTTTGCCTAAAACTTTAGCTCTACTAACTGTGTACACAATTAGAATCACTGTGCATCTAAAATCAGATCCCTTCAGCTTTAACATTTCCAGGTTAGAAAAAACAGCTGTTGTGAAAACTTCAGGAGGGATGTTGCGTGAAGTTGAAAGAGGTCATGGAAAGGTGGATGAAATCAGAGCAGGTTAAAAATGAATTTTCCCTCTTAACTTAAGAGTTCGGTTGAGTTTCCTACAATGCAACAATGTTCAGTTTTACAGATTTCTCACTGACGAAGACATCTGGCATCCTATATGAAAATATGGATGTATGAAAATATAAGTAAATCACAGACCGAGCCAATGACAGGTATTTACCACTAGTATTCTATTAAATGACAGTTTTTCATATTTACCATAGAAATTGTTGGTCCATAACAACAATTTGTGTGTGTGTGTGTGTGTGTGTGTGAATTAACCGAACTTTTCGGGTTTTAATTACAAGACAATGTCCAGGTGATTACTGAGGGAAACACTTGACAGTTGTTTTTAATATAGTACAGTGAAAAGTCTTGCGTCACACTTCATTTCTTTGTATTTTGCCAGGGAAAGTGAGACACGAGATTTATTGAAACATAAATGGAACTACAGTAAGTAATCTTCAGGAATACTTCTACAGGCTTCTTAGAGGACAATTAAAGCTCTTCCTTGGATACGGGCTGCCTTTTTTCTGCTCTGTCATGGTTATCCCACACTTCTTCAATAATGTTGAGCTCTTGGCTCTGGGAGGCCAGTCTATGACTGATAGTGTTCCAGTGTGTGTTTTTCTATCCAGGTGTGCATTTACTGCACTGGCTGTATCTTCGGAACAATTGTCATGCTGAAAAATGAAACTACAGATAGCATTGCACGTGCTGATACAAATTAGCACTTTTCTCTGTGCATAATGTTTTTGTCAATTTTAACCAGATCATGGACACTGCTGGCTGAAATGGAGCACTAAACCATGACCGAACCTCCATCGTGTTCTAAAGATGGCTATAGACACTGTTGTACCTCTCTCTTGACCTCTGCACATATTGAGAATCATTTGAACCAAATTTTGGATTTTAAATTCATCACTTCCTGAGAGCTGCTTTTACTTATTCACAGTTCATTTCTTGTGTATTTTGGCATAGTTCAGCCAAACATTTTCCCTAATTTCTTAAAGACATGGCTTTCAGATACTAGTCATCTCCTGTAGATTGTTTTGTAGGCCTGCCTCTTATCCTTTTTTCCTCCGCTTATCTGAAAGAAAGTTGTGTTTTCACCAAAGTCTGGCTCATTGGAAGCAAAACGAGGGGTTTTACTTATTGCACAATGCTGTAGGTTATTAGGAAACACTCTGATTCACTGGTGTGGTCCACTTAAGGTCAAATTGAGCTGCACATGATAAAATATTGACACCCCTGGTTTTGGCAGTCAAAAATCGATCATTTCTGAGAAAAAAGAAATGTAAATAACAGGTGTTTACCATCCGCACCAGATGCCTTAAGCTGAATGGTTTTAGTCACAAAGTGATGGACTCATTCACAGAGAAACAAATGAAAAAGAACCCCCTCATCAAATACAGCATTGTGTCAAAATGTTTTTGCAACCATCCACAAAATCATAGTTGCACACTTTGGACTGTGGGGGGCAGTGCAACACAGGTATAAAGCAGAGGGGCTCATTTACATTAATTCAGCAGGTATCTTGCATATATTCTGCAATGAACACAGAAAATAAACACAAATGTCTGACTCAGTGTTATATTAGAATTAATCTGCATCTTATGTTTGCATGAATCACATTTTTAAAACCATCTCTGAACTGTAGGCTTGTAGTGTCTCTGTGGTTAAAAGCAAACATGTTAGTGTGCAGGTCCCCGACGCATGCAGACTAACAGTGGGTGAAAGCAGCTCATGGCAACAATCGCGCACTGTGGGTAGAAACTATACAACTTTGGAAGTCAGAGGTAATGGAGGAAAGAAAATGTTTCTTGAATTACAGCGAAATGTCTCACAGTTTCTGTGAAATGTTTTACAGGTAATAACTAGGATATGATGGCCAGCAATCTGTGCCTCCTGCTGAGATTCAGAGACGTGTAGTGGGCAGAATAAGACGTTTGGCGCCTTAAGGTGGGAAAAAAAACCTTGACTCTGGGCCAGATATCTATGAATCATGCTGAAAATTGGTTCCTGTGGAATCTTAAAGGTAAATGGTAACCTACACTATACTCTCAAAATAAAATGGTGAACCAGCTTATGAGGCCGACGACCTTTTCACTGAAACTCGACCAGTCAGCACCTTATAATATTATTACTAAAATAACTGTGGTCATTTTTAGAGGAGGAGATTATTTCACCCTGACTTCAAGTCCAGGAAGGAAACACGGAGCGAATGAAAGCTGAAATTAGAGCTTCAAACATCGATAATTTTCATTATTGAGTAAGCTTCAGATTCTCCTCACATATAATTCATGAATAATTTGCTTTAGGAAATGTCAAACAAACACTTGTGTTCAGATTTTTCTGTTTCTCTGACTACCCATCCTAAAACCCAAAGATGCTGCATATGGTCTAATTCAAATTCAAAAACTGGCACTCAGTATTTTTTTCCTTGAAATTAATTTAGAAATGATTACTAAAGCAGTTTTAGATTTCATGCAATCTAGCTTGGGTCGTGCGATGGCTGAAACCAATTTCACCTGACATTAGGCGAGAGGTGGTTGTTACTCCATCACAGAGGTAGAGAAGGACAACTATTCACCATTAGTAAAGACTTTGATCCTATGGAAGTCAATGAGAAAACTGTTTTCTCTATTGACCTCTACTGATGAGTTTTTGATCTAGTCACTCGTTTTGGAACAGATTGAATAAAAAATGAAGTCTATTATGTAAAACAGTGTTATCTGTGGTATGAAAGTGCACGCTTATTAGCTAACAACTGATCCCAGGCAGAACCGCTTTTGTTCTGCCTGGTTTTTTGAAACCAGGATGGTAAAAATGCAAATGCTCATTTAAAGGCTTTAAGACGGGACTTCAGAAAGCAATACCTGACATCATGGCAGCTACATTTTATGTCAAGATTATTTGTTAATACCAAACTGTAGGAAGGACCTGTATTGACACATCTGGTTGCATTCCTGGGTGTTTGAGCTGCTAATCTATTCTTTACATCACTTCTGGTTCTCACGCTGTCAAACTTAAATCTGTTGTCATCGCTCTGACCCAGTCGCCACCTTATCCACCTTCTATGAGCTAATCAGCTTCTGTCTTGTGTGCTTAAAATCTCACTGCCTTTCAGTCATTATGCCTTTCAGACTTTCAATCATGCCACCCACCTCCTCTCCATCACAAATAGAAGTCCTTGTCTAAGTCTCCACCTGCTTCACCTCTGCCACCACCAGCGTGTAGACCAGAGATGTCAAACTCTTTTTACATAGAGGGCTACATACAGTCCACTTAAAGTGAAAATCCACTTGTGTGAAGGCGTTTAACTACACACATTTCAACAGCACCCCTCAGTTTTTCTACATGATAAATGTGTAAAATTACAGAAAAAGTTGTGGAAGCTCACGGCCCGACTCTCCCACATTTATCAAACAAAGTTTTTGTTGATTAATGTAAACTTTCTCTTTTTTTAACCTAAATTTCCGAAGTCAATAGTAAAAAACAGGAATTTTTCTCTTTAACTATTTAATAGTTTATTACTTAATTACTTTATTATAGTATGAATGTCTGTGGGGACCTCTTCATGAACAAAAATAGCTAAAAAAATACAGTTAAAGTCCCAACATTTATGGCCTGCAATCATATTTTCCAAAGCCTTCCAGGGGGTTGAATTGGAGTCTTTGCCGGGCCGATTCTGGCCCACGGGCCTTATGCTTGACACTAGGGATGCACCGATACCGATACTGGTATCGGGTATCGGGGCCGATACTGTAAAATGTGTGTGTACTCATACTCGTAAAAGTTAACCGATACCATGAACCGATACTAACTTATTTCATTAATCAGAGGGTGGCTTGTCATTTCTGTTGTAGTTTTTTAGATTGGCCACTAGGGGGACATCCCGCGCTAAACAGGCACAGGGTTTGGCGAGTGAGACTGGCGGCTCCAGATAAAAAAGAGAAACTGGAGGCTGCTGTAGCTAGACTAAACAAAATGTCAGCAGTGTGGACCGGAACAGCCAACTTTAACTCAGGTTTTGGAAAAGCGATGAAAAATGTCAAGAGAAAATCCACGGGCAGTTAAAATAACAGAGGCTCTGACTCATTTTATCACTCTGGATGACCAGCCAATGCCGGTCGTGGAAAATCAGGGAGATAATGGTGCCAAAACTTTCTGAAGAGGTAAAGACAAGCAGTGTGTGCGCGATGTCAGTTCTTGGTTTAACGGCACAGTGAACTGATGATCCACGGGCAGATGAGGAGTTTGTTCGTCAATGCCGAATACTTAAGTTATTTTGTTTGTTTGTTTACAGTATGGACACTCTGCAATAATTTAAAAGTTTATTTTATTCTCAAACCTAATTTGTATTTATTTTATTCCAAACAGAAGTGTTTATTTATTATTCTGAAAGCTCAAGACAGTGCCAATAGTTCAGTGATATTTTGTTAAATTACAATGTGGACACTCTGCAATAATTTAACAGAAGTGCTTATTTTTCACTTGAAATTTTTTTGTGGTCATTTTTATTAAGATTTTATTTTTTATCGGCAGAGAATAAAATAAAACCTGTCTTCCAATTCATTGTATTTGTGTGTGTGTGTGGTAGAAGTATTGGTTTTTGTACTCGGTATCGGCAAGTACTCAGATCCAAATATCGGTATCGTATCGGTTTGAAAAAATTGGTGTCGTTGCATCCCTACTTGACACCCCTGGTCTAGACTCTGGATCCTGTCCTGCCATCAATAAACTTAATCAGATTAAAATAATAGTTTAAAATAGCTTAAATATGTAATAATAATAATAATAATTACAACATAAATATTATAAATTAATATAGGAATTAAAATAGTATAATTAAAACAGTGTATTCAATAAATCATGCTCAGTTCCTTCACATGATTTCTCATTATTGCAACTTTCTATGGGAGAGCTTGGAGAAAATTCAAGCTGTTGTAGGGAGAAATTAGAAACTCCAGACAGAGGCCCCCACCCAACCTGAATCTTGGTAAATGGCTTGTATTTGTATAGCACTTTACTTAGTCCCTGAGGACTCCAAAGCGCTTTACACTACATTTAGCCATTCACACACACTGGTGATGCTACATTGTAGCCACAGCTGCCCTGGGGCGCACTAACAGAGGCGAGACTGCTGGACACTGGTGCCACCGGACCCTCTGACCACCACCAGTAGGCAACGTGTGAAGTGTCTTGCTGAAGGACACAATGACCGAGACTGTCCGAGCCGGGGCTCGAACCGGCAACCTTCCGATTACAAGACGAACTGCCAACTCTTGAGCCACGATCGCCCATGGATCTTCTCATGTATCTTCTCTTTGCCTCTTTACTACTCATGATAAAACACAAGGCTTCCTTCCAATTCTCAGAAAATCTTTTAAACTAACAACTGCTGAACTGACCGTATCTGTACCATTAGTTACAAGAAAATTAAGCATGTCTGACACGTTTCCCATTTGTACAAAAATCGCCATTGCCCGATGATAAATTGCATTTTCCCTTTTGCATCTTTCCTTTTCAGTCTAAATGTAGAAAATGAACAAAACACAGGAAGCCTTGGGTGAATATCTTACTTTTAAAACTTCTATAACTCAGTGTAAAGATAATTATATTTTACTTTGGTCTAGTAACCCCAACAGTAATATAAACACAGGGCTGAAACAACCTATTTCTACAAAGCAAACTTATCTCAGTGTTGTGTATCAGTGCTGCGCTGATCCAGCATTTTAAACAGAGCAATTTTTAGTTAAATTCTAACCTCATACCCACTGCCAGGATTTTTCCATGGCTCAGATTTGGGCCTTGGGTGACAGCATAATAAGTATTGTTCCATTGTTCCATGTACAGTTGGCCGTTGGTCAGTTTCCTGTTTGACAGCACTTGATGAATTTTCTTGTTATTTCTGTTGTTTTGTTGACCAATATTATTCCTTAGTGGTAAGCCTCAACTATTATTTCAATGGTGGTGATTTTCTTTTGGCTCTGCTAAAAATTCCTCTCTGCAGAAAAACTGTCTGAAAACATTTTTGCTGACCTCCTGACATTTGATGCCTCATCCTCTTGAACGATGCACAGTTGGACTCCATGACCCTGTGACATCACTGTTGGGTGTGTTTATAGGTGCAACAGCTCACCTGGGGCATGTTCAATCTGAAAACGGTGCACAATATTGTTTTTTTGCTTTTTCTGGGTCGAACAACATGTTTCCTTGAAACGGCGCACAATGTGATTTGAGATAAGTTTCTCTTGTGGTGCGTGCGTGCGTACAGGTTCTTACTATCAGGTTGTGGACCAAAATCTGAAATTTACTATACTGGACCAAAATCCAGGTCCCCTTTTCTCACTCAAAATGTGGTTTTCGTGTCAGGGTTACAATTGGGTTATGGTTAGGTTTAGGGTAAGGGTCAGGATTAGGGTATTTTTGATTGTTAGGGTAAGTGGCTAGGGAAAGCATTATGTCAATGGGATGTCCCCACGAGGATAGCAAACCATACGTATGTATGTGTGTGTGTGTGTGTGTGTGTGTGTGTGTGTGTGTGTTTCAGAAGTGCTGGCCAGTCAGGAAAATCTGCTGTACAAATGTTTTTCAGGGGTGATTGCAGTCCTTTCTGCATCCAACTATGTCCATCAGTGACTAACTAGTCTCTTCTGTGATTGATTAGTCATTAGCTAAAGTGGATGCTCATTAGCTAACAACTAGTCAATCACAAGTCCCAGTCAGACTTGCACTTCCTGGTCACATCTGATTTTTTGCAACCAAGATGGTAAAATGGAAACGCCCATTTCAAGGATTCAAAACGTGCTCAGAGTTCAAACATACATTCAAACCTACTGTAGTGAAGGTGCTACTTATCAGTCTGGTGCTAAGTTACTCTTCACAGATAGAGCTTATGTTCACTCAGTCATTAATCTTGTGTTAATTCTGTAAAGACTTGGTTAATTAAACAAGTAAAGCAGTAAAAATGGTATTTCACTTTGGATTGTGATAGCAGTGATTGATTAGAACTGTTACACCATCGTACATACTAGATTAGGACACCAAATCGAAATGCAACATGACAGCAAATATTTCATAAAACAGATGTGTGGCATGGCAGGCAGGATTTAGACTGAGATGAGGGACATGAGGTGGTAATGCACTCAAAATTAACTTTAATGCTGTAGTTCCAATCCAGAGATAACCAAAAATAATGATAGAAAAAACCTCGAACACCAAAAAACCCAGTGGATAAAAGACTCAGGGACAGAATCTGAGTTCCATATCTTTATTATTAAATCACTTCTTACCTCAATTAAAAAAAAAGACAATTTCTGAAAGACCTCAAAAGTGTCAGTAAGTTTAACCAGAAAATTCAACTGAAAAGAATTAAGGTGTAATGGAGGACAGCGAGGTGTGTAGATGTGCTCAGTTAAAGACATGAAAAGAGAACCAGAGGAGGAAAATTTTGAAAACTGCAAGAAAGAAGAAGTTGAGATACAAAGAGACAAAGCTAAACTGGGCAAAAAGGTAAGTCTGCACAGGAGCAGGTGGAAGAGAGACGTGAATGGGAAAGAAATTCAAAAAGGGAGGAATCAGAGAAAGAAAGACATTAGGAGAGCAGAGAAAGAAGGTCAGACAGAGAAATGAAAAGTGCTCTGGCGAGAAGGGATATTTATGTCTGGGTGTCGTCAGCACAGTGGGACACCTCCTGAAAGAAGCCAAGTTTGATACAGAGCGTGAGAGATGAGAGAGCGCTAGTGTTTGAAAGATGGCTGATGGAACAAAGAGCCCAAAATTGCTCCATTAGACTGTCCAGAAAATCATATTCTAAAAATGAAGCATGGAATAATTTATAAGACTAATCTATCAAAGTATACAAAAAAGCCACTTGATTGGAAGTCATTCTAAGGTTAATATTCTGTGAAAAAACAAACCGTCTGTGATAAATTAATCTTTTAATAATACATTTCACAAAATGTATAATTCAGCTAATATGATTTACCGATTTTCCTCAGACTGATTCTGTCAAGGAAAGTGAAAATATAAAAATGATCTCCCAGCCCTAAGACACACAACACGAGACCTTGAGGCTAGAAGGGCAATTCTGTCGAAATGAGTGCTGTAGTGTATATTAAATTAAAGATCCTGGTGGGATTTGTCCAGAGCCAAAGGCACAAAGCTGAGCACATTTTAGAAGACAAAAAGAAATGAAAAAATAACTCGTTTCGGTATGAAAAGAGCATCTGAAAAAACCCTACTGTGAGTTTTTCATATGCCATGTTCTTTTTTCTTTTTAAATGACAATTTTAAAAAAAGGGAACGTCAGTCATGGCGACAGCTTAAGTGTTGCATTATGATATTTAACATTGTTCAGTAATTGTCAAATCTGGATACCTTATTCTGCACTGCTCAAGAAAAATGCAAACAAATATGACAACAGTATCTCGTATGGTGCACGGAATATATTCTGTCACTAATCTACTGAAGCTGAATCAAATGTCAGAGTTTTTTGTCATATGCCGTCAAGCACGGGTCAGAGAAATTTGATGACTTGATACATAGGTCCAGTTTTAACCCTGTGCAAACTAATTAACAGGCTTTTTGTATGGATCCTATTACAGCAGTTGAAGTTAGCTCAAATATATCACAAAGCACACCCTGGATGGACTCCTGCCACTCATTCTCAGGCCAAATCAGAACAACCAATTACCAACATGCATGTGTTTCAATTGAGGAAAGAAACCAGAGCATAAAATCCAAACTTTGGCAGGCAGAACATTAGCAAATTTGTGCCATCCTTCCCAAAATCAAATTTAGATATCTTTTCTGTCATTTTTAAAATGCATTCTTAGTTTTAACCTATTTTTATTTATTGTTTGGTGTGACAGACCAATTCGACACTTGTCTTCCTGTATCTCAAATATAACAGAAGCAAAGAGCAGTCATCTTATGGTGCCTCACAGATAAAATATCTCAGCATTAATCCAAAAATCTCAGGAGCGTTTTTCATAAAAGACATATTTCATATTTGCCAAACACTGCACGGGAGAAGAGTTCCTCTATCTGCAACAAGTGGCTCGTCCTCATGACAGAATGAAAACAGTAATGTTAACCAGCTGCAGTCCTCCTGGGCTGGCAGATGTGGATCAGTATAAAGAAAATGATTTAATTTGCTGTCGGGCTGATTGGGACAAAGGAGTTGGACTTCTGTTAAGTTCCTCCCCTTTTCATGCCATTGAAGCAGAATGAAAACTTGAATAAGATAAATATTTTCCTGTGACTACTGTTATTCTTTAAAATATAGCACATTTTCCAAGGTAAACATATTTTCAAGGGATTTGGTTGGAAGATAACACTTTGTCTGTGGACTCTGTGTCTTCTGTCTCTTTGTGTAACCTCCGACTGATTCTACAATGTTGAAATGATGGCTCTGTTGGAGCCTTTGTTTGCAGTGCTCTTTGTTCTCCTTGTTGCTGAAGGCAACTCTTTATGGCTCCTCATGACTGCTTTTGTGACCAATAATATACTTTTCTGATGGTAGTGCATATAAGTATAAATGTTATAATCACTGACAGCCTTTACCCAGAACCGCATGGCTGTTCAGTTTCATACTATCTTTGCTGTTGAGGGTGCCAAACTTGGCCTAAATTTTGCAATTAGTTTGTATAGGGGTTTAAATGTGGCTTAATTGTTTTTATTGAATGCTTCTTCTTCTTCAAAAAAATCCAACTACTGGAAATTGCTGTAAAATGTTAAAGCCTCCACCAATCATCTCCACCAATCACTGCTGCTGTTAAAAGGTCCTCTAATGGAGTCTTCTGGTCAGCCATTGATCTGGCCTGAGAAATGAGTCCATCACCTGGTGATACTGATTTTAAGATGTTTGGTTCCGGGCACTTTTCTGGTTAGCTGTATTGATCTAACCTTGCAGACTGCTCATTAGACATGTTCGCGTAACAGCAATACTATGAATTGGCCTTTTGAAAAGAATAATGAGATTGGCAGGAAGAGTTCTTTCGTAAGCCGACCTGTCGGGATAGCAAGCGTCACACTAAGTTGTATAGCAGAAAAATCAGTAATGCCAGTCGATATGAGTGGCAGGGGTCAAGCTGCCTGTCCTTAAAGTGCTGTACAGTAAACACATAACCCAGCATTTCAAGGTATCATTCTTTCCTCACCATCATTCAGTGGCGGTATTATCCAAGAATATTTTCAGATTATGTCTCTTGAGACTCTGTTGAAAGGGAAAAAGCTCAAAATGAAATCAGCCTTAAACAATGTGGCACTGGCTCGTGTATTTTCAAGAGCTCTTTGTAAGAGGTGAGTTATAAATCAATTTTAGGATAGGCTGAGCGCTTTATCTTGATTTCTAACCTTGGCAGATCCTTTAGGGGTCTTTTAAACATTAGTATATTTCTTGCACTGGCAAGTGGCGGTCGAATCGTCTGACTGCGCTCTTTATGTAGAACAAAGCAGCTCAATCTGAGGTGAATCGGGGACTCACTCATATAAATGAGGCATATTAAGCTGCACCTGTTGATGTGTGGTTTGGAGCAAATGGAGTGCATGCGAGTATGCATGGCATATTGATCTAGCTGGAGGAGAGCTGGAGAGGACTTCCACATGGCCTTGAGGTGTGAGATGCTGTCTGGACCTAGAGACTGCACTATTGATCAGCATGTCGAGTCTTAAGTAGTCGCTCCATTCAGGCCCCTTGACAGTAACCACTTCCAAAATGACAGTAATCAATGGAAATGGTTAAATGACCCTCCACACAACTCAAATATTATGAATTGCCTTTGCAACAGTGGATTTATCTTTGTGGATGGTGGGGTACTGTCTGACTTATTGACCACTCGTGAGGCTACTTATCCTCCCTCAGGGTAGACACTGTGTCAAGCTGGGGCTTAGTGTTTATGAACTATACCCACAGTGAGTCAGCAGATGTTTACTTCTTTTCCCTTGCTGCTGCAAAATACCCTCTTTGCATGATAGATAGACAATATAGGAGCCATTTCCCCCTTTGCACTGCTCACTGCTTGTAATCCAAACACATTTGAGTGTGATGGTTGTCAAATGGTGGCGGGTAATCAGACAGACAAAAATGAATAATGCATCACAATATGTCTGTTATCACAGTGTTGATTATTGTCAGAATGAACCAAAGTACTGTTGTTGAAGGGAAAAGATGTTCAGCGCAGCTCTTTCACTTTGTCCGAAGGCAAATACTGTATACACATCTTCATCCTCCCCTATACAGTTCGAATTTAATGTGGCACTACACCCAAAAGTTATAAAACGCTAGAACTGCAGTTGTCAGTTCCTTCCCCATAAAGTGTAAGCTCAAGAGGCAAGAAGGTAGTTGAGTCGTCTATCACTTCGCTTTGCCCCAGTAGTGCAGACACATTGACAAACAGTATAACACAGACAATTGAGATTAATACAACCGCAGAGACATACAGAAAGCTCTGGACAACTACGTTCCAGTGATCAAGCACGGAGAGGAGATATACAAAGGATGTGCACAATGAAAAAGTTACAAAATTAAAAAGATAAATAAATAAAAAGAGCAAAAGTGGCAAATGGGTGCAAAGAAAATGCCCTAATTTGCTTCAAAAGGACGTGGAATTTCGTAAGTGCTTTGCTGATTTGTGTGAATCATTACAGCGAGAAGCCAGTTTAGGGAGGAGGTCTTCCCACATCAGCGAGAGTGAAAAAGACGGAGTGAAAGCGTGAGAAACTGATTGTAAAAATGGCAGCAGCATTAAGCCACTAAATTGTGGCATGAAACAGAAAATGACATTTTATTGAGAATTTAGCAATTAGTTAAAAAACAAACAAAACAAAAACAGTCCACACTCGATTGCCTTATAAAAGTGAATTGCACTCCATGAGTAAGTGCTATAGCAATGTGAAAGCCACTGGAAAGAATGGACATGTATGATAAAGTAATACAAGTGTCCAAGGCATGCATGTAAAAACTGTAATCTTTTCTGAAAAGAGTCTGACATTTGCGCTCCGCTATTGCAATTTTTCAGAGCGTTACATGATGACAAGCCCTCTCCATTTTTATCTGAGCCTTAATGCTTTTAGCCCCACTTTCTGAATTAGCTGTCAGCCACTGTGGTCTCCTTCTCAATGCTTCTTTGGAGCTCAAATGACTGTATTACGCTCTACCTTTAAAGATAATTGCTTAATTGGGGTCTTTTCATATGCTGTCGGTAGCAGAGGACCTGAGAAAGGCTCTGATAACTCTGTAATTATGCGGCTACAGCAGATATTCACATTTGTAGCAAAGCTGTGAAGAATGAGCTGACAGCCTCATGCTCTCTCCACATCCACTTTCCCTCTTTGGACTTTGAGATGCAGCGAGAAAAAAAAAAATTGCAGGGCATTTATCAGTGCAAATGCACAAGTATTTTTGTGAGGACTCACGGGTGTATCTCAGTGTATGAATGAGACGTCTGAGGATGTCTGAATCTAGCTGGGCTGCAGGTAAGTATGGGGAAATTCTTTAGCTCTGCTTTTATTCCTTGTGCACTGCCACTGTCTCCTCTTTGAAAGGTGGGAGAACACAATCACACAGTACATCTTCTTCCTCCTAGTGCAGCTCTTGGATACAAAGTGTCAGATGAAGTCTATTTGTGTAAGATGCTTTGAGGAGGAGCATCACATGCGTGGCGGCAGCTTTCACCTGAGCCTTTTTCCAAAGGCTTTGCTGTCAATATGACTTTACCTGTAGAGAGTAGAAGAGATGTACTGCGGTGGGGAGGGAGTAGGCTGAGAGGTAAATACAGTTATGGTCTGAGGTAAATAACAGCTGGGTGTCAGAGGGAAGAAGTGGGAGCCAGAGTGGGAAGGAGGGAGGGCAGGGCGGTGGGAGCAAAGAGGACTGGGACGCTGGAAGAGGAGGAGGGGTGAAGATTAGTTTTGGTCCGGTAACGACAGATCATAAAAACACGAAGGGGAGGAAGGAGGAGATGAAAAGGAGAGAAGAGGGGAGGATTAGTGCCACTTCAGGAATGACAGAACATGGGTGAGTGAGAGAAAGAGGAGTGGGATGGGAGATGGGAGGAATCCTGGGAGTTTGGTTAGGATTAGTTTTGCTTCAGAGGCTGGGGATTGGATGAGGGAGAGAGAGTTGGGTGATCTGGTTGGCGTCATGAAAACAAAACCTCTTATCAATCAATTGTTGACAAAGTGAGACCCAGAGCAATCTCTCTCATTTCCTACTCTCACAGCCCTCTGGGATGTGTCTATCTATTGAACGTCACCTGCAGCACAGTTTATAACTAATGATGCAGCAGTTAATAAAAGATTTGAACTGCAGTGTCTATACTTGAAAAAATTACCTAAAAATATTGCTAACTTTGTAATCACTTTTGGTACACTAAAAAAAATAATCATACATATCCACTACTGAGTTAAATGCTACTCACATGGTGATCCCTTAACTCCTTCTCTGCTGCTTCTGTAGGTTGACATTTTTGGCTTTTAGTCATTTTTCTTGGCAACCTTTTGGACTGATTGCTGTGAAATTTTAAGGCACTCCCAGAAGATGAATCACAGTGACTTTGGTGATTCCCGCTCACTGAGAAGAAAAGATGGACCTGGCCACCATGACCTCATTCACTGGTTTGTGCAGCCTCAAGCTGATTATTTCATCCATGGCTGTCTTAGCTCTTTTGAAACAAGATGCTAAACCGTGGCTCTCACTGTAAAATCGAGGGCTTATATAGAGAGTTTTCATTAACAAGGTATGCTAGCCCTCAAGCAAACCCTGCTTTATCATCCCGTTGGTCACTAAAGGTGGCCATAATGTATAAAATAAACACCGTGTTGAATTTAATATGTTTTAAAAAAGTACACAACACCTGTGCTGTTTAGGCCTGTAAACTGGTTTACCAGCCCCCAAAACCAGAAAAATGTGTATTTGTCGACCGACTGGAAGTAGTTGCTTGAAGTTACTGGCAGCCACTCTGAAACTGACTGCTAAAATCACATTGATGCAAACTTAGAGATCAGTCACCTTCGCTAAACACCCATTCCCAGGAGAAACTGTATTCTGTGACTGGTTAGGGAGTGATTACTGGAGGCTGCTGGCAGCTACTAGCATGGATTTTTTCACAAAGAGTACAAATTACTGCACTAAAAATGTATTCATGCTTGCTTTGGTCATTAGCAGGTTTCCACAGTTATTAGTGGTTAGCAAAGAAGACAACAATCCCAAACATGCTGCAAATGCAGTAGAAGCATACTGTACATGGATGGAAAAACAGACACTGCATTGGCCTCCCCAGAGTACAAACCACAACATTGTTGAAGCACTGTGGGATCATCTTGACAGAGAACATCCAAAGAATAGCTTTGAATGTCCTTCAAGAACTTTTCCTGCATATTAAAAGAAATTACAAGAAAGCTTCCTGAGAGAGTTCAGGTTGTGTTGAAGAATAAATGTGGTAATACTAAATACTGACTCTTAAGCTTGTTAGAATTGTAAAACTTCTGTCTCATATACTGTATGTTTGCTTGTTTCAATAAATTGCTGTATTTATTTTCCATTTTCATCCCCAAAAAATAAAGAAATGAGTGGCGACACAAGCCTTTTGCATGGTACTGTAGTCAATGTTAGGATCTCCAAGTATTTCACAAAGAATGTGGGACAAGCTACATCTCTATAAACATTTGCTTTATTTTGCAGCTGTTACTAAAATAATAATCATTCTGCATATGCAGATCTATCTTTTATTCTTGAAGTCTTTACACCCATGCTGGCAGCCAGTGTCATGCATTAATGTTGTGTCTGCTTATGGAAGCTACGGGTAAACAAAGTGCGGATTAGTGCGAATAATAGTGCATTTAGATTTCTATTTTTTTGGGGGGATTCCTAAAAATCACAAGTAATTACTCAGAACAGTCCAAAAACAAGAAACTAGTTTACAGCACATGAGTCAGAAAAAGCCTCTACAGCTGTTCCTTTTGCAGTTGGCAGGAATCTCTCGTTGCTCCTATTTTGCCTTGGAAATGAAAGATTTGCTTGTGATATATTTTTTCCTTTTATTGAGGATGTCAAGAGAGTTTTTAACATAGAAATAGTGCTCAACTGGGTGTTGTTTCCTGTGATAGAGGGTAAGAAAATGATGCAAGAAACCATTTGTGGTGTCTGAAGTTTTCTTCAAAGTTGTGTGGATATGAGGGGGAAAAAAAGGAAAGGGAAAAAAAGGAGCACTAACTAGCTCCCTGGTTGTTACATGAGTGTGCATTGCTGCCAAAAAAAGAACAAATATATGTGCTTAAAGGGAATAAACACCACGACTGGATCATATCTTTGACTAATTGAGTTTCTTGGATGAAACTCATTATGTGAAAATATGGCAACAACAGATGTCCTCCTTTTTTGTATGCCAACATTTATGTGCAGAGACAACAAACGCTTTGCCAAGCCAGGTGAACGGTTCTAAAAAGCCGCATATATTCCTCGTGAAGTTCCCTGACGAGCAGGGGTGAAAAAGAAAAATGGAAACTGAGGGAGAAAATAGGAGAACATCCAGTAACTATGACTGGCCCATTAACAGGGTTGGTTGTCAGTGTCAGCGGGCTCAGCTGTGGACAGCGGGCAACAGTAGTTCTGGAGGAACATTGTTAAAAAGGAGCAGCACTGTCAGATCTGGACATTCTCCTAAAGTGTACATGAGGTCACAGGGTGCATGGTTAACACTAGCAGAAGAGAATAACAAGTCCACTGCTTTGTACAGATTGACTCTGAAGACTGTCCCAATGTGAATATCAAACCTCCACCGTGACAAATAGGCAAAGAGGGTGAGGGATGAAGGGCCGGGGGAGAGTTGTGAAAAGAGAGAAGCACCAGTGAATTGATGGAAAGAGGTTGCTGTGAGTGGAGGAGGAAGGCAGGGTGGGAGAACGGGAGCAGGAGGAGGCGAGGCAGATGGAGAGAGGTGACAGTGCAGAGAGAGAGGAAGAAAGAGAGGAAGAAAGAGACAGAAAGGGGGAAGGATTGTGTTTAATTAGCGGCCCTGGAGAGTGTCTTGGTTGAGCCAAGAAGGAGCATGGGATGTTCTCTAATTGGCCTTGCTTTGTGGAGAGGGAGGGAAGGAGGAAAAAGCAAGAAGCACAGATAAGACAGGCACAAGAGGGAGGAGAAGAGAAGCGGGAGAAACGACTGGACTTTCGTCTGGTAGATATGTAACCTTATTTACTGTATTCACTACAACTTATGTAAGTTTACTTTACTCATGCTGAGTACTTTGGCGATGAAAGAACATTTGTCACAGCTGCCGGTGTCACACAGATACAAAGTAATAGAGAGATGGGTCTGTCACTCCTGACTTATCACATTTTCAGAGGATGCCCGAAAATCACATTCAAATGCAGTTAAAATTTTACATTTTTAACGCTGTCAGTGGGGTTAAATGTTGTTTAAAGTGTGGTCATAACCTCTCAGTGTCCAATATAGAGGTGGCCGGTGTGTTTAAATGTACACCCCAAAGTACACCTTGTGCTACATCTCTGGAACATCTGCAGCTGCTGATAGGTAAGTTGGAATGACCCATTCTGTATAACGTTTTAAACAGTTATCTTAATAGTAATGTGTTGAAATGATAATATAAAAACTGCAACATTTTTATTCATATTAAACAAACTGCTGGTTGGAGGATTATCCCCCCCCCCGCTTTTAGTCTCCATAGGCCAGGCTTCAGTAAAGTAACCAGTTACTTTCAGGATATCAGGCAAGCATGTAGTGATCTTCTTTTTTAGTTCCTATCTGCTGTTGCTTAATGAACAGTAACTGGTACAGTAGAACCGATAGTCTGATGCAAGCCCTAAGAGACGAGACAGTCTCAGAGCAGTTCTTGAAATACTTTTTGAGGTTAGTTTTAGGTTATATAACTGCTCAGTTATGATGTAGTGGTTCAAATATAGTGGTGCAGCATTCCACACATTTGGCTTAAAGGAGCTGCCTGGCTATGGAAAACCAAGGCACCAAGCTCACAGTGCATAGTTTTTGTGCTGATTTTAATGCCAGATGGTTTGGAGCTCTGCAGTGTGATGGTGACTGTTACGCATTTGCACTCGGCGACCTTGCTCTTTAATTTTACAAGGCTGAGTGGCTGTGGTTCCTAAACACTTTCACTGTGCAGTGATACCACTCACAGCTGATCGTGGAATACGTATACAGGAGGGAAGACATTTTTGCATTTGGCTTTTTGCATCAGTAGCACCATGACCATGTAGTGTAATTACTACACACAAAAAAGCGTAATTTATGACAATGTACATAAAAACTAGAATTTTTATCACTAGTTCAGGTTTTGTCATGTTACCTGTATGTTAAATAATAAACATAATTACAGAGCTTTTGTGCTATCTTACATTCAGGAATATGTTATATTAAATAAAGGTTGATATTTTATTTCTACTTATATTTCTCATTTACAGAAGTTATGCTTTTACCAGCATGGTCTGTTTAGCTGCATTAAAGATAAATATGGAAGGAAAACTGCAGTTTTTGTTTTTCACCTGTCATACAGTTAGGTCCATATATATTTGGACAATGACAAAATCTTTGCAATGTTGACTCTGTACAACATACCAGTAGATTTTAGATGAGTTAAGATGTCACATATAATTTTAAGGATTTAATGGTTGATCTAATTCATGGGTGTTACCAAATGCTGTGTTTATTTCTTTGAGATTGAGCTTCTAGGCCTTTTGGGTTGAGATCAGATGAGTAACTTAGCCACTGAAGCCATTTCTTTCCTTGAGAAGCTCTTTTTCAGTATGCTTTGGGTCATTATCCATTTGCACATGTGTGGCACACTGTCATACATGTCCATAATAAGAGAAAAGGCCTCACATGGCCATGAAACTGCTTGTCAGTCAATTGTCCAATTACCTTTGAGCATCTGGGAACAGGGGCTATGTGTAAAAATGGCTATAATTCCTAAACAGTTAATGCAATACTTTTGTGAGATGCCACTGAGACCTACTTGTTTGTTTAATTTGACTTCCGTTGTAGTTGTGTTATTGTCCATATACTTATGAACTGACAGTATATCTTAAAAGTTGTTCCTGTGTTTCATCCGTGCTAACTTTTCACCTTTTACCTCTTTCCATAGTTGCGAAGAAATGAGGACTTATACAAAAGACTGCATAGCAAGCAACAAGAGCCTCCTTTTTAAATGACTAATTTTAAATACTTGCCTTGGGCTGAAAGTGAACTCTGAAAGTGATGGAAACACCATTTAGTTATCTGTCTTTAAGGGGAATTGCATTTGGCTTTTGGATGGAATGGATGGTCTATTTACCTGAACTGGCATTAACCAACAATTAAAGACGAGCCAGAGGCCAACTAGACCAAATGCCCGAGATTTCAAAGTGTAATGGCTTGTGGATGTACGTGAAGGAGTGCAATGTGTGCCTTAATAAGATTAAAGTCGAGGCTGAACCAAAGTTTCAAATGAATAAGTGGATAAATAAATGAAACGAGTGTCACATCTCACAGCAGTGTTTTTGTCAATTAGCCACAGCTGGAGGCTTTGTCATCGAGCAGCATTGTATTTCTTACCATTTCATTTTGGCAATTAGGATCGGCACTTGTTTGCTATTAGCTCGTGAACACAAACCGAGAGTGTGAGTTGCCCCTGATGTTACTCTCTAATGCAGTTAGGTATAATGTTTGCTTCTGCCAGCTACTTTCGATGTTTTACTTTATTTTTTTTGTAAAACTGTTGCTGTTGTTTGCACCACTGCAGGCTGAATGTCTTGAATAAAAGTGACCATGAGACTGGAATGGCCACATTAAGAGGAAATAAACCAGAATGACCATTTAGTATATTCAAGGTACATATTTTACACAATATCTCAATCAATTTTAATAAGAAGGATATTTTTCAAGCACAAAGAGACACTTATAAAAAAATGCTTTCCCTGCCTGCACCGAGATCCCACCTTAACCACAACCAACACCTCCGGGATGGATGACAGTGCAAACTAGGCATCATCGCCTTGTTGCTAAACATCAGTGGCCAACATCACAAATTTTGGTAGGTAGAACAATGTAACATGAACATCACAGGAAAACCGATTTCCTCACGTATTGACATTTCACAGTAATACGTGCGTGTTCCTCTGATGTAAAGGGTCAAGGAGAAACTTGGTTGCCATGACACGCAACAAAGTGGAGAGGAGCAAAAGCTCAGAGGACATGAATAAGGGAGCAGGAGAGATGGATGAGAGGAGTGGGGAGAGGCAGGAGTCAGACAGAGATGGATGGAGTGAAGAGTCTGGCTGTACAGGGGCACTGCTATGAAGAGAGAGACAATACACAGATGCACAGAGGAGATCTGGGAGAGGCTTTGAAAAAAATGACAAGTCAAGAAGTTGGGGAAGGTGGGATAATGAGCAGAGATGTAGAGGAGAAAGTATGTGTTTGTGTGCAAATTGGAGGGGGACCAAAGCCAAGAGGGACATGGAGAAAAAGGGGAAGCTTATTGCAGAGAGCCTAGGAAGGAAGGAAAGAAATGTTCACACAGAAATGGAAAAACATTGACAATAATCGAAACAGAGAGCAGGGAGAAACATACTGAGAATCTTTAAGGAGAAGGGACAGACCAAAACCAAATCGGGCCAGCTCAGCATGTTCGTCTTCATTCACTCCATTTAGGATAGTGGCATTATTCTAACCATAGCCCCAGTCAATACCTATGACAGCATATTGGTGATCAATCAAAGTCCCAAGACAGAATTGATTGTGCTCAGTCAAATGTGACATAAACAAGGCCTTGGGATCGATATGATGTTAGTATATTTAGTCCCAGACAAACATGCTGTATCTCAATTAACTGCTCATTTTGCTAGTGTATACTTTGATGAAGGAGTCATTTGTGCACACCTAAAGCAGGGAAGAGTGAAAGATGATGTGACAAATAAACCAGCGGGTTGCACAAGATGTAATAGCACTGTTTTATTGTTAAAATCTGAGATTTATCTATAATTTTATTCTATTTCATTTATTCAGACAAGAATAATGTGTCTTTTCATGTTCACAAGCCCCAAAAAAAGAGAGAAAATTGCCACAGAGCTATAATATAGAGTTGCAAAACATATACATTAAAGTATTAAGTGAGTGTCTTCCCGAGGAGAAAATCAGCAGAAAAGCAGAAGCCGTGGAGTTTTTCCTCTGCCAAGTTAATAACAGCATAACGCAGCAAAACAATCAGATAGAGAAGGGCAACAAGAGCTGCCTTAATTATACGTAGGGGCTAATTATGCTAGATTGAAGTCATGCTTGCTGCACAAATGTCACTATATAATGAGAGAAAATGGAGCCAGGGTCAGGGGGAAGGCACATGGGGCTACGGACCACACATCTAGACACAGGGGTCACACCAGATCCAAATACAGATATAAAATCTTCATTAAAGCTCAGATAATTGTTAAAGCACGGATGTAAATGAAGCCTGAAAATCAAATCCCCTCAATGCTTGGCTCAGTCTAATGGAGAAACGAGTGGCTGCAATACATGGTTAGAGCCACACTGCCTCACATTAAGGATAACCCCTGCTAACCCTGTGTACCCGCTACACCTGCAATTAAACGATAATGCCTTTGGGAGAGAAAACTAGAGAGAGGCTGCCGCTCAAAGCACAGATGCTTCTATCACAGCTAAATGATACTCTCTCTGACCTCGCACGCAACTAGCAGAGGCGCTCTGGGAGCTTTCCGAGCCGTAATGCACCATTATGATATTGAACTGCCGATAGCTTCCACCTTCCTCCCGCCACCACCCCCGCTGACCTCCACGCAAGCCAAATATATCCCTCTTTCCTCCAGTACCATTCAATTCAGTGCTAAGGCATCGAACAGGAGAGCAGTGAGACACAGCAGAGAGGCTAAATTGACCAGGTTACTGAGACTAATTGGTCCAATCGTGAATAACTGGATCATTAAGGTGTGCAAGGAGATAACGAAGGATAGTGCAAAGAAAAATGTGAAGTCATTGCATGCAAATCCCAAGCAGAGTCAATTCACACATGGCATTATATGGACACATTTATGCATGCGTCTGTGTAGCTCAATAAGCACACACTTGGAGCACATGCTTCCAATAATTGAGATCGTTAAGGGCACAGCTCAATGCGCATAATGAGTTGTTTTGTTAAAGGGTCATTTTAACCAAATTGCAAATACCCATTTTTCCAATTAACTACTAGAAATACCTGGACATGCATGTATTTGTTATATTCTTCCAGGTTCTTGTAATTTATATCTCTGAAGATTGATTCCACCCAATTTCTACCAAACCAACAGACCATATGCAGCCCAATCCTGTCTCCTAGAAAGTATACTTAATGCTAAATTATGGCATGTAACATATAGCACAATAATGGAAACATATCGTTTTTATGTATTGATAATGTGTCAGTACAAAGAGAGGCATGAAAAACAATACTGGTGAAATAAAGTTGAACGAAAACAGTTTTATCGGGGAAAATAAACAAGAGCTTGGTGCCAGACGAAAAGTTTGAGAAGCATTGTTATAAGGGAACAAGATGTGAAGCTAGATAATGACGAGGGATAAACTGTAATAAAAACAAGACTGTCTTCAAACTACAAATTAATTCAAACTTTTTTCTGCACTCTTTGATGCAGTGTAAAAACACAAATCTGTCTTATAGTGATTCAGTTAATACCCCAAATGTAAAAAAAAGAGGCATTTATAGTTTAGTTACAGCCTTTTTGTTAACATCTGTTCCAATCTACCGTCTGTAGTTGTTTATGGTAATTTGCAAGTAAATTAGAGCAGGTTTATTAGGTGCCACAGGACTCATTACCATATTTTCTAAACTTCCATCTTTGTTGTTTGGTAATGATCACGCGGTATCCTGTAACAGAATGGGTACCTGTTAATTAAAATCATGCCGAAATAATTTGGATGTGTCTACTATGCTACCCTCTGTTGCCTAATTTCACAGCGTGTTTCCTTCCTCCTATGTGTACGTTTAGGTATTTATATTAACGCATTATTGGCACATTTATTTACACTGTAAAACGCGTATAACTATAGGTTGACGGCTACAATCAATAGCCTAGACCTTTGGGATAGACATAATGCCTTATGTCTAAGATTATTTTTCATTAACATAATTAGGAAACAGCAAACATCATTAAAGCAAAATCAGTAAAAATCTCATGGCAGTTATTTAAATGTTTCTCAACCACATCCAGCTTTAAAATGCACCATCCTTTAATTATAGCTAAAAAATGCTCCATCCTTTTTTGGTTACGTCAAGAAACAAATTAAAGAACGGATTAGGGGATATTAAAAAACTCAAAAGGCACTTTTTTTCTTTTAACTTGAGGCAGTAATTCTCATTGAGTTTTAGAAAAGTCAACTCTTATACTAATGTAGTATGTGCAATGCTCAATATGCCCACCCTGCAGGGAGCCCAGTACTTTACACAACCACTGTCCATTAGAATAAGGATATAAGAACGGGGATATAGCACTTTGTTGCCAGGGAACAATTTCTTCTTTAATAAAGAAAGGCATCGTTACTACCCACAATTGTTTCTCTGGATTGTCTGTACCACGACAATTCTTTGTCAAGAGTTTCCAGCCAGCTAAAAATAAAATTCAACAGATTGATCTGCACAGCTAAAACTCCATGGCTACAGGTATGAGGGAAAATGTTAGCTGGCCCTTTATTTGAACATAAATGTGGCTGTTGTGTTCTTACAAGTCTTACTTTCAGCCAGTTAAGAATTATTAAAACGGATATTTAGGGAGCGTAATAGCTGCAAGTGGAAGGAAGTTTTTCCTCGTGCTGAAGGCCTCCATCGCTTCATCGCGCCTTCACTCCACAAACCATCCCTCCATCACAGAGTGAGCGGGGGGAACGGACAGCATCGCCTGAAGCCAACGGAGCAGTAGAGCGAGCAAAGGAGAGGGAGAGAAAGTGCAGAACAGAAAAGAAAGGGTGCGGGGGCAGAGGGAGGCCGAGTCAGGTGTGGAAGAATGAAATATAGGAAGACGGAGCATGGGCGCATGCGAGAGACCCACATGCTACCTGGTGAAGTTGTCCTTTCTTCTGGTTATCCTCCATCACCCTGGCTGTGTTTTCGTCATCCCTGCGACTCTCTTCATGGCCCTTTGGCTCCATGACCCCTGTGTCGACTGCCATTCCTCAACCCGTCCCTGTCACTCTCGTCCTGGCTCACATGCAGCCCTCACTGGAGGGTCGAATGTCGTCAGCGGAGCTTGAACTGCACACCATTGTTGTAGGACAGAGCAGATCCTGTGACGGACAAAATGTGACAGTTGAGCTGCTGACCTTTGGTCCGGAGACGACAGACAGAAGGTGGCAGCTGGAGCAGCAGTGCCCATGCACACATGGGTAGGCCATACATATACAAACACAGCCAGAAAGATGAAACACACACTTTTGCTTTGGATGAGTTTGGGGAAACGCACAAGGTATCACGATGTAGTACAAAATAGAAATGTGGATGAGAATATGATATATGAGAGTAATAACATTCCAAACTAATCTGATGTTGCAAACCTCTTCCCCAAAAACAATAACAACACTGTCAGCTTTACTTGTGTAGAGTTGAAATGAGGATACATAGAATTATATCATACCCATATAAGTGAGGTCTTCCTCAGTGGATAAACTAGGCCTGCGCAGAATATCCATCAATTCAGAAAGTTCACATTTTCTTATGATACCTTGTTAAAGGACATAACCTCGCTATAATAACAAAAAAATAAACATTTGTTGAATTTTTTTTATTATCGAGAAAAAAAAAGTAATTCTTTCCCCAACAAGCAGAAAAACTATTATTTGGCTTTATTTGCAGAACTTTAAAGGAACAGTAACAAATAACCTGTAACAGAACAGTTATTGGGGCAACCCGTAACAAATCTAATCCGTTTTCACATTTCATATGTACACACCCATCATGTCAATAATTTGTCAATAATGCAAAGACTACAGCAGCTTTGGGATGTGTATAGGCAGTTATGGACAACTGCACTTTTTTCAAGTCCACTTGAAGTCCAGAGGATGTGGAAATGATTCATTGTATTGTAGTGTCTGTGTGAACAAACTGACACAAACTGCAGGTACCGTAAGGTGGAAGTGTGTGAAAGTGGCTGACCCAAATGCAGACTTCTTAGACAAATTTGACAGAAAAAGGGTGCACCTTAATAGAGCAGTGAAAGAAAGTCCAAAATCCAAAGTAAGCTCAGAACAACCAAAATTATAAGAAGAAATATGCAGGGATACATGCAGGGACCACATTAAGACCTACAGGGCAGAAACCCAGTATGACACAACAGAAGACGCAGCAACACTCAGGCTATAAATACACAAGGTAATGAAAAAGTGGAAACAGGAGGGTAATGAGACACAACTGAAACTAATCAAGGTAATGACACACAAGAACTCAAAATGAATGCAAGACACAGGAGACAAATGACTAACAAAATACTAAAAGGAAGTGAGAAGTAATCACTGGAACAGGAAGATGCAGAGACGAGAACTTCATAAAATCAACAAGAAGCACTCAGAGAACGCAAATCTCCGCCAGGGCACCTCACCCTCTGGGCAGAGTTTTCTTTTAAGGGATTCATGTTGCATTTTCTACATATTCATTTTGATTTTTTTGTTCATACTTTCAGAATTTCCGTAGTTGCATAAAAGCAAGTGTAAAATACAAATTTTGCCATTTCCCCCTTTAAACTCATTTAGATTTAAATAAGATACTTGACATAATTTTATTTAACATGCATGTAGTACATGTGTGTAGTACATTCATTTCATGTTAGTAAAAGTAATATGAATGACTAGTAATTAATATCAAGTGAAAACAAATTTTATCCAGTTTTCTAAAAATAATATTTTCTTATTTACAAAGATGTATAAATGTATTCAAATTGTTGTGAATGTAAATGGTTATAACCTGTTACTCTAATGCACATAACACAGTCATGTTAAAAATAATCAGTCAAATAAGTGTATATAGTATTATTTTCACTTTGACCTTGCACCAATCTATTGACCTTGAAGGACAGGTCAGAGGTCAAATGATATTTGATATTTTAAATCCTTATGCAGTACTTTATATATTGTGACAATACAATACAAGTTATAAGGCTTTCTGTCAATTTTTGACCAATGAATTATTAAGTTGATCTTAAAGACCTTGGTGAATCTATGCTAAGTTTTAATGGATTGTTAATAAGACATCACTCTTTTTGAGCTATTGTGTTAACAGACAGAATGGTGACGTTCATGGAAATGCTATGAAAACAAAGCATAACCTATGTTTATGAACATAACCTCCTCAGTGGAAATAATAACACTAAACACACATGAACTAGACACAGTACAATGAAACAGAGGGAGACAGAGTTAAAATAACCTTTCATACAAACAGTAACTGGAACTAAAAACTAAAGAACAGTAAGCAAACTAAGATTCAAACTGCCAATAAATAATAAACAAGAATGTAAAATCCTGGTCTAAGACTCAGGACACATAAAGTATAACACTAGTCTAAGACCTGATAATGATCCTTGAGTGGACTATTATTAACTGTGGTCAGATAAGAATCTGGATATCACATTTGTCCATCTCCAGCCCCACCATGACCCTGATTACCCCTTTTCACACATGTAGTCACTAATTAGCTATATTGCAAGATTACTGATTTCTGATCGGTCATATCAATAAACGATAAACATCAGATGCCAGAAATGCCTAAACAAGTCAGAAATACAATTTAGAGGGTGCCAGTTTAACTCATCTGCTCAACCATCTGACTGAGCAGCGTGGGTTCTTTTCCACTGCAGAGCCCTTTGCTCCATGACTTTCCCAATTTTCTGTCAGGAAAACCTTCACTGTCCAATTAAATAAAAGGCAAAAATGCCAAAAATAATATAAAAAATGCAATTTGTAAAACTAGAAAGAGTGAAGATAATAAAAGTCAAACATACAAGAAATTCCAAACATAACGCCATTTGAAATGTATTTTGAATCACCCATGCGTAGTGTACAGTAATTATATGCCTGTTCCTACAAAATTATTTTCTGCCTTTGGTAAAAGTACACTCGCAGTGCTGGAAAAAAGACGGGACACCCGATGGATAAAAAGCTCAGATCTTAACTCCAGCACTTTCTGTTAAATATCCATTTGTTTTTGCAAATGTCAGTTGGTTTAAACAGGCTGTATAATCCCTGTAGAGTCATGACTCTGGCTCCTCACATAACAGACTGTGCCAACACTGGCTGAATTGAAAATGGAAATTACCAGGATTGGAGGTAAAGGGTTTTCTGTCACAGCCGCGTTATGTGAGTTAAGGTTGAAACGGTCCCTGAGGCATTTTTTCCCCCCTCTGGCAGTCATCTCTTTCCATCAGTTCGCTTTCCTCACTCACTCACTCACTCACTATCTTTCCCTTTATTTTGCCAACCGCATTTCACCTTCATTGCTTCCATCTTTTACAACGCCCCACCTCTGAGTTCAATTCCACGGTCTGGTTCATAATCTGCCTCTTTATCTCTCTTTTTTTCGTGACACACACCATCTACCTCGCTTTCTTTACCCTCGTGCCTAACTCCTTAAAGGCTCTGTTCTTTTTCTTTACGCTTTCTTCTCTTCCTTTTTCTGTCTCCTTGAAAGGGGACAAATTTCTAAGTTTCTCCCCCTCCCTCCACCCCTTCTGACTCTCATGCAGTGTTTGTTTAAGCAGTTTCACAGTCACTGCACCCTGACTGTGCTGAACGAACAAATCCTCACCTCCTTCTGTCTCCGATGGACACACTCTGAATTTTGGCCTATCTCTATTTCTATAGTCATCTCTCTATCTCTTCTACACTTCTTTACATTATCCCCCTACATCCTCCTTAAACGCGTCCTCCTATAGCTCCCTGCTTCTTTAAACGTTCAGATTCAGAGTTTCTCACAAACTTCACAGTTTTATGCTCTCGTTGGAGCTTTTTAGATCTAGGAAGAGATGGCAGCGCAAAACTGGGCCAGAAAGAACGAAGCATAGGCGGGAGAAAATATATCTTTACACTTAGACTGTCTCACAGACATGTAATTGTTAAATAAAAGGAAGAGCTTCCCGGCAGCTCCTAATTATCAAAGGAGATAGATGCCCTCAATGGGCAATTTAATAACCTGGAGAGGGCAGGGACTGTCGTATCTAGCTAATGTTTGAAATGAGCAACATCAAGAAACTGATCTCATTCGTTTTAAGTTCTATATTCAATTTCTTTCCTGGGTTAATAATAGCAGCAAAAGGACATCTGAGTGCCTTAGTAGTCTTGTCTCTTTCATACCTTTAGTTTGCTATGAAATTGTACATATTATACCTTAAATACCAGCTGAGAGGAATTCTTGAAGATTTAAAGCCGGGCACTTTAATCCACAGAAGCTGAACTGATACGTACATTTAACTATGTGCTGTTGAGCTTCAACATGTACGATGCAATCAGATTTTCAAGAAATCTGAGCCATATTTTGCTAATGTATTCATATTCTATAATTATCTCTCATTATTGCAGTTGATATTTGTGAAAAAGAAACAGTGCACGCAAATAATACATTACTGTTTGTAATTTTATCTCACTGATAAGTTTCATATCAGAGCTGTAATTAATCACCGCTAATATTTCCTACCGCAGCGGCTTATCATTTAAGGTTTTAAACTGCTGAAACAAAGAGTACGTTTCACTGCTGAACAGATGCAATGTATTCATCTCTCAGGTTAGCTCTAACTGCAGCTGTTAGAAAATAAATGCACAGAGTTTTTTTTTTTTTTTAAAGCAAGCTGTTTTTTTTCTACTATTGTGTGGAAAAGCTGCAGGTAAACAGATGGCCGCTGCTTTTGATATGATGCTAAACAAAATAGTAGCAGTCCAAAGAGTTATCCTAGAAAAATGCTATTAAACTGCACATAAATGTGAGTCTTTAGAGACAGCGGTGATGTGTTCCTGCTGGAAAATGGTTTGAACCCCAACAGCTAAAACTGCAGCTGCAAAACCACACAGTCGACGTGGTACCTAAATGGCTGTGGTCAGACTTCCAGACTGCATCCACTTCACATATAAAGACCAAAATACAGTACATAGACTCACCAGCCACTTTATCAAGTACACCTTGCCAGTATTGGGTCAGACCCCCTTTTGCTTTCAGAGCTGTCTTAATTCTTCATGGCACAGATTCAACACGGTCCTACAAACATTCCTCAGAGATTTTGGTCTGTGTGACATGATAGTGTCACAGAGTCGCTGCAGATTTCCAGGTGCACCTCCATGATGAGAATCTCCTGTTCCACCATTAAATGCTGAAATGCATCCTGTTGTTGCCAAGTGATTGCTTGATTAAATATGTGTGCTAATAATTATAGGAACAGGTGTGCCTAATAAAGTACCTTATACAAACAGTTTAGGCTGCTGAACCGGTCTAATGGTGTGGGGAATATTTTCTTGGCACGATTTCAGCCCCTTTGTTACGACAGCATACCCATCTTCTGACGGTATCGGGATAATTTGCCCTGTCATAAAGCATCTCAAACTGCCTTCCTGAGCATGAAAATGAGTTCACTGTACTCAAATGGCCTCCACAGTCACCAGATCTCAATTCACAAAGCACTTTTGGGATATGGTGAAATGTGAGATTCACATTATGGATGTTCTGCAGCAACGGTGTTCTGGTATCATGTCAATATGGACTAAAATCTCTGATGAATGTTTCCAGCACCTTGTTGAATCTATGCCACAAAGAATTAAAGCAGTTTGGAAGTCAAAAGGGCTCCAACCTGGTGTTAGCAAGGTGTAACTAGTGAACTGGCCAGTGAGTGTATTTGTTACTGTGATGTCTACTGATGTAAGCATGTTAAACAGTTCTAATATAGCTAATATACTGTAACAACAACTTCAGTCTAACACATGAGGAATAAAACGCAATGCTGCTAAGAGACTGTAATTTTCTCTTATACAGGCTTAAATTCTGAATTCTTGTCAATCATGTTAAATGGCAGGCTGTTACGTTATTATAATGTGAACACAAAGACAGCTGAAGCTCTTGGCAAAGGATGATAGAAGACCAGGATCAATGGAAGAGCCAACTGGCTAGGGATTATTTTGTTTGCCAACCACCGCTATTTTTCTTTGCATTTCACTTATGATGTCCCCTCCAGCGCAATTTGCAATCATGCAATGATGAGGACTGAGGGTGTGGTTTCTGTGAAATTGTCTATATTCTGTAGTAGAAATTTTCTCCAAAGTGCCATAGGAGAAAAAAAAAGCAAGGGTTTCGTTGTTTAGGAGCAACTGCAGAACAAAAAACAGCCCTTTCCAGATTCAAGTACGCAAACCTATGGTTTACTGTACATCTATAAAAAGCAAACCTTTGTAAAAAGCTTCAGAAATAAATGCCAGGTGATTAATGCCCATACAGTACAAGGATTACTACATTCAAATATGCATACTGCTATAAAACCCATCATTCACAGCTTCATTAACAGTTAGGACTCTTTGTCTTTGTAGTTTTTAAAAATTAGTTGTGTTCTTCGGTGCTTTGCCCTAAACACTAATCTGTAGCTCTGTGAGTGTGGGGAACTGTGCCATCGTTGACAGTAATGTATTCTCGCTCTCCCTACGGGCCTTCCTGGACTTAGCTCCCTTCCTTGTCTTTTCCTCTTGGGATTTCCTTGACGTTGTGGGAGCTGAAGCCTGTTGACTACCTCTTCCCCATTTTTTTAATAATATGTTTTTATCCCATGCTGGTTTCTTGTCCTGCCTTTATTAAAGGTTAATGTTTATTTTCTCTCTCTCTCTCTCAAAGACTAAACAAACAGAAATGGAGAAAGTATTAGAGAAAGCCCATGTGGCAGAGAGCCCACATGTTGCAATATATTCTTATAAAACTGAAAACGCAGATTGTGCGCTCTGGACTCGAGTAATGGCTATATTACATTCCCGCTCCAAAAATTGGATTATGTGACAATAGCATGATTTGGATTATGAAAAAGTGGCACAAATTGGATAAGTATTCTGTTTCCTATTAAAGGGAAATATTACTTTTAAGCAAGAGAAAAAAACAACCCGTGCCGTTTCTTTCCACATTTACAGTGGATAATGACAGACTGCAGCATATTCACGCCACAGCTTAATACAGCTCTCGCACATCAGCGTTAAACTAAATCCAGCTGAAAAACACTGTGCATGTGGTTGGTATCTGCAATGATTGGACTGGAGAGACCTTTAAGTTGCCGGTAACGACAAATGTGCAACAACTGTGTCACATTTTCTAACAGCTTTCTGCGGTTCCACATGAAAATCCGCCCACTGCTCTCACAAGCTTTTTACAGGCATCAGTTTGTCAGCTAATGTAGTGGACAAATACACACCTCTGGTTATTTGGTGAGGTACAAGCCATGTATTGTCTGTACTAAATGTTACTATGGTTACAGACCGTAATAAGGCATTATTCATTGGCTAAGGGAGCTAACTGTGTTTACCTGTTCACATGCACAGAGCCCTTATTTCATTCTGTTCCGCTGTGCACCACAAATTGAAATTCACTCTCATTAGCAAAGAGCTTGTCACTCTCAAACACTGGCAACACGAATGTAGCTACAGATGCACAGCCTCAAAATAAAAACAAAAGACAAAAACTGTAGCGCGGTACTGTAAAGTAAATCTTTTTCATCTTTTTGTGAGCCAGTCTTGATGGCATGTCTGTGCCAACAATTTGTAATACGAGCATGCACAAAGACAGGCTGGTGGGTTTTTTAGCTGTGTTAGCTGTAACATGTGTAGAGATGCACAGATGGCCCGTGCATATCCATGCTAACCAAAGAATGAGTGTTTGTAGAGAAAGAAGAGAAATGGTGGTGTCTTTTTCTCTCCTTATTTTCTTCATATTGCCTTCTGTCCCCGTGTTTGTCCTCTAAACTGAATTATTTTCCTGACACACTGATAAGTAACTGCTATCGGAAATGCACACATGCAATTGTGGTCAGAAGTTTAAATGCACTCATCATGGGCATGAATGTCATGGTAATTTTAGACTTTTACATAAATTTAGACATACTACTGTGGCCCTGAGATGCCTAATGGACTTCAACTTGAGAAAAAATCAGCAATAAGAAAAACGCTGCAAAAGCACCCAAAAACACTACAGAAATAGGAAAAACGAAAACAGAAATAGGAAAAAACAGATTTCAAAAAGCACAAGGGAAGTGTTTCTGGGGAGACAATAACCTGACGGACCAGTTGCAGGAACCAAAATATGCTAAGAATTGCGCTGGGAGACACTTAAAAGAAGTGGAGGATCTATCGGTTTTGTGAGGAAAGAAACGATGAGAGGTAAGTGTGTTAGCCTAACTATTAGCCTAAAAAATTCGTCATCAGTATTATATGAACCATGAGATTAAAACACACTTACCTAGCATATTTTGGTTCCTGCAACTGGTCTGTTGGGTTATTGTCTCCCCAGAAACACTTCCCTTGTGGTTTGGAAATCTTTTTTTTTCCTATTTCCATTTCCGTTTTTCTTATTTCCGTTTTTATTTTCCCTATTTCTGTTTTCTTTTTTCTTATTTCAGTTTCTGTTTTTCCTATTTCAGTTTTGTGTGCTTTTGCAGCGTTTTTCTTATTGCTGATGTTTTCTTAAGTTGCAGACGTTTGGCCTCTCAGAGCTACCGTAACTTACTCATTTCAACCATCTAGCTGTTGATTAGAGGGGAAGTTAAAGAATTTGGAGGTATTCCTGCTTCTTCATTATTTCATCCACTTTGTGTAATATAGCAAAACAGCCCCAGAGCATAATGCTATCACCACCACTTGACAGTTGGTGCAGTATTCTTAGGTTTGAAAGCCTCACCTTTACTCCTATAAACATGCTTCTTGTCATTGTGGCCAAATAGCTCAATCTCGTCTTGTCTGATCATGAAACATTTTTTCCAGAAGGCATTTGGCTTGTCAATGTGGGCAACTGTAAATTTCTGTGAAGCTTAAAGGTGTCGATTCTGGAGAAGAGGTTTATTTCTTGGTTGGCACTATCCTGATGCAAAAGGTTTTCAGTTAATTGCAGATTTGAGCTTTGACGTTTTTTCTGTTGCACCTGTTCCCATGCTTATTAGTTTTCTCTTATCTGACTGTGACAGATGGGTATTCTTCCAGACTTTGTCACTGTAGTGACACATGTGAATAACTTGTACTTACATGCAATTGTTTTACAAATTTGCAGTTGTTTAGTAATAGCTCCAAGAGGCCTTATCAGCTTGTGTGAATCTACAATTCTTCTTCTTAGAGCTTCACTGAGCTCCTTGGACTTGAATGAATCCCTGCTATATATATACACACACACCTATGGGGTGTGTACATCTTATTCTTACTTGGCACTTCTTGTGTAAATCTGTTTGGCAGAAGTGTAATCTGGCAGCATAGTTCCTCTATGACGAGTAACATTGAAGCTAATACATTCAGCTGTCTCTACTTCCTGCTCCTTCCCTCACATTGCATTATTGTTGTCTCTCTTTTTCAGCCTACTCTCTGTCTCAATTTGTCTCTCTCATACATACTCCCCCTCCTAATTTCCCCGCTATAGTTTCTCTCTGCTCTTCCTCTGTTGTCCCTCCTGCACTTCCTCTCTTTGCCTGCACAGATGGTTTCAGTGACTCCTCTGAGTCTTAATTATTCCGTCAATTACTGTGGGAAAATGTGCAATTAAAGTGGACAGTTATTTTGCGCTTTGTGGCTCCATATTTATTAGGCTTACACCTGATTTTAGGGGCTCGGGAGTTTTTCGTTGCTTCGTGCCATCTTTTCTGTCACCTCTAGGTTTGAGCGACATCCAGTGGGAATTAGCCCATTTTATTTCCCCAATCTTTTTCTCTTTAGGGATTCCCACTAATGGATGAAACAGTATTATGAGCATGTGGCCTGTGAAGGAGACAACACACTACAAATCACACATGTTTCTGATGTTCCTGAACAGCCTAGTTGAGTGTTTTAAATAAGAACCCATGTCAGCATGTAAACATTTAAGTATTGTTCTTTATAACAGGATCGATTGATTTTCCTGAAGCTTACAGTGTTCATTGTTAGCTTCGCAGTAACCAACAGAGAGTATTTCCCCAAGAATGAGTTTGTCAAATAACACACCGTGGTGCAACCAAACACTTATGTGCTGTGTTAATCCTTCAGAGTAGTGTTCTAACCGAACCTTCGGGTCCGTGACTCTCCCTCTGCTCTTCATTACGAGGCTTTAATCCTGACAGCGACACTTCACATACAGGGCAGCGAGGAGACGCTCGAACAACAGGAGACCTGCTTATTCACCAAAAGCCCAAAGCAAACAGTGGAGCTGCTACGGGTGGGTGATGCTGACAGCCAGTGCACTCTTTGAGGGCTGGAGAGAGGAAGAGACAGTTATACTGAGTGTCGCAATTGTGCGATACACAGGTATATGCAGACCGGTACACAAGTACGACAAGCAGCGGGGCAATATGGATTGGCATGCAGTGTAATGGCTCTCAGAAAGTGAGATAGACACAGATACAGAGTGAAAAGCGTGTGAAGAGGATGCTTGGCTGATGGGGGATGTGAAGAAGAGTGAGAGGCAAAAAGAGGAAAGGACTCCAAAAAGGAAGCTGAATAGGACGGCAAATAAAAAAAGAGAGAAAAGTGGGAGGAAGGGGAAGAAAAAGAAGGAATACGAGTGAAAGATTAATGGGGAGAAGATGGAGATGGAGGATGGAGGTGGAATAGAGTGAAGGGCCCGTGGCGCCACTCTAAGTCATCCTAACCAATGAGGACCTGGATGCTGAGAGGGCTTGTTCACAGCAGGCAGCTGCAAGCACATCATTTTAAAAACCTCTCTCACATCCCTCTTCTCCCTGTCTTTGCCCGCTCTCCTGCTTCCTTTTGCTTAGATTGCATGTCACTTATTATTAATTGTTTATTTTATTGTTGGTTTGTTTGTGGCTCTTTATGAAGCAGCTGTCTTAGCTTGCAAATGAGATTTTAGATCACAGTTGAAGCCACTTTACACAAAAGGGTTAATTAAAATGAAAAAAATAAGTAAATTAAAAACTCTCTTTCGCCTCCTCTTCTGATTTTCACTCCATCTTTAAATTGGCAGCAAACGTGCAGGGTGTAACTGGGCCAAAGCCTCCTCCACTTGCTCATTATTGAAAAGATGTAAAGGAAGTTGAGAATAACCCAATGTGATTCATGAATTTATTTCTCTTTCTCTATCTATAGGGAATATATAGTTATAAGTCTTTAGAAGATAATATTAAGGAACATTAAGCCAAAATAAAAAGGGCCTATTCCGATAAGGAGGCCAGTTTGAATACCCACCAATCACATTCGCGAGTCTTTGATGCCCACATCAGCCTCATCACATTGACTGGCAGACTGACAGGGGCCACACTGTGTCAGTTAGCTTTGGTGTCAAACATTAGGTCTATACTATCGCTCCATTGAAGTTCAATAATGAAGCGGAGAAAATGCATTGCTCACTGATAATGCTCAGTTAATGGGAAGCAAGGAGAACAACAGGGAACCTTATCAGCTGCGTGATGTAATGTTTACCCGCTTTTTAATTAATTATGAAAATTAGCCGAAATGGTAGGCACACGGAGAAGTGAAATCAGATCTTTACGCTTATCGCAGCCTTGCAGCACACGGCGTGCGCTATTTGAATGACATCTCGCGCAGATCGCACAGTCCTCAAGCACCGTCCCTCGCAAGCCCACACTCCTACAGTCACAAATACATCTTTACGCACAGAGACATCTTTGAAAGCATCCAGAAAAAAAAGACAAAAACACAAACGCATCCACACAGTAGCTCATAAAGTTCAAAAGTTGACGTTAATATATGCAAACACGCACACAAAAACTCTCACCCAGTAACACCGAAAATCAAAACAAAATGCTATTGATTGGATTTGCAGCTTTTTCTTTTTAAAGGTCTGACAAAAATAAAAGTATTTTCTTTGATCCTTGACTTCTGACAGGCTACTCCTCATTAATTTCATCTGTCAAAATGTACTACAAGTGCGAGCTTGGCTTATCTGTATTTATAAGTATTGATCTCGGGAAAAAAAGGTGAAACAAATATGCAAAGAGTAAAGCACACAAGCAATTACTCCAGTGGCTGACATGACATTTTGGTGGTTTTGGTTTATTCAAAAAGCACAGCACATTTTTCTCTGTGTGTTTTGTCTTCTGTCAGCAGTCAGTTTTCTCAGTGTGTGAAGTGTTTGAGGATTTTTTTTGCAGGGTGGGGGCTGCTGAGCAGTGCAGTGGTATCATTGCTCTTATGTCACTGTTTCATTTTACAGTAGTCATTAACCATGCAGAACAATCACAGGGAATCTTCTCTCTGTTAGATCTTAATTACTGAACAGGCAAAGTCCCTGCAGGATGGAGATGGAGAACAGGCAGAATCCTATATACCACCTTGGACGCCAACCTGCTCTGTTCCCTGCCATCTCTAGCTGGATTAGGGAACAGGATATTTTCAGAAATAAGAGAGAGAGGGGGAAGCTGGGCTGCCAAGTTTCCTCCTCCTCCCACTGGATTTTTGTATGGAGAAACATAGACAAGACAAGAGTTCCTTTTTCTTCCCCAGCAACTTTGGATCAAAGGAAGAAAGCCAAGAGACTAGAGGTGTCCGTGGAGAGAGGAGGGATTAGCTGGATTAGCCCAAATGGACCAGTGATAGGACTGTGGCCTACTGGAAAATGTTTTCAGCTGGAAATTTGCAAATATGGGTCCAAGATTTGGAGCTCAAAACTGCAATTCCTCAAATGGCCACCACCCCCCAAAAACAAACTAGCCAATCCGCACAGATCCCAGATTAAAATGCACAACTTTACAGCCGACTGTAAACTTTTAAATTTTTTACCTTTCGTGACTAATGCTCAGATGGTGATTTTCTTAAATAAATAAGTAAAGTACAATAAAGTAAGCAAATTTCATTTACATAGATTTAAAACAAAACTGATTTACAACTAAAAAATGTAAAATAGTGAAGTTAAAATAAATAAAACAAAAGGGTTCCTAAAAAAAAATCATGCTACATACATTTACAGTATTTATATAAAATACCAGAACAACGTCCTGCCTTTCAACCACAGCTCCAGAGATCAGCTTGACAATAAAAGGTATTCGATTAGATTTAAAGACAGTCACAGTCGCTGCGTTTCTGAGGTCACTCGAGAGATCATTCCAGAGTCTTGGCGCAACCACAGCAAAGGCACGACCCCTTTTACAAATACGCTTCAGCCACAGGATGGGCAGTAGTGATCGGGTACCAGACCTTAATGATGAGGAATGAGGAAATGTATGGATGCAGCATGACTACCACATAAGCAGGTGCAAGACAGCTTTAAGTACAAAGAGTGCCACTTCATACTTCATTCTGTAGTGCACAGACAGCCAGCACTAAGCTGCCAACACTGGAGTAATGTGATCTCTCTTTTCTTGTTCCAGTCAGTAATCTGGCTGCAGCATTTTGGACTAATTGCTGATGAGCTAGAGATGATTTGACTAACTCCTATATGCAGTGCATTACAGTGGTAGATGTTAAAAAAACAAACAAAAAAAACTTTTCAGATGCGATGATTTTAAAATAGATGATAGTCTGGAGCACGAATTTGTTTGTCTAATTTCAAATTTGTGATTATTTCAAGGTTTTAAACCTGTTTTAATAAAGTAAGTAAATAAGAACCCCAATTATCCTTCAGCTTCTCAGCTAATAGTGGAGGGTCAAACAATATGATCCCCGTTTTAGGTTCAATTAGCTGTAAGAAACTTTATATCCTAAATGCACTCAATGAGCCCTCTTATGGAACAGTGATTTCCAAGATTCAAAGGTGAATCCATACTGCATAGCAAAGAAAAGAGATTTTGTGTTGATGAATAATTTGACCTAGAGGGAGCATGTGCATAGGAACACGCTCATCTGCTTAAATATTATTAAGGCTTAAAGTTTTTATTAGGGCTCTGGTCACTTTGAGTGACAGCTCTGTGCCAGTACAGTCTGTCAGGCTTCACCTCAACTAAATTAAGGCACTGAACTGATACTGTTTAATGTGTCTGTGAATTTTTAATGCATTATATAATAAATATAATGTCTTGCTGTGTAGTTAACTGTGCTAGCAGGTCATCCAAGAAGGTTTTGCTCCAGTTTGTATGAGTGAAATTCTAATGTTTTATCTGTGTCTGTGTATTGCACCCATACATACCGTAACCACTAATAACCACTTCTTTCCAGCTATGTTAACTTCTTGCTCCATAAAATATGTATAATGGGTGAAGTTACTCTCAAAAGTCTTACAGATGTATATGATAGTGCATATAACCCACAAGCATAAACTAAGATTTACAAATGTTTGTGTCAATTTTGAGCCCACGCACTGTGTGTCTAATTCATATTCCACGTCCATCTTTTATATACGATATATAGTGGGGCCGTCGTCTCAGTAGAGAACTGACCGTTGTCGGGTTCTGCACAGAGAAGGCTACGTCCACTGTTTTCCTCCCATCCGTATTTGTTTATTGATGATAAAAGGGACAAGCTCTTGCTGTCAGGTGCAATGAATTCTAGTTTGGGACCCATAAGTAGGTCTTTCACTTCCTCTTCTGTGGAGAATTTCCTGCTTTCAGCTTCAGTGCCTTACAGGGTCTTGCTGATAAAGTGTTATGAATTTGCATTTCATAATCTGATTCTCGACAGGCGCTCCAGATATTGGGGGAAAAACCAAACAAACACACAATGCTATTCTTAACTGATTTATTAAAAAATATGTGCTGTGGTAAACAATGAATGAATAAAGTAGGTGGTCATAACACAAACAAGTAATTTATTTGGTTGATCGGTCTTGTGAGACGGCATTAATGATACACCGCCAGTGCACACCCCACAGTGTTTCTCTCTCAGGACGATTTCCTGTGTTTTTACTTCTTCTCTTTTTGCATTATGTATACTTTTTCACACTGAAATTTAAAGAGTGTACGTGCTGTTGCAGGCATAATCCCATAAGTCCTCTGTATAGCAGCATGCGTGCTGCACTACACTCAACCTAAGTACTGTTTATCTATATGCATCTTGTGCGATGTGGTCTCAGCATTCTTTCTGTGCATGTTGCCTCAAGGGTTCCCCACAGAACAGATTTCCTGTACTGTATCTGCAACAGAAATCACAGAAGAGCTGGAAAAAGAAAGTGAACAAAACAGAGCACAGAAGAGGAAGCAGGAGAGCAGAAAAGAGATGGAGAGCAGTGAAAAAGATGCGAGAAGAGCAATTTAAAGGAGCCAGCGAGAGAGCCAAAGAGGAGAAGAGAGAAGGAGATAGATGCAAAACTGTGAAAAGGGAGGGGGAATTGCATGTTATTAGCCATGCTGGTGTCACATTACAGCACCACAGAGTTTGTAAAGTGGTAAGATAACTCTCACCTGTGGCCGTATGCTGCTGCCATCATTCAGAGGACGAGCCTAACACTGCCGTGCCTACTATTACCTCTGTGCACACTGGTGTTTGTGCAGCTGCCTGAGTTTGCATGATGGGGTGTGTATGCATCTCTGTCTGGGCTCCTGTGTGTACGTGAATGAGAGTGAATGTAGGTGGAGGGCCAGAAACAAAAGAACAGATCCTGTATCCCGGCCTCAGCTGGTCTGCAGGAGCCGAGGAGCTTCTGCTACGGCTGTGATTAATTCTCCAGGTCTGCATGCCGTCCAAGGAGGCAAGCATGCACTGTTATTTATCAGTACCCTGGTTAGTCCCGCAGAGGGCTTCTCTTGGTCTCTTGACAAGAGACCATGGTCTTATTGTTGTTCTCTGCTGCCTTATCTGCAGGCTTGTCAGGAAAAAACGGGGGGAGAAAAGGAAGAGGAGGAATACATGGAGAAGGGAGAAATTGTTGCGTAGCGTTTCTCAGACTGTCTTCACCTGGGCTTTGTTGAGAGGAATTGAAAGCAAAAGAATACAGCCCCATCCGTGGGTTCAAGTGCTCCTGGTTAATGGAAACTGTCATAATCTTGAATGCAGATAACATTTTTCTCTCGCCATCTGAGCGTCTAAGATGACAGCTTGACAGAACAGTGCATCATGAACTCCAGATGTTACACAGTGCATGTAAGGGGTGGCGTATGTCGATTTCATACAGACTGGAGAATTGCAGGAGGATGTGGGGGCTTGCAAGAGCATCCATGCTGTGTTTTTGCATGTGTGTTTGAAGAGGATAAAGACAGAGCAACGGGGGAGGAGAAATAGAGTAGCGGAGAATGAGTGTTTGTTACAATACAACAGCAAACATTATGCTCCAGTAGCCAGGCCTCAGTGATGAAGGAACAATAGCAAAAGACGCGCACGCTCACACATTTGCAAACTTGAACGCACACACGCACTCAGTAATCACTATTCGCAATCACACAGCTAAAAGGTAATCGCACATAGTTGGAAAGTGCTGCAGCTCTGTACAGTATGTGAAGCACGTACTGATACAGGGAAATTGACCTCTACGTTTCATGTTCACACTCACCTTTTTTGTCTTTTACTCTGCCAACATTATCACCTAGCCACCGTAGTAAAGGTGTGCTGTAAGTGCTCGTGATTTTACACAGCGAGGCTCGGAGCGCCCTGGAAGTTGCTCACAGTAAAAGGAAAGGATGAAATCACTCCCTCAGCAGGGCAAAACTACAGACCAATCACAGAATTATAGAGCCCCGGGGAGCACAACCTGTTTTCTGCTCATATTTAAAGAAAAAAAGCGACGAATGTGAGCATCCCTAAGTTTTCTTCCTCCATCTACATGTCTAAGCTTTTTGTTTCCATTCCAGACACCCTCTGAGTTCAGTTCTTTTTTAAATCTTAATATCCAGCCTTTCAGTGTTCTCCTTCCCAGTCTCTCACTTTGCTGTAATAACTAGCCTGATTTCAGTGATGCTTGTAAATGGTGGCCCAGTTTGTTCCCCCCCCCCCTCCTCCTCCCACCTGCTCCCACTAGTGAAATTACCAGTTGGTTACTATAGAGACGTGTTTATAAATGCGGTCTATGAGTCCCTTTCTGCCCTTTTTCTTCGCTGCATTTACCTCCTCATTTTCCACACCTATCTCCCCCTTGCTGCTAAAATGACATCTTTCTTTATTCCTTTCTTTCTCTTTCCGGTCTGTCGAACCGTTTTCTCCTTCATCTGCCCCTTCCTTCCAGTTCCTTTGCCCTTTCTCTGGTTTCACTTTGTCGAAATCTCATTATTTTGTTAATTTTGTCGCCAGGCGCTGTCAACGTGACTTGCTGTGCAAGCCTCATTGCATAGAATTAATATCTAATTTACCTCGATGCTCAGATGGGCTCCATTTGAATAGTTTCTCTGACTAGATGTTTACAGTATCGCTGGCCTTCCATCTTTTTCTGGCTCGGCTCAAAACTCTTTCTCCTTTGATAAGTAACTCTAGGGCTCTTCTTCATGATAATGCATTTTGTGTGGGTATATGTCATATATCATTGTTTGCAAAGCACTCTTCTGCCTTTGTGACCAGAGAGGTAATGTAAAGGAAATAAAAGCTGTGGGTTGTCTTTCTGCTCCCTCATGAAAGTCTAATGGAGAGCTGATTCATGCTTGTATCTACCTGACAAGACAATGGACATATAGGCGTATTTATACCACTCAAAGCAAAGTGCTGCTGAGGCTACAGTTTTACTCCTACTGGGTTCAGGTGTGGAGGGGTGCTAATGCACAACAAAGGGTTACGTTTGATGTAATTATGTAATAGCCAACCTACCTCCACACCAGCTCAGAGTGAAACACTTAGCTGCGGTTTGATTTTTCCACAAATTTTAAGTGCTTGTTTAAAAATGCATTTACTAGTCTTGTAGTGAGGCAGCTGAGGTAAAAGTCATCATAGGGGATTTATCTTTGCCACTTCAAAAACTACTCATTCTAACAAAAAGACAATAGCATAAGCTAAACTAAAGTGAGTGGAAAATGGTTGAATTCACTTGGAGCCCTGGCTCATTGTGATTTTAATTGTGACCCACAAACAACAAAAAGTGATTTTAGTAAAATGTCCTTCCTCTCTGCAGCCAGGGGTGTTTGCAATAGAGAAGGCTTGGATACCTCCTTCAGTTTCCAGTGTGTCCATCTTTAATGGTGCGTTCAACAGGGCAATATATAATAGATCCACTCGGGCATATTGTGTGTAATGCATGCTGAGCTTTAAACATGTAATCTGAAAAACATCGAAAAACATTACTGGATATACACTCATAGATCCATAACGTAGATGTTTTGTTTTGAGCATTGAGGATTTGGGGATTTTACCCTTAGACGCAACTGAAGCAGAGGACACATAAATGAGAAACTTACAGAGTAGTCATGCCTTAAAGTATACTGATTTTTTCTTTCTCCTCTAAATTGGATTATTGTTTTAAAAACTTATAAACATGTTGAATTGAACAAGGCTTTAAACCAGCAGTTTACACCATAAACCCATGAAGAAAGCACTTGTAGCACATAAACTGAATGAGAAGTCCATTTTGCGGAGGATATGTTCCCAACACATTGGCTTTAGTTTTCAAACCTGGAGCCTGCATCCTGCACAGCAGCAGCCTCACAGCAAGGGACCTGGGTTCAAACTATAGGGTGAGGAGTTTGCATGTTTCCCCTGCGCTCAAACTGGTTTCCTCTGGGAGATCCTGTGTCTCCTGCCATCAAATGCACGCTAGGTTAATTCCTCTGACATTGTGTCCTTGACCAAAGCAGTGGCTTACATCTGGAGTTTGTCTCCAGGTGCTGCTGAGCAGCTGCCCACTGCTCCTATTACTTAGGACTGAGAATGAGTTTCTCCATAGGGATCTAAAAAAGATCTTTATTTTTTATTTTTATTTTTTTATGTACAATCTTAGGTAGCAACATTGTTTTTTTTTTTAGACTATTAAGGAAAAATTCTGCAGTATCTCCATTTAAAAAATAAAATCCCTGAATGACTGGCAATCATTAAAATGGTGGGCGTATATAAAAAAAAAGACCCTTGCTGTTTAATTCTGCCAAGCTGTCAATAAATCAAAAGACATTTGCCAGAACTTTTGTGAAATCTTGTTACTATTATTACGGCTGTACCGTGAATGATCTCAGTGTGATTTTTGTACCAATTATGCTTGCCCATCAATCTGCAAATATAAGAAAACTATTCTACCAGACTACATAATTGGCCTAAAATTACAAGGAAGCTATTCAATCGAGTTCCATAATTGAGGTTTAAATGGATAGAGCTGTGTGTATAGAGGGATACGGAGTGTATGTCTGATTATGTCTATCTGTTTGTGCATCTGCGTGCATCTTGTCTCTGATTCTGTGTGTCTTGTCGCTGCACGTCTTTTCCAAGAAGCCGCATTGGCATGGCAGTAAAAGCCTGTCTAACACCCAGGCTGGTTAGATTATACCGTACAAGACAGCGGGATGTGCTGCCATGACATCGATGACACGATGTGTGTCACCCCTCTGCTGTCTCTCTGCCATTTAGCTGTGTGCCGCTCTGTGTGGGGGGGCCCTTGCTTAGGATTTGTTTTTGTTTTTTTTGCCTTCTCTCTTTCTTGGATGTGATGAGGTGCAGTAATATTTAAGAAATGACTTGGTGGCAACTCATCTAATATGATTTGTGTAGGAGCTCATAAAACCTCGCCAAGCGTAACTTTAAAAGAATGAAATGGAAGGGCTGTGTTGACTCGGCTCCCTCTGTCGCATTGCAGGGATCGTAAATGCGTTTAGCATCAGGCTGTGGGCTGAGGATATTCTGCGAATTCCCATCAGAGCTAATGACGGCCATCTCCTTCTGTCTTATAAAATGTGCATGTCCACAGTATGTGTCATTCAGCGGCCGCTTTAACAGCACGGGCCTCTCACCTGGGTAACTCTTGCAGTCTGTGTCATCCTGTAAAGGAGGAGCGAGGCATCTCGCTCACCCCCCCTTCTCTCCTGCAACGACTCTGGAAATAAATAATAAACACATTTAATTAAAATGAAAATGCGCCGCATTTCAGCCTTAATCCTAATTTATTCGCCTTAATTGAGCTTCCATTTGCTTTGCCAGTGGTTGGCAGAAGTGTTAATAAATAAGCCATTGTCTAGATGCCATGAAGCATTTAGCTGAGCAAATTCTAATATACTGTAGCACTTCACCTGCCTAATCAGCAGGAGGAAAACTCCTCAATGTCATAAACTTCTTCTTGCAGCAGAAACAAACACAAGCTCGCATGTACACACACATCCAGCCAGTTACTCTGCAGTAATTACAACCCAGTAATCAGAGCGAACTCAGTCTTGTATAATGTGCTGTGATAATATTTCCTCACTCATTTATCTTTCTCCTCGCCCACCATTCGGTCGCTGTTTGGTCAATCGATCTTCGTGTCCCTGCGTTTCTAAGCTCTCCGTGTTGCTTATTAGTGTCATTTTGGTAAAAGGATATCTCTGTGACGGCAGCGTTTACTCTCCCTCATCTTTCCCACCATGTCTTCCCACTTTAGTGTTTTTTCCCGCTAAATGATGAAAAGCTAGCTTTTCTTCTCTCAGGGCTAGAATAATCATTTTTCCAAAGCAGGGATTTAATTGCTAGTTAAAAGATCTCTTCTGAGTCTTTCACTGTTCTTGAACTGTGCTCTCTTTGTCTCTCACCAAACCAGCATGGAAGTAAACTCTCCTTCCTTCTGTGCCTCTCTTTCTCATTAGCAAAGTTTTCCCTTCATTACCCTAATGTCATAATTTTGTCTCTTTCTTCTTTTCACAAAATGTAATTGGGCCTTTTGCGTGTTGGTGATTGTGTCTGTTTCAGCTGCATGTAAAATCACCGAGAGTGAAATTTCACCCCTGGCATATTTTCACGTTCTCTCAGCCTCAGAGAGGGTGAAGTAAAAGTCTCTTTTCTCTGTCCCTTCAAATGTTATCCACTCAGACAGACAGGACAGCAAAGGCTAACACCTCACGCATTTAAAGCAGCATTTATTCGTAGCCTCTGATTTAGGTTCTTGTGTTTTTCTAGAGGTGCAGCAAGACATAAATATATACATCGAGTGATGTGGTCCTTATCCATGTGGCCCTAGGCGAAGCATCTGCACACATCTGCAGAGTGCACAGTATCCCCCGTTGCCTCGTTATCTTCTCCAGAGCTGCTCGGTGATTTATTTACCTGCTCGCCACATGCCGTTCAGGCAAAAGGACGAGGGGCGTGAAGGGGGAGAAAATGGAGAGAAAGAGGAAGTGAAAGGAGGGAGGGAGAGAGGGACAGGTGATGAGAAACAGAGGAGAGACACAGAGAGAAAGGAGGCAATGAGCGAGAAAGAGTGTTCAGGCGATGATAACGTGCTGATGATGCGAGGAGCAGGTGGAAAGACACATTCAGTCGTCGTTTACAGACTGACAGAGCCAATGAAGGACCGAGGCAAGAGGAGAGAGAAGAAAATGAAAACGACATGACCGAGATTCAGTAAGCTCATTGCGCCTCGTGCGCCGCTCTTAATTCTAATCAAGAGACTTTATTTGGCTAAAATAAAATCCATGCAAGCCCCAAGGATGCCACTTCAAATTAGTTTGGACCCTGTCATCCATAAGAAGACATCCCCAACAGCTGAGAGACACCAGGTGGTGGGAGAAAAAAGGCATTAGTGAGTGAAAAGTGGCTGAACTGTGTTAACGATTGAACTTGTTTCAATGAATATTACATTTCCAGTGATATAAATAGAACTATATTTGAATTGAATGATTGCATTACCATTATATGGTATTCAATGCGGTACATGCTACATTACTTTCAAAAGATGTTAAGGTGGAGTTTAAATAAAGGTGATCGCTAAGACACACTTTTACCTTACCTAGTGTGATAATTTCAATGTATAAAACAGTGTTTATGTTATATTTAGAGGTCATGGAGTGTTTGGCTTCAGGTTTAGTCGGACAAAGTCGGGCTTTGTAAGGCTTTTTCCATATTTACAAATTCAGATTTAAGCTTTTGGAGGTCTATGAAAATGCAGTTTTCATAGGCCTCTGTGAACTAAGTACACCTCATGATACAGCAGATTCTAGAACTACAGCAGCAATAACCTTTGTAACTGTTTTCTGTAGGACTTTCTCAGTCGTTCACGTCATCATGGAGGAATTGTGGCTCGCTCTTCTTTGCAGCATTGCACCACTTTATAGAGGTTTGAAGCATTAATTTATGCACTGCTCTCCTAAAGTCGAACCACAGCATTTCAATCAGGTTGAGGTGTGGACATTGACTGGGCCAGTGCAACACTTTGATTTTTTTCTTTTTTTAGTCATTCTGTTGTCGATTTGCTGCTGTGCTTTGGATCATTGTCCTGCTGTACCAGCCAAGCTTTAGCTGTTGGGTAGATGTCCTCACATTTAGCTCTAGTATACGTTACTCTACAGAGGAGCTCATGAGGTCCTGTGGTCCTTGGTCAGCACTGCACATTCCCTCTGATGGGAAGCTATCCCCTGGGAAAAATGTGAGATTGCAACAACACACACCTGAATGATCCAGACCGGAAAACGTCCAAAACGTTTGCTCTTATAGACGTGCTCATACTCCCTGATTATCAACTAATCAGTTTCCCCTAGCTCCCACTTGCTTTCTTAAATTTTATGGAACACCCAAGGGTGTACTTAGTTTTTCTCATAACTGCACAAAGTTCAGTGAAAACAAATCATAACTATCCTTCTGCAACACAAATTCTGTAAAGGAATTTCAGACATCTTTGTGCTACTGAAGGAAAATCTACATGCAATTCAAATAAGTTAATAATTCAGTAAATAAAAGAAGCAATTTTAAGATGAAGTGTGTAGGATGATTTCAGTCATCTTACAGTCTGTGTAAAGAAGTCTTTCTAAAGCGTGATGTTACAGCAGTGGATGCTTTTGTTTAACTGCCAGATGGCAGCAGGGTGGACAAGCTGTGTCTGGCTATTGTCTTTTGGTTTTCTTTTAGCAGAGAGACGTGACACTCAAATAATTCTGAAAAAAAAAGTAGTGGCAGACATATGTCTCTATTTGTTTTTTGGTAAAAATGGAGGTAAGTGTATTTTTTATTTTGTTTTTTCATGACCTACTGAATCTATAATGTGAACAAGCATCAGTTTTGTTCAGCCCACCCACTGCTGAGCCGTCTGCATTTAGAGTGGAGGTGTTGGTGAACATGTAACAGGTATAAATAAGCGAACACTACAGCTTCCAGAAGCTTCCAAACACTATATACTATAGGCATGAACTGTGCCATCAGGAGTTGTGCATTTTGGGAAAATAGAGTAAAGTTGCTTTTATCTTTTATACAGTCTTGCATAGTTTATACCTTTCACATAGTTTTCATGTGGTGACTGATCTTTGCACGGTTGAAATTGCACTTATTTCCGCTGTACATGTTAGAGGTTAGAGTAACAATAAAGATAATCTATTCTATTCTCAAAGCTTTTTAAACCATATTTTAGGCAAAGTGAGAAAAACCTTTTAGCTTTTTTAAATCCGATGGTAAATCATCGCTGAAGCTCTCCACCCAATTTAGACAGAGGCTTCCAGTAATACTTAAAGCAAGCTAAATGTGATCACACGGTGCTTCGTTCACACCGTTTCTAGTTGGCTGATAGAAGTAAACATCAAGAAGGTAAAAGCTGTTGTCATGTTGAGTATCAGAGTGAACACACAGCTATTAGGATGTTTCCAGCTTGCTGATGACAGCAGAAAAGATTTATTTCTGTCTTGTTTATTAACATTTCTATATTACATATTTAAGTGTATTGATAATACCCTGTTAATTCTCTTCAATATTATCAGTTTTTCTTTATGTTTATTGTTGTCTGTGTTTTCTGCCGCTTCCCCCTGTTTTCGTGCTGCTTCGTAGCTTCAATTTCTTTTTAAACCTGCTCACAGTTAGCGGCAAAGGAGACGAAGATGAATGGGCGGATGCAAAAGTTATGATGAATAAACAAAAGACTTATTAGCGATCCTTAATGCTGTGTGAATGTGTCACTCCGGTGCATGATGATTTTAAACACATTTCTAAAGACAAATTAAGACAACCTCGCTTATATCTCTGTAACAAGCAGATGGCAGCAAGTGCAGGTTGGCCAAGGTCAACCCCAGGGTACTCAGAGATATCAGCGCCTCTGAGGCAGCACTTTTATCCGCAGCCAAGACTCACGCTGCTCCCTGGAGCTCTGCCTCTCCTCTCGATGCCACCCTCTCTGTCCCTTCTGGATCTGCAGGCTTAGCTAACTCAACCGTGTAAGCACATCTTCCCCACCGCTGGAACCAGCCTCTGTAGGGCCCCTTGCTTGCTTTGCCACGCGGCACACACAAGGCACGAGGCATGCACCCCCAGTTTCTTTTCAAGCTTGATAAACGTTCATGGAGAAATCTCCTTTAACCGCCTCCTGTGCTCTTAGGTCCTTCCTAACCTAGCACGCTGGTTGCACCGCTGAGGTTCAGTGCCAGTCATGTCACAACCAAGCCTTAAGCCATGCGAGGGCCTGCTATTACATTTCACTGATTCCTGTCCGCCGCGTTTCAGGGGGGAAAGGACTTGTTCAGCCCGATCAGGGTTTTTGGAGATAAAGTGCTAAATGACCCTCTTAATGTCACTGGGGAGAAAAATGGGCAATCTCTCAATTTGGCACGAGCCGGTCCATGGCAGCAAAGCAAGAACTTGATAGAGTGTGGAGATTTTAAGCGGCAGGAAACCTGGTGACCTTTCCCTGTTTTCTGACGCGCTGACTCGATTGCCCTTTTGAAAATGCTAATACCAAATGGTTCGCTACAAAACAGGTCCTCCAAGAAGGCCCTCGGCGTGTCAAATAAAAGGGTGGAAGAAGACCACAAGCAGCGTGTGTATTCAGGGGGCACTTTGTTAAGATTTGGGACTAAACCTCTGTGTAATGTCCAGCTGTGTCGCAGTAACTCTCATGTCATGTAACTCATGTCAGAGTAAAATTAGAGCTTCTTGTAGATAACTTCAAACACTCATTTGGGCTCATCTGGACACAAAAAGTTCAACATGTCAAAAGTTAACAAGTTTATGGTGCCGTTATGAAATCACTTTAAGCCCTCCGTTTTAGGCTGAGAAGTTTTTTTCTTTCTCTCCTTAACACCTGGCAAATCTTCCACATGGCACTTAGCTGCTTAGTTTCTTGAGCTCTGCAAGAACACATAAAGAGCAACTTAATTATTTGCGATTTTATTCATTCAGTGGGCCACAGAGGTGTGCAAAAGGCGATAGAAAGCATAATTATCCTAATGGAAGACTGAGATGCATGCCCTTTGTAACACAAGCACCTCTTAACAGCCAAATCAATAGCACACTATGGCGGTGCCCTCAGCCCAAGAGTGGATCACCTCCATCTCCACTATCGAGCACTGATGATCATAATAAGCTGCTTTGATGCGACTCACATCGCCACAAATAATGAGGCATCCTCAATCTAGAGAACGCTATTAACTTTTCCATCTTCCTCTCTCTACCTCTCTCAGCAAAGTTCAACATTAATGTAGCTAAACAAGTTTCTCTCCGAACCTCTCCAGGGTTTTATGTCCTTTTGCGGTTTGAGGAGCATCTTATGGAATATTAATTAAATCACGGAAAAAAATTTGTCACATCATGAAAAACTCGGTTTGGCAGTGTGATGAAAACAAAAATAGAGAGACCGAATGTGATGACTGTATCGCCCTAGTGAGTTATCAGCTCATCAGAGAGCGCTGAGAATGAAAAAGGACAATTGTGCAAGATGGCTGCCATACATCTGCGTACATTCAGCTTTAAACCAGATGTAGCTCCACACAAAGTCCCTCATGAGGCTTGTATAACTCCATATGAGGCCACGTCAGCTATGTGTCACTGGGCTATGAACAAGTAACACTGATTGCTCGGCTCATTACTCCTTCTCACCGGACTACTGACTAACAATACTCCTCTGAGGCATTGCACTTGGCCTTTGTACAAGTGCTGAGAGCAAAGCAGACTGTGTGGCTTGCTGAAATAGCTCTCTGAGCATCAGCTGATCCCCCTGTGGCTCGTACTGACGTTAACAAAAAACAGAAGAGCCAGGGTGTTTGGTGTTAAGCCAGAACATGGGGATTTTAAATAGAGGCAGATAAGACTTTGTGAATCTCAGCTGGGACTGCCGTCAACAGTCTTGAAGAACTGTGCATGTGATCGGGGCCAGAGCAAAAGGCGTCAACCTTCCTAACATTTGGGCAATGCGCATGCGATTTGACCAGCTGCGTCTGACGGCTGATTTATGTGTTTGTTCCCAGGCACCGCTGCCATTTCTGCAGTCCTATAGTTAAGTGAATGTGCTCCCTCTGACAGTGGAGAGGCAGAGCCATTTGGATTGTTCACAGTCAGCAGCGGGCGCCTCTGTCAGATGAAGGCAGTCTGTGAGAATGTGAAAAGCACTACTCTAAACTGATTATGACACATGGAAAAAATAACATTAGCATTAAGATGCCACTTCTGCCCAAGCTCCCCAGAGTGGATGAGAGCATGCTGTGTAGACAGTGTTGTCATGTTTCACAGAAAAAAAAGAAAACATTGTTAAATTAATAGTCAAAGGATTTATTTCTATAAACTCATGTGCATTAAAGTCTCACAAATAAATCGGAACAACTTATCAGCGCATGTTTAACCTGTTTACAGTTGTATTAATGTATTCGTGCCAAATCACATTAACAGTTTCCTCAAGGCGCTATATGTTGTTAGGTAAAGACCCTAAAATAATACAGAGAAAACAGATAATACCCCAACAATCACATGACCCCTCGTGAACAAGTGTGGGAAGGAAAAACTCCCTTTTAACAGGAAGAAACCTCCAGCAGGACCAGACTTAGGGAAGGGCGGCCATCAGCAAACTAGTTGGGGGTGACGGGAGTAAGACGGGACAAAGACACGCTATGTAAGGGAGCGAGAGGCAACAGTGTGACCCACACTGAACCTGACAGCATAAATGAAACAATGATGACTACGATGTGTTCAAATTGAACCAAAGTTATGAATCTAGTTCTGATTTGTGATATTTTCAGTGATCTTTTGTCCATACTCATTTTAAAGTGTCCTGTCTGAGGTGCCTCTGTGCCTCATTGCCACTGCTTGCAGCTCTGTTATAAGTTTGTAGAACGACTGCTTAATTTTTAAGACCAGTGAAATCCGTCTGTGCTTTCTCCAAACACATATTTGTCTGTTGTCTCTTCATCTATTATTAGTACATATTAGACAGACACGTTAGACACATGTTATAAGCACAGGGTTGGACCCCTTTGCCTTCAGACCTGCTGTAATTCTTTGTTCCTCAGAGATTTTGGTCCATATTGACATGATAGTATCACACAATTGCTGCAGATTTGTCTGCCTCACATCCATAATGAGAATTTCCTGTTTCATCACATCCCAAAGGCGCTCTATTGGTGTGAGATTTGGTGACCATGGAGGCCATTTCACTACAGTGAACTCATTGTCATGTCCAAGAAACCAGTTTGATGGAAATGAGCCTTGCGACATGGGGTGCTATCCTGCTGGAAGCAGCTATCAGAAAATGGGCACAGTGTGGTCGTAAAAGGAACAGAGATCATCAGCAAAGGTTGGTTTTAAAGGCCCAAAGTGTGCCATAGCCTGAAACACTGGTATGATGGATTACTTTCATGTTGTTTAAGCAGAATTGTAATGGTAACATCTGAATATTGCATCAGAAATCAAGACTCATCAGACCAGGCAATGTTTTCTTCTGTTGTCAATTGTTTTGTTTTTTTTTTACCATGTGAAGTGTAGCCACAGTTTCCCATTTTCAGCTGACAGGAGTAGTAAATAGTGTGATCTTCTACTGTTGCTCATCTGCTTCAAGGTTTGTGTAACACTTTTATAGACGCTTTTCTGCATTGATTGTAACGAGTGGTTATTTAACTTACTGTTGCCTTCCTATCAGCTCAAAGCAGTCTAACCATTCAACATGGCATTTTCTCCCAGAGGATTGTAGCTCACTGGATAATTTCCTTTTGCAGACCATTCTCTGTAAACCCTAGGGATGGCTACTCGGACCTGCCAGTCTGGTTCCAACAACTATGCCACGTTCAAAGTTACTTAAATCACCTTTCTGCCACATAAACAGAATTGCTGCCATATGATTGGCTGATTAGATATTTGCATGAATTAGCAGTTGAACAGGTGTACCTAAAAAAGTCTCCAGTGACTGTAGATAATGAGACGTCTCTTTGAAGCTGCTTTTGCTTTAGTTTTCAGATCCAGACGTTATGGTCAAGGATGATCATAGTTCACTAGAAAGAAAAGTATTCCAACAGTACCCATCGCTTGTGTCTGTTTATCTGAATATAAAAAGTGTTATAGGTGGGTTAATAACTGAGGAAAGGACACAGAGACAAGTGGCTCTCTACTTTTAGCTTTGTTTACAGCTAGTACTCTTCTACATCAATGAATAAAAGGTGTCTGAAAGATTTAATTTTATCCCAGCCAGCGACCAGCTGTCCTTACTGTCACCCCCTATGCTACACACACACACACACACACACACACACACACACACACACACGCACACACACACACACACACACACACACACACACACACAGGTGGCAATTACTCAAACTGCTAATTAGGTCAGTCGGTTCCTTCGGCCCTGGAAGTGGAGGCTTGTGCAAGATGGTCAGGCCTGACATAGTGACCTTATGACGGCTTGCCTGGGCATCACTAGCTGGGATTGGTCCAAAGCTGAGGGATGAGCGGCCTGAGCATCAGTTGGACTGATGATTGAAATCCTGAGCATCAAGTACAGGGCTTCTGGGCATCCTGCCATATGTCACTGTGATACTGTATTCTACAAACATAGTAAAACGATCAGAAGGAAAGACCTTTTTCATACAGTTAAACAAGGTTTCATTTTAACCCAAAAAAAATCCTCTTAAATGAAGAAGTTATTTTTAGGCATATAAACAAAGACCTTGGAATCCGATCTTTTAAATAATTATTCACACTTTTCCAATACTGAGAGATAGACTACACAACTAAAATGATACAAAGAGAGTGCCTTTTTCTGTTTTTGAATTGCCTTGCTTGTCACAATCAATGGGATTTTCCACAGAAAGTAGTTTACCTCTTATTATTTGTAATCTCTCACAATGAAGCATGTCTTCTTGTGACCAGTCGTTACTGGCAGCATAATGGAGAGCTGATGGATTTATCATTTCTGTGGAGGAGCTGGCTTGCAGGTTTACATCAGTGAATGAAGAGCAATGCCCTCATGACATGAAAGCACTTATGACACTCAGTTTTCAAGATAAATGCTTGCATCCTGCCCTTTTAGGCATCATTCAGAAGTTATCAGGAAGGCAATTGTCCAACATTTTCTGGTTTTCCTCGCATATATCTATTGTTGTTTGAAATTACAGCTGTCAGAGACTGACAGAGAAGAGGGAAAGCAAAATTTAGAGGAAAGATAGATGCCGAGTCTTAGAAATAGCTTTAAGGAAACATTACGGTTAATGTAGTTAACTAAAATAAAAACTAGACCTTTGAAAGAAATTAAAACTAACCAAAACTGTTTTAGGAAACTTGCAAAGGTAACTAACTAAAATAAAAATATAGAGGAAATATCTTTAGTTTTAGTGTTTGTTAACTTGGTTAAAAAAAATAATATATGTAAATATTAGGGGTGCAACATCGGTATTGAACCGTTTGATACAGTGCTTTCAGTTCGGTACGCATATGTATCGAACAATACAAAATTTTTTATTTATTTTATCAACTTTTCTTCTGACGATGCTGTCTGTGTTGAGAGCTCAGTGGATCTGCGTTCCACTACTCCGCCTAGGCTGCACTGTCGAGCGCAGATCCACTGAGCGCAGCGCAAGCTAGCGAGACAGAAGTTAAGCTCGTTGCAACATGGCTATGCCTCAATGCTACCCGAAACTGAACCTCCCCCACCCTCATTCAGATCTGGCATTTGGAACTATCTTGGTCTTCATGTGAAGTATGACCCTGAAGGTAAGCGCGTCATGGACAAAAGTAAAACAGTATGTCAGATGTGCCATGCAATGCTCAATTGGTGGGAACTAGTGCGTTAGCGCAGTTAGCTCGTTAACGTATTGACGCCGTCCAGCCCCACAAACGGGACGATCCGTGGTAACTTGTTAACGGAGATTTGCGGCGTTATGGCATTAATGTCATTTTAACGAGATTAACGCTGACAGCACTAGTGGGAACACAACGAATATGACTGCACATTTACTCCGACATCATCCTAGTGCAAAGACAAGTGGAAGCAGACAAAAACAACAAGCACGCATGCTACAAACTTTACCCGAGTCATTTAGACAGCTGTTAGCACATGATTCTCCTTATGGGGACCTGATATGTTTAATATGCTGCTGAGAATATAGCCCAGAAGAAGCGTATAGTATAGCTTTTATTTTGGAAAGAGACATTTCTCTGTAATAAATTCTCTTTTCCAAAGATGAGTGATTTCTCGATCAGATAGATTTATTTTTTTAAATTATTTTGTTGTTTCAGCAACATTAAATTTAAAAGCTGTACTTTTGAGTTAAAATATATATTTATAATTTTAATAAATGACACATTAAAAAGGAATGAACATTTTTTTTGTATCGAAAAAATATCGAACCGTGACACCAAAGTATCGAACCGAACCGTGAATTTTGTTTATCGTTGCACCCCTAGTAAATATCTGTATATCAAAATTTGCTTTATGAGGCTTAGATTTATGCATTTGTCGAGACTTTGGATGTCCATAAGCCCGAGAGTCAAAGTTATGTGTTTTTATTGAAATACCTCTATTGATCTTCCTGAGAATCTTACCTCTGACACATGCCCTCCACACTTAATAATTAACAAAGACTAAAACTCTGACTGAAATAAACAAATACTAAACTAAAGCTAACATTTCAAAAATCAAAACTAAACTGAAATAAGCTAGTTCACCCCCAATGAAACTAAACTGAATTAAAGTAAAAAAGTAAAAAAAAAACTATAATAACTTTGTGTTCACCAACTTTCTTTTCCGGAAGCTTGGGACTTTTTCCAGTTCTGCTTTTAGCAAAGTCAGAAATGGAGAGCCGGAAGATCAACACTTGTATGGAAACTGCTAATGAAGAGTACATCAAAGAGTCAAAAACTCATAACCAGACTATTTGGACCTTGAGTTGAAACTTTCTAGTCCACAAATATTCTGTGATGTTTGCACATTTGCTTTCATGTCCTTTTTAACTTGTATCCATTAGCCGCAAATCTAATCCCAAAAGCAAACTCCTCTGTGTCTACTTTCAGTTGGACTTTGATTTCTCTAAAATTCAGCTTTATTATGAGGCTTCCTTCAGAAAGTGTTGTTTTGCCTCACTCACATTTCCATAATCTCAATAATAAAAGTTGTAAAGTTAGCACCACTCATAATCAGAAGTCTTACCAAACTAAGAACCAGGACGAACAATGAAGGAAAACCTGTTTAGCCTTCTCACAAAATCTCGTCTTCATCTTGCATCCGGTGGTTGCTTTAATTTATACTGCTGATGTATGATGTTATGATGTCTGACAATTCACGCACACAGGATCAAACCATTAGTTTGCAGCTACAGTAGATGAATGCCGAGCATCTGGGAATATCTTCCTCTATAATCTGCCTTTTCTGCTCCCTCATCTCAGTCCAAACCTATCTTTCCATCCCCTAATTTGAAGTCATAATCCAGAGGCTGTGTTTTCCCCCCCTCCTAGAAAGCTCACACAAAGAAAGGTTGATGTCCATGCCAGGCCTTGTGACATTTCTCCCTCTCCCTCGGGGCTTAGCTGCACCCTCCCTCCTCTGTACACCCTCTCATCCAAAATGCTCCAATTTCTTGGGAGCAATATCTCCTGCTCACAGAGAAAAAGGTCACATGCTCCATTATTTCAAAGTGAACTTTCGACCTAACATTTACAGAGGAGACAAAAAATAGCTGTCAATGTGAAGACGCAGCAGGTTTAGTATAGCTGTATATTTTTGGATGAAGGATAGATTGCTAGGTGAGTGGAGGCGACGTGCAAAGATTATCATTGTTTGACAACACATGGTTCAGTCTCTATGAAGAGACAAGGGATAACACGGCTGACAGAGATAAGTGGTCATACATTGATCTGAGTGTCCCTGCTGCATGTAATGCACAAGTTACTGAAAGTGGTTTCTTTGCTAATAATAGCTGTTCTCCTTGTGCATTACTGAGCCTATACATGCAGGATCCGGCCAACCCCCGAGGCCCTGATGGCAGTGACTAACACTGCCTTTTGACTCTGACTCCCTCTGCCAAGATCAGTTATCTCTGCCAGTGCAGTTCTAGCTTCATAACTTCTCATTAGAGCAGTGGGCAGGCTCGGTGATGAGAGGCAAAGCCTGATTTCTTTACTATTCAGCGTGTGCCTGTATGACAATGAGAAGTTTACTGATGTCGCTCTTCTTAAAGCGTAATCATTAAAGGATTTCACAGCACTACCTTTACTTATCAACAGGCATCAGTGAGCACAGGTAGAGAGGAATAAAGAGGACGATAGGGTGAGAAGCAATCCTTTATGAATACACTGAGATGCTAGCTTAATTGCATCCTCAATCGATGTTTGTCCTGTGGTCAATCAAGGCTGCTGATTTGTGTTTTGTTATTGACTTAACTGTTGCTTGGTTTGTTGTATAAAAGCAATCCTCTGGGCTTTCCTAGCAGCAGAACCAAGTCCGGAAAAGCCTTTTAACTAGACCTAGCTCTTATCTTTCAGAGTTTTCTTTCTTTCTTTTTGCAACTCTTGTTGCTCTCAGCATGCTATCAGGTTTGTCAATACTTGTACCTACTTGTACTTGTCAAATATTATTGGAAAAGCCTTGTGTAGGCATTTTCAGTGCTTGGTGTTCTATAATGATGCGCATCACCTGACACACCCGCAGTGAACAAAAACACTTGGCAACAACATTTTCCATTACTTTTATTGATTCCTCGTCAATCACGAAGAAGCAGCAAGATCTTCTTTTGTTTTTATCTTTGAAGATTAGTAGCATGGAAAAGGGAAGTAGACTTTTGCACAGTGCATATATACTTCCACAACAAAGTGCAAGAGTTTGAGCCAGACCTTATTTCTGCAGAAAGAAATGAGAAATGATCCCACGCTCCTTCGGTAATGTTGAAATTTCAAATTTGTTTCATCACTCCATTAGACCTGTTTCCACTGGTGTTCAGCATAGTTCTGTAATTTGGCGTACCTCAGCCTTTTCCCCTCATTTCCCTTCCTTAAGAATGGCTTCTTGACAGGTAATCTTCCACTGAGGCCATTTTTGATCAGCTGTCAGTGAACAGCAGATGGATCAGCTGCTCACGTGCTGTATTTTTCCTATTTCCCATGGACGCAACTTTCAGATACTGCTGTAGACCTTTTTTTTTTTTTTTATTAGGTCTGCCATTTCTTCGTTTGTCTTTTACCATCCTCAGATGTTTTTTTAAGGGCACACTGCAGAGCATGCCAAGTTTTCAGCTGATAGTTGCTTTGGAATCACATTGTTGGTACAAAAATATAATTTCTGCCGACAATAGCCTAAAGATACATCTTAAAATTGATTATTTGCTAAGTTGTCTGTTATGTGTAGATGCAACACTGTTTCATCCCTTGAGTGCCTTTTCTATGCTTGAATGATTCATAAGTGTGGTGGGGTGTGGTCTGTGGCTCTGCTGCAGAGTAGGGGTGGTGCAGGGGTTTCAGGGGGCAGTGTCAGGAAGGCTGGCAGGGCAGCTGGGACCAATCTGTTTTCTATGCTGTCCCTATTTTATTAGGTCATTGGAACTGGAAGGGAGAGCATGAGGAAGGAGTACTGAGCTGGAGAGAGTGGGGCTGAAAACCCTCCCACCGAGTGTGTTGAATTCTATTGTCATAAATAAAACCTCAAATAATATTCAGGTGCTGGCAAAACTGTCTGTCAGTCTGTGTCCCTGGGTTATCGGTTAGTTAAGTTAATAGTTAAGATGAGTTAACAAACAAAGCATTATCGCACTGGACCACATTAAAATATAAAGTAAAAAATAAAGACGAGTGGTGACTTAGGACTTTTGCATAATACTTTATATTGTAAAATGTTTTCTGGCATCATGAATGTGGTGTCCTCTTTGCTTTAAAGTGTTTGCCTTGCCAAAGAGATTGTGGATCGCCATAGGTCTGGCTGAGGATTGTTAACGATCACCGAAGAATGTTTGAGAAAAAAATGATTCAAGTGTGAGGAAAATCATTGATAAATTCAAGCAGATTTTTAGTGCCTGTCAGTTTCTCCAGGAATAAACATCCCTTCATATTCAAGCAAAGAACAGATTATTTGATGAAAGAAAAGTGTCAAAGAACCTCAAAATGTCATCACAGAGTCTGCAGGCGACTTTTACAGGTGCTGCTATCAAAGTGATCAGAAAAGCATTGCACATCTTTAAATGAATGGAAAGTATGCCAGGAAAAAAAGCCCGCTGATCAAAAATTACATTAGAGCAGAAGCAGTTTCTTGTTTGCTGCATACAAACATACAGACAAAGACGAACTCTTCTTGAATAAAAGGCTTCACACTGATAAATGGTGGCTGTTTTGTGCCAGACACTACCGAACAAAGGCAGACTGAAGACTCACCATAACAACACCACAAGTTATCAAAATACTATGAGAGTAATCTTAGCCCATGTGTGAACCACGATGGTGGAAATATACTGGCCTCTTGCAGACACTATTTCAAATATAAAATTTAACATCAAATGAAAGATGGCTTAAATATCATTCGAGTCTATAAGTATGTCAGTTGAATATAAAATCTATCATTAGTACAAACCAAATCCACCTATGACCAGTTCAGAAAAATTAAAAGATTTTAGGAATGGCCCTGCGGGGTGGAGGATTAAACCACTACATGCAAAATAACAAGGCATTATCTCTCCTATGGGGGGAATAGTAGTTTCTAAGCTAACATTTTCACACCTGTTCATGTTTTTATAGTAAGCAGTTAAAAAAAAGAAAGATATTTTTCATAACTTTATCATGTGCCCAAACCATTTTAATTTAGCAGATCTATTCTTCCGCTACTATTATTTGCTCAATATAGCATTAATCAGCGTGTCTCTTGCTGGGTTTTTTTTTTTGGTATCTTTGATTCTCTTTTGTTAGTAATTTAGGTCTGTCAAGTTGGTGTTATCATGTCTGTTTCCATGTTTTCCAGTTTTATTTTGAAAGACTTTTCTGTTCTTTGTCATTGTATTTAATTTCACTTCCTACACAGCAAATTCAAAAGTGTTAAATGTTTTGGTGTTAGTAGTCTTAGAGTTAATTTTACTCTAAGTAGAGTCACATTCTTTTAATGTAACTCTGAGGTGTAAAATGATAGTAGTTAAAATCGAGTGTTAAAAATGAGTGTTTCTATTTCAAATCTGGAGGTGTTACAATGGAAATATTAACTCTTGACCTCTTAACTCTGAACTCCTAGAGGGGCTATGACACCAATAGAGTAAATTCACAGACTCCGCCCCCAGCACGGCTCCAATCGAAGCTGAAGTGAAGCCGTTTCAGAACGTTTGCTCTACATATTTGAGTTGTTTGCCATGCTTGGTAAGTCATGTTTTCAAAGATTGTTTCAATTATTGTTATTAGCTTTTACTTCTGTGGCTCTTTGGAGTTGAGACTGTTGAGACAACGCCGGTCTCTCCGATTCTTTTGGTCCTGGTAGAGATCACTCTGAGATGTTTCCATTTTTTACACAATCCTTTTATTACCCATTATTCTTACAGATGCATCTGGAGATCAGCACACTGCATTCCTATGCAGTCCTATGCTAAAGGCTGATCCAAAGAACTCCACACAACAGTTACAGTTATAACCTCTGGTCTCCTCCCCCCTACAGTAAACACCCCCACAATGGAAATACACTAGTACAGTGGCCAAGGGTGCTGACACCCTGACCCCCATCTCCTTTTATGGTAGTGCCCATTTGCCCTTTGTCTGCCCCTCACCCTCAGTTCTTTGTTTCATGCCCTGGGGGTGGGGGTTGATTGTCCTTGCACCTCAGTTCTTTGTTCCCATCCCAGGCCTATTTTCTATTTTGTATTCTTACACTCATTAACCGCAATATTATAATGTTGCAAGCAATCACAAACTACATTCTCTTTAACTCTGATCTATATCAAGGAGTCTATTCTCAACAATCCCCCTTTTGATCTCTCCAATGAGAGATCACATCACACCTCTCCTTCATCCTAGGGCATAACTGGTTTCCTAAACCTGACCAGACCTGGTGTGAATACTTTCGTCACTTCCTGAGATAAGCTCTGTTTAACTGCTTGAGAAGGGTGGTGTGAAGTAGATAGCCTTCAACATCTATTCCCTCAGTCTTCTTTTTCCAGCGTGGGGTGAGTCTCTGCGTTCTTCCGTCTCTTCTTTCTTCAGTCTCAGGGGTAGACTACCCTGAGACCTTGCCACAGACCAGGGGATTATTCTGCCCCTGTGGTTGAGGTCTGGGTGTTCTCTGACTCGTCTGAGTCAGGGCTCAATTCCTCCTTTGGTGCTCAAGTTGCTCCTTGCTCCTTCACCGACCTTCCTGGCTCCTCGGCTACTGCACACTGGCTCCAGTGGTACCCGGCTTCGCCTTTGCCCTTCAGTCGAACAGTGTGCGATGTCCTGTCCACCAACTCGATTGGTCCTGTCCACCTCGGCTCCAACCACTTTCTTTTAATCACTTTCCGACGCACCCACCAGGCTTCCGACAGTGTGCTTCCTGCAGCAAGCTGTGCTCTCTCTCTTGCTCGCTCTTGAAGCCTTCTCTCCAGGTCTCAGTCTGCATCTTATGGGTGATCTCCTTCTGTCAGTTTGGTCACTGAACCTGTAATTAAAAATTAAAACTACCCCAGCAAACCCCTTTTGCCACATGGTCCTTGCCATGTGTCAATTCAAAACAATTAGAGATGCACAATAAAGTTGCCCATTCTCTCTTAAAAATTCCAGGGCTTCTCCCATAGAGTAGCTCTGCTCCAGGCCTGTAAACCTGTGTTTAAAAAATTGGCCAGTGGTGTTTCCTGTTGCAAGTCATGTGATTAAATCATATGATTAACCCTCTGCTGTAGAAAAAGTGGTGTAGATGTTAGCCCAGTGCATCTTGTATGGACACTTTCTCACAGTGACCTCTGCACTGTAAACAATACAAGGTCATGAATAACACACCGCTGATAAATTCACAGACACAGAAAGTGGCAATTAAAAGGTTAAGTCAGCACGGCCCAAAAGCCCATGCAACCCAGGATGTTGCTGTCACCTTTCTGCTCCTGTAAAAAGAAACATACATATATACATCCACCCTTTTGTCTCTCTGGGTGGAGGTGCAATCTTGCATATTGGTGTCAAGTCAGTCAAGTTTTTGTCCGTCCAGTCAGTCCCCGTGTTTATTGCTGATAGCAGAACCTCTTGTGTCGCATTAAATTTCTACTGCCAGCAATATGACGACATTTCAAAAAGAACAAAAATTTTAGAATGGATTACCTCGCGAAATCCTTTTAGGCAGGGACTCATTATCTGATTGCGTCCCAAATAAGTGACTTTCTCCAGAGCCCATTGTAATGTGGAGAAGCTCAGTTTGCGATAATTTTCAAGCCAAAAATTTAGTATAACGCTTTCAGATCCAATCGTGCAGGCCTGCTTGTAGGAGAGAAAATTGTCAAACAAAACTTTCAGTGCACTGTTAAAAAATAAAAATACCAGAATAACCAAATATATAAAATCGTAGTCTTAGGACTTGTCCCAGAATATTCCTTCTCTAAAAATTAAAACACACCAAATCTAATTGGCAGGTTCAACTTGGTAACAAACGAAAAATGTATCAGCCAATTAAATCCCCAAACCTTTCATATTCATGTATTTTGTAATTATGTATGTCATTTTATTTACCTTTCCCCTTTTTTCTGAAACAAAACTTCTTTTGCGCCACCTTTTTGTTTCAGAAACACCTAAATAAAAATTAAAAATCTCAATCATAGTCTGGCACAGCTAAATCCTAATGCTTGTGAGTTACCATAGGCAACCACACTGTGTGTTGTTAACCCCTTCTACCGGTACCCTCTTGTGATGTGTGCACTTCCTGTATGATTTTGTGCTACACCCAGTACATGTTGTGTGCATGTGAGGTGTTGCCTTTCCGTTTTGTCCAGCAGTGCACTTGCATACCTCAGTGCTTGTCTTCCTCCCCCTTTTGTGGTGGTCTGGACACTTTTTCAATTCTTCACTTCAAGGCAGTCGTTTGTCTCCCTGGATTCCTTAACCCAATTTGATTCCCCAAACTAAAACAGCAGCCTCTGTCCTCACTTGCTCCTCTCACTCCGTTCTCCTCTCCCACTTTGCAGTCCAATGGCAGTCAGTTCGCTTCAGCTTTGTCCTGTGTATTCTCCCATTGTCTCTTTCATTGCCATTTTGCTCCAAACATGGCAAATGTCAAACTCAGAAAGTCTCCTCAAAAGTCCTTCACCCACAGTGAAGTTGCAGCTTGCTGGAACCGCATCTCTCCATCCATCCAGTCGTGATGATGGATCTTCTCTTTCTTTCTCTGATGTCGTTTGCCCATAGCGCTGCTGGACCTCTATGCTCAGGACTGTTGTCTCTTGGCCTGCTGTCCACTGTTGATGTTCATGTCTGTGCTTCTGGAACTGCACTCCGTGTCTTCAAGAAGAGATTAGCTTCCTTGGAGCTTGCTTTTTCAGGATGAGGAAGGAAAGCTGCAAAACAATTCAGCCAAAACTCGGGCTGGGTGTTTCTAATGATCTTTACCTACAATTTTCTTCCAACTGCTGCTCGTGGAGAATTGATCCAGGTCCATTTCCCCACCTGCAAGTGACACACTGAGACAACTTGATCATTCACTGTACTGGTCCGGAGTCTGTGGAGTCCATGTTTATGTTTAAGTTTATTAACATTCTGTGGTTTTGTTTATTTTGGGTTGTTTCTAATTATCCCTAGTGTTTTGTGTCCTCTGTGCCCTCCTGTTCCACATTCCTATGTTCTGTCTACCCAGTCTGTGTTAAATTTGCATCTGTGTTAGAGTTCAGTTGGTGTGTTTCCTGTTTTATTTTGAAGGTCTTTTCAGTGTTTCTAGTTTCACTTCCCCTTGTGTTGTAATGTCCAATTAATTCCAGCCGTGTCTCTCTCCTGTCTTAAAAACCCTGAAAATAAGTTTTAGTTGTTCTTGACTGGGAAAAACAAAACCCTCTTCATATTATTATTACTTTTTTTCATCAACCACACTCCTATTCTGTTTTTCTTTTGTGTCCACTAAGGGCAGCTGGTGACCTGCAGTATCACCCGCTCCCCCAATTGGAGACAATTCCCCTCTCACAATTCCACACTTTTTTTGTTGTCATTTTTTCTTTTTAATTTTTACCCCCCCTTTTTTTTTTTTTTTTACCCCATTGTTTTACACCCGCACATCAACCTCTTAATCCACTTCTCCAACCTCTCTTTTCCTTTCTCCCCAACTGCTCTCATCTAGTTGTTGATCAAATTCTCCATATTATTACTATTATTGTTTTGTCAATAATCCCCTGTAATCCGCTCTGTCTCCCCTTTTGTCCCTCAAAGGAACACACACACACACACACACACACACACACACACACACACACACACACACACACACACACACACACACACACACACACACACACACACCTCTATTTTGCTCCTCACCTCCATTTTGCCCCTCAGGGCACTTACACACACCTCCTCCATTTTGGTTATCAGGTAGTTTAAACACACACCTACACAACTTTCCTTTGTCCTCAAAGGAGCACCCCCACACACACACCTTTTGTTCTTCAGATTCAGCCACATGCTACTCTCTGCACAATCACACTTTGCAAACCTAAGTTTTCTTAAAACACAAGCTCACAACAAAGTAGAATTTAGGGAGGAATATTTTACCAATCTACTCCCTCGGCCTCAAACCGTTTTAGTAGAATTTAGGGAGGAATTTTAACCAATCTACTCCCTCGGCCTCAAACCGTTTTAGTAGAATTTAGGGAGGAATCTTTAGCCAATCTACTCCCTCGGCCTCAAACCGTTTTAGTAGAATTCGGGGGTCCTGAACTTCCCAGGCCTCAAACCTAGCTCCAGAAACGCCGTCTGGGCCTATGAATTCGTCAACTCATAGGAGGGGCAGCCACATCCAAGGACAATAGAATTTAGAAAGTCCTGCTTTCTGGGCCTCAAACCCTCACTTTTAGAGAAACCAGCTCTGTTCTACACACATCTCTTATCAAAATTTACGGACTTCTGCGTTCAGGACACTTTTGGGTGAAATTTAGCTTAATTCCAATATGCAGATTCGATTAAACAGGTTCTGCTTACCTTGTTTTTTGCCGGCAATACCCTCAGTGTCCATTCCGCTTCAGCCAAGGTCCAAATGGAGATCAACTACCAAGATCCGGGTCACTGGCACCAAATTGTTGAGACAACGCCGGTCTCTCCGATTCTTTTGGTCCTGGTAGAGATCACTCTGAGATGTTTCCATTTTTTACACAATCCTTTTATTACCCATTATTCTTACAGATGCATCTGGAGATCAGCACACTGCATTCCTATGCAGTCCTATGCTAAAGGCTGATCCAAAGAACTCCACACAACAGTTACAGTTATAACCTCTGGTCTCCTCCCCCCTACAGTAAACACCCCCACAATGGAAATACACTAGTACAGTGGCCAAGGGTGCTGACACCCTGACCCCCATCTCCTTTTATGGTAGTGCCCATTTGCCCTTTGTCTGCCCCTCACCCTCAGTTCTTTGTTTCATGCCCTGGGGGTGGGGGTTGATTGTCCTTGCACCTCAGTTCTTTGTTCCCATCCCAGGCCTATTTTCTATTTTGTATTCTTACACTCATTAACCGCAATATTATAATGTTGCAAGCAATCACAAACTACATTCTCTTTAACTCTGATCTATATCAAGGAGTCTATTCTCAACAAGACAAAGCTGTGTGAAAGGCATTAGCCATGTTGCTCCGTGATAGCATAATATTCTGTTTTAGCTAGCTGAAAGGTATTGTTTGCGGGCAAATACCACAGCCTTGAAAAAAAGCTTGCATGTGAATTTTCAGTCAAATTTCTTGGTCAAATACACTTAAAACAATGTCTAGAATGTGAAATGTTGGTATAATGGTGCTACTTGAAGCCTGAAAACGATCTCCCATAAAAAACGAGCAAACAGCAGTAGCAGACGTCCTGACTGGGTTCTACGTTAGCGTTTAGATCCCTCCAGAGTTTTGTGCACACGGTTTAGGTAAAAATGAAAAAGGTTGAGGTTTTACATTTAGTTCAGTATTACCTGTTGTCTGTGTCCTTGTCTTTTGGGAAAATACTAGTAGTAGTAAAAAAAAATAGTAATGGCTCAAAAAGGATTCCTTTTTTTTTTTTTACTGTGCTGCAATTGATTTGTGCCATTAATTAGTGTCAACTAATTTTTATTCAATCTCCACATAGGATATGCTTGTGAAGATGGAATATGGGGGAGAGCAGAAGTGCGTTGAAGTTCCACAAAGTGATGAATGAAGGACATGCATATTGTATTTTGTATTTATTGAAATAAGTGATGAGAATGCTGTTATTTGCATTTACCAGCTCACCTATGTCAGACCTTTTTGATAAACAAAATTCTAATGAAAGTGAGAACATGTACACTGTTACATCTTTCAGAAAATGTTTTGAAATTGTGGTGCACAGTTCAGAATAAATGTTTTTCAAAAACCATTGCATCTTTTTAGTAAATGTTTATTTCCAAAAGAAATTTCTAGAAGTTCAGAACAGTAAAATTCCCGCTTTTTAGAATTAATTAGAAGATAACTCTTACGTAGTTAAACTAAAATACTCTTTAAGAGTTAATATATAAACTCTTAACACCAAGTGTTAAATTATCAACTCCAGAGAGATTTGGTGTTTAACACTAAATCAGAGTTAACATACCAACTCTCCAAAAAGAGTTAAATTAACACTCTCTGGTGTGGACCCATATAGACACTTTAAAAGTGTTGAAATCAAATCTGACAGTGTTAATTTGGACATGCTGGATTTGCTGTGTAGTAGCGTCATTAGGTTCATGTATGCTCATGTGTTTTCATTTCCCTAATCACCCTTGCGTGTATTTAGTCTGTGTGTTTCTGTTGATTCATTGTCAGGTTGTCTGTTAACCTCACCACAGTCAGTCATAGTGTCCCATAGTTTGTCGTAGTGTTTCATGTTTTTTCATAGTTTTCTTAGTTTACTTGTTTATCTTTTGCCACCAGCCAATAAAGCAGTGGTTCTTAACCTTGTTGGAGGTACCGAACCCCACCAGTTTCATATGCGCATTCACTGAACCCCTCTTTAGTGAAAAATAAATATGATTTTTTTCAAATTCAAGACATAGATATGTTTTTTATTGGTGCACAAAATGAGCCGTGCATGTCACGGTGGAGGCTCTGCCGAACCCCTGAGACCGACTCACTGAACCCCTAGGGTTCGATCGAACCCAGGTTAAGAACCACTGCAATAAAGGCTTGTTTTTGTTCAAACTGCAACTTCTCTTTCAGCATCTGCTTTTGGGTCCTGTTTTCAAAAACACTGGCGTACCCCGCCGGGACACAGTGTGACACAGGAGTGGTTAGCCTCACAGCAAGAAGGTTCCAGGTTCAAATCCACTAGCTTGGTAGGGGGTTTCTGTGTAGAGCTTGTCGCAATCCCAAGATGTGCGTGTTAGAATAACTGGTGATTCTAATGGGTGAATGGCTGTTTGCCTCCCTGTATTAATCCTGCAACAGACTGGCAACCTGTCCACAGTGTACACCGCCTCTTGCTCCATCGCAGCTGAGATAGGCTCTATTTCACCATCCTAAATTGGATAAACAGGAAAGAAAGTAGTGAGTGTAACGATTCAAACAATAAGGATTCGTTGAATTGTTTTCATGTAAAATTCTACAAATGCCCTCAAAAGGCTTGTTTGGTGTTGTTAACATATACTCTAAAAAGGTTAAAAGCAACATGGTTTTGTGAATGTGCTGCTCTCATTACATAATTACATTACAATATAAGTGTGCTTGAAAAAATGAATAATACTGGATATGCAGCTGCCTTTCTTTTGATGTATTATGAAATCCTATTTTATTTCTCTCCACCAACATCTTTTCCTGGAAAAAAAAAAGTCCTGTATTCTTCAATTTTTGCCTCCTGAAGGTTTTGTGCAATGGAAAATATTTCTCCTCTCTGTAACAGTCATGCTAATAATTTCTTCTCTTTGTGTTTGCTCATCAGACACATGCTGCTTGGCTCTTGTTTTCTCTCTCCTCTCCTCAATATTTCATGCCACTGAAAGTGCATCTATTCTCAGCGTCCCCATGCCCTACCACCTCCTGACTGTCAAAACATAATTTTCTATCATTCGACACCCCTCCACCTTCTTAACCCTCTCTCTGCCACTCGGTCTTCCAATAAGCGGCCATTACTGTATGTACGTGTATTAAAGTTATCTAAGGTGTTGTTTGGGTTTATTTTGGACTTCGAACTAAACCTGATGCAGCCAAACACAAAACTGTCCTTTTGTTAACATGTACAATGCACCATATGTGATTTTCAGAGTTTTACTTCTCTCACAGTTTCACAGAAACTACATAGCCTAACAATGATTTATTTAAAATATGACTTTTTGTTGTTTGAGTCCACCTTCATATGAACTCTGGTGACTTGAGCCATTAAGTTTTTACCAAAACGTTCCTGCCAGCAGTCACGTCCATAATAACAAGTTTCTGGCAAAGTTGTCATTTGTTCCCCCCTGAGGGTTTCCATTTGAAAACCAGCATCAAATATTGCACGGTGTATGGGTTACCACACCTATAACAAAGTGGGCTGTGACCCAGAACTTGGCCTGCCACACTATGCTGACACCTTGTTCACATTTCATCCAGTTTCATTATTTGTTTATTATGAAGTAGTATCTACTGCAGTTTACGTGTGTTCCACACATACAGTACATACCATAAAGGTAACAGCAGATGGTCAAATAGAATCTGAGTCTCCATTTTTCTACAAATCTCTGATGTTGGAAACAGACAATCTGACAAAAAACAAGGGGTGACAAAAAAAAGTAGGATCTGAGTGTCTCTTTTAAGCTTTACTTCTTTGATTTTTACCAGAATACTTCCCTGATGTGTGAACAATTACACAGTATTTCAGGATCTTGTTTAAAAACCAGCATTTCCGACCATTGCTTATTCATTTATAAGTTTTTGACTAGTATATGTATCCATCCATCCATTCTCTGCCGCTTATCCTTTTACAGGGTCGCAGGGGGGGCTTGAGTCTATCCCAGCTGTCTTGGGGCGAGAGGCAGGGTACACCCTGGAAAGGTTGTCAGTCTGTCGCAGGGCTAACACATACACACAGACAACCATTCACACTCACATACACACCCGCATTCACACACACCAGCCATTCGTTACTGGGCTGGGGGGCAGCCGAACTATGGTCACCTGGTGCTAAATAACTATTATATTTAGCTTAGCAAAATAGCGTCACATAATTAGAAGGATCATTTCTTTGCATCAAATAAAACAACAAACCAGGCTAAAGCTACACGAGCCTGTTATGGTCAAAAACTGCGCAGGATGCTTTTGGTCTCGGTGGACTTCACAGGCCACAAACAGTAATGGTCCTCTCAAGCTATCTAAGGAAATATCATTTGCAGAATATCAGACCAATTTACAGTCACTTATGAGTGAAAATGAGCTCTTTGTTTCAGAATCAGTAAGTCATCATCTATCTATCCATGATATGTGTGCTATTTAATGAAGAAAAGTGGAGACTAATATGAAAAGTGGGAACCCACTGCAGAGGGAAACCTTGTAAAGCAGCAAGGATTCACAAGCACTACAATATAGGGGCAACTGCTGGAGTATTAAGAATTAAGAAAAAAATAAACATGTAGTAAATTAATGAAAGCCATCAGGGACACTGAACTGAACATAGTGACTTTGTGTCCCAAAGAAATCCTGCAGTTTTTCCAGGCGCCGCTGGAGTTACACTGATGTCCAATGTGCTGGCTGTGGGATGACTGGACACTGGAGAGGTTACGGTCTTCTTTTTAAGAGCAGTTAAGTTTGAAAATGGAACAGGGTGGCAGAGGTCCAGTTTTCAACAAGGAGACTGCAGTTAAAGTCCAGTTTTGGTGCTTTATGTTTCAGACTTTGTTACCCTAGTTTTCACTCACTGGTTATTTGTGGGCAATTAAAAGGATTTTCAGGTTTAAGAAAATATTTATTTTGATTTGTTTTAAAACTGTTCTACTTACCTAGAAGGGTTTGCCAAATGGTTATTTACAAGCAGGAGGGAGTGCCAAAGACTTGAGCACAGGCACAAACATAGTGCATCACAGCCTTGATGCCAAAGGACTCCTTGGGTGTTTATATGAGATGCCAGTGGCTGTGACAACACATCAGCAATTGACGCCCTGGGAATGAATTGGGACGGCGTGAACCCCCAGATGCTGACATGCAGAAATGCTGGAACGCCCAGGGGATCTAAAGAGGTGACCAAACTTTGATTTATTAAGAGGCAGTGCACCTTTGAATGTCAATTCATTCCTTCAATTATTCCAGTATTTAATTTCTCTCTAAACAGATTGCTTTGACAGTTCATCTCCTTGCTTCTGTCCTTTACAACCATTTAGCACATCACTCTCTTCTCCAAGCCCCATCCCAGCATCCATTTCCGTGCGCTGTCTTTTAATCGCAGCCTGATGCTGAGGAACATTATTCTTGATTGCTTGGCAGATGCCATTATCTTGGGCTTATATCTTCACAATCACATTAGCCATTTGCACAGCTGGGTACTCACTGAAGCGAGGCAGGTTAAGCACTACACTCGAGGGGACAAAACGATGGTGGTCCACCTGGAGTTTGGGCAAGGCCTCTCCTCAGCTTCATGCCATTAACAAAAACACTGCTGGCCTTGCTTTCATTTGGCTAATGCCTCCATACCTCCATCCCCCACCTTCCTTTTCTCAGTCTCAACATGTTGCCTCCAGATTTTCACCAGTTTGTTTTCATTTCCTTCTCTCACACTTTGTAACTTTCTAACAGTTTTAAACCTACAAAATATATGTTCATGACAAATAAAACAAAAAAGCAGTAGGATGAGGGAGGGTTGACAAGGTGACACACTGTGACACAGGGATACACACTTTTACTTTTTACACAGCGCTTTTTATTTGTCTACATTGCCAGGTTCAAAAGGCTCCCGCCTCTGCTGTTATTTTTTTTCCCTGTCACACTTAGTTTATATTCAAAGTTTGACATTTCACTAGATTAACTGATTAATCAAATAAATTGTTGTTTACTGACACCGCCAGTGGACATTAAACTCAATCAAGTCTACCTCATTTTAATCCATTAACATTAAAGCTGAGATAAATCCAGAATGAGACGTAGGGAAAAGAGGAACAGATGGGTGTAGAAAATTCGAGATAGCACAGATAGAAGCCAGGAGGAAGAATAAAGAAGTCCCGCTGAGGAACAAACCAGCACATCGTTTTAACTGTAATGTTGCTTACAATGGGAGTAAAGTAGGCTGAAGAATGAAATCAATAATGAGCGAACGAGGATGCATGAAAGCATTGAGGTTGATTGATGAGAAAAAATTATCAGAATAATCAATATGCCTATAGCTGCTGTTCATGAATTAATCACAAACACAGTCACAGTTAAGGTAACGAGCCGTGCTACTATAGTATGTATCAGTGCCTACAGCAAAATACAAGCTGTGCAGCTGCAGAGGCTGCGTGAGGCAATAAACACGTATAAACAGTGCAAAAGAACAAACGTGTTCAATAAGTTATGATACCGAGAAGCTTCACTCGGCCACATGATCAGAATACACACAAAGCACATTATAAATCTGCAAAATCTGAGCCTCTGCTGGTTGAGACGAGCCCGGGAAACATATGAAATGTCTCTCTGTGCATTTTCCCCTCACTTTCTCTGGTACTGTGTGGTCAGGACCCGCAGCAGGAAGCGAGAGATCATCGGTTCAAGGAGAGGGGGAAGAATATGCTCCTCGTGGATACAGCGCTTCTTTCCTCCTGAGTGAGAGGTGACAAAAGGATGACAAATGTTGGAGTGGATGGAGGCGAGTGATCCAGGAGAGCTGCACAGATAGGTGGCGGGACAGAGAGAGGGAGCGGGGGGGAGAGAGTTGGGGGAGAAAATAAAGTGATGGTACTTGCTCTTTCATCCACCCCTTTACTCCAGTCGCCACGGCAACATGCCCGGAGGGCACTCAAGAGAGGCGTCATCACTGACAAAAACAACAGAGAAGCGGGGAGTGAGTGAGAGCAAACGAGAGCAAACTAGACAGACGGTGTGTATGAATGAGAGATGAAAGAATGGAAAGTAGGCAGCAAATCTACAACCGACTCAGGCTGCGTCTCCTCGCTCGCAGAAAATTCTGACCTTCAGGGACTCGGCTAAGAAGTGTAATGAGCATTCATTTATCATCGGCGGTAATTCAGATTAATGTTTGGATCGCTCAGCAAAAAGTTGCACCGACAGAGTCTACGACCATGTTTATGGGTGTGACTATCACTGATATCCCCTCCAAAAAGGGACACCATTATGAGATATGAAATTGGCAGAGTTAATCAAACCGAGGCTAATGCTTAATATTTGGAATTAACTGAGCCATTAATACTGCGGGCAACCATTAGGCTAGATAGAGTGGTTAAACCACCACCGGCGAAATTAAACAGGTTAATTAAAGTCTCCAAATTTTCATACGCTCCCCCCTCGGTCTATATTTCACTGTTTAACACACACACATAAGCACACAGATACACTCACACACACATATAATTACTCAGACACATGTGTTATTACTGTACTTGTAATGGCCTTGCACTCACTGTATTAATTTTCTAATATTAATGCGAATCTTATTTCTAGCTGTAACCTTAAAGGGATAGTTTACCCCCCAAAATCAAAAATACATGTTTGTTTTTTTTCCACTGGTGTGTTGTGTTGTTTGTCCCTCTAGATTATTTTGGTGTGAGTTGTCCAGTTTTTGAAATGTTGGTTGTAGAAATGTCTGTCGTCTACCGAATATAATGGAAGTAGATGGCTAAAAAAAAAGGAAACTGGAAAAATGGAAAACCTCAGCAGCCTCAGCCGCCTGTCTTTTTCCACAAATCATGATCTGGCATTTCAAAAAAGATAAATCAGTTTGATACAGGAGCTGTACCATTGGGTAAAAGAAGTGTGTATTATATACCTATTGAAAGCACACAATCTCTGGACGTCAAGAGCCAGGCTTGAATCTGACGTAGAGACTGAAGGACGATGTAATCTCACAGTAGCAACTTAACAATCATAAGGCTGGCCCAACATTATGGTATATTCAATATGACTTTAATTTAGCAAATCAGACCTTAGACTTGACTCAGGGGCACAGATCAAAGGAAATGAGGGTCATTTTCCTATAGATGTTTAGACTCACTGGACGGTTCATTAGTTTCACCTGTTAGTACTTAGCCGAACCCCTTTTGCCTTCAAAGCAGCCTTAATTCTTCATGCTATAGATTCAACAAGGTGCTGGGAACATTCCTCAGATCGGGTGAGTATCTGAGTACAGTGAACTCCCTGTCATGTTCAAGAAAGCAGTTTTTGATGCAACCTTCAGAAGATAGATACAATGTTGTCATAAAGGGATGGGCAAGGTCAGCAACAATAGTCAGGAGGATTGTGGCATTTAAAGAATCTTCGCTTGGTAATAAAAGGACCAAAGCGTGGAAAGAAAATACCCCCAATACACCACCAGCAGCCTGAACTGTTGATACAGGGTAGGATGGTTCACCGAATTCTGATCCTACCATTTGACTTTTGCAAGAGAAATCAAGTCTCATTAGATTAGACAATGTTTTTCCAATCTTTGGAGCCTGAACTGAACTGTAGCCTCAGTTTTCTTTTCTTAGCTGTCAGGAGTGGATCTTCTGTATGGTTTTCTGTTGCAGTAACACATCTGGTTCAAGCTTTGACATGTTTTGCAGTCAGTGATGCTCTTCTGTATTAGTTGTAGTGCGGATACACGAGCCTGCATGCAGCCTGTTTCAGCTCCTGTTTTTCTGGGACTTACATCATTTCCTCTGGGACTAATAAATTATTCTGATTCTGATTCTAACTCTGTTATAACAAGTGGTTATTTGAGTTCCCGTTGCCTTCTTATCAGCTGAAAAGCAGTCTTTCCATTTTTCTCTGACCTATGACATCAACAAGATATTTTCTCCCAGAGAACTCCTGCTTACTATATTTTCTCTTTTTCAGACCTTTCTCTATAAACCCTGGAGACAGTTGTGTGGAAAAATCCCACTAGAAACATCTCAGCAGTTTCTAAAATACTCAGGTCATCCCTTGTAGCACCGTCAACAATGCCACATTCAGAGTCACATAAGTTGTTCTTGTCCATTGTGATGCTTGGTTTCAACTTCAGACAATCGACCATGCACATGTTTACATGGCTACATGCACTGAGTTGCTACCATGTGATTGGCTGATTAGATATTTGTGTAAATGCGGATTTGAACAGGTGTAAATCACTTCTTCATTTCCTCATTTTTCAGACCAAGAGGCTACAACCATCTTCTATATACACTCTAAGGTCGAATATTTTGTGACCGTGTGAGTATTGTATCCCTCCTCCACCTCAGCTGTAGTTCACTAGAAGCAAAATTATTTCTGCATGAGACATCGCTTTTATGCCCACTGGATTGCATACCTAAAATTCTTCTAAAACTTTTAATTCCTGAGTCTTTTCAAAGCACTGTTTAGGATTGTGCAATTTGTGTACTCGTTGTGCATCTACACACACACAGAATGAAAAATATTGATAAAGAAGTCCTGAACATGATGGCACTTTACAACAAGATGACTGAGCCCAGCACTAGATAGCTCTGTGTACCACTATTACAGTGTGGTGGCTTTGCATTAAACTGTCATCCATTTGTATATCAAACACTATAGCTGTTGAAATGTGAACAGCCTGATGATAATTAACTGTTAAACATGCGATAATGAGTCGTGAAGCAGCCAGAGGGGATGTTATTCTTACAGTGTGTTCTCCAGTTTAATCTCTCAGTAAACCCTGAACCTAATCTGTTCTTATGGAAACAGAAAAAAAAACCACTCAAACTTTCAAGATGTGACCTGTATTTTTAAGGTCTGTAAATATGAAAGGAGTCATGGAAACCGTTTTATTTTAGATATCAGAGTTGTCACATTACCACTCTATATAACGTACCACTTAAGTGCTTAAAGGAGTGCACTCTACCATATGGTCTGTGTCAAGGTTTACTAAAACAATACCTGATGAAAGGCTGTGGGGGGGCCAAAAAGACCAAAGTAAAGGTGATTATTTTTAACCCGTTAACAAATGGGAAAATGTGGCATCAAATAAGTTGATTTTTCATGTTTTGCCTACCAGTAGTAATTTTCTATAGATAGGTACACACAATAAAGCAGAAAAGCTGGAGCAAACTATCCACTGGGTGCTGCACTGACTGATTGACTCTGACCTATTTACTAATTAATAGGTGGTGCTAGATGGGCTCTTTTGGAGCGGTTTTATTGTTTGTAAAATCAATGTCCTTTAAACCTAAAATCACCTTCACCTCACACCCTGTCATTATTTAATTCTTATTTAAATAATCAAATTCCTTACTACAATATGACTGATCCTTTTATTTTTACGCATATAATTTTCATTTTCTTGTGAGACGGTGCATGTTTTGAGGGGGCGGGGCGGGAGAATAGATGGACATGTGGGCACATCTCAGCCGTCAGAGGGCGGGTTTGTAGCGTTGTGTTCGCAGCGTGTGGCTGCTGCTGCTACTGCTGCTGATGAGAGAAGCGGCAGGTCACCTACAGCTACACAAATCTCAACAGCAGAGGTCCAGCGCCTTGGATGCGACTTTAAAGCGCGTCGAGAACAATAAGCACCGACTTACAGCTGTTAGTTTTGAATGTGGTAGACTGTCTTGCCGTTTATCTACCTGCACTGCTCCTTTCTAGTGAAAGAACTGAGAAAACAAAACAAAAGGTGTGACTTGAAAAAGTGCCCAGGCGGGCACGCGTCAGAAGTCCGGATAGATTTGGCACAAGTAAAGATGCTCAAATGGGTTTCGTCGCAATGGGATTTGAGTTGAAGAACACGTAACCACTTACAAGTCACCCCGATTCAACCCGTTGTTAAGGTAACTGGAACTTGAAAAGGCGTATTTTCTTTCTCTTTTCGTCTTCTTCTTCTTCTTCTTGACCGCTGGGATGTTGTGAGTGACGCGTCGCCTGGGACAGAAGGAGCGGGGACGCAGAAGGAAGAGGGGGCACCAGATCTGGCTGAGCAGCGGAGGGATTATGGCTCTCGCAACGTTTTCCCTCAGCCTCATCACGCTGGCGCTTACAAACTTGCACCTTTCGAGAGCCAGCAATCGGCATGCGGTGTACTGGAACAGTTCAAACCTGCTGTAAGTGGTGCACTCTCTCCCCTTGTTAGCAAATTATCCGATGCTGGTCTTTGTCGATGCACACCTGTGTTGATAACTTGTTTACATGACGGTGTGAGCACCTTCTCCTGCAGCGACGTGCTTCTTTTATTTACAGCAAAGCCCTTGAACCACCACTGAAATACACCACAAGAGTTATATTTAAGAAATACGAGTTTATAATTAGATAATAACCAGTTGCAGTAGTTCATAAGTGTCTTCTTTTTATCTCTTCAATAATTCCAAGCTTCAGATGTTTCCTTTGTTCCCAGTCATTTAATCCATTTGAGTGCAGTAATGCATCTCCACTGGGAAACTGTTTTTGCGATGCTCCTCATGTTCACCCTGCCTGTAAAGTGCCTGCTATATAAATATTTGAATCCTGTCTCACATTTAGACCATCTACTTGCTCCCAGTATTGAGTCATTGAAGTAGTTTTCTTTTCTTTTCTTTTTTTTTTTTTTACCTTGCTGTCTGCTCGTCCTCCCTGCCCCCATTCAGCATCAATGCATTATTCACATACATCGCTCAAACTTGAAGAAGTCAGTGTATATGTGTGGTCATTACAAATAAGTATGCTTGCCACACTCACTCAAACATACCTCTGACTTTATTCTCATCCTGTGATTCCTCCGGCATCTGTGAGGTTGCTTACCTCTTGTGAGCTTTCTCAGGCTCTGCTATCTCTCTTTCTCTCTCTACTTCTATAAAGCCAGCTTGCTGTGGGGCAGAGATCGATGTGGATTCTACTGCCTTTGTCTTCTCATTAGCCAACAGTAAATTTATCTTTCTCACATTCTTTTATCTCTTCTCCTCACACAGCCTCCCTCTTTGCCTCCCCCACCACCCCCCACTCCTCGTTCGCCTCCTCTATCTGTGTTCCTCCTCTGTCCATTTGTATTCACCTCAGACGCAGGTCTCTCCTATCGCCTCTCTCTATCACATACTTTGCTTTTTTCTTCCTTCTCTTATTTTTCTACTGTGTATCACCAGCCTGTCTGTCCCCCTCAATTCCACCCCCCACCTTTCTTTTCCCCTCTTTCTGCATCTCATTTCCGCCCCCACATCTGCTGCTGCTGGTCCCTCACTCGCCTTCCGGGCTCTCTGCTGGGGGCACACATACAGTAAACGATTGGAATTAGAAAAGTGGGGTGAATTTAAAAATAGTCCTTATAATAACAGTTCTGAAACCTGATGGAAACCGTAAAGGTGATGCCGCAGCAGTGTCACTTCCTCATTAACATTAATGTGAGAATGGCAGAGTCACATTCACAACTGTTTCAGATTTATGACTACAGTTAATCCCGTCGGTGTGACATGAATAGAGAGGGGGTGTATTAACTGAGACTAAGTTGCGTTTTAGTGCTGAAAAAGTGCACGGGTTTTTGAGTGCCATAATCAACAGTAGTCTATCTATCAATTTTAATTAGTTGTCTGGCGTGTGCTCCATCTAAAATGATTTTCACAGCGTGGCTATGTTTGCTCGGTGTAGTTATTCATTACAGCGTTAGCACATTCGGTAGCTTTAAATTGACATTTATGTGTTAAAATGACAAATATGTGCACATATTGATGAATTCAAAATGCAGTTTGTGTGTGAGAGAGAGGCATAGAGGGAAGGAAGCAGAGAGAGAAAGACAAAGTGCAGGTGTGGGTCTACATGCATGCGTGTGCAAAACCTTCTTTCTCCACAGTGAGATACAAATCTCTAAAATAATGCAAAAACTGACCCAGTTTGCAGGTAGCAGACAAATCCTCAGAGGCTATGGCAAGAATACTGATGGCCATCAAGCCTTAAAAGGCCCTAGGCTTGGAGCCATTTCTCCTACATGCACAGAAACCAGCTGAAGGCCTTGCTTGTTCAGTAACGCAGCTCCGTCTCTCATCCAGCTTTCGTTATAGAGGCAAGCTCAGGAGGGAGCAGTAAGAAATGAAGGCAGCAGGAGAGAGAAAGAAACCAGAGGCCTTTAGGGCCAAAACTCTGGTTCAGGCCTTAATGTTTCACCCTTGAGCGCAGCATTCAGCACAGATGGTTACGGCACAGCTGCAAGAAATGGGATCACTTGGAAGCCAAGCTGTTTGTGCCAAAGCCATGAAAATGGCTTTTTATGATAACGCTCAGCTAGAAATGTCTTGCTCTGGTATACTGAAAGTCAAAAGTGAATTGTCACACAGTGGATTCCTCAGTAATACTGCTCTGTTTGATTCTTTTCAGCTTTTCTGAGGTAAACAACATCAAATGATTTATTATTGCTTTTTGTCATGCCTCGCACAATTTGAAACGAGATATCCCGATTATCATAACCCCAAGAAATACCTCGGAGTGCTTTGATTACCGCCCAAGCCCGTCACGACCGCACTACCCCCCATTAGAAAGTGTTGGCCTCAGCTTCCACTCTCAGCAGTGTGCCTGGCCAACTCGTTACAGATGTCCCTGCTAATGGCTGACTGAGGCAAGAAAAAACACACACGCAGGCCATTAAATCATCTCGCATCTGAGGCCATCTGCCAATTAGAGGGGGGAGATGTGGAACATCTTGAGAGCATGCCGGAGCAGCGGTGCACTGCGGTAGCCTCGCCTACCCGCAAGCAGCGTCCCATACTCCTGCCACCTCCTCCCATCAGGTGTCTGGCCTCGCTGGTTTCACAGGACGCATCTCCATAATTGCCCGGTGTGATGTCGGTGTGATGAAAACAGCAGCGCAGCTTTCATTCAATCTCCCACTCCCTCGCTAAGTCACATAGTTCCTCTGCTAATGCTTTTAACTTAGCAGAACACCAGAGCAAAAAAGTCTTTGCATGGGTGTGTGAAGGAATACCAGGGAATTGCGTTTGAAAATGTGCCACACGTCTCTTTGCTAAATCGCCATTCCCTTGCCTGCTCAGCCAGATGAAAGCTTTCTTTCGCTGTTTGTGGCCGATACTTAGTGATTTACAGCTCAGCGTGTTTTATGCTACACATTATGGACTGATTTGGCCCTGAAATGGTGTCTGTCAAGCCCCTGGAACACACACACACACAAAACAAAACAACCCAATTCCCCACACAGTATATCTGGTGCTACAAAATAAATTATCACCTTGACAAATAGCTTCCCAGAGAGTTCGAGGAACAGCGGCCCGGTGATCAATGTTGAGTCAAAGTGCCGTCTTTCTCAACAGGCTCATTAACCACCAGGTCGGTTTTTGTGGGTGTGTAGACCCAGCTAGAGTTGGAGGTGGTCCCCTATGGGACAGAGGAAAAACTGGTGCCCCGTAGGAAACACTTTGTAGATATTAAGTTGCAGTAAAGGCAATCATTACTGAGAAATGAAGAAATGAGAGAGAGAAGGATGGGGAAAAGAAATGTCAGGTAATGGATAAGGACATTTCAGAAGGTAGATGGAGAAAAAGCAAAGGCTACAAAGTGTGAAGAATATTACTGTAAGGAAGAGCTGGCTCTAACTGAGAGATTGTAATAGAAAGGAATGGAAGGTGAAGATGTTGGAAAGGTGGAAAGCAGAGATGTCTTTCACTAGAATAAAGCAGTGGAAAGATTAATTAAGTCGGTCAAAAGTCAGGAAGGGTGAAAAAGAGCGCAAGCTTTGCCGGATATGGAAGTTCGGTTATTTGGCTGAATGTGCTGTAGCTGCTGTTTTCTGGGGAGAAGATATCCACAGGAGTTGATCCGTGCTAATGTGGACACAGGCTGGGTCATTCATGTGGACCAGTGCTCCGAGACAATAGCTGCTGCCACTCACCTGCCCCTCGGCCCAGAGGAACACGGCGACGCATACGGAGCTTACGGGAGACAAGCAGATTTGCTACCTGATTACATGCACATCCGTCCGCCTGCAGCTCTGTCTCTTGGCTGTCTTGGCAATTTTGCATACAAATGCATCTTATTCACCGGCATTCAATTTGTTCTTTTGCATTCATTGTACCACACAAGCGCCTCAAAAATCAGTAGATTGTGGGCTTTTTTTCTCCTTGGTTGCAGTTATGTTAAATGATTGGGAATGTGTGTGAATAACACTGATTGAAAAGTGCAATTTGACCTTTTGAGTTTTTGAATTTAATCATGTTCCTCCATATCTAAAATGGAATATTCCATTGTTTGTTGAGATATGAATGCTTTCCATTTCATTTGTTTTAGACATTCAGAAGATTAGTTTGATGAGCACTGCTTTTAAATGGATGACTAACTTAGTATCATCGCCCAGCGCTCATTGGAAGTGAAGTGATGGAAAGTGGTTAAAGGTTACTGGTCTGCAAAGCTGTGTTCTGACCATTTTTAGCTTGTTGCAATGTAGTATGAGTCACATAAGTGGATGGAGAAACACTGAAAGGATATTTAATGGTTCTTATAGATCCAAGAGTGGGTGTGCAGATCAATACATTTATATGGTATGGGAAGGTGAATGGAACCTGGCCAAACAAAAACACGACCTGGTTGCTTTTGGAGCAGCAATCAATCCGGGTGCACCAGGTGATCAATTTCCAAATGCATTTTTAATTTGATTTTGTGGTGTCCGTAAAGCGCCGTGAAGCATTCGGCGCTAAGCTCGGGAACCTCAGATCAAGTATTGCCTTGGAACAGCATGCCTGAGAATTGATTATTATGGGCTTGTCAGTCACTGCTCCGGGGTTCATGCTCCTTAGAGGCCTTAACTATGTTTGTGTGAAACAAGGCCTTGGTATAGCTTCAGCAACAGCTCCAGAGAAAGCAAAGGTTAGAAAAACACGAGTGCAGGCACGGATGAAAGAAAAATAGCCTATGTGTTTTGAATAAATCCAAGACTCAAAGTAAATATAACTTATTCCTCTGAAATGTGAAAATAAAATAAAAAGCTGTAGGAAAGTATGCAAGGTCTCAACCTGTGCAATTCTTTCACAAGATAAAAATGAAAAAACCTTTATCACAACGTTCTCCTTATGCGCATATTTTATAATATCTACTCTCGTCTTTTTCTTTTCTTCCAGATATGAAACACGTGATTTAGAATTCTTAACACATGAGTGAAATTTAATATACTTAAGGGACATAATTGCAAAAACAAAAATAAAATGGGACAGTGTTCATTTTTGGCTACTGCTGTTGTTGGGCATAAATCGCACTCTACCAAGCAGTTTGATTAAAGCCAACATGCAATTCAACAGATCTGAACCAAGGGAAAAGTCTAAAAACATCAGCTATTGTTCTGTTACAATAAAGTCTCCCGTCTTGGTGTTTCGGCTTTTTTATATCTATTCTGATCCTCCTAAAGGTCCAAAGCACTCCAAGCCTGCTGAGCTTAATTTTAATAAGGAATCTGCAGGTGTGGTGGGCCATTATAACCCGTTCATGAGCTCTGATGGGAAGCTACCTTGGGACTCATCTAAGAGCTACCTCAGGTGACCTGGAGTGCTTCTTTCCGTGGAGGAGTCCAAGGTAAAAACATAGTTAGGCTCTTCATATGTCATCAAAGGCCATTAGCATTCCTGCACTCCAAGCTTATAAAAACTGCACTTAACTGGCAGTGGGAACCCACAGGAGATAGTCCTGATCCCAGACAGGTAGAACCAATTTCAGACTCAATGATTTGAATGCAAATGCTTTCTACAAAGAGGGCTTTCCAACTTCAGAATGGCAACTCCACAGTACATTACACTGGGAGTCTGCACCGCAGTGCCCGTTACCCACTGGGAAATTACATTGCTGTTATGATGAAAATGGCTGCCATGTAGGAAAAAGATCAAAGCGGTTGATAGGTGGATGGTCACTGGCTGGAGTTTGATTATTTGGGAAATGGGCCTTGTTAAGCTACATGGCCAGGAAAACAATATGGCAGCCACAGCAGTTGGTCAAAATAATTTGTTTTTTTATTGAAGCAGAAGGCCTCTTCTGAGGTATGGCAATTGAGGCGGTATTTTGCACCAACTGGCGCCCTCAGAGTTATCAGTGTCCTTTCATAAAAAAGGTAGCGAGCGAGGACACAGGTTTGTGCTCTGTCATATCTTGTTCTCTGTTCATTCCCTTCAGGTCTTGAGCCGTGACAGGTCTTCCCTCTAATGCTCTTGGGTGCTTAACAACAGCCGTGTTACGAGAAGTGGAAACTGTCCTCACAGCTTAGTGGATGATACGGCTCCAGTTTTCCTTTTATGTGAGGGCAATTTCGGATATGGGCAGCGTAATAATTAGATATTCTCTTATAATTGAGATTTTTCCTATTGAAGATGTAATTATATGAAGGTCTGAGACCCTTTGGCAGCCGTCGTCTCTGTAATAAGAATATTTGAAGAAAATTGAAATCTCTCTCTAGTGCTCTGTGCATCCAGAATGACAAAAAGTAATTTGACCTCTCAGCGGCAGCCGCCGCCGCTTAATGTATCCCTCTTATGTTGTTAGAGGGAACATTTAAATCAGTACATCTTCAAGCGAAACTGCTCTATTACAAATATGATAGCAAAGTCGTTAAAACTTGAAAGTGTGGTGCAAGTGAATCGGAGGGGAAGCTACCTACTGGCAGAAGTAAAGGTTAGATTGTTGTCGGGAACCTGGAGAGCTGTGCTGCGCAAATTTAAAATGCAGAGATATTGAAATGCTGTGCTTGTTGAGGTAATTACGTTGGAGGTATTAAATAAAACACTTTTTTTCAGGGAACATCCAGCTTTTGAAAAATACAGTACTGTACACGCAAGTCAGTATGCAGTGTCCACATCGGATTGCTGGGAAAGAGGTCGAATAGACGCATTAGTCCTTTTTGTTGTGTTTCTGTTGTGTTGAGGGGGACCAATAAACAATACTGTGAAAGCTGAACGTTTTTGAGTGCTACATGAAAGTTACATAAGAAAATAAATGAAATCAAATGAAATAACAGTTAATATTAGATATATTATATTAGGCACACAGGTGATTACTTTTTCAATTAAACTGAAGAAATGGAGTGAAGCCTGCCAGCCAGTTCAGGCAATCAACTTGAGCTGTGCTGCTTTGTACACAAATGGCATGGCTCATTCTCCTCATGAACACTGAATGCTCCCCAACAGTTCAGTTGTCTATTTAATGCTACAGTCACACCAGAGAAGACATTTATTGGACACTTTAGCACAACCATAATTACTGCAACTGTGTGCAATGAGTTTTTTCATTGAAATGTTTGCCTTGAAGACAGGGATTGGGTCTATGACTGGTGACAATGAGTTGCTGTCTTCAAAGTGACTTTGCATCAAGACAACATTAAAATGGCAATAAAACCGAGTCTGTTTGTGATTCAGTGGGGTCAAGTTGGCTATTAATGTGTTAATTGTGATAATTTGTCAATTAACTTTGGTAAATCTGCAAAAATTGCAAATCTGTTGCAGTGTTTGGTGTGGTTGTGGCTTAAGAGGTGGAGCAGGTCATCTACCAATCAAAAGGTTGGTTATAAAATACCTGGCCTCTCCAGTCTGCATGTCCGTGACACTGAACCCCAAGTTTCTCCCGATACATTCACTGGACCATGAATGTGTATCAATGTTAGATAGAAAATACTTAGCCATAGAAAATAGTGCTTGTATAAAATCTTGTGTGTAAATGGGTGATTGAAGCTTGAAGTACAAAGCTTTGAGTGCTCAAGCAGAATAGAAAAGCACTGTACAAGAACCAGTCCATTTACAATTTATTTCCTATTCTAAATCTTTTACTGTCATCGTGTATAGAAATTCACATTAACTACTTAGTATTCCAGAGTCAGAATCTTATAGATTTGAAGCAGAAATTCCTCCACAAATAGTGACATAGATGCACCACGATGGGATTGGCAAACTGTCCCTTCTCCTTGTGATTGATCATGGTCACTCAGAGTTTCAAACTCTGGTTGTTGCAACTACTTGGAGTTTGTCTCAAAAAGCATAATAAACTAAAGCAGTAACCTACTTTTCCTTGTGGCAAAGATGTTGCCATCCTACTTTAGAGTTACTAAATCATAATGAGGCTCACGCATGACCACATACATGGATTAAAGATTATGGCTGTGGTATGATTTTGACAAAGAAAATTGAGAAAATTAGAAGAAACAAAATGCCTCAAGTGGCGTTCTCATATTGCCGTACGTTTAATTCTTGATGGGTATGCCATATGTGTGGCTTGCTGGTGTGGTTGCCAGTCACAAGGCAAGTAGTCTGAGCTTTGACTAGTTGTGGGCATGAGCTTAGCTGGAAACCTGTGACTTACTTTGATCATTACAAAATTCTTGATTTAAATAAACATGATCTGGCACTTGAAAAGTTGAACTTTTCGCAACTCGAAGCAGCACAAAGAAAGCATGGTATCGTACGGAAGTCATCTCCTTCAATGTGAATGACAGGCGAGAGCGTGAAAGCCTGAAAGATGTGCATGTGTGTTCTGTACAATACGGATTGCGAGAAGTGTGTCACTTTCTAAAGAAGGAGTTCTTGCAGGGGAGCAGGGCTTCACTTCAATAAAGAGGACTGTTCATAGATCTTTTGGTAGGTGCTTTATTGAAAGAAAACATCTGATGCTGTGAGATGTCAGGCCAAGTTCAGATGGTGTTTGTTTCCACATAATAAGAAGCAAACCCCAAACCCTGAATGCTAAAATTGAAAACCAGATACTTACCCAACTGACAAATAAAGAGCAAATTGAGTTTGGAGCCTACAACCCAAACTGTATTCTGCTGCTGCAATGAATCATGTGAAACTTCAGCTGTCTGACTGAAACGAGGCTTGTTTAATCTTACACTCATATGGATGAAAAACAGGGTGAAAATAATCTCCTGTTCCTCAGACTTAGCTATGCCACAATGAAATACTTGTGCAATTATTTATTAGAGACAAACGGGCAAAAATACTTTTTTTAATGGTTCAGACTTTTATGTAATATAACAGGAGGTACAGTCAGCAGATCAGCAGACAGCTCAGTGGTACTATGCTCCTTTCTTTGCACCCATGTTTCCATATCTTCAACCTCATCATTTAATCAGGTCTCGTGTTGGTCTGCATAAAAAAAAAAACCTACTCTGAATTCATTTGCCGCCTTGATGTGTAAATTCAGTTATGGTTAATGCATGAGCGACGGCACATGCATAATTATGACTCTGTACTCACACACCTGCGTTTTTTTCCCCTGCACTTGGACAAGACATGACTCAACACACTGCCGGCATCCTCCGTCACCGAGGGTGGGAAGGTTGGTGGTGGCGAAGGTGGGGATGCTTCAGTCCTTTGCTCTCTCGTGATCAGTTTGAAATGTTGATGAGGGAAATCGCAGTCTGTTATTTGCATTTGTTAAAGCTCGGAGGATGATTTGTAGAATAAGAAGGGGTGGCGCCCTGCTTGTTATCACAAATTTTTGAGAGCCGTAGTATTAATGACCAGATTCTTGAAAAATAAGAGTCTGTAATCTACCTGTTCGCCATGCCTCCTGATTAAACTGTGCAAATCTCCCCTGGCTATGTACCAATCTGCTGCAGTGCTTTGTTTGTTAAGTTATTTATTTGGTTGGTTCAGCTGCTTTTCAGCAGCTTGGGGCTATGTACAGCAGACATCTGTGAGTGCTGCCCCGATGACCGTAGTGTTAAAGCTACATTTCTTACTTACCGTGAGTGTTGTATATGCAATGTTTTCTCATGGTAACAACCGGTGTAATGCAGCATAGCACTGTGTCTAGACTAGCATGGTGCGTAAAACTGGGAATCACACAGAGACGAGCCCAACGCTTCACCATGCTGTGTGTGGGTGTATAGAATATCAATGTCCTGCTGTGCTCTCTCACTCTGTGTTTGTCTGGCTGCTATTAGGTGGCATTTAAGGTGTTTTCATGTCTCAATGTCTGTCTGGGTTCTTGTATGTGTGCGCGTACATCCTTGTTTGATTGATTGTCTTTGAAAGCACAGTAATGATTCTGTCTCCTCGTCTTGGCCCTCTCCGTCTCTTTCGGTCAGTGTCTCCCTCACGCCTGCGTTTGCCTCGCAGAGCAGCAGCGCTCTCCGTCGTCCTGCCGTGTTGTTTGAAGTGTTTTTGCTCAGCCTTCTGTTCCTGCTCCGTTCTCACCTTGTGTGGAGTCAATGGGAAGTCCCAGAAGACTGCCTCGCTCAACCGCATTGCTGTGCGTGGGAGGGAAAGTGGGCACTACCGCCCATTTACCTCCCTTTAATTTATCACTCTATTGCAGTTGAAAGAGTGAATCACATAGGTCGTATCATTATTTAGAAATCATCTCGACGTCTTAGTACAGTGTGAGAACATGAGGGAGGCTGTGGTTTTCCTTCTCACTGCATTCTTTGTGCCCGTGTGTCTTTCAGTATAGGATAAAGTATATGTACTGTGAGAGATAGATGGTTATGATAAATAGATTTGCTTTTGCAGCACTTAAAGGGATTCTGTGCCACTTCCCAGGAGGAAAAGGTAGAAAAAGTTCTGACAAAAAATAACCAAAAGGAAGAGGAAGAAAGTGAGGATGGGGGAGGTAAATGAGGGGAAAAAAGGAACTTGTGAGAGGGGGATATAAAGCATTTCTAAGATGTAAAGGCTGACAGTGGAGTGGAGGTGGGGGATAGGCTAGGGCGAGGAGGAGGAGGGGGGAAAAGGGGATATTTGTATGTAGGGGAGAGGAAGAGACTGCATGGAGAATATTAATGGTGTGTCAGGAATTGGAGTATCTTTAAAGACCTCAACCTTTTCTGTGGTGCTGATGTGTACTGTATCAGAACAAGCAGCTTGGAGGCACTGCTGAAAAATCAGGAAAAATAGCAGAACAGGCAACTGTCACAGTGGCTATTCTGAACCCACACACAATATTGTACCGGTTGGAGTAGTGTTTGCATGGCACAGATCCTGGTGGCTATGAATCAGGAAATAGTAATGGCCCCACTGATACATTCATCACTCAGATAATTTCCACTGCTTGTCCACAAGGGTTGGGAAATTGGACAAATATATCATGATATATTGTGCTAGCAGTGATTAGCCAAGTCCATTATCAGTGGTTCTTTTTCGAGCCCATTCTCGATGATAATTTTTATCTTTGTAGGTTAACAGTTTGGAATTCTTCTTTTATGAAAATGCAGCACTATGAATCTATAGACACTGATACCACTGATCTGATGTGGAAAACTGGCCTTTGAATGGTCCACAGTTTTTCCTGCAAATTCAGTGTGTGATGCTAGTGTATGTGCACTCATCTGGTTTAGCATGCATGGGTGTGCATGTGGCTACTTTCCCAGCACGTAGGCTTTCTTAAATGACTTAATAAATAATACAGTTTCTTCTCTACAAATATTTTATTTGCCTAGAACTTTGCAGTAATAAATAAATAATAAATATAATCAGATGCTTCTTTAGTGAGTCTCTCATCCTGCAGATGAACTCTGTCTTGAACTGCAGTTATCAAAAGTTGTCCTTGTTCTTCTCTGCATCATTTGGTGTCGTGGAAGGTTTGTATTACAGGTTCGAGCTAGACTGGCCCTCTTGCTCAGATTGGATCTCCAGAGCAGTATAAAGAGTAGCAGCAGTGCTCCAAGATACGGATATGGAGTCTGTCCAATGGTGGTACGAGAAGCTCACTGGGGAAGCAGGTAATTGATGTTGAGGGCTGTAGTAAGACACCTGAGCTGGGGGAATAGTCCTCCAGTAAACCAGTCACTGGTGGCATTGTTCTGTCAGATGGTTTAAAATTAAAAACAAATAATAAAAATAGGCATTTGTTTATGCACAGCTCTCTCAACGTCCTACCACAGCATTTCAATCAGGTTGAGGTCTCAGCTTCCTCTGGGCTATTGTGGCATGTTGATTCTTTTCTTTTTCAGTCATTCTGTTGTAGAGTTGCTGCTGCACTTGCAATTGCCCTGGTCACGTGCTGAAAAACAAGCCTAAATCATTGCCTCTCCGCCACTGTGCTTGACATTTCATATAAGGTATTTGTCCTGACATGCTGCAATGTGGTGTTGTGTATTATGGCCAGACATCTCTGCTTTTTGGTCTGCCTGTCAGTCTGTCCAAAGGACAATTTTCCAGGAGTTGGACTTTGGATGCCCTTCCAAATAAGCCAGGTTTGTTTTTAATTGGACAGTCATGAGCTTTAACTTTTAACATGCCAACTGAAGCCTGCAGAGTGTTTTTTTTTTTGGCGGCATCTTGGAATAATGCACAATCTGACCTTGGAGTGCATTTGTTGGGACATCAGTCCTTGGAAAGTTGTGACATTGTGCCATTGTGTCTGCATATCTATCAATCTAGCTAGCCAGGTAATTCACTCTGTACCTCTCTCTTTCGGTATTATTCACATGCCTCAAACACAGCCACCAATTTTTCAGTTGCTGTCGTATCAGGACTGTGAAATCCCTCCAAGCACCTGTCAGCTCTGGGATCTACAGCAGGAAGGAGAATAGAGGGTGCTGCAGGTGTGCGCATTGTGTGTGCGCGCACATGCGTGAGAGGGAAGGGAAGTGTGAGAAAAGGAAGAGGGAGAGAGAAGTGACACTCATTTACCACATGATGCAAGGAAGAAACACGCTGTCTTTTGTGGAAGCCTGTGTCACAGGTGACAGTCAGCGACAGGGCCATGAACAGGCCTGTCAGGAAGGTAGGAGCCAAAGAGGGGGAGACGCAGGAAATGTATATGGTAGTCCTCGTATAGCAGATGACAAATAGAGTGAGTATAGGCGTAGGCTACGGTGGCAGCGAGAATAACAGTGGAGCACATTGTTAGGATTTAAATGATGTAGTGAAGAGAATAACATATATAGCCTGAGGTCTTTGTGTAGAAGATGGGGAAAGCAAGTGACGCACAGCAACTGCAGGAGATGGATTCCCCTTGTGGAAATTGGTTTAATACCAGGAGGTTTATTCCTTGGAAATGCTTGCTGCCTTTAAAAACATTGTAGTTGTAATTAGAAAAAAGGGAGAGACTGTAGATAATCAAATTCACGTCTCTGTCTGATATCTCTTTTGTTTTGGTTTTTAATTTAATCCAGTGTAATGCAAATTGAAACATCAAACTCTCAAGTTCTCCTTTCTGTCAACACAAATTGTCTGCTGAAAGAAAGTTTTACTCGTCTTCAAGATTTCCTAAAATCTGTGACAGCCTCAGACTTGGCATTTGCAATCATAAAACAGCCTGTAATCCCTAATTAGCAGGCTTTAATTTTCTTAACGGGAATGAACTTTTGCTCAAATTAGAGGTTCCATTAAGTTTTGATTCGAACCTCCAGCGCACACCGTGCGGAGGGGGGGGGGGGGGGGGAAATGAGTGTGGAGGAAACGATATCTCTACCTAATGTGCAGTGCTAGAAAGATAACGGCAGTTTCAGAAATGCCAGAGACATTAGCATTCTTGCATCGTGGTATGTGTGTGTGTGCGGTCTCAGTTTTTAAGTCTAAAAAAACCCCAAAACTGTTGTGCGTCAGCAAAAACCAGTACCCGCACCCCCTCACAACACACACCTCCTCTTCATTAGACAGTTCATCAGCAATCTATCATCATATGTATTATTTATGAGTGGAGCTGAGTTAATTTTAAACACGCAGCACAGGTTTCTTTAGTTATTTAGGTTTCATTTTTTTTATTTTTTAACTAGTGTCAGCCCTATTGTATATTTAGAGACAGGGAGAGAGCGCTCGGAGCTTTAGAAAATGATGCTTTTCTCCTTAATGAGGACTTGTTTTCACCGCTGCCACCTCAACCCGAGCAGAGCGCCAGGGTTTTCTGCTCTGCCAGCCTGTGCTTGTATGCAAATATCCATTTTTCAATCAACCTTGCCGTTCTTTCTGAGGCGTTCGATACAGGTCTGGCCTTTTGCGAAGTAATTCACCCAGAATTCCTTTGACCTCCGAGGTCAGCGGGTGGAACGACACCTTTAATCACTAACCTCCACTCGCTGTCGACCGAGACCCAGGGAGGTCACTTAAAGTAAACAGGCTCTCGGGTTGCATTTAAATAAGCAACTCATGATAGTGTAATGGCATTGACTGAGTCAGGTTAGCGCATCTGTCTGTAATAAGATAGAAAACATTTTGCACCAGTGTTTGGAACTTAAATAGGCAAATTTGCATTACAATAGGATTATCTGTGACCAAGATGTTTAATAAGCTACCAGGCATCTTCTGTTTTTCAAGTAGTTTCTGGTCAGGAGGCTTTTTAAAAAAAAAAAAAAAAAAAAAGTACTGAATATCAGAAATTAAGCAATACTGTAACATTGCCTTAATACTTCAATTTTAAACTTGTTTTGAACAAAACTTAGAACTGTAGCTTTTTTATGGATTTTTATCCCCATTAAAAAGCACCAGTGATTCCTTTTTTGTTGTTGTTGTTGAGTTAAAATAGGCAAGAGAGCAAACGTTATAAAGCTTGAAAGTTTTTTCCCCCTAATTGTTTTGGCACATATCTCATAACACTTTAAAAAGAATTTTCAGCAACAGAAAGTGCATTTCCCAAAACTGTTCATGTGTTCAGCAAAACACTATAGTTAACCCACAAAAGGCTGTAACTCATCCAAAACTGTCAAAATGAAGTTTTTGTGTCCATGAATACGTCGGTGCCACCAACATCTTCTGATGTTTTTACTGATATTAAATTTCTATTGTAACTGACTGCTATTGTGTGTCAAAATTAACTGCCCCCATTTTCCGGAGCACAATGTTCTGCATTCTACTTTGTAAAAATAATGTGACGCACGTAATGCTCGAAAAAGATAATTATAATTTCCCTCATGGGAAGGTTGGATGTCTGAGATGATTAACAGTTGAAATCTGTTTGTTGAAGCTGTGCTTCTAGTGTATTGCTGGCAAAGCCACCTGAGTTCACAAACCAAGTCTGACCAAAAATATTGGAGTTTTAAGATGAGTATTTGACTTCACTTGGCCTTCCTCTGGTTTACTCCCAGGGACTGCCAAATAATTTCATGCCCTTTAGGACTTCTTCTATGGTTGAATTCCTGGGGGCAGTGCCCAAGTGTGATATGAAGCTGGGAGAGGTTTAGGAATTGGAGGATTTGCAGGTGAGAGAAAATTCTTGAAACAAAGCATGCTTTTAAAAATGTAAGTGTCAATCATTTATTTTCATCAATCAACAAAATGCAGGGAATGAACAAAAGAAAAATCTAAATCAAATCAATATTTGGTGTGACCACCCTTTACCTTCAAAACAGCATCAATTCTTCTAGGTACACTTGCATACAGTTTTTGAAGGAACTCGGCCGGTAGGTTGTTCCATACATCTTGGAGAACTGACCACAGATCTTGTGTGGATGTAGGCTTCCTCACATCCTTCTGTCTCTTCATGTAATCCCAGACACACTTGATGATGTTGAGATCAGGACTCCTTGGGGGCCATACCTTCACTTCCAGTACTTCTTGTTGTTTTTTATTAAAGAAAGTTCTTAATGACTTTTGCTGTATTTTTGGGGTCGTTGTCCTGCTGCAGAATACATTTGGGGCCAATAAATAATCATTTATATTTCTGAAAGCATACTTTGTTTGCAGCATTTTCCCACACCTGCCTAAAACTTTTGCACAGTACTTTATTTTAAAAGAGTTACCTTATAACACTTGTATTTGGATAATAAATGAAGAAATGTTGTAAGTTAATTAATTATATAAGAGGTTTTTTTTCTGGAGTTGCAGAGGCTAGTGCCTGTATAGATGAGAATTGCTTTCTCGGTTTTTAATCTTTTAATTTAATTTTTCTTCACTTTTGGCCAAACCAAAGTGCACTATAAATAGGCTGTGGCAAACCACTACTAGGAGATACTGTGTGCAGTAACGTAATGCAATAACACAATACTGCTGGGAATCACTGGACATCCTGTCAGTAAGTTTTGCCACAGATGCTCAACCTCCTCACACCTACGTATCGCTCTGTTGGCAATGTAAGCCCAACTGTGAAGAACTCCTGTGTGCCCAAACCATCCTCGACACTCTTCTGCATGCTTCTGTTTTCTGCTGTCTTCCCCTTAATACTTCTTTCTCCTCTTCCACTCACATGAGCTGGTGTTGCCCCTGCAAAATATTTATCTGAGCAGGCTTCTGTTTTTGTTTCCCCTAATTTTTATGAATATTTTTTAACAATACTCACAACTTACATCTGTAAGCTGACTGAACAACAGGCACCACTGATGGAGCCAACAACTGGGCAAATACCAAAATTCCTTGTTTCAGCTAATAATGCTTTTTAGGTTTAGCCTGTGTCTTTTCAGGAGCCTCATCACTTGGCCGTGATCTTGAAGCCAGCTGGGCATTTATTTGGTCAGTCATTTTGAACCATTATTGAAATGATCTTTTATTTTATTTTTCACAGGGCCATAAAAATGTATTTATAAAATTAAAATCTGGAATAGTCTTCCCCCCTTCATAAAATTCTCTTCATCCTTGGAAGTCTTTAAATCGAATCTCAAGACCTACTAATTTTCCAAGGCTTTCGGATCTCTTTGATATTACATGTCTTACAGTTCTTTTTTTTTTTTTTTTAAATGTTTTCTTTCTATTTTATTTCTTTTATTATATTAGCCCTCTGTTCAGCACTTTGGCCGACACTTGATGTCTTTTAAATGTGCTATATAAATAAAGATGACTTGACTTGACTAAAAGTCAAATCTAATAAAATAGCACTTGCTGACTTATTTTTAAAGTTTGAATTTGTAGTTCTATTATAATTTTTGTTGTTACAGAATTTTCTCATAGATTTTAATGCAGGAAACGTGCCTCTTTCTATTACTGTCTGTGGTTTAGCAGACTACCTACATCACACCATAAAACACAAAGTCTCTGTCAGTGTGTTTGTTTGTTACTTTGTCCACAAACTCCTCGTAGGCCCACCAAGAGTTGAGCTGCCAGACTTGGCCACTTAAGCCACTGAAGGTTCTTATCTATAACAGATATAATGAGGCATTCTATTGCCTAGCAACCACCTAGCAACATCCTAAAACAATTTGTTTTTAGCATTTTTGCATCATGTAACTTTTATTTAATGACAATAATATCTAAATGATATTATGACAACATTGTGTTGCTTACCAAAAGGCTAGCATGGCCTGTTTTTGCACTTGTGCATCTATGACACCTTATGAAAGAATCCGGTTGTTTTAACGTAACAATAACAACTCATTTATACCCACAAATGTTTCATTTTAAATGTCTAAAAGCCAGCTAAAATGAATTTTTTAAACAACAAATACAAAAACAACCAGCATCCACTCTCAGTGTGATTAAGTATGCCACTCTGCCAACTGCATAAACAGACACAACAATACTGTAGCATGTACCAGTCAATGAAATTTATGAAATATTGGCTCACAGGAGCTTGACACTTAGATGTACTTTTCTGTATATGATGACTAACGACAATGCCATATTTTAGCATGTGACATTTTTCAACTGAGAAGGAAACATAATCTTTTTTGATCACATTTAAAACCAATAGTTATTCAAATTGCTGTTGTATGTGCAAAACAAAAATGAGAAATTTCTGTTATGCTGCAATAAATAATCAAATGTTCCAAAGAATTTCACTTGATTTGTTTTGCCAGTAAGTTATTCAAGAATTTAATCATAAACATCTATAAATAACACCGAAGCTTACTAGTTAAAATATGAAAAGCATCGCGTACCTTTAGGGATTGCATCCATATTTAACAACACTCCGGCGCTATTATACTGAACAAGCATGTTGTTTATGTGGAGGTGGATGGCTATAACGATACATCTATCTTTCATGCAGCACATTAGAGATTTTACCATACATAATTAATATCTCCCTTTTTGTATTTTAGTATTCTAGCCTCAGCTGTACCTTAACTATGGCTTACTATAACCACAGTCTTTCTTTTTATGGTCTTACTTCTGATTGTATTGAAGAGGTGAAAACAAATTTCAGATGTTGGCACTGGAAGTGAAAGAAATTGTCTTTGAGTAGAATTTTATGGAATAGTCCAGCTGTGCTATTCTGTTGTAATATCCAGCTATAAGCCTCCAAAAGCAGAAAACTTCAGCCTTTTTTTAACATTTACCGCCAAGGTGCCCTTGAGCAAGGCAATAAACTCTTAATTACTGACGTGCTGTAGTTTAATAGCCAGCTGTACAGGGCTGGTTTTACAGTATGTGTAACCCTGCTCTCTTATGACTTCAGGCTGCTACAATAAATGTTGTCCGTGTAAACAAAGAGAAAAAAAATGAGTCATCCATCTGTAGAACTACACATACTATAGGTGTGACCTGTAAGGGGGAATTACACTGTATATTGTCATTCTCCGAGATGCTTCTCCTGCCACTGAGTAGTTTATCTTAGATGTGGCATCAGTCTCTGTGCAGACACCTCATCTCCCTCTTTACCACATAAACCCAAATGCCAAATCTTCCATAAGCCTCACGGTTTAAACCAAGATACGATGTAAATCCACTTGCCGACACTTTACATCTACCATACACGCCAACATGCCAATGCAGCTAGTACTGTTCAGCTTGACTGGGAATTCTTAACAAGGCGATAATTGTAAAATTGTATTGACTGTATTGAGAAATTATGCAAATTTGCATTTGTTCTGCACATCTTTTAATTCAAATACATGCAGAGCAATCATGACAAATTGATTGAAGTTTTGATTGGAGGAGATTTTTTGAATGCTGTTTAGTTATTAGTGATGTGATTTTATAAAACAGCTAATCAAAGACACCCCCCCCCCCCCCCCCCCAAAAAAAAAAAAAAAAGTCTTTGTTTCCACCGAAATAACTTAATGTCTAACCAATCAAGGAAGAAAAGAGCTACACACATGCTTGGACACACACATACACACAGACAGAAAATCCGGTAACTCTGATTCTTCTCTGTAAAGCCCTGCAGGTGTGGTCCACTCCTCCTGTGCTATTAGCACAGCCTATCATTGGTATTCATTTCCCGCTCCTAATTCCCCCACAGTATTTTTTTCCCTTCTCACTTGACAGAGGACCGTGGGTTAAACGCCGGGGGGAGCGCTTCATCACGACTAGATCTGATCCAATTAAATACAGATTTAATCAGCCCCGCAGTCGGCGAGTGAATACTCAATGTGATCAGGCCGTTGATAACTGGAAGCCCAGCAGCGTGGGCGCTGCTTTCCATCCCCAGGCCAGAAGATTGGCTTGGTGGGTGAGGAAGCACCTTGGTCCTATCTGACCTGTCAACTGGGCTCGTTCAGATATCTGCAGATAGGTTCGGTTTTCATTTTTTATTAACCTGATAGAACGCTGAAGCTGTTTCTTAATTCTCTACAGTGTCCACAAGCCCTTGTTATGATGCTTCCTAACACAATGTTAGTGTTGTGAGATGCTGAGACAGCAGGAAGAGCTATAAGATTTAAGGAGTTATGTGTGGCAGGCTAGACATTTTGCTGGGGGTTAACATTTCATTTACTTTCTCGTGTACCAGTGGCCACATGAATGGAAAGGAAAGCATGAACCCCCCCCCCCCCCCCCCCCCGCCCCTCCTTTCCTGCCAGAGAGGGAAGATTTTACCTCCTTCTTCCCAAATGGCTGCAGCTGCTGATTGTTGAAACCTTTTACTCTGCAGAGGAAGCAGTCCTGTGATATGAAATACAGCTCCCCGGTGCCCCATCAAAGTCCACTGTAACTGCTGTGTCACCTTCAGAGTTCCAAGGGAGGATTGTACATGGGGAGCTGCTGCAGAGCTTACTAATGAGAAGTCATTGGGAATCGGGTTGCTTTTTAACATAGCCCAATGTCTGGGGGTCGTTTTAGTTATGACCTGAGACTTAATTACAAATCCTGCTATTTAGTATATGGTGTTATGCATGAGAGCCAGCGAGAGAGAGAGACTGGCAGTCTCTGACTAGATATTTCTGTGAAAAATAACGACTCTGGCTGTCATTCAAATGTGTAACTGTAAATAAGTAATGCCTGTCTCAGTTAGCCACATCCCACACAATGCAAACATAACACACCATGTCATTAAGTGCACTGTTTAGTGTCTGAATCAAATCCAAGCTGGCAGGCACATTGCTCTGGCTGGCGAATCTAACAAGCTGGGGGTTTGTTCCTCATCTAGTATGCCAGCAAGTCTAGTTTCTACCAAAAAAAAAAAATCTTGGTCCACTGATATCATATTTTTTCTTCAGCAAACTCAAAACAGTATGCACATTAGCTTGTAATACCAGCAGCAAGAGAAGTTACTCTAATAATCTAAAATGTTTCCATTTTGATGAGAAAGAAGCTTTTACATCCAGGTTTGGGTGTAGCTTCTGGTACTGGCAGAAGCTGACGCTGTGGAATCTGTTGCTTGATGTGGGAGGAGGGATGGTGGATATATTGGGTAAAACATGTTGAATATGGAGCTGCCATGCAGCAGGACAAGTAGATTCATGGAGGTAATAAATGAGTAGGTTGGTGTAACAGAGGAGGATGCTAGGGATCGGGTAAGATGGAGGCAGATGATCCTCTGTAGCAGCCAGAAGAACTGTAATCTCACTACTGATCAATCTATCCATCCATTGATCTGTCAATTTTCTTCCACTTATCCAATACAGGTTAGCTGGAGCCTATCCTTTCTGTCATAGGGCAAGAGGTCAGGTAAACCTTGGACCGGTCAGCTCAATCTCAGGGCTAGCATGCATAGCATGTCTTTGAAATGTGGGAAGTAGCTGGAATCCCTGGAGAGAACAGGGAAAAGATAAAAACTCCCCACAGGAAGATCACAGCCAGGTGGTTGAACCCAGAGCTGTCTACAGATTAAACTTTTATATACATAAATCACAATTGAGAAGCCCTAGCTCACAGTCAAAGCCTCGAACAGGAAAAGTTGCTTGAATATATTGATGCAAACAAGTTAGCTTACCAATTTTGGATAATATGTCATGTTGATTGTTGGGCTGTGATGTGCAACTGGTCTTTCCAAAGTTTCCCAATGACTCTGTGGACGTCCTTTATAATATAACACAGCTACACCCACGACTTCCTTTGAAATATCAATTAGTTTGGAGCAAGTAATCATTCAGTAAACATTATATATGTCAGATCCAGCAGTTTGCCGGAGGTTGGGCAAGTTGGAAGTTCACAGGTACTCTGTTCTTCTGCTGCCAAAATTACTGGATTCTCCCTGGAAGACTATTGATGTACTGCCTTTCTGCCCATGAAAGTAACACTGGTGATTGTCAGACCAATAAGAATTTGTGCTGATGAGAGGGTATCAACCCAAACCATCGACCACTTGATGTGGAGACTGCAGCCCAACACAAATCAATCTGTTATTTTAAAGCGAACAAGAAACTCATTTTCTGTTCCTTTAAACTTTGCGGTTGTGAATTATGGGCTGTCAGATCATATCCTGAGTGTCATTGACATTCAAAGTGCTCCCCAGCCTTTATTAAAAAATAACACAGAAAGAGATGGTTTTAACATTTTACATTGTTCAGAAAAGCTTATCTATGTATTGAATAAAGAAATCTGAAATTAATACAAAAATTACTTTTGGAGTGTGTTTAGTGTTTCCTACTAAATGGTCCAAAGAGGTGCAATTTGTTAATTACTTTGTGAAGTGATTCCAACTTCTATTGTGTGCATTTCAGTCACATCCTGCCCCTGGGATGGCTATCTTTCACTCTTCTTCTACCTCAGATCAGTAGTCTTTAATTGCCTCCTGTGTTTGGGGAAAGCCTCACCTTAACTGTTATTTCCACGTGTAAATGAGATGAGGACAGAAAGGTTACCCCGAGCCCCATAAGACTGTGCGGTCCTTTCAGTTGGTCTCAGCTCACCCCTGTTTCTAGTCTGATATTTCAAACACTGCTGTGTTTGAAGTGCGCGGTTGGGTGCCTGCGCATTCGGCACTCGGGCGCGAGTCGTGGTGCTTGTTCAACTCCGGCAGCCTGTCTGTAAGTTCCTTCTTTTTGTATTTGCATACCGAACAAACAGGAAATTGTGTTCATTTGTATGCAAATGTGTTTGTCCCCAAGGCTGGGATTTTGAATTAAAAGTTTTACCGTCCCATTAATTCCAAATTACACACAGGCACTGACATGGGCTCCTCCACCCGGCAGGGGGGGTATCCGATTTGCCATCCAAACACATCTCTGTCAGTTTAGGCTGTTTAGTTTGCCATCTGCGAAACCGAGTCGGAATTTGGGTTTAATCTGGTCCGCTGATTTGCAGATTGATCGTCTGCGTCACATTGCAATCTCCTCTTAATTATCTCGCGAAAATATGCAAAGATTTCGTTGTGATTGATATTCGAGAATACTACTAGAGACAGACGTGAGGAGGCCTTGGAGTGTCTGACTGACAGGTTGTGAGCAGCATGGTGAATGAGAGGGAGTAGCGAAGGCCGTCCACCATGCCGATGTAGCACACCTCATCAGCCCTGCTCATTAAAATACATGTACAACCTTATGAAAAATGCATGACCCCATCAGTGACGTGTGGCATGTATGGGCTGATGCTGACAGTCAAGGTAATATGAAAAATTAGCACTTACGCATATGCTTCTCAAAAGGGCCTTGTGTTTATCTTAATATTGCACTCACACTGTACCAATTCAGCCTTTCAACCTATTGATTATAATGATTGAATACCTGTTGTGGCTTCAGATGGACAGATGTATAGACAGACAAAAGGCTAGTGACACTCAAAATAATGAATGAGAGTCTCCATGCAAAAAAGATTAATGAATCAGAGTCAAATGTGTTGATCGATGTCCTGATCTAAGTGATACCCTGTTCATGCTTCATGCTTCCTGAGTCAAATTTAAGGTACCACCGTATGAAAATACCATAAAATAGAAATGATCAAAGCACTCTGTTGGAAGTATTTACTGGTCTTTTCTTAGAGGAGTATAACATAAAAGGCCTGCTCCGCGGCTGCTGAGTGACCCCTCATCTGGGACTCTCCCCATCTCTTTCTGGGATAGTGGCGCGGCTGCCCCTCTGTTGGTCTTCCTTGGTCTCTTGTGTTCTGGGGGCCTCTGGATGTCTGGAGTCTTGATCTCCTCCATACCTGCTTCATGCCCTGGTGGACGGGGCTGTGGCCCCCCACACCCTCTAGCAGATCATTACATGAAGGAACCTTTTAAAAACAAACGCGTCCATGCTCACAGGTGTACACACGGGTGCTCACACACACAAACTACACCCTTTTTGGCTCCTACCTCAAAGCACACTGTGCGCTGTCGATATTACATGCTGCACAATAATGTTTAATATTTAGTATTTACTGTTATATTCCCATAAATCATTGTGATGTTGTTTATTGTATTGCTCTCGTTTTCTTCTGCTTGTTTTATTTTTTCTTTCTCAACAGCTGATCCAGGTGATTGATATATGTATTTTTTTTTTGTCTGCTTATTTAGTTGGTTTTTGTTTTTTTGCCCTTTATCCCCGTCCCTCTTCTCTGCTGTTTCCCCCCCTCTTCCTTTCTCCCTTTTCTTTTCCTCATTCAAGTCTGTCCCGTATCTAGCAAGTTAAAATAAAAAAATTAATAAAATAAACAATAAAAGATGAATCAAATAGACCATTACGGCAAGGCTGGGATGGTCAATTTGGTAAAGTAAATCCGTTGGGCATCTTTCCTCGCCTTTAGACAATAATTCTGATGGCAAAAGAACCAAACGGGACAGGCAAAAAAAAAAAAATAAAAATAAAAATACAATCCACTGTAGTGGTGTGCAGACAATAAAAACAAAAATGTGTCATTGTCAATAAACCTATGAACATAACTGCATATATGGCACAAAAAGAAATGCATTTTTGGCTGGCCACTCCATTTCCTTGGCTCATGTGCAACCCTGCCCCTAAATGTATTATGTGAAAACTGGTACTGCACAAGAGTTTAAACACTGTTTATAGTAATTACCTGTTTTGCAATGTAACAAACCAGGTATTAAGAGCTTTTCATGAAATAAAAATCATTATCCAACTTAAAAAAAAAAAAAAAAAGAAAAATTAGCACTTATGCATATGCTTCTCAAAAAGGCCTTGTGTTTATCTTAATATTGCACTCACACTGTACCAATTCAGCCTTTCAACCTATTGATTATAAGGATTGAATACCTGTTGTGGCTTCAGATGGACAGATGTATAGACAGACAAAAGGCTAGTGACACTCAAAATAATGAATGAGAGTCTCCATGCAAAAAAGATTAATGAATCAGAGTCAAATGTATTGATCGATGTCCTGATCTAAGTGATACCCTGTTCATGCTTCATGCTTCCTGAGTCAAATTTAAGAAAAGGTACCACCTTATGAAAATACCATAAAATAGAAATGATCAAAGCACTCTGTTGGAAGTATTTACTGGTCTTTTCTTAGAGGAGTATATCATAAAAGGCCTGAGTTCTTTTGTTCTTGAGTTTCTTTAGTTTTAATGGCGCTTTTATTAAATATTTATCATGGTTAGCCCACAAATAGTTCAAGACTTGTTCTTTAGAATACTTTAGCTTTGAATCTGATGCAGAAATGTTTGCAAAACTGATCAAGAAACAAAATCCACAAAGGTGTTGCAGCTGCTGAATGTACACCGCTATCCGCGAATGTGTAAAAGTGATTAATTTTTGCACAAAGAGAAAAGCACAACAGCATCCACACGGTGCTGTTCACAAATTAATAATGCATGGAGCACATCTTGTATACATGCAAAATTTTGGCAGACATCTGATGTCTCTGCGCGATGAGCCAAGGGAGCCACATCATTTTTGACTCTCCAGTCAGAGAGTGATGGTGGCTGAGTGCTTGGATGCCAGGTTTGCTAATGAAAGAGGGAATCTGGCTTTGTGTCTCTACAAAGACTTTAAAATGGGTTATACTCTCAGGAAATGGTACAGCACCTAACCGGCAAGGAGCCAATGACTTGAGGGGGGTGAAAAAGAGAACTTTGACAATGAAACTTACAAATAAGGAGAAAAGGATTTTTTCTGTTTGCTAAAACAATTAAATGAACTTAAAATATGGCTGTATGTAAAAACCCCAAATTAAAAAAAAAAAAATCCTGCTCACTGTTGTTCTAAGAGAAATAGATGCCGGCTCATAAAAACAATAAATAAATCCCCTGATATTGCCTCTTTTATATTGTGTACAGCAATCTCCCTGTATTGACTATGACTACGTAAGTGCTGCTAACACGAGATTGAGTTATTTTGGCAATACTTCATCTCAATAAAAGAACAATATTCAGAACATCTATTCAAAGAAATTGACTTGCAAGTTGCATGCCTTTGTTTATTGTTTGTACTGAAAAAAATCAATGTGAAACTTAGGAGCAGATGGGAGAGGATTGTTTTGCACCTGAACAAAATCATTTTACAGCACTCAAAGAATGCTTGGCAGATTTCTGGTTTTATTAGCAGGTCTGGCATTCACACGTCCTGCTCACCAGAGTAATTACAGTCGTATAGTTTTCATTAGTTTATATCTTTGTTTCATAATTGATGTTGTGTTTTTCAGAAGTTCAGAAGTGGGTTAGCTTACTGAGGATTTCCTGGTTTTAGTCTTAGTTTTACTTATTTATTATTATTATGCAGAGTGTTAGGGAAGAAATATAAGAAGTTCAGGACAATACATTATATAGAACAAATGCAAGACTCTGTATTGGCAAATCCCACAATAATCATCAATAATCATCACAGATTATCCACAAAATATACAAAAGTAGTGTACTCTTATAGCCTGATCAAAATGAAGATGTTTCTCCTATTTTAGTTATACTTTTAAGTACAGAATATTATATCAGTTTTTTACACCCAATTTTAGTTTAGGTTTTGTTTACAGATGCACCGACTGCAATTTTCTTGCACAATTTTTGCGACCTGTCAATACCGACTTTTCTGAAATTCTGAAATTTTTGCAACTGTAACTGATAGTGTATTCAAACAAGAATCTATTTTTTTTCAATCCATAATATTATTTTTATAATAAAATCAATTATCAAACTTTTCCATTGCTGTGCTTCTGAAAAGACGTGTAAATAATTAAAAATTAATTTCTGTACACCTTTTGCATGTGCAAAAGATTTATATCATGTACTTCCATCATTTTGCAGTATGTCTGTAACTTCACCAAATGACAGGACAACCATCCCTTTCTGGTTTTCACTTGTATGCATGATATATCACGATATCATTTGCTCATACCGAGGCTGCTGATTTGTGGTTGTCGCTGGATAGCTTTAGTATTAGTATAGCTTCATGACGTGTTAGCAGGTGGTGGGTGTGATGGAAAGAGCATGGCTTTCTGCCTGCACTACCGTGTGATTGCGGCACACGGATAAAATGGGCTGGTTTGTAATCGGTCGACTGGGTGGTCACTGGTCTGGACCAAGAATAGAGAAAATTGGCCAGTTCTCTAGTTTAATTGCTTCTAATACTCTTGGTAAGCACTCATGACCGTAAATGCAAAAAAAAAGCAAAACTGCCCATCTCGTTGACATTTATTGTCCTGTCAGATGATGTTCGGAAATCCAAAGATGTCACAGGTAAAATTTGAATATAAAATGCTTTGATTTGCTGCTTGGCCTTATATCATATTTATTACTTTTTTATATGATTGAAACCATGCAGGAATCCTTGCAGAAGTTAAAAAAATATGTGGATGAAATGATAAAGATTTTTGAGTTTACATCCTAGTCGCTGTTCAATTTAGCAACAACCTTTGGTCTGGAATAAATTTGTAATGGATTTTTATGCAGAGCATTGAAGTGAATACTAAAAGTAATATGATTGCTTAGTCATGTTGCGTGCCTCATCATCCTTCCTCACTATTTCACAGGATCTGCGGCTTTTTTACCATCTGTGACAGAAGGTACTGCTTAGTAATGAGGGCTGCTGATATGTTTCTGCACCAGTGGCACTGAGACAAATTAGAAGCTGTTTATTGTACTTAGTGGACAAGGTGAATCTGAGATTGTGAGAGGGGGATACAGAGAACGCAGTCTTTCCGGATGAAAGTAGGCAAACCGAATGTTAGAGCTAGTCATTCTTTTTTTATAATACAACATGATGATGTAGTTGGTGTGCATTTGATACAATTTATAGGACTGGGTTAAAGGTTTATTTCTAGCTTCCAATAAATCTGTTTGGTCTCCCCGTTTTTGTCGGTTATACAGATTTAAGTCGATGCATGCGGGGGAAAAAAGAGGCCGTTTAATCAATCACTAGCCAGAGCAAGTGACAGCTGATTAATAATCATCTGAAGAGAAGCCTCAACTGTGCTTCAGAACTCAATTCAGAACAGCAAATTTATTGATAACCATTGAATCTGCTGACAGCTTGTGTGCCTCTTTGCTGTTTTATACCCAGACTATTGTTCTGCCGTTGAATGAACTGCCACAGAGCACAATATGGTCTGCAGTGTACATTTCCTTAGATGAGGAATGTTGTCACAGTTGCCACACTAAATCTCATGAGTGCTAGGAAGAAAGTTTGACCTAGAAGAGAGATTTGGGCTGGATGAAACCTGCAGCGTAAGAGATGCTGTAGGAAAGTAGCTTATAAATGTAGACACAAGGTTAAAGGAGGTGGCATGAGAACGTGGCACAAAATCTACCAGCAGCACCCCGCCCCCCACCCAACGCCATATCCACTGGTTATTAGCTTTGAATTGGAAGAATTGAATTAGACTGACTTGTCTTTAAAGGCTCCTAGAGTCTAGCTGCCAAAGCGTTTTCTGCCTTTCTGCCCGAGAGCGAGCGAGGGTCAGCGGGAGTGCGTGAGTGGGCAACAACCGGCAGCCACAGCCACTCAGAGACACCCTGGAGGGGCTGAGGAGAGAGCCGACCACAGCTTGGCAGCTCCACTGGAGTCTGATAAGCTTTAATGGCACCGCCACAATGATTCACACCATGCGAGACACACACACACGCAGAAACACATACACACACCTCTAGCTGCCTTGTGAGGAATAATTTCTGGACCCTGGATAAATTTGCAGTAGCAGGGAGTCTCTATTTACCAGTAATTGCATTTCTCTGCCCTCTTTCAGCCCTGCCTTCAAAAATGTTCTGTGCCTCAGGAAGTTGAAGGTGGCTGGGGAAAAAGCAACAGAACATGTTGTTGGCCTCACACGGTGCTCTGCCACAAGTTGACAGCTTATAGGCCAATCTGTACCACACACGAATACAAGCTGCGTACGGTACATAGCCTGTCAGACAGACATGCTGCATCATCTGCATTTCCCGAAAGCCCGCTCAAGCGAAACAGAATATATTTAACCGATGCATGTGTGTCTACTCTCTATACAATGACTTAATTTATCCATTACTCACCATCACAGACACAGCAAAATTATATAGCTCGGTAAATGAAGATGTTCAAACACAACATCTGTATTCTCTGCCTCTGTTCGTTGGTGTAAATTATGATTTATGGTTCAGGGATTTAGTTAATTTTTCAATGTGCAAGTGTCTAAGGGTTTTGTGTTGACATTGAGGAGATTAGAAAACTGTGCACTATCCCTGGAAGTTTATATTGGAGGCACATAATTTACATCCAGTTTCATTGTTCAGTGACAGGAAGGATGGTCGGGTTAGATAGATGTCATCTGATTTTCATCTGGTCAGTTTTGACATCCTGGCGCAGACCTGCCTTTAATATTGTGTTGTTTTTTAAAAGAAGCAGTAGTCTTCCCCTAGTGTGGAAGGGTTACACAGCTAATTTAGTGTTGAGGTGTAACAGAAGGGGTTTGCACTCCACAGCCCACCAGGTCCTAAACTTCAAGGGTTTTTTAACATGTATTTTAAGGTGTTTCTTCTTTTTCTAAAACTCTCTAACCTGCTGTTCCTATTGGCCATTTTACCTCTATTAATACTCGTTTGTAGAACTGTAAAGTTTAAAGTAAAAAAACAAAGTAAAATAAAACTAGGCAGAGATTATAAGTTAAAATGGTTTTGTCAGTTCAGCTGGTATCCATCAGTTCATGTTCATTAATTAGAGTGTAGGGACTCGAGGGAAAAAAAGTCACCTCACATAAGCATGAATGCTGGCAAATGCTGAGGTTGGCCACTTGCTAACCTATGCATGGTTACATGATAGACTCTGGAAAGATACCGTGCAGAAGTCTCAATAAGACCTTGGTCTTTATTCTTATTTAACTGTGCATATGTTTTAAATTTGCTTTAAGGTGACCTCGAGGGTTTAAAAAGGTTCCTTTAAATAGAATGTATTATTATTATTATCGTCATACTGGAAGTGTGGAATTACACTCCCTGCTTAAGGCTCAGCTAACCAAGTACAGCATTACACACCCAAGCAGTTGATCGCTGCCACTGGGCCTAATAGCTTTCTTGGTAGAAACCCTGTTCTCCATGGTGTGAACTCTCCATACTATGTCTTTAGCTTGGTACAAAGACTGGGGACAGCCTTGGCTTGGCCTGTTTAAAGCCAAGTGCCTCTTGGCTCTTCAGAGGGTTTTCATATACGGCGTGTAAACAGCACATGTGTGCTCTACACACATTTTGCCCTTTGGTGGACAAATAAAGTTGAACAGACGGTAAGCGTTGCAAGCATGAGGAATCGAGAGGAGACCCGTCACCAAATATGGTCTGCACTTAAGCTACGCACGGCCTAGACGGACACACACAGTGAATCATCGCATGGGAAAAGTCAGTAGTGTGAAGCAGCCACTCTAATAAAGTACCCAACTCTGCCCAGCTTATTGCAGTTTCTGAAGCTTCAAACTCCCCAAGTCTGCTCCTTGTTAGCAGGAAGTCACTACAACGCAATAATGTACTTAGCAGCTTTGTCTGTAGAGAGTGACTGCTGCGCGGACCGCTACCAAGTGGAACAGATTGCAGTATTGCATATGACTCAATGTCCATCTGCCCCCATTATGTGTGCACTGTCTTTTTTTTTTTCCTCATTTTTGCTGCTTTCAGCACTGAAGCCTAGTCACTCATTTCTCTCTGCTTTTTGGAAGCTTGAACATGAAAACGCAGGGGCAGGTACTTAAACACATTTCTACACATAGAGGCAGCCTCTGTACAACAGGTAATTATTTGCAAAGAATGGAGCAAATGCGTAGGGGTGGGGTGCAAATTGCATTGTGGGATGGCTCTGCAGGACAGAGAGATGTCAATTGGAGAGGCTGCCATTTCTACGTACACCAATCCATTGTTCTCCCTGGTGAATTGCAGGGGGCAGTGTAACTGTATTTATGTGTACCTGTTAGAACGTGGGTGTAGTTTGTTTGTCTTTGTCAGAGAGGATGATTTGCCCCTCGCTGGAGAACACTGGCTGTGCACAAACTGCCGGTAAATGGGAACATGAGTTTAGCAATAATTCGGAACCCCTCTTGAGAGCGACACAGAAAGCCTGTCGCCACCTGTCATAACCCTCAAAACAGCAGGTAGGGCAGAGAAACACCTGCCTGTCAAAAGTCTTTTCTCTCTAATTGTTCTGCGCACAGATTAGTGGTTTAATTCCGCTTTATAATCACCGCACATTGTTTCCACTTATTGTTTCTTTGCTCAATTTGTTTGTTTGTGTTCACACTTTAGCAAAACAAATGTTCTTTTGTCATGCCAACTAGGCGATTTGCGTTCGAGGCAATTGCTTTTAATTTAATTTAAGGAGAACATAGACGAGGCAGGAGAGCAATAGGGGGAAATAGAGAGCCACCTGCAGACGTGGGAATCAAATGAAGCAAAGTAGGAAATCCAAATTAAAACTGTTTAATTCTTTAAGGTTATATGGGAACTGTTTTAACCAATGTAACTGACAGAAGATGATGGATTATTCATTTAAAGGACACAATTACCATATTAAGTAGGCAGGTTCTTTAACTTGTGAAGCAGGCGGCTGTATCTGAAGATACATTACAGTAAGAACAAAGCAGCCCTATTGCTTTTCGGTTGCCCGTGCCTTTGTCTGTGTTGGATAATGTGAAGTTTTACACTTATCTTTTGAGGTTCAAGAGCAAGTAATCCTTTGATCTTTTATTCATTACAGCTTCCAAACAGAAGATATATTACTTATTGTCAGCCAAAAAACTTTTAATCACTTAATATATTACAGTGCAACTGAAGCATAAATAAAACATATAACGGCCCTTTGTGATAGAAGGATATTGTTGCTGGTTTAGCGATAAATAATATCACCGTTATTACTGCTGCTTGAAGCATGAATAGGGTCTAGCTTAATTCAAGCAATCAACTGAAGATGTTGTTACAGGACAGATCTGTACCTGTTTTTTGAAGTGTGACATTCCTCAGACTGGAACGTGTCCAGCTTGCTCCCAACTGGGCTGTTTGGCGGTTCAAGGCCCCCTTTTTTCCCGGCAAGTAGGGGTGCCGAAGGGCAGCAAGGGAGGAGGCTGGTCGAACCATTTTTACTCTGGGGTTGTCACAGGTCTCTTAACTTCCTCACAAATCGATACAAGCCTTAAACTGCAGCCAAGCGGCTCAAACTGACTGCAATTTCTTCCTAACGCTGGTTTCGTCCACGTTTTTAATCAGTAATAACTGAGCAGTTTGAACTGAGCCAAACACCCCTGTGGGCCAGAGAACACTGACTCATGTTGTTCGCGGGCATTAATAATTTATTATAGCATGTAACACAGGATAATTAACCGTGCTGTTAAATACAAGCTCAGTACAAAGTGCCATTCAGCCCGGATGCTGTTTGCCGAGAGTGAGAAAGCACGGGGTGATGACTAAGCCATCCATCTCTGTTGTGAATGATTATAGGCTTTACACTTTTTGTTTGGTTTGCATTTTGTTTCATCATTATGTCAACAACAAGTACTACAATTAGGGTGTTATTAATCAGCTGCTCAGTCGTGAGCCAGACAAAACTTTATTTCCCGAGTTCAATAAAAATCCATCTTAGTGCTTAATGAAATACGGCTAGGGATAACTTATTACTTTACCTTTAGGTTTCAGTATTGATAGCAGAGTAATCAACGCTTTCTCATCCCAGGGCACCAAATACTGCAGTTTTGTCAGGAGGAACCTTGTGTGTCACGTTGTGCACATGTTCTGTTCATGCACAAAGTCCACATTATAAGTTCAGAGGAGCGGACATCAGACAGGAGACCGTGCTTTGTGTCCTGCTTAGAGCTTTGGCTAGCTTTAGGCAGTTACTGTAAGCACTCTGTGAGGTTTAGGGAAAGGTTGCAGTTTGGTTAAAATTCATCCCTTCAAATTTAAATTCTTTACGATGAAAAATGATGCTCAGTGGCTCAGTCACACTAGAGTGAAAATAGCCTCCTTGTGACTAGAAAAAATGGGTGATTGTCTGGTGAGTAAATTTTTCACTTTCAGTGACCAATTGCAAGTAGCTGTGTCAACAACTTTTATTTTGAAAGATTATTTTTGGCTCCTTTTTTGGACAGTGAAACAGTGAAGAATAGACAGGAAGGAGGGGAGAGAGAGCAGGAGAAGACACGCAACAAAGGGCCGCAGGTCGGACTCGAATCTGGGCTCCTGCTTTTAAGCTGTAATGCATATGGGTGGCTGCTCAACCACTGACCGAAACTGGTTTTGATTGAACGACGAATGCCAACTCTGCTCTGATGAGTGCAAGTCGTCTGCGACTCATTTGCAAGAGTGAACTCCACTCAGCCGGGTTGTTAGCGCAGTGTATTTTGTTATATATTTCTGCAAAAAAACACCATTGTCATTATGCTGCTACATCACTGTCCTGCAGCAACTGCGTCACTATTTACGGAGGAATTTCTAAATTTTTGTTTCAGGTCGGATTCAGGCGTTGTTTTGGATGGACTTTGAATCTAAGTAGTTAATGTATGTACTGTATGTAGATAGCAACAGATTTGTGATTTTCACAGATCTTTCACAGTTAATTGCAGTATTGTATCACAGAATGATTTAATGTAATTGCCAACCTGACACAATTTAGTCACAAACTGACATCAGACTGACTCTTATTGGAGTTTCATTGCCAAACTTGCTCTGAAACTGGCAACTGACTGCAAGTAGTTATAGACCTGGTTCTCGCAATGAGATTGCTCGTGTTTACAGTAATTTCTCTGTTTTCACTGGTGTTACTGGGATATTTATAGCTTTTAAATGTGATCAGCTGCAGTATATTACTGATCGTTCAAGTCATTTTAAGCAGAAATTCTTTTCTCTGAAATTATCGTTTTGTATATCTTACAGTAGAAATCAGGCCTTCAGGCGTTAGCTCTGGACTCTTATTGTTCAACCCAGAACTTTGTGTCTATAAAATCTCATCACACCACAACACCTTTACTTCTGTGGTGGCTCATAGTTCATTCCAAGCCAGAAATTCCCCCATAAACTTTTTATTTTTATGTAATTTATCGACTTTTTGAAAAATCTTGACAGCCTCAGTCTTTCTCCCCACCACAGAGGAAGAATGTGAGATGTGGTTAAAAACTTTGAAAACGCCATTATCGTTTTATTTTGTCTAAATATGATTTTTTTAAAAAATATCACGTTGTTTTGCAGAAAACCAAATACACACAAAAAAATCTGCCAGTTGTTTGGTGCTAATTTGAATTACTCAAGAATCGGCGATATTCCTTCCCATCAGTACGCAGAATGACTTCGTTATTTATGAGCTTCAGTTGTTTTTCTCAGCTTTTCTTTTGTCGTTTCTTGTACTGAACGTACTTTTCTCTTTCACTGCCTCATGCTGCCTTTACTTGAGTCCCTCCATGTTACATTACAAGCAGACCAGCGATTTGATTCTGTCAGCCCTAATCTAACCAATGTAACTATCTAATTGATCACTTCTGTGTAATTGGAATCATTTGAAGCTTTATGCTCCAATCCATGTTAGCCATGCTCCAGTCCCCTCTGTAACACTGCTCCCCCCACCCCCCTTTTCTCCTTCCTCTCTCTTTCCTCTTGCTCTCTCCCTCAATCCCCAGTGGTTCTGGTCCACTGCTCACCCTCCATCTCCCTTGGCTTTTTATTGACTGTTGAGTGTAAGGCGGTGTTAAACCAGCGTCGATGTAATAGTGGGCATTAGCCCTTTGAACTGCCCTTAATCTGGCTGTAATATACTCACATTTATTTTGGCAACACATATTTGCACTTGTATTAAAGCGAACACACACAAACACATGTGGACAGATATCTTACAGAAGTATGTGTGTGTTAGGAAATTGGTGTGTGAGGGAGCGAGCAAGATGGTTCCTACATAAATGGGCATTGTAAAAGGGATAGCATACCCGGTGCAAAGCCTGTCAGAAGCTCTTGTGTGCTCCGATGTACTAGAGCTGCGCTTCAGACTTGCCTTTAATTGGAATGTAATTGGAGAAGCACCATTGATCATGAATCACATTCAACTCAGTCTCCCTCCTCCCTGAACTCAGGGCTGTTCTGTTTTCCACTCACTGACTCTGAATCTTTTGCTCCCAGTATCCCTCCCTCCGTATGCCCCCTCTGCCTCCTTCTCCCATATGGAGAACGTCAGTCATGTGCAGTGGAGCGATGCAAAGGAACAAGGCCCCCTACTGGGTCCACAGGACGTGGGTCAATGTGCGTCTGGAGCACATGCAACAAGAAACAGAAAAAAAAGGGGAGGGGGGCGCACAAAGGAGAGGAGAAAAGCGATTAAGAGAAGCTGAGGTGGGGGGGGGGGGGGGGGGGATGAGATGGAGAGCAAAAGTAGAATCATTTATAATGGCTTGCGCGCTCTATTGCGCCATTTCATCCAGCATTTAGTTAAACGAGGTTTGTTTTGTTTTGCTTGTGTTGTTTCGAATGCTCGGAGAAGTCAATTTGTTGCCTCATTTGTCAAACGCTGGACTGCGTCACCGGCATCTCAGCGGTGTCATGGAGCGGAGAAAAGCTCTCTCGCTCCGGAGTGTAGATGGGAATCAGGCTGCTGGAGATTGCCTGCGTACCGTCTTAAATGTGGACTGGAAAACAATGGAAACTAAGGGCACTAGCAGAGAACCTCTGTCCCAAATTGATTCTTAAGTGGAATTGGGCAGCATGAGCAAAGAGCCGGGGGTGGGAGTGGTGGGGTAAAGAGAAAAACAGAGAAAAAGAAGTGAAGATTGCAATGAACTGTAGATACCTTGCAACAATGAAAGGTTTTAATACCACTGTTATGATTTTTTAGTAACACATTTTAGTCTTTAATTCTTTTTTAACCCCAGATTTAAATCATAGCATCCAACAAATAAGAGTCTTAACGAGCTGTAGGGTGTGAAAGTTTTACTTGTTGGCTGTTTATTTTGCAAACACTGTTGGCAGCAGATTTACCCAGCTGCAGCTAATTAACATTAATTGTTGACCCAACAGTGAGTTGACTGAACATCTAACACATCCTTGTTTGGTTAATATGCTCTCTGCATGCAAGTGTACACTTGTCCCAAGATTCCTATTATGAAGGAAGAAACCACACGGTGTAATTTTGATGTTAGCCTCACCACTCCAATTGGTCCCGTTTTGGATAAAGAATCTCTCTGATGAAGTTAACAAGTGAAAACGATGGGCAGCTGGCAGAAATCTTCCAGTTAAACTTCATTTGTAAAGCTCAGTCCGTAGGTATTCTTTGCAAAAGTCACAGTAGGAAAACCGAGAGGAAAATTTGTGCATGCTCACTGGAACACAAATGAATAAAACAGAGCCATCATTAGTTATCAGTTATTAGGGACATTCCCTAATCCCTAAGCAAGTATCTGTCTAAATATATACAGTATAGTTGGCATGACAAGGAGATACACCACAGATGCCTGCGTCACACTGGGAGGAAATAATGTAGTAAGTAATATGTAGAATATGCAGAAGTTGGTACCAATACCAGTAGAATTGAACCCGTGTCCATACACAAATTGTTTAAGAAAAAAATTATACCAGATATAATTTACTATGAGGTATAACAATAGTTCCAGTAGCTTAAACATTTGCATAATGTTAGACATTGCAATAGTTTTTACTTAAGCTTGACTTCAGAATATCAATGTGATGCTATGGTGCTTCTAATTTGGACGTGACTCCTCTTTTAGTACGAAAAGCACAATAGCATAATTTGCATATTGCCTTTTGCAAATCACTTATCAACCCTCGGTCATCTGCCTCCGTTGCAAAGTACTTCCATCCCTGAACCTTGCTGCCTTTCCTATGAGCAAGTCCGAGCGGAGCTACGGTGGCAGCTGCAGTAGTCGTCATTTTCTATGTGTAGTCTTTGCTGTGCTTGTGGGTGTCCTGATGTGCTGAAGGATACACAAGAACACTAGTAGCTGTATGCCTCTGTACATTAGCTGCCTACAGTACCTACGATAATAATAATTAAAAAAAACTCACCTTTTTTATATTTTGGTATTGAAGGGCATCATAAGGCTCAGTTCAGGTATTGTCACTGCTCAAGTGTATATTTTAATTATTCATGGACCGTTAACAGTCTAAAAAGTAACTGGGATGCAGGGATTTCTATAAAATACTTTTTTTTTTTTAAATTCCTACTTGTACTTTTGAAATTATTCCTTTGTTTCTCATATGAGGGAGGAGCTGACAGCCATTTTTCAGCCATTAAAATGATGATACTGTCAGAAATTAAGACGGAGAACCCAAATGCAGGATTCGGAGAATAGCAGTGACATAAGACAATTATTTTATTGAGCTGTTGTAAAAGTCCAGATGAAATACAAATTCCATAAAGTACAAAAACATGCAGAATGCATGAGGAAAACCAGGAGAACATAGGTAGCATAAATAGATGAGAGAAAGAGCGGACTATATTCACTCAAAAAGCTTCGTTAACCAATAAGAGAAAGAACAGGCGGAAACAGGAAGGAAAGATGAAGGCACTATCAAAATAAAACATGAGTTGAAACCTGGTAAATACAAGGCACATAGAAAAAACACACGAAAGAATATCATAGAAAAATCAAAATTAGAAACAAATCTCAAGAAAGAGTAAATAAAACCAGGGACCACGACAGATATCATAATATCTCCAATGCTAGTTAGTAAACAGCTGCATTATTTTTGTCAGAAAACAGTGTGGCGTTATTTGGTATTTTTGTGTGGGCTAACTTGTAATCTTTATTGCAAAAGAATTTTTTCCATTATGGTCAAAGTTGGTCAAATTCAGCAGCTACCCTGGCAATCAAGGTCAAAAGCTGCAATCATCATTTGGAGTAAGTGCACAGCTTGCCAGGTTCAATTTAAGACAACACTGCCTCACAATATATGCATTATGCAACTCTGACCTGAGGTAGTGTGAACGTGCTTGGTCTCTGACTAAATAATTATTCCAGTCCATATTTTGTAGTGACAGTCTAGATGCAGGCCATTTATTTATCCTATCCAAGGCAGGTCTATATATTACTGTTGTGGAAGTAAGTCATGGCATCATTTTAATTTAACCTTCAGGCTTCAAAACTTAATCTCCATGGTCACATTATCTCAATGAGCAACAGGGCAGTAGCTCAGAAATTGAGAGATATTATATAAATTAGAGTTTAATGATATGTGAAGTTTTTATTTTAATGTAAAAATGGGGTAAATTGCTCCTGCACGCATTAAAATTGGATATTTATTTTAAAGCACTCAGCTCTACCAAGGATTCAGCAAGGGAAATGAGAAAAGAGATGTGGATTGTGCTAGAAACTAGAGCAGGGTCAATGATCCTTCTTGGATATTTATGAGACATAAAGGGTGACATGAAAATGTGATCAAATGGATGAGCGGGAGACGAACGTTTGAAAGAGCAACGATTACTGAGGAGGGGCTGAGAACCTATGGCTGGGTTGCAGTGTTAGGAGGAACGAGAGCAAACAGCAAACAAAAGGCGAGCAATCAAACAGCGAAAAAGACGAAGAGGAGAAAACACCCCCGAGATGAATAAGGAGTCGCAAATGAAAATAAATGGAGAACGAGGAAATTAAGCAGGGGTCGTGAGATATGAAGATGTGAGGAGAGAAAAGAGGTGGCGAGTGGGTGAGGAGAGCGAGGGGGAAAAAAATCGAGCAAGCAAAGGGGGAAGGTTGTTGTTTTAAGATCAGTACGGCTGAGTGCGTTTTCCCCTCTCTGGGGAGGGGGTCCATCGGCTCTCCATGTCTGTCACTCCACTCGTTTATGCCTCGCTCCAAGGGAGAGGTAAAGGGCACTGAGTTGTTTGTGGGTGTATGTGTGTGCGCGCGCGTGTGCTCGAGGTAGCTCGTCTAAATGGGGGCAATTTGGAAGAGGAGTGCAATGCTCTTTTCATCAGCAAATGAGTCACCCTTCCTTTCATTAGGTTGCTTTTCTTCGCTCAGACTTCTTCTTTCAGCGCTGTTCTTTCCCGCTCGCTTGTTCTTCCCTTACAAATACAGGCCACTCTGTCCTCTGCTTCTGTCATTTCCTTTTCTCCTGTTTTTGAAATCGAACACTTTCACGTCTCGTGGTCATTATGGGTCTTATATATAAATCTGCTGATAGAAATCTGGTGATATTTTCCAGCCTCAGCCTGGAGTGAACGCTTCAGATTGCACCGTCCAACTGTTCCAAACCCCTGAACGTCTAGTACAAAGAATATGAAACACATTTAAGATACCTTAATGTTCAGTCATTCAAACATGTGTTGCTTGTTTTTTATTATATAGCTATCAGTATTCTTTTGGACACTTCTTTGGCTTTTCAGTGTTGGTCTGATCAAGATTAAAGCAACCGGTGATGCTGGAACACTGACAAGAAACAGCCTGATTTCACCGTCATTGCACTCCTGTGATGTGAGTTATTTTGTAGGGTTCAAAGAGAGATATAGTTCCTATTATGCATACTCTGTAGTGTTAAAAAAATCATTTTTAATTGGATATGTCCAATATTTTCCTCATTTATTCTGAAATTCATTCATTCATTCAAGTAATAGGCTCCTATAAGTCTACAGTGGAGTGGATTAGAGAGTGTACAAAATGCTTTGCTTAACTAAAGGTTAAAATGATTGTGTTTTATAATGCTGATAAAAAAGTGACTTTGCTGCAGTAATGATGGTAATTACAATTAGTCACTTTCCACCCCTGCTGCTCACTTAAAATCCCAGAGTAATGAAATGAATGTAGAATTACACACCCGTGGAAAAGCATGGAATACATTTAGTGCTTTAAAAAAAAAAATGAATTCAATAAAACATATTAAGCATCTAAATGAATGGATGAAAAATTAAAGCAAAATAAATGCCATCATTTCTTTTATGGTGTGTTTCTAAGAATCTGTGAAGGGACAAGAAGATGATGACTTAACTTTATAATACAGGCTGGCTAATGTGTGCTGTTCAATTAAAGGCCAGTATCAGTCAAATATATTAGCAAGCTAATTTATCTGTCTAGCCCGTGCGATGAGTGGTGTCCACACTGTCATAAAATTAACACAAAAATACGACTTTTTTTTTATTTACAACATGCCACATGCTCTATTTTTGGTAAGTAACTGTCAGGAGCCTCTGAAGCCAAGTTATCATTGTTTTTCCAGGTAGTCAGACCTGTCACCACGAGTGTGTCTTTAGCTCAGTTGCCATGAAGGTTATCAGGCCAGCGCACAAACTAGACTAGAAGTGGAGGGGGTGAGCAGGGTGGGCTCCCCACAGGTTAGGCATAAGTATGCAACACCAGGTGCTTATTTTCACCTGTGTGTGTGCGTGGTGTGTGTTCCTGTGTGCGTTTGCAGGGCTGTCTGTCTGTTTATCCGCCTCTCTCTTTGCGTGTTAGTGTGTATCCATGTGCAGAACCTCCCAGCAGGAGCAGCCAAAGTGCGCTCCTCTAATGTCATCCTGTGGCCGTCCTCCAGCTAAAAGCCAGCGGCTTGCCCTCCTCAGCACTCCGCCCCCCTCTTCCCCAATGTCACCTTTCCTCCTTCCACTTTTACTTTCTCCTCTAACACCTCCTCCTTCACTCCACTCTCTCCCTCACTCACTCTCCGTCCATTTGTCATTTTTCATCATCCGTCCGTGTTTGCTAATCTTTGTCCTTTCTCTGTTCTTCATCTCAATTCATCATCACCTACTTGGGTCTTGTGCTGAAGGTTACCCTGTGGCTGATGGAGAGGAGGCGAGGAACATAATCATAAAGACTGACAAGAATGGAAGAAGGAAGTTCTCTCTATTCTCCTTCTTTCTCTTTCCTCGTTCTTTTTGTTCTTTCTCTTTGCTTCCTTTCACCGTCTGCTGCTCCTCTCCTGATCTCTGCTCCTCCATCTGCTTCTCCCCGTCTTTGTTACTCTGACACCACTCACCTCTCTCTCTCCTGCTCATCCCTCTGTACTGACAGCCATCAAATTTCCAGCAGATGGACAAACTTCACCGAAAATGCGAAGCGATCGTCTGTGTGTGCTTAATTTAAAGTGATGCCAGGCAGTGCGACCTCTGCACGAGGTCGACGCCTTTGTGTTTACAGTTTGTGCATGTTAAATATGGCCAGCTCGCCTTGCTCTGTCATGCTTCGCACACACCCACACAGCGAGAGCTCGGTACATTAGGCTGTTAGAGTATTCTATCTTTGCGGACATAAGGTCACATTCAGAGCTCCTGAATGCCTCAGTACACAGGCCGGTTGCATTAGGCCCAGAAATCATGGCAAAGCGGCCCGTCTGTCTCTATCTGAAATTCTAATCACCACTTGCAGACATTACTATTCAGCGTGTGCTCCCGCTGGCTGCCCGTTAAGCGGCTAAGCTTTGCACTAAAGTTTTGGTTAAACCGTGAAGGCCAAAGCCCATTTCACAACACCCATATTTGTATTACATATTGATAAACACAATCTGTCTGTTACTTGCTGCCCCCAGTCTGCCGTCTCCTTCCCTTCCTCTTTGCTGTCAGTCTCCCTTCACCTCGGCCTCCACCGGTCCCTGCTCCAACTTCAAAACAGTGTATTTTTCCACGTTTACAGTCCATCCAGTGGACCCATTCCTGTTGTCACCAGTTATTTATGCATTACACATCTTTTCTTAATAATCTCCTCTCACATCTTTCAATTTTCCCTTCTTTGCCGCCCTCCGTCTCTGCATTCCTTTCTTGTGCCTCGGTTAAAGCGGTTCACCTCTCCACTATCTCCATGCCCGGGCGCACTTCCGCCATTCGACACAATTCTTATCTTTCTCTCTATATTCCTTCATCTCTTCTTTTTCTATCCGTCTTCTCTATCTTGTTGCCCAGCTACCTCTCGCATACCCCCATCTCTGCGCCCTCTATCCCCTCCCTTTCTGTCCCCCTGCCCCCCGGCTGAAATTAAACTCTGTCGGCACGAACCGGGCCCGACCACATCTCCCACCGTGGCTCAGCCACACGGACCCAAGAAAACAGACCTTGAAAAACAAGATAAAGTACATCAAAACTGCAGTGGGTTCACTGCTCCATGGGCAGTGTATATTTTTGGATACCATTTCACATTTTTACACTCTCCCCGCCCTGCTCCACCCAGTCTGTCTGTGTTTCTCTCTCCTTCTTTCTGTTTTGCTCCGTCTCTCTTTCTCTGCGTTTCTTTCACGGGCACACATTGTCGCAGTCTTGACAGTGAAGCGAGTCTGCAGTGATTAACATTGATTATAGTGGCTAACGAGTCTTCTTTTCATTCTGTTGGTGTGAACGTCTGTCCGTGTGTGCTTTAATATATGTGTTATTGTGTATGGCTGTGTGTTCAGAGCGTGTCCATAAAGCTGTCACTCATCTGTGTGAGAAAAGAAAAGCCCAGCTGTGAGTACTTAGCAGTGTAGGTGTGTGTGTGTGTGTTTAATGGGATTGTACACAGACGGACGTGCGCTTGTGTTGATGCACTTCTGTGTGTGTGTGTGTACATATAGTATACTGATGTTTCAGCTGCTGCCTGTTTAGCAGAGAGACACATCCTTTGTTGTCTTGCCACATGCAACATTTTACCCACAGATTTGCTTAGTGAGAAGCAAACGGCCTGCAGCTTAATTCTACTTCCAGTCAACTGACCAGTCACAGCTGTCATTTTACATCAAAAACACACTGGATGCCCTGTTGCGTTTCATTATTTGAAATATATTTATCCCTGTGTGAACATTTAAATTTTCTTTTTCTTTTTTCGCCTTTTTTTTTTTTGCTCGATTGCCAGATTTGTTACTGTTTTAGTCTGGATAAGGTTGAAATAAATATCAGGATATTTAAAACTACTCTACCCAATATTTTATTTTTACAATATATTGGAAGCCACCTAGAATCATCACCAGACTCTGCTGTTCAGCTCAGTTCTGCTGAACACTTTTACATCTTTCCACCACAGATGGCCTATGAACACTGGATGTAGCTTCTAAACCTTCACTGGATGCAAAAAGTGCTTGAAGCGTACTTCTTGACCCGACGGTTACTGTATGAAACTAGTTTCAAAAAGAGTGCTGCACCAAAACCTCTGCAGACTGTAGTTTGCATGGAAGACAAAGACTTTTCTGCAAACACTTGCTAACTAACCATCAAGCAGTGGTGAATCTTGAAAAGCTGAGATGCAAACCGGAGAGGCAGATCTGAAAACAGATTGCCTTATAAAATGTGTTGGCCGCAGCAGCAACGCACAATCGACACATTTTAGCTTGAAAGCAGATGTTCCACATTTGCATTGCACTCTTTATGGTTTTATTACTTTTTAGCAACTAGTTGGCAAATGTTTTCAGATAATTTAGCATCTTACATGCAAACTACAGGCTGCTAGCAACAGAAACAATCACAGTGATATTTAGCAATTTCACCATTTTCATCCATTCAAATAATATGCTTCTTTAAGTCTCCACCCGATTGCAGAGTGCACAAAATGCTTTGCCTAGCTAAAGGTAAAATTATTGGGTTTTATAACACTGCTAAAAAGTGACTTTGCTGCAGTAATGATGGTAATTACAATTAGTCACTTTCCACCCCTGCTGCTCACTTAAAATCACTGAGTAATGAAATGAATGTAGAATTACATGCCCATGGAAAAGCATGGTAAAGCCTGGAATACATTTAGTGCTTTAAAATAAAAAAAATGAATTCAATAAAACATATTAAGCATTTAAACGAACGAATGAATAAAAATTTTAAATACAATAAATGTCATCAATGGGTTATTTTTATAAAGTTTGATTAAAGGCTGCTATCAGTCAAATATATTAGAAAACTAATTTATCTGTCTAATCCAAGCAATGAGTAATGTCCACACTGTCGTAACACTAAAATATGAGAAATGTTTGGGACAGCAAACCATCTCCTGCAACCACTTGCCAAATTGTTGGGGAATGTACTTTTCCATAGCAACTGGTGGTTCCATAGCAACTGGGAGGGGTCACTGACCAGGAGGTGGGCCTGTTTGACTGGGCCTTTAGCAATTCATTTCACAGCAACTGTGAGACCTGAGGAGCCCATGGTCTTTGTCACTGGTTTTAAGCCTTAATGAATACAACATTTTTCTTTTCTTTTTTCTTTTATTATTATTTATTTATTTATTTATTTATTTATGGGCTCTGTGGGAGAAAAAAATAGACTTTGGAGTGTGGATATCTTACACTTTACAGGGCAAACAGTGTCCTTAGTTTCAGGTCAAAGCTTTACAATGAGATTTCAATAACCAGTGGGAGACATCATGGTGGTTACCTTTTTAAATGCAGTCTACGATTCCACTCGTGTTTTTCTTGTTAAGTGTTGAAAATATTGCAACAACAAACACAGAAGATAAAAGTATTGCTAATGTTGCTCTATATCTGCTCAGTGTGATAAATACAACTTATTTGCTGTCATGCCCCACAATACTTTCAGACAATAGTACGAATATGTGACAAATTAAAGGAAAAACCTGAACCCTCGATCCTTCCAGTGAGAGCATGCAGTATCTCTGTTATGCTATGAGGCGGATCAATACAGTGCTGTTCTGATTGATCACCTTTACCCTATGATGAAATATCTCTTTCCTAATGAGAGTAGTCTCTTCTAGGATGACATTTTTATTTATACATTTTTTATTTAACCAGGAGGTCCCTTAAGATTAAAATGTCTTTTTCAAGGGAGACCTGGCCAAGAAGGAGCAGCGCAGTTACAAAAATTATTAACACAAATATAACACAAACACACATATTTATAATAAATCAAATTAAAAAGAACATGTAAGATAACATACAAGTCCAGCTCAGGAATAGCAGTTGGGCTGTTATTGGTAAGAGCGCTGAACTGCCACAGGTGGACAAAAACATTCAGGTTTAGTTTGTTCTGAAGGTTACTTCATGACCAGCGTGCAAAATAAAAGCTCAGAAATCATTCTGAGCTTTTATTTTGCTCAGAAATCATTCCTGGGTACCAAAAAGATGAGACATGTGGAGGGGAGAAAATTATAGCAGTTGTTTGTAGGTGTTAAAAAGTTACATAGATAAGAAAGGACTTTACCCAGTGTCACCCACCCAGATACATAAATTGTTGTAGGCTTTATCTAGAACTTTATCTAAGACAGGTCTTATTATGATCATAAAAACACAATAACCGTTAACATTTTCATGAAGTGCTCAGTATGCACTTTGAAGGAAAACATGTCACCCACCCAGATACCTAAGTTTTTGTAGGCTGATACTTTCTTTAATTATGTTTCCACCTGGGAGACATATTACCAGCATTATCTCAGATATGGAAGGCATTTCTGGACATAACAATGTAAATTTACCAGATCTGTGGGACATGAGGGGTCACTGAATGATTGGTTGATGTAGCTGCAAACCTAAACACCTTCGGGAGAACTGAAGTGTTAGGCAACAGTCTCGATAACCATCATCAGAACGAGAGAATAATGCATGCTTAGATTTCCAGACACTTTGCATGCAGTAGTTCACACTTTGCAAAGACTGCTATGTTCTTTTCATTTGTTAACCTCCCTAGAGTTGCTTGCTCATTGCTCCAGTTGGCCTTAGAAATAAGAGGTATAGATTTATGGCAATGTATGTCAGTCATATTTACAGCATAATGTAAAATGACAAATAAAACAACAAAACCTTACTTTAGCGCTTACACTCTTAGTATGCATGAATTGAACGGTTAATATTTTTAACTACCACCTGATTAAAGTAAGTGAAAACCTACCAATTTATATAATAATAACATAACACAGTCTAATCCTGACAATACAATTCTGTTGACAGGTGATAAATCGTATAATTAGATTTTTCCCCATACCTAGCTTTCGGTGCATAAAGGCATACCAAATCGACTGTCAAAACAAAGGTGGTATAGAGTGTGCAAGTCTAAACAAAAGCAGATAATTTGCATGTGCTGGATGTTTCAGGTGTGACTGAGCGTGTTGATTTGGCCCTGTATGATACCTGAGCACAGTAGCTCGTGCGGTAACCCTCCTGGCTGAGGTGGTGTAGGCTCAGTGAGCCTTTGAGGCGCAGAGATTCACATCTGACATGGCTGCCTGAGCCATAAGAACAACTCCATGAATTATGAAAGGGCAAAAGCCCTTGGCTGGGCTGTTCTGAGAGGGGAGGAGATGGAGGAAGAGATAACTACACATTGTAGATAGATACAAAGATAGTGTAGAGTGAGCAAAGTGGAAAAAATACAGTAGAAAAAGATGCACTTGCACAAAAAAAGGGAGGGTGGGGGGAGAGATAAAGCTTGCATGTGTAGTGGAGTGAAAAGATGTTTGTTTTGGAGTGAGGAGGGAAAAAAGTGTGTGTATGTTTGTCTTTGTGTGAGTTTCTTTCGGGAGGATCGACAATGCATCCTTCCCGAATCTAACCAGCTGTGTGAAGAATTGCTAACTACGCCACTGGATTTAGACTCATCACTAGGCCCACAAAAGCAACATTTTCACACAGCATACAGCCCACAGGCTTTGTTCCAGCCTCTTCAAACAGTTTTTACTGTGGAGGTGTGACAGCACGCCAGGCGGGGATCTGCTGCCCACCATTTCTAAACCCCAGCAGAAAACAGAGGAGCGACGGAGTGAGGGGATTTTTTTTTCTTCTTGCACCAATTATCTAATGTGTGATCTTGGGGCCTGTCTGCCTGTCATGCACAGCCTCTGGTTTATTCTGTCTTTTAATCTTTCTAGTAATCTTTTTGCCACTGCTGAGCCAGTGTCACAGCAGTGAACTCCAAGACAAGGCAATTCCATTAGGAGATGGTATGAGGCGGTATTCATTATTGGCCTCGGCTAGATGCTGCACCGCACATGGAAGGTGGCAAGGGGCTGTTTTAATTTGATTTGATTCCTCAGGATAATGCATTGTGCCTCATCGCAAAGTTGTTCCAGAGAGGGGGTTTCCATATTCACAAGGAGGTATTGTAGATATTGAAAGCAGGTTGATTTCCTTGTGTATCATTGTCTGGTGTAATTCACCCCCACCCACAATCCTTTGCCTCTCCCTCACACCGTTCCAGGTCTATCTCTGTGAAGCCTCCTCTCTGAGCGGGCCTCTAAAATCCTGCCTCAGTCTAAAGTGTTTAAACAGAAAACATTGCAAACATGTAGCATTTTAGCCTCCTGCACCCAGTGCTCCCGTTCTGCCTCTCCAGTCACTCTCTGCCTGCGTTGCCAAACAGCAGCAGCTGTGGTGTTAAAAACTGTCCTGAAGAAGCAAACATGCTGAAAGACGCGCTGCCTCTCCCAGGATGCTTCGCATCGAACGCTTTCAGAATGCTCCTCGCTTCATTTCCTCGGTTGCACAAGCACCTTTTATGTACCTGCAACTTTCACAATTCGTAACCCTAAGAAATGTGTAGGGACGGAAAGGCAGGCGGAAAAAAGATGGGGCGTGGAGGGTGGGGAAAGAACAACGGAGGGAGTGCAGCCACGCAGGTTAGGAGGTAAAGAGAAATAGGGGTGAGCGTCGGCTGCAGCCAGTCAATTATTCAGAAGAGAAAGGTTTGTTGTACCTACCTTGGGAGCTGCTTTCAGCATGCCTGCCTGGCATCACCTGCTAATAGGCCACCAATTGACATGCTAGCTGAGCAGACGGTCCTCATCTCGCTTTCCTCGTGTACGGGGCTCTTATCAGTGCTCCCTGCTGGAACGTGTAAATAATTACTCCATGACCACTCTGCTGTGTGAGCTAGAGGGTTATTTACACAAAGAAAGGAGGATATATTTTAAAAGGGGCGACGGGTTATTTTAAGAAAATGGGTGAATTATTTATGGAGGCCTGCTAGGAAGCGTTTGTGCGTTTGCGCTGTTGCATGTTTGGTGTGAGCTGGAAAGAACCTGAGGGTTTTTATCTGTTAAAGACATGTGTAAGTTAATTGTATTTAGAGTAAGTGATCAGGGAGCGCGCTTTGAGGTTTCTTTTTTTAGTTTTCAAAGAGTGTGTGCATGCGTGGTGGTCTTCGGGGAGGGGGTGCTTACACCTACATTAAACCCTGCAGTCGCCATGGCTTGGAGATAAAAGACCAGATTATTCTACTTGGCATCCATTAGATTGTCTGAATATCGTCCAGTTTAAATCTAACCCAGAACTACTTTCCTTGATCTTCCTTTCTTCCTTTCCACCTCGCACCCCTCTCTCTCTCTCTCACTCTCCTTTGTTCTCTTTCCTCTCTTTGGTGCGGGATGAGAGAGGGATATGTGTGCCAGCCCAGAGAAGGAGCTTACAGACTGAGGTTTTTTGAAAATGAACGCCCTATTGTGGTTAACTTCCTGTGAGAGTAGCCGAGCCCCCTCACTCACTGAACTTCAAAGCTTGCATACTACACTTTGTAAAGATAATGTAAGCGGCACTGTTGTCTTGTGGCTCCCTCTGTGGATTTACCTTCGTGTTATACTTTGCCTATATTTTTGCAACGTGGTTGTTTTATGTTCACTTTTACCTGCACGCTGCCTCAGATGTCTCATTTGTTGAAGATTTTCTTTACGTGAATACTAAGCTGATGTATGTTTGTGCACTCCCTGTCTTGCTCGAGTCTGTCTTCTGCTCTTTTAGTAACCAGACAGTTTGAGATTGGCAGGATAAGCACTTTGTTTTTTGGACATGGCCACGTGGGCAACTGGGAGCTGCCTGGCACCCTCTCTGAGGGTGTGTACTGTGGAGAATTTATCTTGATGACAGCTCCTATTGTGTGTCACAGCTCCTCTGCTATCTCACTTTCTGTCAGGCTGCCTCTCTTTTTCCTCTAAGGCCAGCACCCTTTGTATAAGTGGCAGCATACAGTAAACAAAATAGAAATAGACCTTTTCTCACAGCTAATATTTTGATTTGATTCAATGACAGAAAAACATGCCACACTGGGCTTTGATCGTCACATCCTGCGGGCACCTCTGGTCCAAACTTGTCAAAAATTTCAAAAAATCTCATTTTCAGTTTGGGCAGATGGAGTAGCTCTCTAAATGGAAAAAGATGGAAAAAGAAATCCACCTGAAAAGAAATCGATTGTGGATGTTTATTGTCATTTTGACTACTCTGAGTATGTGTGATTGTAGATTGTGCTAGAGGAAGGCTGTGTCCTAGATCAGGGCTGAAGAGATTTCATTTTGTGCATTGTTGCAGATGTCCACTAGATGAAGGTACTTTGCAGATATTTAGCTGAATAGCAGAGGGGACTGTAGCATCTCCATGCAGGTCCCTTTTCAGTACTGCCAAGGGCACATGAGCCTAAAAACTCGGCTGTGGATCAATGTGCTAGGATACCCTGGTCTAATGAATCACATTTTCCTTTACTTTATTTCAATAGCCAGGTGCGTGTGCAATTATTTACTTGGGTAGCATGATGCACTGCAGGAGAAAAGCAAGCCAACAGAGGCATTGCATTGTTCTGGGCAATATTGTACTGGGAAACCTTGGCTTCTGGCATTCATGTGGACACTGTTTTGACATTTAGCACTCAGCTGCACATTACACACATCCCTTCATGGCAGTGATGTTGCCTGTGAGTATTGGTCTCATTGAGCAAGATAATCTGCCCTGTCACGTTGGGAAAAATGTTTGGAAATAGTTTGAAAACCATCTCATGGTTTCAATTGATATGATCGAGCATCCGGAAGATGTGGTAGAAAAACAACCAAAACCTAGAGGCCTCCAGGGATCTGCTGCTGTGGTCTTGGTGTATTTGAGGCTTTTCCTAGTGCTTCAGTGGGACGTGTTGGTGGCACAAGAGACCCAGAGAAAGGTGATGTTACAAACACTGTCTTTATGTACAGTTAAGTATATCTATGATATGGTTTGTATGCCCATTTATACATTTTGGACCTTTTGCTTCCAAGTAGAAAAGACCATTTTTTCTGCTTTTCATGATTTGGTGACAGATAAGTAGTGAACCAAAGGGGAGGAGAGTGAAGCAAAAGAGCAGCAATCTCACAGAGAGAGAGCAGATGTGTACAATCAGGCCTTTAGTAGTCAAGTACAATTGGAGCCTCACCTTTGGGGAGATGGACCCTTGTTATCGCGGCATGTTGCGAGGTACGATCACACCGAGAGCTCAGCGGGATGGATCACTTTTCAAGACTGGCCGTGACTGGGAACTGGCATCAGTTTACGATACATCTGAAGGTTTTGGTGTTATTAGGAGAAGAGATATTCTCGTTTTCCTTTTATGTTCGACTGTTTTTTGTCCACGCCATTCATTCCAATTAAACGACCAGATTTTTGGACATAGCAGCACAGCAGCACGGATATTTGAGCCACTCAAAATCCCAATTGCATTAAACCAAACCGGAGTTCTGAGCATAGGGAGTTTAATTGTTGGATTTGAGTGCTTACTAGAGTGTAAGCCATATTGCTGACAGTGTGAGTTGCCACACCAATGCAAAGCCTAAAGCCCAGGGGCCAATAATAGCCAGAGAAATATTCCCTAGTGGTCCTTGGAAACATTCCAGTGTAATAAAAGAAAAGAGAAGATGCCTACTGGCCTCTGTTATATTTATTTTATGCAAAAAGTGTAGCTGGAGGAAAGCCACAGTTTAATATTCAACGGTGTCATCCATTCTTCAGTTTGATATTTAAACTTCCTCTGTGGATGTCTGGAAAGTAAAGAGCAGCTTAAACCGCACAGATTAATCAATGAAATGTATGCCTGTTCATATTTCCTCTGAATGAGCTGGCAGCAAACCCGTAAATCTTTGCAAGTGATTTAATCAGAGTTTGGAGCTGTGGAAATGGCGTTATTAGGGTGATCATTATGAGTTTTGTTTCCCTCGCTGCTGCAACTCAAACACGTATAGCCAGTGAGCCAGTAATAGCTAACAAAAAATGGCCTTTGCATAATCGAGCATTAAAAAAATGTCCTCTGGTGTCTCTTGTCAGAACTGTTTGCTGGATATCTGACTGTGTGAAGCCAAATTAAAAGTCAATTTTCTCTTCTATCATTATTTTATTTAATCATTTTTAGAGGCCTGAAAGGGTAAAACTATACATGACGGTACATAAGAAACTAGCAGAAAGACAAATATGGCCAAACACATCTTGTTCTTCTTATTTTGGCTGCTCTCTTTACGTGTTGCCGCAGTGGATCATCTGCCCCCCTCACTCTCTTCCATCGCACGAACTCTCTGCATGTCCTCTTTCACTACATCCATGAATCTTTTTTGTGGTCTTTCTCTCTTAGTCCTGCCTGACAAATTGTTCCAAATTCAGCTTCCTTTGCCCAATATATCAACGGTCCCTCTGCATGTCAGCCTAACCTCTTTAAACCTGTCTACAAAACTGCTCAACCTCAGCTGTTCCTCTGATATACTCGTTTCTTAATCATGTCTATCCTGGTCACTCCCAAAGAAACTCTTGGCGTTTTCATCTCGAGCGCCTCCAGCTCCACATCCTGTCTTTTTTGTTAATGCCAATCATCTCCACCCACTCCACCCTGCGTGGACTCTCTCCTTCTGCTCTAGTGTGTACTGTCCATTGCTTTGGATGGTTGACCCCAGGTCATTGAACTCATCCACCCACACTACTTCTGCAGTTTCACTGTTACACCTGTCTCGCTCTCATTCACACACATGTACTCTGCCCTGCCTCTACTGGCTTTCATCCCTCTTCTCTCCAGCACATACCTCCACCTCATCTGTTCCCTGCTCTCGCAACGGATAACGGTGTCGTCCGTGAACGTCATACTCCGCTGACCAAACACGATTAACAAATAGACTTGTGTGTATCATAGAAGTAATTAATGAATAAATAAAAACGCAGAAATAAATAATGAAAAATAGTGAAGCGTTAAATGCATTTATCAGACACAGATAACAGCTAATTACTGATTAAAGCTTCTGAAGTGTGAATATCGGCAGTTTTTTTCTTTTTTCCCCCTCAGTTTACATCTAAGCCGTTTGGACTCTGTCCCAAGGGATTGGGTGTAGGGATTTCTTAGGATTTACACATTCATTAAAGATTCATTAAATTATTCAGAGAAAAGAGAAGACAGCCTCATGTTAGTCATGTTATATGTTATATATTTAAGGTTGCCAGGCAACCCAGGTTGGTGTTTATGGTTTAGTTTCTCTAGGTCATCCCTTACATTTAGTTTAGAGTAACTACTGCAGACATGCTCTTCTACAGTAATTGTATTTGCTTCTGTTACAATGTGGCTAATACCTGACATTTCTGAATGGGTCCTGCCTGCTTCCTCCACTCACTTAATAAAACAGCAAGCCTGGAGTGAGGTTGGGGGAGATGTACTGACTACAGGATGGAATAGTGAGCAGAGAAGCCATCCTTTAACTTTACCTCGAGATTCATTTCTCAGCCTCTGTGTTGGGGCTCACTGCTGGCTGCTGTTCTTTAGCTGATACTGCACTGTGGCCCTCCTGAGAAGGAAAAAGCAAAGAGAGCTAAGAAATTTTTGCTAAGAAGAGATCAATAAAATATCACTTCAAAGCAGAAATCTATAACTTTCTGCACGGTCAAATTACATCAGGAATAACTGTGTATTTAATGTTCCACTTATGACGGTGTTAAACCCTGTTGTTGGCATGCAGTGTAAATGTCATGATCGGGCAACGTCAACACAAATGTATTAATTAGTGAAATGATTAAGTCAGTTGAAAGCTTTGACATTTCAGCGTTTGCAGAGTTACAGACTCGACAGTGTCCCCGAGCGGTTTCCAGCTTTTACTCTGAAAATCATCAAACTCTCGATATGTCAGAATCTTAGTTGTGTATATTTGTAGATTTTTAAAATGGACTGTTAAGCTTTCCGTAAAGTTAAACTAAAACAAGCAAACGTAAAGGCAAAAGTAGAAACATCAAATGAACTGGGAGGCGGTTACTATAGAAATGAGCAAATATGAAAAGGTTATATTTTTCTATCTCTCAGAGACCACTGTGGACAGAGCAAGTGGAGGAAACTAGTGGATGACTCCCAGTCGTCTAATAGTAATAGAAGTGAGCTGCATCGTATGCCACTTCCCATAAACTGGCTCAGCACTTGTTTCTCCCCCGGTCCTCCATTTTGGATCGAAACATTGTAAACGGGGCCGTTAATTGCAGCATTAACTCAATCAGTGACGACTCGCAGGAGATATTGTGTGTGGGTGTGTGTGTTCGCGTCTCATGGTTGTCTGTGTCCTTTGTGTGCATATGTGCATGCGCAAGTAATGACTTTTGGTGCTGAGGTACGGAGAAAATCAGCAGAGTCTAGCTAGGCCCTGCCAGGGGACTTGATTGGAGGAGTGTTGTCGGTGCTAAACAGACGATTGGTGAATGCCATTTAAGTCACGCCATTTTGTGCTTCGATAGTTTATCCTCCCGATGAGGCTGACGGTGATTACCTCGGAGAGATTGTGTTTTTTAAGGCAATCAGTGAGGATGTCACGCTGACCTCATCTTTACTGACAAAAGTTTGCAACTTTGATCAAAATACAGTGCGTCTCTCAGAAACACAATACATGCACTGCAAGCTTCTGTTATATATTATATTCCAAACCAAAACTCATAAAACATTGTGGACACCTGCATCGCACTATTAATTAGATATATACTTACTGGTAGGGCTGGGCGATATATCGAGTTTTTTAAAAATATCGATATATTTTTATACGAGATATAAGATGTGACAATATCTTTTATATCGATATAGTCTATGTTACGTTATAATTATAGTTGTGGAGCCACAAGTTTGCCTCTCTTTCGTCCACTTTTGTCTTTACGCAACGTTACTCGGCCTCGCCTCTCCTTCACTGAACACAACTCCCCCTCCCTCCCCGATTGCTTCACCTGCAGGCAGCGACAAGATGGACACGGCAAATCTCCGTTAACGAGTTACAGCGTATCGCCCCGTGCGTGGGGCTGGACGGCGTCAACGTGTTAACGAGCTAACCACGCTAACGAGCTAACCACGCTAACGCCATGTACGGCCTAAAATCCTTTCATTCTCTCAAAAGTTGACAGCGCGCCTTATGTATGAATTCTGGTTGTGCTTGATGACCGCGAACCGATTTTATGTGGTACACGACGCTCAGTAATCTGTCAAAAATGTTTTAGTACGACTTTGCTAAGCTACGGAGCTGCACCGGCTTGATGGATTGTCGGAGCAGTACCGCTACCGAGGAGCCTCGCGGAGTGATACGTACTGTGCTTCAACGTAATATTACCGTATTGTGTGTGTATAAGGACCATAAATGGCACCTGTTAAGAGACATGGTTACAAAGAGGATTTCAAACTCCAGGCTGTCAGTCACACAGTAGAAGTTGGGAACAGACATCTGGGACACAGCTTTGACTAAGAACTCTCTTTTTGTTCTTACCTTGTGGCTTTAAAAAAAATATTGAGATATATATCTTATATCGCCATCCAGCTAAAAAATATCGAGATATGAATTTTGGGTCATATCGCCCAGCTCTACTTACTGGTCACTTTATTAGGTACAACAGTTCAACTGCTCACTGCAGCAACTCGGTGCATTTAAGGATGTGATCAAGACGACCTGCTGTAGCATCAGAATAAGGAGGAAAGTTGATTTAAGTGACTGTAAGCATATCATAATTTTTTGTGCCAGATGAGCTGGTCTGAGTATTTCAGGAACTGCTGATCTTCTGGGATTTTCCCACACAACCCTCTCTAAGGTTTGCAGAGAATGATCTGAAAAAGAGAAAATGTCCAGCGAGCAGCGGCTCTCTGGGAGAAAATACCTCCTTGTTGCCAGAGGTCATAGGAGAATGGTTAGAGTGCTTCGAGCCGATAGGAAGGCAATAGTAGCACAAATAACTACTCATTACAACCAAGGTATACAGGAATGGGTCTCTGGGCGGACAACATGTTGAACCTTGAAGCAGAATGGCTACAGCGGTAGAAGACCACACCGGGTGCCACTCCTGTTAAAAACAGGAAGCTCAGGCTACAATTCACACAGGCGTATCAAATAAACAATAGAAGATTGAAAAACAACCTGGCCTGAGCCCGAGTCTAGATCTCTGCTGCCACATTTGGATCGTAGGCTCAGAATTTGGTGTAAGCAACATGAAAGGATGGCTCCATCCTGTATTGTGACACAGACTGGTTGTGGTGTAATTGTGTGGGGAATATTTTCTTGGCACACTTTGGTCCTTTTAGTGCTAATTGAGCATCTTTTAAAGCCCACAGTGTACCTGAGTATTGTTGCTGACTGTGTGCATCCCCTTTATTACCACGGTGTTCTCATCCTCTGATGGCTGCTTTCAGCAGGATAACCTGACATGTCACAAAGCTCAAATCATCTCAAACTAGTTTCTTGAACATGTCGGTGAGTTCACTGAATTCAAATGGCATTCACAGTCATCAGATCTCAATCCAGCAGAGCACCTTAGAGATGTGATCGAACAAGAGATTTGCATGTTGTATGCGCAGCTGAGTAATTAAGGCAGGTCTGAATGAAAAAGGTGCTAACGAGGTGTACCTAATAGAGTGTTGGGTGAGTGTAGATTACTTGCTGTGTAAAATGTTGGTAGTTTATGCAAAGCTCAGTACTTTAAATTAAAGCATAGTGAGACTGCTGTCTTTGACAGAGGACGGCTCTGTTCATAATTGCTTTGTAGATGTTCAAGCACATAAATCATGGAGGAGTAGAGGATTCCCAAGATCAAAATAATTGTATCTAGGAAGAAAATCTGGCCACACAAAACAAGGCTATGAAGAATATTGGGAGATTTGCAGAATAATGAAAGAATTTTGCTTTAAAACTATTATTTGGCTTCCATGTAACATCAATATTATTGCATAAAACTGAGCCTGTAACAGCTGTTGAACTGTGTATTTTCAAAGGATGATACTGGTGTAATTTATACTCAGCAGTACCTATCTGCAGTAATGCCTATGCAACCCACAAGTGCTTCATTCTACAATCAAACGCTATTACTGCCTTTTCCACTGCAGGGTTGGACTGCATTTGTGAAAAGCAACAACTTGTCTCTTCCAGCTGTTTTTAATGGATTTTTGAAAACAGTAGAGCCTCCGGCAGTAATGTAAGGCGAGCCTGTGGCAGAACAAACACTACCAACTTCTGTGAATGTGAAGAATACCGTAGTGGGTTTAGACATTTCATATCCATTCATGTCAGTCGACAAATAAAAATAAACAAATACAAATTCACCAGGATTATTTCTCCTTGAAAGCCAGCAGTGTCTGTGCTTCTGCTTTCTCTTTGATGTAATCTGGCAAAAATTATTACACAGGAAAAAAAAGTGACTGAGCACTTGGATCCGTTCTAGTTTCGAGCTTGGGAAAGCAAAACAAAAATAAATGTCACCACTCGTGTAGAAAGCAAGGGAAATAAAATTTTACAAGTGTTGGACAGGTTATTTGAAAACTGGAAAAATTACATTAATAGCTACTCAGCAGCAAAAGTCACTGTATTTTTCTTCATCAGTTATAGATGCACAGACAGACAGATGCAAAGGAGTAGGAAGAAGCCCACTATTTAATAAATAGTCATCACCTTTTGTTTTTGTGTCATTGTTTAAATCCTTCTTTACTGTTTACTACACTTACACACACACACACACACAGTAGCACGCCAACAGATATCCATATACACACATAGATGGGTCACAACACCTGATCAAAGCCCTTCTTCCTTCCTGTACCTTTGAAAAACCGTATATTTTTAAACTGGGTCAGGCTTGGACATTCCTTCAGCTCATCATTCAGTCTGTTCCACAGTTTCACTCCACATAGAGAGATGCAAAAACTGGATCAATGAATTTTAATGTTTTTGATTTTAAGAATAGTGAATTCATATGATCTCTGTAATCAGTATTATGGATTATCCTTAGAGGCCTTTTTTACTATATAGATAAAAATGGTTGGGAAACCAGTGAATGAAGAGAATGTGGAGTGATTTGTGGTCCACAATTGGTTTTGCTTTTACTAAGTACGAAAATCCTTCTTGAAACTTTATTGTTTCATATAAGTTTTATATAAGATTTCATAATAATATGACCTTCATTGGAGTCACCACAGTGGATGGATCCGCATGTTTTATCTGACACAGATTTAACATCGATGCACTTTCTTGAAGTAACTCTTCCATTTATCTAGACTTGAGAACCACGCCAGGAGTACATTAGCTTGTGACTCCCTGAGGCTGTTTCTTTCTTTTTTGTTTTGTGTGTGTGTGTGTCCTCACTGTCGAAATCTGGGGCACATGTCAGCTATTTTAAATTAAATTAAAATTAAAATTATTTTTTAATGCTAACTAAATATGTTGTTCAGTTTAACTCAGTATAAAATGTCAGACTTCAGACGCATCTTATTCAGCAGCTTATTCTGATGTCAGAAATGGAGAAAATCCTTAATACAGTCATTTCGAGATGACACCACCAGTCATCTGCAGTTCATGCTTTTTGTTTGAGAGAGTCCCCATATCATTAGAAAGCCGAACTGAAGGGTTACACCAAAGCTCAGTATTAAATGAATGAGGAATATCTTAAACTGTGAATCGTGTAAATCCAAAACTGCAACTGGAAAAAAGCAGAAAACGTCCCCTTTAACAAGCGGCACAAAATCTGGATGGATTAACTGACTGTCCAGCAGTTAGCCTAGCCTCAGTGACCACACACAGCTCTCCAGAAGTCCCAACCTCCTGCTCACAGTTCTTACACTCTCCAAATTGGAACAAAGCTGAGCGCCTCCTGAATGGACACGTACCTTGTTAACAAGCCAGTGCAGGAGGTGCACTTTCTCTTTTTTGGTAAAGGCTAGCCGCCTTCCACTTTTGACAAGCCCCCTCATCAATTTACCACAGCCTGCCCACAGACAGGAAAAAACTTCCAATAAGGCTGTGAGCAAGCCTACAATATGTCAAAGTAACAGTGTTACTGAAAATTTAATGTGTAATTAGTGTAACTTTACACAGACAAAGAAATTGCACTACTGTAATTAGTAATCCCTTACTGCCCCGAGCTGCTGATATATGATTGTTTAGGATTTCTTTTACATTTTACTGCAGCAGTCGTGCATTTCCTGTGGCTGTGCTAAATGCACTGTTTCTGTGCACTGTATGTTTGTAAGTGTCTCACGCTGTAGCGCTACCTCACCATTGTTATTTATTACTGGCAGTATTCTCCTAAGGCTCTTTTTAGCACAGACGTGAAAGGTGCAATGGTGCTATCTTTGTCTCATTCTTCCTCTCTTCTTCTTTCTCTCTTTTAACCCCCCCACATTCCTCTCTCACTCTCTCGATCTCTCCCCTGCTATTTTCCTCCCCTGGCAGTCTTCACCAGCTTGTGCTGCTTATACTAACTAGCTGTGCACTCCCACTCATAGAAAAATGGTGATGAGACAGCAAAACCACCGCAGACACAATGCACAGTGGAAAGGGAGGAAACGACTTGGATAAAGGGTGCAGGGAAGGAGAGACAACAGGCGAATGAGATCCATCAGTCTTTTTTATGCACTTTTACCACATATATGTCCATCCCCAGAGGGTGCTGTGTCTCTGTCTAGGCCACTGCCTCCATCTCTGTGCTTTACTCTTTGTTGTTGTCATCATTTGAAGCATTTTCCCTCCCTCACCCTTCCTCTTCCTCCCCCTACCTTAAGTTATTAAATCTGTTCTCACCCCCTCTTTCCGCTTCTCTTTTCCTCTCCTCCCTCCATTCCTCTCTGGCCTGCAACCTTTTTGTCTTGTGCCACTAAATGGACTGCTTATATAACAGCATACACCTAGAGGGACTCCCCACCTCCTCTCACCCATCAGCCAGCCTGGTCTTCTCACTTCACCCTTTTAGTCTCCTTTCCTCCTTGTTTTCTCCTCGGCCCCACCTTACCTTCTGTTTTTCCCACCGTGTCATTTTTCCCTCCCCTTCTTCCTCTCTTCTTCTCAAGCTTCCTCATTTGCCGGCCAGTTTCGGAACAAACAGTCCTCCTGCTGTGTAGCTAGGGTAGGTGCTAACCAAAACAATAAGGAGGAAAAGAACGGGGCCGCATCTTCATGCAAGTGCTGAAATGAGTCATCGAAAAGCGGAAAGCAGATCTGCCGCTATTTGGATAAAGTTATTAAAGTAATATATCAAGAAAAACGCTCAAAGCAAAAACTTTATGAAATAGTAATGGTCATTTTTCGCTGCCGTTTTACAGGCTGAATAATCATTGGATTCTTCTAAACATTATTAATGATGAAACGTATCTTTGCATTTAAATTTGTCCCCAGCTTTTATATTCAAGCTACATGGAAAGGGACAATAAGACATTGCTGTACATTTAAGAAGACTCTTGAGTCGTTTTGCATATTTTCAAAAATGTATCTCTCCAACCTGCAAATGCTCAAGAACAAATGTTTTTGCAGACTAGTTTGCTGCATTTGCTGCACTGTCTCAGCAGTATCCAGTGGCCTTTCATCCATGAATATGATAGAGCACTCAAGCACAGATGCTCTCTCGCTGGATCTTCTTCCCTCCTTGCATTCAAGTCTTCTCACACACTTATTTTTCAGTGACGGTGAGTCCGCCTGACTTAACTTGCATCCAGGATTCTCCTGAATGCATATTTTTTATTCAGCACACCCTCTATCTTGCACTTTCATCTCACGTCTCCCTCAAATTCTCTCTATCCTACCCATTGTACCTCTTTATCTCTCTCTACCCCTCCATTCTCCTCACCATCTCAACCTTCCTCTCTTCCTCCACCACACAAACCCCCCTCTCTAAATATAGTCCCTTTGAAGCATAGCTGTGTTGTCTCTTCCCGCAACACTGCAAGACAAAAGTCTGTCATCTCACATCTAAGCAGTGGGGATAGAAAGCACAGATAAGATTGATGGCCCCAAAAAGAACACTGGTTAAGAGAATTGATATTCATCTGCCTCAGCATGTGTGTATACATGAAGAAAAGGGGAGAAAACAGAGGGGAAAAAAATTATCAGAGTGGGCGAGAGGATCCAGAAAAAGTGATCCGCACAGTAAGAAAGCGATAGAGAAGGGTCTGACATTTCTGATCTTCATTTTGGGATTGAATAAAAAATATCTCTGGGTGCCTGACCCAGTAACGCATGCACGTGTGCATGTTAGTGTGATCCTCTCAGCAGCAGTGTGTGCATGTGTTGGCATAATGTATGCACAGTGAGGAGTGGTTATGAGAGTGTTAAAGTGTGCGTTCTTTTGTGAAGCAGATAATTTGTAAGAAAGAGAAGCCAACCAACAGGAAACAAATAATAATGGTGCAGAGAATAAGAAGGCTGCTCTTTGCCCATATAATACAGCACAATACCACCACCTAATGGTTAGTATGAGTCATTGCGGGCACTTGGCGTGGGTTACACATCGCTGCAACTTAGGACAATTCCCATCTCATCAGCTCACCTGCAGGAGCCCTTCTAATGACTTCTACTTTGTCTAATTACAGATTGTGTAATTTACATAATAAGTATACTTAGCATTACAAACAGTGTGGATAACAGCATGGTGGCAGTGTGGGACATTATTACATCACTCTTTAGGTTGTTCAGTTCAGTTCCTCTGTTTTAAATTGACTGAAGGGTTACTGTACAAGACACACACACACACACACACACACACACACATATATATATATATATATATTCTTAACCTCAGAGTGGATTTCATTTATGTTAAAAAGGGGACATTGTTCCATCATGTGTACTGTGTAGACCGATTCCCCTGCAGCCAGAGCATACATCGCCGCTGACAGAATCTCCTTCCACCTCATTGACCTGGCCCGAAGCTGGCTCTGGGGAAAAGACAGGAGTACAGATTATGATTCTCAGCACGATTCCCTGGAATTGCCACCGGGCATTTAGTGGGAAAATGTGTGTTTTTATATGCAGAGGGAGGAGAAAGATGTAATAGTTCAAGGTTTGAAGAAAACGCTGAGGGGATTAGCTCTCTTTAAGCCCTCATTGCATTACATTTGTGTTAACTATACTGTTGAAATTGTTAACCAGCTGCTCAGTTAGTTATGAAGCAGAAATTAACTGACAGCTTATTGGTTATTAGTCCGGTAAAGTTTTTGCTGCTTTGTTTTGCATCGTTGCATTTCCAGAGTGTTGATCATAAAAAGTTTTTTTCATCTCTTGATGGTATTTTTCACTGCGATTAGGTTTTATTTACTGAACAGCTACTTGACATTTCTGGGGAATATGTTCATTTGCTTTCTGGCTGAATATTAAATGAGAAAATTGATACCAGTGTAATAGACTTCATCTACAAGCTCTGCGAAAGCTCACTTATCCAAAAACCTGTTACCTAGATTGTGATTTGCAAATGTTGAGCTATTTCTTTAACAGATAGTGAAAGAGGTTTAGAGAGGTTCCATAGTCACTTACCCACATTTCTTTCCGTCTTTTTTTGAATGCATTCATCTTATTTCTGTCTTTGTTTTTATGTCAGCCTCCGAAGGGAGGGATACACGGTGCAAGTCAGTGTCAACGACTACCTGGACATCTACTGCCCGCACTACAACACCAGTCAGCGTGGGACGCTAGAGCGTGTCGTAGCAGAGCAGTACATCCTCTACATGGTCGACTACCACGGCTATCGCACCTGCAACACCCAGAAGGGCTCCAAGCGTTGGGAGTGCAACCGGCCCCATGCGCCCCATGCGCCCATCAAATTCTCAGAGAAGTTCCAGCGTTACAGCGCCTTCTCCCTGGGCTACGAGTTCAACGTGGGCAAGGAGTACTACTACATCTGTGAGTCAGACCTGCGAACACCTGCACGAAAGACTGGGGGTGCTGCACATTCACAGTTTTGATCTAAGATTATAATGAGGAGCTTTTCCTCAGCTGCTGCCACGCACACGTACTGATGGTACGTGGGTGTTGCTAATAGATTCTAAGTTCAGCTGAGGACGGGCTGTTGCTCAGTTGCAGCTTACACAGCTGGCTGCTGGGGATTGTGCGGCCTGCAGAGGGCACAAGTTTGACATGTGTTGTGTGTGTTTGCTCTCTGTTTTAGCCACGCCCACGCACCACCACCACGGTCACAGCTGCCTGAGACTGAGAGTATTCGTCTGCTGCTCCACTGGTGAGACCAGAAAAATCTGCCTTAGTCTTAGTATACGTCTCCTCCGCTCATTTTATACCATTTCCTCTCTTTCTGTGTCACTTCATTTGCCCTCACCTCCTATCTGTTTGTATCTCACAAACACAGAGAGAAACTGAGACAAAGACACACACATACACACACACACACACACAGAAAAACTAAGATCTGACAGTCCTGTCTCAGAGAGAGGCTTTTCTGCCTCGTGCTGTCTTGGCAGGGTTTTGATGATGGCGTATTTTACCTCGAAGCAGTGCTTTGAGATGGATGGCTTAATGTTATTGTCTGTCTCGGTGTTATTACAGTAATGTGCTGTCTCTCTCTGCAAGTGGCATGCACAAAAGATGTAAAAGAGAAAAAATAGATTGAATTGCATGATCCAGCTCTCTGCCCTCCTCTTCCTCTGTCACTCCCCATACCTCTCTCCCGCAGCTCTCTTGACCACCCCCTCCTTCTCCTTCTCTGACTATCTCTTCTTCTCTCTGTCTTGCTCTCCGAAGCCTGCCGCACGGTGTAGTGTGTGTGTTATTTTTACCCTGGTAGCCTGCTCTCTTCCCTGCAGGCCTTTGATCAGGCAGCCCAGCGCTGAAAGCCTCCCCCTTTCCTCTAACCTTGTCAGCACTAATACATCCCACACTCAGGCCAGTGTCAGCCCCTGTGTACACATCACCTTAACACCAACCCCCCCACCCCCCATCCCACTGTCACTGCTAATCTATTGATGCGTCTACCACGCCTCTGTTTGCTTCTACGTGTGTGTTTGGGTGCATCTGTGTGTGTAGGAGTGTGTAGGAGTTTGAGCACATGTGTCTACACATGGGAGAATGTCAACTGTAAACCGTTTCTTATGGCTGTGATGTGCATGCATGAGCGCATTTAGCCAGTTTACCAGCTCCAACCTTTGCTTAACAAGGTCATTTAACAGCTTGCTATCAAAAAACATTTCTGGTTTCAGCTGCCTTCTTTTCATTCTGTGTGTGTGTATGTGTCCCACCTTAAATCCTCCAAGTATTTAAGATAAGAAAGAAATGTGAATATTCATGACACATGCTTTACATCCTTGATGAGCTGCAAATTGCTACCAGCCTCTGTGCGCGTCCTCCGTTAATGCTGTTCTATCCACCTAACTCTGTAATGCAGTCACAGGCTTACACAGACAAACATATTAGCTAAAGAAAAGAGGCAGAAATACACAAAGATGAATAGACACAACCCAAACATCATTCATTCATGGTTAATTTGCCTGCGCAGACTGAGTTTAATTCCATGTCTGCACGAACACTGAATGTGATAATGAATTCTGTTCCAAATGCTTTTAATGTTTTAATTTTCACACGGGGATTCAAAGTCCACGATTTCTTCATGCTTTTTCAGTGGCAGGGGTACACGGACTCCTTCATCTTCTTCTGTAACTGTGCAGAATTTAATGGTGCCTAAAATTCACTCCTCCCCTTGTTTCGCAGTGCTGTCGTTTTAATGGAGTGTCTTCTCTCCTTGTCTGTGTCTCACTCTCTCTGCCTCTGTCTCTCTGCGTTTCATTCCTTCCTCTCCTTTCGTTCCTTCTCTCTGTCTATGTGTGGCTGTGATGTGTTTCTCAGTCTCCCAGGCAGACGAGGACTCCATTCAGACTCCCGATTACACAGTCAGGCCAAACATCAAAATACACAACATTGGTGAGTGACTTTAAGTTGCCAAAAGTGAACAGGAACCAGTAGCTCCATATTTGGTTTCTGCAAAGCGTGATTTGTGCACCAATCATTGTGAAAAAATAACCCAAATCAAGTTTTTTTTAAATCTGTGGTCAGGGAAAGAAAATCCATAAGCCGTAACTGGTTGATCAGTAAAACCTCAATTTTCTGCTCTTATGATGCTCATTGTGCAATGTGGGCAAGACGGTGCACACAGCAGCTTATGGATTCCACAGTACTATCATGCACCTACTTTTTTATATATACACTCTAATTATCTGTTTACTTATATACTATAACAAAGGAGTGTGCCAAATTATTATTACAAATTGGGTCTCATTTTTTTCTGTTTAGTTAGCATCGTTTCTATTGGTTATGATAGCGGAATAATTGCAATAAGCGGCACGGAAGCACTGAACCAATACACCCAAAATGGAAATGGCCTCAGTACTGACCTCATTATGGCGTTCATTCATCAGTGTCTTTATAAGATTAATTGTTTCCTCTATCTGCTGCATTAATTCAGTCATGATGCTACACAGCAGTCTCTGACCTGACGTTATCGTACATGAAAATGATTTTAATGAGTTGCACACAATGAGGCATAAAGATTACAAGTAAAGGTAGAACAAAGAAAAAAAGAAGCACTGGTATTGGATTGAGCATTGCTCAGTACCCAGTAAATGGTTTGGCCAGATAATTAAGAACTCTTGTAGTTTAAGTTGCATTTAAATGTAAGTACAACTCCCTTAATGAACAGGAAATCTCCTTACAGTTATGGTAAGTGCAGTGGCCATTGTTAATTCAAGAAGCATGAGGGATTGTCATAATGAACAATTCTGATTATTATAACATTAATAATTATAATACAATTATATGAACAAGAAGTATGGGCACATCCCATTCTGAATCCACAGATAGTAATATGGAGTTGGCTTCCTCTTGCCGCTCTAACAGCTTCCATTTTTCCTGGGAAAGACCTCTATGAAATTTTGGAGTGTCTGTGTGAATTTTTACTCATTCATCCAGAAGAGCATTTGAGGTCAGACACCAATGTTAAACAAGACAGCCTGGCTCTCATTATTCATTGAAGTTCATCCCAAAGGTGTTAAAATGGGTTCGGGCTGAGGTAAGGGTTCTGTGCAGTCCAGTCAAGTTCTTCCACACCAGACTCGATAACTCCATGGATGCTGTTTTGCGAAACGGGAAACTGTCCCCATAAAGTATGGAAGGAAGCATGGAATTGTCTGAAATGTCTTGGGAAGCTGAAGCATTAAGATATTCTTTTACTAGAACCAAAGGCTCAGGCTAACCTAAGAAAAACAACCCTCCTCCACTTAACTTTACAACTGGCACACAGGCAGCTTTCTTTCTCTTGGTGTTTATCAAACCCAGTGTCATCCACCAGACTTCCAGATAGAGACGGGTGAGTTGTCACTTCACAGAGCTGCTCCAGAGTCCACGGGTGACGTCCTTTACAACACGCCACCTGATGCTTGGCACGCAGCTGCTCAGCCAGGGAATCCCATACCATGAAGTTCCCAGCGCACAGTTTATGTGCTGATATTAAAGGCAGCGGAGGTTTGGAGCTCTGCAGTTATTGAATTCACAGAGTGTTGGCGACTTTAATGCGCTATGCACCTCAGCAGTTCCGCACTTGCACACTTTGTAACTTGACATAATCTGACACTTCGCAGCCAGCCTGCATGGCACGGTGCTTCATTTTTATACAACGGGACTGAACACACCTGAGTTCAAAGATTATGAGGTGTAGCCCACAATGCTTTTTTCTAGATAGTATATATAAAATTATTGCCTTTGTTTTCTCTTGCAGTTTACATTGGCTTTAAAACCTGTATCTAACAGATTGTATTATATTTTAAAAAATTGATGCAGCCTCCTAGTCTGAGAAATAAAGCCAATAAGCATCTTTTCCCAAGAAATGTTTGGAGTGAATCACTGTATTTCCACCACAGTGATTATATGATGATATTTTACCCACCAAAGACGTCCCTGCAGAGGGGTTATTATTTTCTGACAGTTCAAGAACTCGGGCTTTCAGCGCTAAACATTTCTGACTGGTCAAGTAGCCTGCTTGTACCATTTTGGGCCAGTCTGTCTTATCTCACAATCATTTTCACGGTATTTGGTAAAATTCAGTTTACCTACTTTAAGGTATACCACAGAAGTTGTTGGGTACTGTTTGTAAACACTACATTCAATTTTGGAGCTGTGGGAGAACAAGAGCAAACAGTGGTGGTTGAGTGAGGTAGAAAATGAATGTAGAAAGGGAAGAGAGAGAGAGGGAGGTGTTAGCAAAAAAGTGATGAATCAGAGGCATAAAATGTTATTTTCTACACAAATAAACATTCCCACACCCAAGTAAATGTCTCAAACTTCCATTCTGGTGGGCACAGTGGTGGAGTGGGTAGCACTGTTTCCTCATAGTGAGAAGATTACCGGTGTGAACTCCAGCCGGGACTTTTCTGTGTCGAGTTTGCATGATCTCCTTGTGCCTACACAAGTTTCCTCTGTGGGTTCTGGCATTCTCCTACAGTCCAAAGACTTGCATGCTGGTTAACCAATGATTTCTAATTGGCCATGGAGGAACACAGGTCAACCAGTGCAAGGAGTAGAGGTAGTGAAGGTGGATGAGTTTAAGCACCTGGGATCAACCAGTCAAAGAAGTGGACAGAGCTAAAGAAGAAGAGAGTGCAGGCAGGGTGGCGTGGTTGGAGATGAGTGTAAGAGGTGCTTTGTGGACAAAGAGACAGAAAATCGACCTGGAGTTGAAGATGACAAAATGCTCATTGCCAGAGTACACCAGAGAATCGGTGTTAGAGAAAAAAAAAATTAGAGAAGCAAGGCTGAGATGGTTTGGACATGTGCAGAGGAGGAATAGTGGATATACTGAACAAAGGATGCTGAAGCTTCTGGGCAGGAGGAACATGGGAAGATCAAATACGAGATTCATGGATGCGGTGAAGGCGAACATTAAAAAGTGTGGTGTGACAGAGGAGCATGCAAGGGAAAGGATGAGATCGAGGCAGAGGATCCGCTGTGGCAAGGCCTAAAAGGGGACAGCTTAAAGAAGAAAAAGCAGTTGTCCAATGATATGAGGTCGATGAAGTGCTTGAAGACTGTATAATAAAGTGCTGTATGGCTAAAATGTGACGTGTAGTTGAAAGCACTTTCACGGTCATTAAGACTAGAAAACAGCTGTAAAAATGTGAGTATGTTAGACTCTCCTTTTTAACAGTCATTAGTGATGCAAGTGATGCTCATTTTGTAAATCACAGTCATATTTAGACCAGCATGTAATTTTTTACCTTGATGTTGACAAGTCTATATGAGTGTGTAGTGCCACTGGTTTGTCAGTGAGACCTGACCTTGAATCAAAAGCATAATCTGGGCTCCAAAGCAGGACTTCACAAACCAGTGGGAGACTGGCCGTTCCTACATTTCAACTATTAGTCTTGTTTAGTATGTTAATAATTAAAACAATACTCAGGAGTTTTGAAATCTTCAAATGTGGCAACCTATAAAACAAGGAAGAAAATACTCCCACAATGCTCAGCACGGGCGCGCACACACATGCACATTCACAAAGAAACACCATCTTTCTTCTTCTGTGCAAAATCCAAGGTCAGCAGAGGTCTTGTAAGAAATGAAAGGCCCATGTTTACTTAAGAAGAAAGCATGTCAGTGAGCAAGTCAATTGTGCAGCTGAGTGGTTACATAAACCCTCTATTTTTCTTTGTCTTTCTCCATCCCCATCTCAAACAAAAGCCTCTTGCCGGGAATCATTTAGTATGCTTGTTTCTTGGAGCTGTAGGCAGTCTGTGACGAGAGCTAAGAGAGTGTGACCTGCCTGAGATGGAAACTGAGACCAACTGAGATAGAATGAAAAGAGCTCTTGAGCCATCAGCAATGAGTACCTTCAGAAAGAGGAGAGGCAGAAAACAGAAGAGAGAGAGAGAAAGACTGAGGGAGAGACGGTGTGAGACAGAGGAAGTCAGACAGATAAAAGATGGGAAGGGAGGCAGTGAAAGAGAAAATGCAGCAGGAGAAAGTCTGACAGAAAGAAGGATAGATAAGGCAGAGTGAGAGAAACAGGCAGAAAAAGAGATAAAACCAGAGTGGGAGCAGAGAAGGGGGAGTGCAGAGAGAAGGGGCAGAGGAAGAAAGAAAAGCTCAGTGGTGGGCGAATTGCTCAGCAGTAACTCAGGCTCGAGCTTACGTAGAATTTAATATAAAAAAAAAAACACGCGCACACACACGCACACTGGCAGGGAATCATAAAATATCATAGCCTACGGCGTTGTGATGCATTTTGCTGAATACATTTGGAGAAATAACAAAATCCGGACATACAGATTTATGCGCACACACTTATAACAACTCATGGCCCCGTTGGCTCAGCTGACCGCTGGACACCCACTCTGTGACTCACCCTGAGGACCAGACCCACCCACAGACTGGCTTAACGTCAACAAATCTCTCCATCTCTCCCTCACATGTGTTTAGGCCTGCCTTCATCCTCGTTCCTTTATTATTAGCTTCATTTCTACGTCACATTTTCCTTATTTAACAGAGAGTCTCTTCTGTTGCAGCTCCTATCCTGCTGTTGTAGTTTTACCCACCATTTCGGCGGATGCGGTGAAAGGGCAAGTAAAAGCAAGATAAACGTACAGACTGTAAACAAATCCCCCAGGCCAGTCAAACCTACTCGGAAGGTCAAATTAAGGGCAACAATAAAAATAGGACCCAGGCTGTGTACGGTGACCATTCATCACACTTTATCATTTGTGAAAGGAAGCGCTGATACCATTTGCAGACTGAATGCAAGCAGCGCTTACTAATCAGTTTTATGAAACAGCCCACTGTGGGCTTGTTTACAGTCTGTCAGAATGTCTGTTTCGCTTGCATTTTTTCCCCAATTAAAAAGCATTTATGGATCTGTGCAATTAAGTGTAAAATGAGTTGATTTGCCATTTTTGTGATATTTACTTTTTAACCCCCCGGCAACTCACCTCTCATCTGCATGTAGCTGTGTTCAGCATTAATTATGGATAGCGAATCCTACAGCAAGCTGCTCGTAGTATTGTGCTACGAGAATTCAGTGTCAGTATTGCTTCTTCCTCCATGAATTAATCATAGGTTTCTAGTTTGCTATAGCAAAACCATAGCACGCTCTGTTCATCTTTCCTACTGTGACATACTCTTAAAATCTTTCCACCTGAGTGCCTGCAGCAGCAGAGGAGGGCTAAAAGCTTGAACATAAATTAGATGGTGGACAAGAAAATACAACTGAAAATGGATAATTCACACAAATAAATTTACTTCTTCTTTTCACCGTCTCTGTTTATATGCAGAATTTCTTCAAATCAATCATAAAATGTTGTGCAAACAAACACTTTTTTTGCAGTCTGTCCATCATTCTAATCAAGTCTGGTAAGTTAACTGCATAAACCTTGGTGAAGTTAGCAGATGTTGTATTTTAGTAGCCACCGAACAAAAAGACACCTGGCTGCCCTTTCACTCTACTGCGTTAACCAAACAAACTAAACAATTAGTGATATGGCCATCGTGCTGGCAAAATTTTCAGCTGACCTGGCAGCTGAATTTTGGGTTGTTAGTAAGAGCTGACATAATGTTTTTCGTGGCAAGATGAGACATATGGTGACTAAAGAGTACAGTCATCTGAAAAGGTTTTCACATGACTCTATGCAGTCATGTGAAAAACCAGCTACATCCCATGATTCAGTAGCTTGCAGAACCACCTTTAATAACAGCTGACGGTAACATGAAGTAGCTGCTTTCTTGGCCCACTCTTCCTTAAAGCATTGCTTCACTTCATTGAGGTTTGCAGGCATTTTTTATCCACAGATCTCTTAAGATCCCACTACAATATTTCAGTCAGTTTGGCATCTATATTTTGATTGTGTCATCGCAGGACCTTCGTGTTTTTGTTTTTCGGTCAGTCTGTTGTAGATTTGCTGTTGACCTGTTGTACGGCTCAGTTCTGGACAAGCCTTCGTTTTCACATGAGATTCTAGAATGCTTTAATATAGAGAGGAGTTTTCGGTAAACTAAAGGACTGCAAAGTGCCCAGGTACTGTGGCTGTAAAACAAGCCCAAATCATCACCACTACACCACCGTGGTTGACAGTTGGTATGAGGTGTTTCTGCCGATATGCTCTGCTTAGTTTTCACTGAATGTGGCGCTATGTATTATGGCCAAACATCTACACTTTACACTTGGTTTTTTCATATAAAACTTTGCAAAGCTGTGCAAAGCTGTGCTGCCATGTTCTTTTTAGAGAAAAAAGACTTTCTCCTAGCAGCCCTTCCAGATAAGTTATACCTGTTTAGTCTTTTTCTAATTGTATTGTCATGAACTTTAACATTTAACATGCTCACAGAGGCCTGTAGAATCTGAGATGTAGCTCTTGGGTTTCTTGCACTTTCTCTGAGTATTGCACAGTTTGACCTTGGAGTGAATTGGGTGGAAAGTCCACTCCTGGGAAGATTGTGATATTGTGTTAACACACACCTGAATGCTTCAGACCTGCAAATTGCCAAAACATCTGCTTTTAAGTGTAGAGGTGCTCACACTTGCTAATGATGAGTTAATTAAGTGCATTTGATTACCAGCACCTGGCTGCTACTTATCCTCTTAATTCCGATGGCAGTGGTAAGCCTTTCCTTAGTTTTTAGATCATTGCACAGAACTCTATGAAAATGCTCTTTTTCACATGACTGCAGTCTCATATGATCCTAATTTCTGCCGCTATCTTTATGTAGATACAAGGAAGATGGCATCCACAGCTGGTCCTACGCACAAGACCTGGTTGAAATGCAAGTTGAAGTAGTAGATAGTCATTCAGAGGCCTGAAACCAGCCTAATAACCTCTTAACGTTTAAGCTGACGGAGTCAATGGTCAGCTTTTAGTGCACAATAACACCAGTGCTCAATGTTAATCAGTGAGTGCTAATTGCTAATTGCTCCCCCGGTTTTATTGGTAACAACAATCAGTGGACTGTTATTTAGATCGAGTGAAAGCCGTTTTAATATCCTCCACAGTGTTACACCTCCCCCACTGACCTGGAGAGCTGTAGGCGTGCAAGATGGGCCCATTGCCTCATGTTGTTTATGCCTCGCTGCAAGTCTAGCATCATTGTGGCATAGCTGGCACGAGGATTTATCAGACCAGACAACCTCTTTCCACTCATCGACAGTCTACTGCTTTTGTTTCTTATCTCACTGTAAATGCCTTGAGGCGGTTCACCGTGGACAGGAGAGCTACCCTGCATGCCCATCTGTTGTTATACCCCCTTTCACACTAGACTACACCGGATTGTGCGCTTGGAAATTGATTACTATATCCTACAATTGTACTGTGATGTTAGATGTCAAACACTGGACCTTTGATAACTTGTTATGGCCCGAGGCAGGAAGCGTTCCCCACATTCATCTTCCAATGCCGTCCTCCCTAAATAGCAGGGGTTTTGAAGAGGTGCATATTGTGTGGGGTGGTGATTGTCAAAGCTCACGGCACCCACAAACAAGTCTGTAAGAATCAGTTCACATGCACAGCAACTTTTGAGAAGAGACTGTGCAGTTGCTTATGTAAAGGTAAGGAACGGCCTGCTTTTTCTGGAGGCAAAGGATGTCTCGTCTTCTCATCTCCAACTGTACGCTGTGCCTCAGACTGTTGAAATGTTGTTAGAGAGACAATCCACATGGTGTGGCGGCCTCGCTGTGACCTGTGGGTCTTACCTGAGGCAGCGCCTTAACTTAGTGTTCCTTGTTTGTCTTCACCCTGATGCATTGCCATGTGAATGTCAGGGTTGTGCGTCATCAGACAGATGCCTCATGTTACTTAAGAGCAACTTTGACGTGGACAGGAGTCATGCAGTGAGAGAGGTCGCTTTACTCTCAGAGAAAACAAAAACAAAATTCCACGCATTTATCACCTGCAAGGTGATTACCATCTCTCCCTGTTATCACCAGCTATCTAGTTTTTTTCTTGTAATTAGGTGCCTGTGCTGTTACGTGTAGCAAGTTCAGACAAGAATTTAAAGTTGCAATGAAAAAGATAAAAAAAAAAGAAGAAAAATAAAAGAAAGGAAAACATTTTGCCTCTTCAATTTTGTGCTTTTGTAACTGAAGCCAGTTTAATTTTATGGAAGACTGGAGCTTTATATCACAAAATAATATAAAAGAGAGGGGATTTTAATTGATAACCATACTGGTTTTGTTGTCTGTCAGCCAAAGCTTGTCAGATAAATATCTTTCTTCTACCAAAGCAGACATGTTGCATTAAACTACTTTTCATATAAGGTCAAATCAGTGTATCATATATATATAATGCCCATGTCTTTACTCGTATTAGTATTTCAGATACTGTTAATGCTTTAATCATGTGCAAAAGTCTGTTATTATACAAAAAAATCAGTGACAATGAGTTTTGAAATTTTGAGTTCAGCTCTTCATCAGTGTGTACAAAGGATCTCAGGAGACAGGTACAACAACGAGCCTCTACGGCCATCTGTAAAACACGGTTGAAGCTCTGTCATGATTTGGTAATACATTTCAGCCAGTGGTGTTCAAGATCCTGTCAAAACTGATGGAATTATAAACACAGAAAAGTATCATCAGATTTTGATACCATAAAATTTGCAGTACCATCTGGAAAGCATCTGATTGCCAACAGCTTTATTTTTCAGCATGACAATGATCCCAAACACACTGCCAATCCAGTTAAAAGCAAGAATGGCTTGGCCTCCCCAGAGCCTGAACTTCAATATTATTGAATCAACGTAGGATCATCTTGACAGAAAACAGAAAAAAATGCAACCAACATCCAAGTTTTAAATGTCCTTCAAAAAGCCTGGAGAACTATTCCTGAAGACTACTTCAATTTTCAATTAAATTCAATTTGATTTATTTACCTCAAGCCCCTTTATATTTTTTAATACCCTACAATAATACAAAGAAATCAAAGAAAACCGTAACGATCATATGACACTCTGTGGGAAGGAAAAACTCCTTTTTAACCCAAAGAAAATCCCCAGCAGAACCAGGCTAAGTGAGAGGCATTTATCTGCTGCAACCGATTGGGGTGAGGGGACGAAGACGGGACAAAGACATGCTGTGGAAGAGAGCCAAAGATTAATAATAAGTAATAATTAAATGTGCAGAGGTGTACAAACACACAGTGAATGAAAAAGGTGACTGAAGAAAAAACACTCAGTGCATCATGGGAATTCCCCAGCACCCTAGACCTATTGTAGCGTAACTAAAGGAAGATTCAGGGTCTCCTGCTCCAGCTGTAACTATATGCTTTATCAAAAAGGAAAGTCTAAGTCTAATCTTAAAAGTAGAGATAGTGTCTGTCTCCCAAATCCAAATTGGAAGCTGGTTCCACTGAAGGCTCTGCCTCCCATTCTACTTTTAAATACGGACCAACAAGTAAGCCCCCAGTCTGAGAGCGAAGAGCTCTAATGGGGTGATATGGTACTATAAGGTCATTAAGATAAGATGGGGCCTGATTATTTAAGACCTTATATGTGAGGAGGAGGATTTTAGATTTGATTCTGGATTTAACAGGGAGCCAACTAAGAGAAGCCAATAAAAGAGAAATATGCTCTCTTTTTCCAGTTCCTGTCAGCAGCATTTTGGATCAACTGAACACTTTTCAGGGAGTTTTTAGGACATACGGATAATAACGAATTACAGTAATCCAGCCTAAAAGCAATAAATGCATGAACTAGTTTTTCAGCGTCACTCTGAGAAGGGATGTTTCTAATTTTAGAGATATTGCGCAAATGGAAGAAGGCACTCCTACATATTTGTTTAATATGTAGGAGAAACTCCAAGACTCCTCACAATGCTACTGGAGGCCAAGGCAAGGCCATCCATAGTAAGCTTGCTTTCTTACGAGATTGCATACTTCATTTGTACATGAGTTGTTGTATGTTTGCACGTTTCAGTAAATTGCTGCACAGATTTCTTATTGTGCTATCAAAATATAAAGAAAGGAGGGATGTACCTCAGAACTGTACCTGCCACACTAGTTACTGTGTTTTGTGAACACTGAGGATGACAGCCTAACACTGAACGATTCTTCCAAACATGAAAGGTGTGATTTGTCTCTGCAGTCCTGTAGCATTAGTATTATCAGTAGTATTCTCTTTCTACTAGCTAAAAATAGTTTGGCGGTCCCTCCCTTTCCACTATGGGGCTAATTTTTGAAAAATGTTGACTACACCATCCAGGAGCTTGTAGAGCACTTCATGCTTATGTGCCCAAAGCAAGCGTATATGAGCATGATATGAGACACAGCCTACATTTCCAAAATGTGCTGATGTCATTAAGTAATTGCAGATTTCTTCTCTAATTGGGTTTATTTTATATAGAGAAGCTGGTTTCGAGCCCAGGCATCCTACAGCTGTAGGACAGATGGACGGGAAAGCTTTGTTTGCTTTCTTTTGGTTTATTTTGATTTGTAATAACCCTCTAGATATAATGGGAAGCATTATGTCGAGGCAGAACATAATCACTCAGTGTAATCCACTTTTTACCAAATAATACAAAATGTGTTCTCCCGGCTCTTTCTCCGTCTCTCCCCTCCAGCTAATGTTCTGTTGTGTCTAATCAATGGCAAGACCATAGTAATTTGGTGTGATTGAAATCCCTCCAGGATAAAAACATCATTAGTGTGAGGAAAGGAAGACACACACACACACACACACACACAAAAAAAAAGAAATAGATCAGAAACAAAAATGTTTTTAATTTTCCATCCCAGGGGGGAAATGGCCATATGTAGCTGATGATAATTGGTGGTTTGTTGGTAATTGCATTATGTCTCTTTCTCTGCATATGTTAAGGCACAATTTGAATGCATCACATACTGCCTTTAGATTGATTAATTAATAATGTAGTAATGGTTTATTCCCTTCTGTCTTCTGTCTGACAAATTTTCCCTCTCGCGGTTTTACATTCTTGCTCTCTCTTTTCTCACTTTCTTGTTTTCTCTTTTTGTGGTTTTTGCTCTGCAGATGAATTTAACCCTGAAGTCCCGAAGCTGGAGAAGAGCGTCAGTGGCAGCAGCCCCTCACGTGACCGCCTTCTTCTCACCGTGGCAATGCTGCTCGTGTCTGCCGTCCTTTTGTCCTAGCAACGGTCGCCGAGTGGCACTTCGTGCATAGCTGGACCCGCCTTTTGCAAAGGGCTTTGTATCCACCAAGTTTGTGATTACGTGAAATCTGACAGAAACACACAGAGTCAAGGTGCAACTGAAGCTCAATCAAAAGGACACAGACAAAAAAAACACGACAAAAAACAACAAAAAAAACAACAACAAAAACAAACTTTAACTTAGCTTAATGGACTTTAAAAAAAAGAGGCCTTTTTTGCTGTCATATTTACACCAGTGTATTTTGACACTCCATGTGCTCCATAGTGTAGGGGTTTACACATTCACCTAACAAGCGAAAGATTCCCAGTTGCATCCCAGGAGGAGACGCAAATCCCTTCGGGGTTGTGTCAGGAAGAGCATCCGGCGTAAAAATCTGCCAAATCAATTATGCGGAGCTACCGGCTGTGGCCTTATCCCTTGTGAAAAAGGGAGCGGCCGAAAGTAGCTTCTTACATGTTGCTGGATATCATTATCACACCACTACCACCTTTATTGCGGGTGTTGAGACCAAAACAACACTCAGAGTCCAACTTCTGCGCTGCTCCGAAGCCTGATGAGAGTAAGTAAAACTGACTTGTAATAACTTGGGTGCAGACTACACGCTCTTATTGTAGCATGGATATCAAATCACTGGAGGAATTTAAGCTGCTTTCTCTTCAACTTTGAACTTTGAAGAAGATTGGAAACCTGGACTCCGCAGTGGCTTTTTAGTCCTTGGACCACAGGCCCAGTCTGATAATACATTAAACCCAACTTTGATGTAGTAATGAGCAAGATGGACTCTGGATCTGTACTGATCTTACCCAGACTATCAGGACATAATCAGTCGTGATGAGAACTCCTGCTGTTGCGCTGGACATTGAAGAATGTTTTAACACTGATGTGAGGAAGCTGGTGGTAATAACAGTCCAAGAAAGGGGAAAGACTTTGTGATATATCCACGAGCCTTTCAAAAATCCATTTTCACCAGACATCAAAAAAATACCCCTAGCTTTGTGATAGGTACAGATGCAAAGCCTGCATTTCTTAGAAGGTAGCAAGTGCCCTCTTAGAACTAGTCTTTTGTCTGCATTTCCTGCCTTCACACTGTAACAACCCTAGAAAAGTACAGACCCTGGACTAGTAATTTGATGGCACTTAGACGTGGTAGATGTGGTAGATGTGTGTTTTGTTCTGACGCATTTACCTTCAGCACTTGGCGTAGATTTTCCGGATGTCAAACCTTTCGCTGCAATCAGCACAGTCATCCAGAACGTCACTAATTTACAATTCTTTAAAAAAAAAAGAAGAAAAAAAAAGAAACTCTCACAGCAGCAAGTCCCCTTTTAATCCCAGACAACCCTGTCTGTTCCTTTTTCCACAGCCAATCAGTGCTGATGACCATTAACAGCAGTCACAGTCACCCTGGAAACAACCCCATACAGTCGCCAAAGTGCGGCAGGTGCCTGAGGAGAAACTGTGCTTTGAGTCTCAAAGTAACGCTGCCGCCATTTTGTTAAAAAAAAAATATATAAAGACATTAAAAAAAAACAAACACTTGTGAATGTGCAAATAAAGAGTTCACTTTTTTATATTGTAATACAGGACAGCGTAGGCTTAATCAGATTACAATGTGTGCTTTTTTTATTTATTTAATTTTTCAAACGTATTTATTTTATCATTAAACTATTTATTTACCTAATTTATTAGCGTGCATTTGTAGGCCTTTGCTTAATAAGCTATCGTGCCATTTTTTTTAATTCTTATTCTTTTTTTATTATTATTACAGTGAATTTTTTACTGCAGCATTTTTGCTTGTGTAGATAAATCGATGTAACTCAGCCTGACACAAAGAGAAGGTTATTGTTCATGACTAATCAGTAGGGACGTACGCGCAGTAACCCCACTCTCATGTAACGGATACTGCTTACCAGATTTTGTTGCTGAAGAGCATGTCATAAACCAACTGTGAATGCAGTGGCAGGCCATGCCGATTGAGGGGCAGCATCTCTTGCGCTTGCGAAATGAGGGATGCGTGCGTCGTAATGTATATTTATAATACATGCCGGTTGTGGAATGTGCGTGTGTACAAGTGCGTGTGAGTTTGTGCGCGTGCGTGCGCGTGAGAGCGAGCGGGGGGGAGGAAAAAAAACTAAACAAGCATATGTGTGCACATTTGTGCGTATGTATGTAGAATGTGTTTGTCCGCGCTTTTCAAGTATGTGGCATTTAGGAATTTCGTACTCATAAAGGAGTCATTTGTAGGGTCTGAATATGCAAGTGCGTACGAGAGAATGTGCTCTTCTGTAATGTTAGTTTATGTTACGGGGTTCGGGACATGGGCGAAAAGCATTTACCGATGTTGAAGACAAGCACAAGAAATGTGTTTGCCTTTGACGAGAATGATTAAACAACTGTAAATTGAACCAAGAATGATTAAAACAATGCCAATTAAAACCTTTTTTGCAAATTTAGCTTTGTGTATTTATTCAGGCCCTGTGTTGTTCTGCTCTCCTTCGACTGCCCTTTCTTTATCTAAACTGTTACTCCTTCACAAACCCTGCACTCAGATGTGTTTGTTTTTCTGAAGCACTACTTGAAAGCAAATCTCTTCTGGTTTTTTTTTTTTCACGCTCCTTTTTTAGATATGTTGGTTGTGAGCAGACGGCAGTCAGGCTGCAAACTAAAACTATCGCTTCTTTTCACGTGGCCCGTCTATGCAGCACCTTCGGTTTCGCAAACACCTCTTCCGCCGTAAAACATAGTGACAGCGTGGAGGGAAAGTCACTGATCCAAGTCTCCCACTCTATCCATCCCTCTTTCTCTTCTTACTCAAAAAAAAAAGAAAAGAAAAAAAACACCTGCAAGCTATTTATGTCTCCACAAATCTGTCTCTCCACATCACACTTCTTTCCCTTTGCCCCTGTCAGCTTCTTTTTAATCTTCAAACCCAGGACAGAAAGATGCCGACGATCACTAGGGACGAGCCTCAGATGCTCTAATGTCCGTATCAAAGAGCGAACAGAGGGGTCAGATAAGATTTTGTCTTTGATGTTCTACGTCATGCCTACAATCACATTAGAGAGGAAGAGAAAGGCGTTGTGAAGATTCAGCTGTCTGCTCGTGTTCATTTAGAAAAAAAAGAAAAAAGTGCTGGACGTCCAATTTTTTTTACATGTCGGTTGTAGGATTCTTGCCAAGTTAATTTGACGTACATTACGTGACTGACATAAAGTGGATCACAGTAAACCAAGCAGGTTACAGTGATGTGATGATGTCTGTTAATTCTCTTATTCACAGCTGTTTGACTCAGCTGGGAGGCAGCGGCTCCTGATTCTTTCTGACATTTGTGCATTGAGCTGACAGGCTGATAATTGCTGAATATTACAGTAGGTCTTGACTTACAGTCCCTTGCCTTTTTATAGGTCTGTACTTGCATAAACGATTCAGTGTTTTGACACCATGAAACACTGGAATGGCTTTAGCGTTTGCTCCGGGGCCCAAGCTGACAACTTTAAACATAATTTTTCAGGAAATTGGACTGCTATGATTTTGGCAGTGAGAATCAGTCTGGTTAGTTAAGTACGGGAATTACACTGTCATGTCTGCACCTTAAATTCCAGTTTGGAAAAGCATTAATGCGACATTATTTGTTCTGCTTACTATTTAAACTAGTGGATCAGGAGTGTTGCCGGTGGATTTAAGAAGCCCACCTATCCCCGAGCGGCTGACAAAGAGCTTCACATCGCCACCGTGAAACACATACCCAACAAGTGCTCTGTCCAGGCTCTAACCAAGGAAGACATTCCATTAGCTAAAGGAGATGACCTTATGCCTGTTCCGAGGCATATTGTCGTTTTCTGAATCATTTACTGTGAGATAAGCCATCTGTAGCACGGGCAGGTCTGTGCTGTCGAGAAGAAATTCCCCTGACAAGCGGCACCGTCTGGCCCAAACAATGAAACAGATGCCTCCTCCTCAGAGAACATGATATAACTCAGGACATCAGTGACACAGTCAGGGTGAGTAATGCGCCATTCGAGCGCTCTTTGGAAACTCCCCTTTTGAGGTTGGGAGTCATAAAAATGAGTTGGGGCTCGTTTCAATCTAAATCTACTGTTTTATTCTTACAGTCATGCAGCAGAAGCATAAAGTATATCACACTTTTCTTTTGAAACATTTGACATATACTGATTCACTGACATAAAGAAAAGCTCACATAAAAACCTGGTTAAGCAAACGTCTATAAACTTTTAGCAATAGTTAGTCTGATTATAATTTCACGTGTGCAAAAATATGCATATACCTTCATTGGTAGCTTGTGACACTTTTTTGCACCAGTCATATAAATTAAATGTCCGGTACGGTGAGTTGTTGGAGGCTTGCATTTGGCTTGCACAATCCTGCGAGTTGAATGAGGCTGGAAGGATGTCTGCCATGAACTGTCTGGGCAACGATTCTTTTCCATCAGCTATTCCTTGGTTGTTTTGCAGGAATGATCCGTGTCATTATTTTCTTTGTTTTATTATCCTTTTTTTCACCCCTTCCTCAACTCCAAGCCTGGTAAAATGGTAAATGGTAAATGGCCTGTATTTGTATAGCGCTTTTCTAGTCCCTGAGGACCCCAAAGCGCTTTACACAACCTGTCATCCACCCATTCACACACACATTCACACATAAACCTTTTGTTTAAGAATTTCTTGATGGGCCTTAAAAATCATGGTGTGACCAGGTCCAACAAAAGAAAATCAGCCCCAGATCTTCCCATTTACAGCATCATGCTTCAAAGCTGGAAGAAGGCTCTTTTGGCAGTGCGCAGTGATAACTTTTCATCACACACAGCAGTTTCGAACATGACAGAAAAGCTCTATTTTGTATAGGCTCATGCCTGAACTATTATCTCCCAGGTGTTTTGAAAAGGCTCCCATTTCCAGAGTCGTAGTCGGTGTGATTGCTCTCCATTTTGTTACATTTTTACCTCGCAGACGATGGGTAAAGCTTTGTAGAGGGCTTCTTAGCTTTCGCAAACAGATATGCTCTCACTTCCCTCTTCATGATGTCCTCTAAGACCTCCTTTTCCTCTCAGCATGTGGGACTTAGGAGGGCATGCTTTGATAAATATAATATATAAATATGTCCACATGAAAATAGGATGAAAAGACTCAAGGTAAAATAGCTTCAATAGCTTCATATGCTCCAGAATGAACACTTATTACAGCTATGGATCAGAGACAAGACAAACACAAACAAATTGTTAGATTTTTCTTTATCAAAAACATTCTTTTTGTGGTATTTATCTTCCTTGAAATGCTTTTAGCCCAGTGTCCATGCAGACCTAAACTATTTTCCGTGATCTTTATACTACTCAGTGCCTGTATTTATGCACATCATAAGCTTCTTACATTTCTGCAGTCAACAGCTCGCCTCCCTTTCCTTTGTATCCTTGACTGAATTTCTATGAATCTCTAAATGATTTCTGACAGCACCTTGAGGTTAAATACATATACAGTGTTTGGGCAGCTTTGGATTTATTGTGTAAAAAGTGTGGCCTCACTTTCACATACTTACAGATTCTATATTGCTACACTTTCAATATAACAAGTAAAATGCTGGCAGACAGCAGCTGATATGGAGGTTTTGACTCAAATTCAGTGAGCAACCTGCTAAACAACTCTCTACCCATAGATGTCGCCAAATCTGACTTTCACTCTATAAAAGTAGACACGAGGACACATGACAGACAATATGTTGCAGATTTACTGTAAGTACGCCTGTAAGATAAAGAGTGAATTCAGAGAAACAGTGACGGCAGCACTAAGTTGACTTATATATTACGTGAACAATGCCCTGAATATCTCTTGGTTTGTCCTTTAAGTAGATTTAATTTATGAGCTAAGCTCCTGAAGTTCACTGGGGCTTACATTTTGTATGTAATAACTTGCTCAGGAATAAAGTGTGTGATTATTGTAAACCATGTTTAATGGTGCCTGGGAAGCCAAGGGGCACTCAGTTTTACCAGCATGTTAAGCCAGTTAAGAAAGTTAAGATAAATCAGGCTTTAATGAGGCCGTCAGAGGACATCAAAGTCCACACAGGTAGAAGAAATAGTCTCATAGGGTATATATTGCATAACCAGTGACAGGATGAGTTGACCTACTGTACTAAGAACGTTTCTCAACCCAGCAGGATTATAAACTTTCAGTAAATTCCTGCTATTTCTGTTGTACATTGAAATCAGAGTTTATTCTTGTCGTAATCTGAGCTCAGGGGGAATAGGTTTGTTGTTGTTTTTTACTTTTTAATATCTTTGGTAGAGACGGGATGTTCTTTTTACATTTCATATGTATCAGAACAGTACTCGGGATTGTGCCTATTATTAAAGACAATGACGTCTAAACAGCTGAGAATTTGATCAACTTACGAGAGGTTATATTCTATACTTAAACAGCATTTCGAAGTATTTCAAAATGACTGCAGAAGAGGCTTTAAAGCAAAGTTTGTTCTTGTTAGAATAGGTTTTATGACCTGATTAAAGTAAACAAAAAATAATTAAATGGCACCAGTAAGATAAAACAGAACAATTAAAGAAATGAAAAGAAGTGTGACAAAAATAGAAGCACAGACCCAAAACTGAGCTTTTTTCGTTTTCCTGCATTGTAAAGTAAACTAACACGATCTGTTTGGACACTTACAGACTGAGTTTTCTATGTGAGTCACGGTCCTGTGTAAAATTACAGTAATTATTGGTACAGACATGCCAGACTGCTTTGAGCTGATAAGAAAGCAACAACAACCACTTACAGTCAAGGTATGCAGAGCATCTCTGAATGGGCAGCACGTGGTGATGTAATGTTGTGGAGGATATTTTCTTAGCACATTTTCAGCTCTATAGTTCCAACTGAACATCATTGAGGCATCGCAGCCAACTTGATTATTGTTGCTGACCATGCCCGTCCCTTTATGACGACAGTGTATCCATCTTTTGATGGCACACGATAATATAACATTCCAAAAAGTTCAAATCCGCACAGACTGGTTTCTTGAACATGATAATAAGTTCACGGTATTCAAATGGCCTCCATAGTCACAAGATCTCAACTGAATAGAGTCGATTTTATCTTGTGAAACGAGAGATTTTCTATACGAGCATCCTCACACAGAACATCACATCCTGGTTTGGGAACAGCTGTGTTAAGGACCAAAAAGCTCTTCAGAGAGTGATCCGTACAGCACAACGCTGCTGCAGGATTGCTCTCACCCCACTTCAGGACATTTGCACCAGGAGATGCCGGACTAGAGCAGCGCAGATACTGAAGGACCCGTCCCATCCTGGCAACAAACTGTTCCAACTTCTGCAATCCGGTAGAAGGTTCCGCATCATCCGGGCAAGGACAAAGAGACTCAAGAGGAGCTTCTACCCCCAAGCAACATTTCAAATTCCTTTAATTTTAAATATGTTCATTTTGTCTATTTTGTAAAATAGTCAGATTGTCTATTCTTATTTAATTCACTTAATGTACAGAATTCACCTTCTTGCTGTATACATGCTACTACTGCACATTCACCTGATGTGTATATTATATATACCCCCCCCGCACAAGTTGAGGAGCGTGTCAGGTTACATTTCACTGTGTGTTATACTTGTATAACTATGCATGTGACGAATAAAGAACCTTGAACCTTGAGAGTCACATCATGGATGTGTAGCCGGCAAACTTTACAAAATGTGTGATGCTATTATGTCAGTATAGCATCATATAGATATGCAAACCAAAATCTCCGGGGAATGTTTTCAGCATCTTGTTGGCTCTATGCCATGAAGAATTAAGACCCTCTTGAATCCTGTGATAGCAAAGTGTAACTATTAAAGTGGCGAGTGTATATGTAGTGCGATAATTAGCAAACAGATATGAATGCAAAGTGGATTTCCCAGAACGTGAAACTCACTTCTGTTTGGCGAAAAGGAGGATAGCAAACTTTGTGAGAAGAGAGAAATGGAGCTCCGGAACTGCAGCAAACCACAAACATCCATCAGTTCAGACAAACCACCGTCTAATGAAAAGAGGAAAAATCACCTTGTCAAACAATATCACAAATGCTAGCCGTCTTATGGCTTCAGCTGGACCAGAGATGTCAACACTACTCACCCAAGTGCATCATCTGTCGGTAAGGGTTGGCTAATGCTAACATGGAAAGAAGCAACCTGAGAAGGCAGAAATCAAACGCCGACTTATAAGAGAAACTTCCCCACTTCAAAAGAACACGGGACCATTTGTTGGATTTATTGTATTTGGAGTTTCTAAAGGGCAATTGGAGCAAGCTATATGCTAGTGGATGAGGTGTGTTAGCCCTGCAATAGATTTGCAACCTGTCCAGAATGTACGTGTTTTTTCTTAATGGTTGCTGGGATAGGCTAAAGCCCCCATGAATCTAACTTTAATTGGAGGATGGATGGATGGGTGAAACTCTGAAAATACATCAGCTTAGTGAAAACATGACAAGTGACATAGATAGATGCTACTTTGTGCATATATGAATGCCAGTGTACTGCTTGCCTTGAATAAGGCCATCTTTTTATACAGTCTTTGATCATAGCACGTGACTTGAAAACCTCACGCATGACTCCTCTTATAAAATGAAATAATCTGCATGATCTCAGATCCACAGCTGCAGTATGATCAAGTTCACCTTGTCACAGGTGAATGCTGAGCTATGTTAAATTGTTTGAAAGCATCCTAATGGCCCCCGTTCAAATCATTTCAGGATTTTGGATTTGACTTGACAGTCCTCTAGCTTCAGGTTACTGTGAGTCAGCTTCTCTTCTCCACAGACAGAGCAGGGGGGGGGATGCAATGAGAAGAGGTGACGAGATGTTTTGGGATCCAACATTAAATCACTCCATCCCTTGGGAAATATGATGTCAGTTCTGGAAACAAAAAAAAAAATACTGTCAGAAAGGGGGAGAATTATGTGACAGTCCAGAGGAAGGAAAGCTATCAAGACAGTTAACAAGTGTGATGTCAGCACTCACTTTATTATGTTTCACAGCTGATCTGATACCTGCAGCTCTCAGGATGAGAAGGATCTGCGTGTAGTCTCATTAATAGTCCCTTTTGAGCTGATGCTTGGCAAATACAGCAACCAGAGTCAAACTGAAATTTAAATGTAGAACCCGAAAACAAAATCGATATCGCTCCCTTGAACTTTATTGCAGTGAAAACAGAATTTGTGTAGTGACAGCCAACTAATTTAAAGGTCTAAGATGCAGCGTCTCCTGGACATGTTTTTTTTTTTTTTTTAAAGGAGCAGGAAAATGTGCATGTGCATCTTAATTAGAGCAGCGTTAAGCTTCCTAGAGGGCTTTGCTTTGGCGCACATTAATTTGGGCTCTCGCCAATCCTCTCCAGATCAGTTGACTAATGTGTTGACAAGTGGAGGAAAGTCTTTCCACATTTTCAGACTGCATTTTCTTTTTGCAGCAGCTTCTAGTAGTCAGCACAACACCGTGTGTGTGTGTGTTTGTGTGTGTGAAAATGCTTTGAATATTAAAGAGGGCAGGATTTGACTGTAACCTTTGGCCAGGAGAAACTGAGGTAGATACAAGGCTGCAAAAGTTTATACTGCCCTTGTGGATGTCTTCTTTATGCGTTACATTTACAAGGATACCGGTAAACTGTTATCTGCTTTTCCGTTTGGGACGATGAAGCTTTTTATGAATTATAGAAAACACATCTGGAGTCTGCTGAAAGCTGCAGAAACTTCTTTTGCAGTAACTCTGTAAGGATCTCCTGTGTAGCTTGCATACATTAACCCAGGCTTGTTTGCAGACTGTGAAGATAACTAAAGAAATCGATGGGTTTGTAATCAAATGGGGAAACGATTGTGTTCCAAAGTTTTCTTTACGCTAACGATCATTCTTCTTCCCTCCAACTTGTTCAAACAAACAAAACATCTGTCTTCTGGAGTTTTTTATGTGTTTGGTTTTGTTTTGTTTATGCTGTGTCACATTGTCTCTATGTCTACCCCCGCTCAGTGCGTGGGGCTTTGCATCGTTTGTGTCTGATTTTTCCATCATCAGGTTGTACTTCCTGTAACCCTTCTTAACCCGTGTCTTCATTCCCTCCAGTCTCCACGCTGTTCCCTGATCACCCCAACCTCCTCCTCTTCCGCTCCCCCTCCAGATTTAGCTGTAATCCCTCATTTCTGGTTGTCACATCTGCGCAGCACTCAACAGCTGGGGACCGACACACAAACAGCCACAGGCCTCGTGCGTGTGTTTGTGCGCGCAGATATGTAGGCTACATGTGCCCACACTTTGGGCATCTGGTCAAAACCTAAGCCCAGGAATAGCTAATCCTTGACTCTGAAAAAGTTGTTGTGACAGAGTATTTGTGTCAGGCTGATGATACAGGATGTTGCAGAGTGACACGAGTAAGTCTCAAAGGAACTAGATAATACTGTCTGAAACTTAGAGGAAGCTATAAAGAGGATACATCTTGTCTGGTTTGTAACAAATCCAGAAATCCAGACTGAAAAACAAGTGTTACACGCCTGTAAACACGGCTTTAACCATTTTGATTTGAGCCTCTGAATTTCTCTGTAGATGTAGTGAAGATGTGTTTACTTTTTCTTACTTTTCCTTGCCTCGCATCTTTTTTATTTATTCATTTTTACATCACTTCATTTCCTCTGCTTTCCTCCTCACTGATTGGCTCGTGTGCTCCTTTGTCACCTGACTCAAATCCCCTGCCGCTCCTTATCTACGGACCGCACTCCCATTCACCTTCACATGGGGTGACGGTTATGGTAAGAGGTTATGTTACTCATTATTTCGTATCATTTGTTTGCTATGTAAATTGAGAATAAGTGGATAAAAGTCTAATCTTGTTTTCTTGTTTACTTTCCAGACTGAGCCGTACACGTGTGTCTCTTCCCTTGTTTACTCTCACAACAACAATAAATCTGAAGGACTGGATTGTAATTTCATGGCTTATGCCTCTCATACATTTTGAACAGATGCCTACAGAACAAAGAACTTGATAGTTAACAGAGGACCCGGCATGACTTTGACATCAAATGATGCATTTTAGAGCTTCTTCTTTTGCTTAAACTTTGAAATGACCAAAGTGCTCGGTGTATATTTATAAGGAGACTTTTAGATCAGCTAATTTCATCACTGGAAAAAAAAATAGCTTTTAATCTCCACCAATCTACTTTTTTCCACTTTTTGAATTCAGGGTCACAGTAGCACAAGAATCTATCACAGCTATCACAGGTTGAGAAGTGGGATACACCTGGGCAAGTCGTGAAGTTAACTGACTTACATTAGTTTCTATCAATCAACAGTTAACCTTGGACGCATGTCTTTGGTTGGTCAGAGGAAACCTGAGTACCCGGAGTCTCCACACAGGAAGATCCCAGCTGGCCAGTGGATTTGAACCCAGGGCCTTCCTCCTATGAGGGGACAGTCCTAACCACCCTTGTGCTGCCTAGCTTGAGGTCTTTCTTCCTGATATTATAAGATAAAGTCCATTGAGGAAACTGTTGTTGAACTGAATTAAATTGAATTGAATTAAATTGAATTGAACATTCAATCATCACAGAATAACACAACATTTGAAGAAATAACACTGTCCAGCTTTAAACCTTAAACTATTGTGAATCCATTCCATCTGATTTGGTGCAAATGAAAGTGACGGCAGGTGCACTGAGAGGCAACAACAAGACAACCTCCAAAAAGGGAATCGTCTGACTGATTTTTCTCTTGTTTGCTTCTTGCCAGTGTCCCTGCCAGTTAAACAGACTTTGTATTAAAGTGTAATAATCGAGTGTTTCCTTTATTTTACGAGCAGTGTTTGAAGACCAGTGAGTAAGGAACCACAATACTGTACCAGATTTCATTGGAGCAGTGGTTGTGGTGCAGCAATGTGGGGATCACTAGAGGAAATGTCAGGAAATGCTTGAGATCACCAAAGTTTGGATTCATGGTGGGAATCGTGAATATTTAAGATTACAAATGTCAAAAATCAAGCTGCAGAATTCAAGTGGACACAAGTGAAGATAATTTTGGTTTCAATGGCATGTTGGTTTTGTCAAAATATTGATATGAGGAGGGATTTTCTTAAAAGTTCAATTTTTGTTGCACTCCAAACCAACGTTTTGTACTTCGTGAACACACAACTCAACTCAAATCGGTTTACTTCAGCTGACTTCTTCAGACGTCACAAGATATCCTGACTCACTTCCCCGTGGCAACGCTTTTCCAAATGTCATATTGACAGGCTAACTTTGGAAATGCTTTTCAGCTTCTTTGCTTCTCTTCTGTTTTCACATGCTTTGATTCAACGTCAGACAGACATCTTGTCTCATTTGAAAGCATTCAAAACGAAACAGGGGTACAGAGCATGATTTCACATACTGTGTTGTTAAGTTGTCATTATTTTCGTCGCTTTTCACTGCCAGCCCTGCACTGGCTTCAGCAGATTTTATTTTTTTGGCTGCAGCATAAATACTCTTTGAGACTGGAGCCAAATGCCCATCTAAGCCACATAAGACGTGTGAGTGGCACATTACACCAGCAGGCCACAATGATGAGATGAGATGTTAACACAGACTGGTGAAGAATTTAAATGAAGGAAAGAACAGACAGACATCTGGTTATTAGAAGTTGAAAGTGATAGTAATGCATAAATTTAAAAAAAAAAAACGGTAATTTTTTATTTATATTCAAAATCAAACATTATTTACTAAATATTTTTTGCAGTCTGTATAACTGTCTTTTCATTTTTGCACAGGCAGTCTTTTTTTTTTTCTTTCTTTTTTTCCAGACAAAGAGCCCCGCCTCCTCTCCGGTGAAGTCATGGCCAGAGGTTTTGACAGCAAGAATTTGAAAGAATATATTTTTTTAACAGAAAGAGCTCGTTTGGCCCGGAACATCTTTTATTTACACATTTAATTGCAATTTTATAAGAAGAAAAAGAAAAACAGAAATGGATCTGACTCTTGTTAAAGTGTGTTTGAAAGTGTCCTGTTTGCCTTTTCTATCCACAGGAAAATATATATATCACAGGATAGTTTGAATAGAAGCATTAAACTACTCACGGTCGTGCTGTAAATAAGTGTGGATCTCACAGGAAAAGGCAAACTGTATAGCTGTGTGACATCAGCTGTTACAGGAAAGGAACTATGAAAACACTTTGGATTTCCATTATGTTTCTGCTACTCATGCAGGACTGCTGGACTATTGTTATTCAGCTGTAGAAGGACAGCAATCGCAATGAAAGCCAATAAACTGTGGCTGTTCTGTATGTGTACTCACTAAACATACAATCAGGCAGCACATTACCTCCTTACAGATGAGGCCACAAAGATATTTCACTTGGTTATGCAAAGACTTTATTAACTGTTCTCGGGTCAGATTTTGATCTGAATGGGACGTTTTATCAATACCTGCACAGCTACTCACATTAACTCCAGTTTTACTTTGTGGACACTGGTATTAAGTATTTGCATGTCAACAAACTAAAATCTAAACGGTCAGAATCATAAACATTAATCAGGACCATGTTAGCATTGTTTGGCTGTTTGACTGACACCCTAAGGCAGGGGTGGGCAATTCCAGGCCCCGAGGGCCGGTGTCCTGCAGGTTTTAGATCTCACCTTGGGTCAACACACCTGAATCACATGATTAGTTTGTTACCAGAGAACTACAGGAGCTAATTTAGCCATTTAAATCAGCTGTGTTGGTTCAAAGACACATCTAAAACCTGCAGGGACACCGGCCCTTGAGGCCTGGAGTTGCCCACCCCTGCCCTAAAGAGACAGGTATTCCATATCTGTGATAAATACATTTGATTTTGAAGCCTATTTTTAACACACACATAACACACCATATCACACTGAATTGTACAAGCACCTTAATAATTATGGCTCATTTTCTTTTACAGGCAGTCTTTGTATAGTTTTCATGTAGCATGACCTATCCCCATATGAAAGCTTTTCCTCAGTTGGGAGCTTTCATTTATGGTAAATCCAACGTGGCGTGAATGCAGCACGGCTGTTGGTAGAAAGCCAGCAGAGGTCCGGGCTTTAACAAGGCACACCTGTGCCTAATCAAACCCCGTCTTTATATCTGTGAGTTTCAGTAAACACAGAGGGAGGCTGGGACTGAAATAAAAAAAATGACACACTACATGCAGTGCTATAGCCTCTGTGGTATGTTCCATATGGTGCAGCCCATTCAGAGTTACTAATCATGTACCAGGAGGCTTATATTTGAAAGATTAACCAATAAAATCAGTGCAGACTTTTTATTACTCCCATCACTCCTCCCCTTTAACTGATTCCCCACTGATTTATACTTCAAAAATGGATCTACTCAAAATATCTCAACAGACTCAAGATAACTAAAGGGGTCTGAGTTGGATCAACATTTACAGAGTTTGACAGCCTATCAAGTCAGAGTTTATATACACAGGAAGGTCACCAGAATGGTGATGCACTAGGATGTGTCAGTGTGAGGAAAAACAATATAGATTCTAGACACCTTCCTTAAAACTCATGAGTAACATTCAAGCTGGTGGATTTACAACTTCATGATCATTACGTTATGTGGAAATGAGCCATCTTGAATGAGTAAAAAAGTTTTGAATTTCAATGGATAATCAGTCATACATAAATATGCGCTTGCTACTAGTAGGCATATATTTGGAAAGGTACCAAATTCATCTAATTTCAATCATGAGAAAATCATACAGCTAATGGAAGTGAAGTATTTTACTCACTTTTGCAAACTAGAGCAAACTAGAGAGTGTAGGATATTATACACACACATTATCAGTGATGCCTGATATAATAAATAAACAGATAATAAACAGATGTGCTGTCAAACTATTTCAGAGGCCTTTGTAAGAGATTATCAGAAGGTATAATTAAGAAATACCCCCAAACACCTTTGACTGCTGTCACAGAGGGTGTTGCTACTGTGTGTTTTGGAACTTTTTTCCACCACATTTCGCCCATTAACATCAATTGTGGGATAATCTGAAAGCATTAGCAACTCCACGGTGAAAACTGTGATCTCAAAAGTAATTTTAAAGATTAATTGATGTTAAACTGCTGGTTCAGACTTTTTAATTAAAGTAGTCTCTTAATGGGTCTAACTTTTTTCATCTTAACACATCTTATTTCACTTTTATGAATGATGATAATGATGTTCAAGCAGTTTTTTTTTTTATCCATTTCTATGCGATTTAAATACAAGAGACTGTCATCCTAGCTCATTTCCCCCTAAATGACCCAGAACAAACCTCACTCCCGCTGTTGTGCTGAATTCCCAGAATGGGTGCAAATGTCTGTATTGACAGACACTGATGACTTCCAGGCACTTTCTCAGTTTATCTCCATATTGCTAATGCTGCTATCCTCAGATACATCCTATTAGCTGGAGTTTGAGAACATCGTTTTAATAGAAACCTTTTTGTAAACAGCAAGAATCATTAAAAGACCTTAGCTGGCCTTTTTTTTCCCCATAATCAACTGGCTTATTAAGGGATGTCTGGCCGGAAATGCATGGAGCGAAGCTCTCATAGCTAACACGATGTGTTGTGCAATAACATTGATTTTATTGAGTGGCGTAAAATGAAAGGAAAGATAAAAACATCTGCAGCAAACATCTGTTTTAGATTTTTAAATATAAGCAAATGAAGTCTACGCAGGATGAATTCAGAGGATTGGCGTGTGAGGTGTATGTATCAGCAGGGGCCGGTGTATGTGTGTGTGCGAGTGGATACATGCTCAAGGCTGTACTTTATTCAGCAGAATGAAAACAAGATAGAACATGGTTACATGGTTCACCTGTCCTGGAAGAGCTGTTACACAATCCCTGCTCAGGTTAGAAAAACAACAAAACATCATCTTAGTGAAACAGAATAAAAATAACCTTGTATGACTTTCATATGTTATTCACGTCATCTTAATATCTTTGTTCCTTTCCCATCATTATCACACAAGCAGAGCTAGAGCTCGCAGCCTTGAATTGTGTCGAAGTTTTACATAACAAATATTCCTGCCTGCAGTGCTGCAGCGCATTATTTTTTAGATGAATTTGTCATCATTTCCCCCCCCCATGCACTGAGGGTGCAGATCATGCCTTCAAGTTGAGTTATGTTTATTGTATTTAAGATAAGACTGATATTTAAATGTGTGTTCAGAATTGCATAAATGGAAATTTTGCAGTTGCAGCAGTTTCATGACACATCAAGCCATTTGCACACCCAGGTAGGAAGCTGTAGGTGTAGTGTTTCTGTTTCACACAGTGTGTGCGAAGCAAGAGATTATTGCAGTAGTGAAATGCATGTTTCTGAATTGGAGATTCTTAAAACAATTAAGCTATCGCGAGCCTTCAGAGCAAAGGATGATTTTGTTATGGACAAAATGATGCTTAAAGATTAGAGAAGTACACTCATAAGTCCGGCCCTGCCCATTTCCCAAATATCCGAAAGTCAGCTGTTGTTACACAGTGAGTGAAGGAAAAGTGAAAAGCCAGTGAAAACACAAATCAATGAGTGGGAAAAAAATGGCTTCATTGTGTAGTGGGTTACACATTGACTTAACAACTTCCCCAGTTTGATTCCGGGATTAGACCCAGATCCCTTTGGGGGGTTGCATCAGCAAAGGCATCTGGCGTAAATGTGTTTCCAAATTAAACATGCAGAGCTTCCCATTGTGGCAACGCCTTGTGAACAAGGGAACGGCTGAAAGTAGAAAGTAGCTTAGCCAGTGGAAACAAAGCAAAACCAAGTGTAAAACACAAAGGCCCAAATATGGTCATCAATGATAGGTGGCCAGTATGGTCCTACCTTTGTGTGTACTGGTGAGACTTGGATTTCTATTTAAATTCCCTTTATAATGCAAATGTGCTGAGCCACACAAGTTTATTATTAAAGGAAGCACGAGGGCGAGATGATCAGTTTCTTTCAGGAGAAACTCTGGGAGGTCCAAGAACTTTTGTCTTGTGAGTTATCATAAAACATATTACAAAACAAAAATCAAAGTGGATATGGTACAGTATAGAAAAGTAAAAGACACAACCTTAAAAGTGCCAAAATGTGTAAATACAACTGTGTAAATGTGGTACAAACAAGGATGGCCTGGATATAGGGCATATGGTTTAGAGTTGCTCATTGCTCCTGGCAATATGGCGTAACCAGTGGAAAAGTTAGATGTTTTAAAAAACTTTTTTTTAGGATGCCTTGGTTCTGTCTGTTTGCATAGTTGTTTGTCTACGGAGAGCCTACAAAGAAGGGTTTTTTATACCTATGCAAACCTGCTCCCACACTCCCAACAGCATGTAGCCTGATGTAGGTCATGGTTTGATTGGTTGATTGACTGACAATTGTGCCTGAATATTGGAGGAAGCAACAGCAGAGATCATCAAGGAAGGGAGAAAAACATCAAAGATTAAAAAGAGAAATCCGGCATAAGAAGCACAGACAGTGGTGACACTGGGCACTTTGTTTTTAACACTCACTTTCACTTCGACCCTTTAAGTTATAACTTTGCTCTTTTTTGGGGGTTGGCTGACAGACCAACAGCACAAACAAGAGCAGCTCAACGACCAACTGTACAACACACACAATGCCTCGGCAGCAAACACTCTCTGCAGGTAAAAGGACAGCTCGTAGGTACCCAAAGTCTGCCAGCGCACTGCGAATGGAGATCCACATTATACAGCCATAACACTGTGACTTAGGGGTGTTTAAGTTGTGCCCCATGCAATGTTATCTTAAAAAGACGCTGTAAATAAGCAACAAGGAACATAAATACATACATAATATAAAATAAATAAAGGGTTTTAATTTAAAGCTTGGCTGTGTTACCATTTATAGTGTTAAACTGTAACGTGTTAGATCAGACCATAAGCGAATGCTCATCTGTAAAACATCCTCATTGTTTGTAACATCTGTAAAACAGACGAAAGACATCGATTACAAAGTGTGTGTGTGTGTGTGTGTGTGTGTGTGTGTGTGTGTGTGTGTGTGTGTGTGTGTGTGTGTGTGCTTGTGTGTGTGTGAGAGAGAGTGAACGTGTGTGCGTGTAACTAATTTTTAGCAGCAAACACTTCATATTATGAAGAAACGGTAATGCCAGCTGGTTTATATTAATATGAACATAATACTGACATATCTTTAATTATAATTTATGGCAAACTGTTTATGAATGCTCACTGGCATTGCGCAGCACTTCTCCCACACCTCAACATCTTGCAATATAATATCTAAATATAACCAACTGTAAGTAGTGACATGGGTCGTGATGCAAATCCTAGTTTTGCTGTGAAATCCTACACTTCTTTGCCCACCCTGACCCTCCCTCCCTTTGCAATTCTGATAAATGTTGTGCTTCAAGCACTCAAAAACATTAACTTTGCAGCTATATGTGCGTTAGCTGCGCATGATTTACAAGTAGTCACTAGATCCAGTCCCACCTATTTCATAATTAATTCCAGTGTCACTTTTGGATGTGACTGTGTACTGACTGTACCGTGCTTCCTGAAACAAATGGCCCTGCTATACTCATCCATTACTAGACCACCAGCAGTGCAGGTCTAATAAAGCTTCATAGTATTCCCCACCCAACTGACCAGCACGGACAGTATGATAAATCCGCCACTAATACGATTTTTCACTGAAACTGTGAAATTTGCTGATAGCAATGGGAGGAGGAGGAGACGGTGCTGATCCTCCTACATCTCCTGGGATGAACACAGTGCATTAATGCCTCCTTGAAGCCCACAAGTGGAAATCCAGAATAAAAGCACATTATCCCAGATAGCATCCATATGTATCACCTCAACAAAAGGTCCAGGAGGGACTGCAAACAGACCATCCAGCTGTTGTGCCAGTTGTTTGGTAAATACAGCTAGGATTAGTCCCTGCTCTTAAGCTTGAAGATAATGATTTGAAATGGCCCAGGGTGAGAGGTCGATTGCATGTGTGCTATTCTGTGGGCGGGATAATATGGTGCCTGTATCCTGTCTGTTTTCAGAAATAGAAAGACCTCTGCTCCAGGTCAGCGCCTGAGCATCCGCCGTCACACCACAACCGCCAGACTGAGATCGACATTTTGGATTTTTGGAATTGAAATGACAAAATAATGTGAATGGTGTGAATGTCTTGCACGTGCAAGCACGCACACACACAAACAACACTGAATGAAGCACATAATTTGCACCTTTCTGTTTCAATGAGCAACAAGCTGACAGTGACCTTACAAGCAACATCTGGATGAAGTCTATAATTCACACTGCAGGTCATGAGAGGTCTCTGCCAGCATGATGGACATTAATGAGTGTTTGAATATAGCTCGACCAATTGAGGTCAACTGATAAATGAATATTAACTTCCGTCAGATATTAAATAGTATTGTAGAACATCGACAGACTGGAAACAATAATCTCTTTCTGCTGCAGAAGCTGCTGTTGTACTGATTTGATAAATTCATAGTAAAGGTCCTCTGGCCTGGATGTCAAGAAACTCATGAAGGATTACTCATGGATTTACACTTCATAGTTATGAAACACCACAACACTTATTCGCAGTGTTGGGAAGTAACGGAATACATGTACCGCCGTTACGTATTTAAAATACAAAATATAAGTAACTGTATTCCGTTACAGTTACCGTTTAAAAAGGTGGTATTTAGAATACAGTTACTTTGTTGAAATAAATGGATTACACGGCGGTACTTCCCTGTTTCATATTGTGGCAGGTCAGGACTGTTTGGGTTTTGTTTGACCCAAGGCGGCAGCGTTACAGTTGCCATGGTTACAGGGTGACGCTTTCTCTCTGCGCGTTTCCTGGGTGAGAGAGCGCCGTTTTTGTTGTTGTTGTGCTAAGCTAATAGGCAGAATGCTACAGGTATAGCTCTAAAGAATGTAGCATCATAGGCAGTGTAGTCCGTGCTGCAGGGAGAATGGACTGTCATACCCGTTATGTGTCTGTGAGCGAGGGAGGGAGAAAAAGGAAAAGTACGAGCTGTCATGAGCAGAAACAGGAGCCAAGAAGAGTGCCTGACGAGCCCAGTTGTAAGTAAGCTATTAAGACTCGACTGTACACTGTGTTCGTGTTTTCCTCTGAAACAATAAGTCCCGTTGGAGCAGCCTTTCAACGCCTCTCTCTTTCTCTCGCTAGCAAAGTTGACCCAGACAACAAAGTAAAGCTATTTTTCGGCTACCAGCCCGACACAGAACCCACCGTATTAGCCAGAGGTCCCTTTACTACGGTTCGGAGCCTCGGACCTTCAGTAACAGTAATAAATCACAGCAATAGTACATTCATGTAGTTGTAAACAGCATGATAATATATTAAGTAATCCAAAGTATTCAGAATACGTTACTCTCATTGAGTAACGTAACGGAATACGTTACAGAATACATTTTGGGGCATGTATTCTGTATTCTGTAATGGAATACATTTTAAAAGTAACCTTCCCAACACTGCTTATTCGTGATAGAGAGAATGATTTTGTCCCAAAATAAATCGTGAATCCATGTCCTGCCCCTGCTTTAGTGTCATTCTTTGTCATTTCTGCACAGGATGTTTCAGAAATGTTTCAGAAAAAAATTACTTTCAGAAACTGATAACATTGTCCCAGTAACTACACAGTGTGTGCGTGCGTCATTCAGGCACTCTTGAGTAAGTAACCCTTCAGTAGTAATGATACCTTGAAAATTACAGCGATGCTATCTTCAGTTCAGCTCTGTAATAAGTTGTTGTAGTTCCTCTCGATTTTAGGTTTTGGTTCATTGACAACTTGTTGTACATTTTGTTTTCAGAAATAAAGCAAGAACATTAAGTCAACCAAACATAAAACTAAATTTAGATACTCCCAGTTCAAAGTCCACAGAAACATAACTGCTAACATTTATTGGTTTACTGTTACAATCCATAAATGTGAGTTATTTTTAAATTCATAAGCATCACAAAGATTAGCAGAATGTTTACAAAAGGAGTGCAGCAAATGGGCTTGAACCTCAACAGCTAAGAGAAATGGAAGAACAACAGAGCTCCTTGCCAATTCTGTCATGTCCAGTCACTTTCTCCCGAAAAACCTGTTTAACAGACATGACTTGTCTCTCTTACAAACTGCTTTCCCTGCACAAACATGCTTCTTTTTAAAGACTCCTACTCCCCTGAGAAGACAGTAAAGTGAGCATGTATATTCATGACGGGTGCGTGTATTTTCCTGGCAGGGCAAAAGAGAGGAAAGCGAGCGCTGGGTAGCCCTTTCACGGATGAATCAGTAAAGGTTTTAGCACATTAACTAACAATGCATAGTGGTAAAGATGCACAGGACGCCATGCAGCAAGCTAGACTACAACAGCAATGAATGCACCGCGCTAGCACGAGAATTCAGCGTGTTTAAAAGTGATTGCTGAAAGCCCAGCCATTTTAGGAGGCACATCCGCGATGCCGACATCCCAAGGGGCAGCACCTGCCTTCTTATACAGGCAAGTATTTTTTGTTCAAACACACACATACCCGCACACACAGCGTGCAGGGCCAGTTGAGGCTGTTGCTGAGGTGCAGAGTGGGGCCCACTTGGGTTGAGGGTCTTTGTTCCTCTTTCATGGGCTCTGCTTCCCTCTGATGATGGGCCCCATTGTCCATGCCTCCAGTGGACCTGCACCATTCAGGCCTGTCGATAAAGCCCCCTTTCACAAAACCAAAGCAGGGGAAGAAGGAGGGAATGAGGCACAGACGGGAGGGGAATGCGGTGAGGGAAGTCAGGAAAGGCAAAAGGAGATGAGAAGAAGAAATTTCACAGAGAAGCAGATGAGGGTTAAAAGCAGAAAAGAAGATGGAAGAAAGAATTAAGCAAGAGGTGTGTGAGATTTTTAGCTGGACCGAAGGAAAAAGAAAAACACTAGAAATTTAGAGAAACGAAATAATAATAGGGTATTAATAGTAATAGTGGAGTATTTCAAAGTGGATGAAAGAATGAGGTGTCACTTACCTCAAGGTTCCTCATCTGCTGATCTGTGGACAGAAACTCTCTAGTTGTTTCCAGTCAAACCCAGAGCACATGCAAAGTCCATTGCATGACCCGTAATGAAGATCCACATGGAAATTAAAAACCCCACTGAAAAAAAATAAATTGTATAAGCAAAAGCAATTTTTTTTCACTTTAAAGAAAGCCGCCCATAATGAGAGCTGTCATCAGCGCTGATTCGCAACAGTTTCCGTTGCCGTTCAGCAAAACACTGCTTACGTAATTATGCAGATTTATTTATTTATTGTGTGTAACCATGCCACTGAACCAAACAGGGCCTTTTTTTGTCCAGAAAAGCAGGAAAGGAGGAGGAAGAGAAGGCAAAAAAAATTGACCACTGCTGCTGTCATGCAGAGCCGGAGGGGATGCTGCTGAGAATGTCACACGGTGTTCGGTCATAGCAGCAGGGCTTGGCCTTGAGGCAGCCTCTTCCCTTTCTCCTCCGCAGGATTACAGGGGTGAATGGTGAGCACTCATCATGGTCATGTGTTTTCACTGCTACACACGGAAAACGCACGAGCAGAGAGCAGTCAGAAGTGGTAAACAGTAGCCAAGTACCGCAGGAAGACATGGATTGGGGCCACAGGCCGAAGAAGGACAAGGAAAGAATGAGGCAGCTGGTCACTTCAGATGGCAAATGAGCTAGTCTTCCTTCACTCTGACTCAAAAGCAGGAAATCAGAAATAACAGAGTTGAGATGAGAGCTATTTGGCCCTAAGATTTAATGAGATCTTTCACCTTGTGAGGTTTTTTACCAAGAAGTTCATTAATCTGGCCGGAGAAATAATCTAAAATTAGACGATGAGTGTTTCAAACAGATTCTGTGTACTATTTCTGGCTAAAGCCTTGTGACGTGATGCGTTGCAGCAGAGGTGGTCGTCATAACATAATCTGTACTGAGCCCATCCAGAATGATCTATGTCAGAGTGCAATATCCCGAACTGAGGCATTGTGCATTAATTCCTTGGTTATAAATACGCATCATGCGCATAAAATGCAAAGTAGGGGAACCGAGAGCAATCTTGTCTGCGCCGACACTTTAGATGAAGATGCCCTTCCAGATGTTGTAAAAAAAACCCCAAAAAAACCAAACAAATCAAAGCTGGTGACTCAGTTTGGCAAGTGAAACACTTTCATTTAGACATTTTTAAAGCTCAAATGGTAACCGCATCTGTGAGGGGAAAAAAACTAACAAATTGCTTTGCATGGACTCATCAGAGGGAGTTCAAAGCAGCCTGGTAGTCATGGTATTTAAAGTCAAAATAAAAAGTGAACTTTCTGAAATGTTAAAAATATTCAGTGATGATTACAAAGCACTGCCAAAAGCTTCTGAGGGTGCATTAGTGTGCCAAAGCAATGAGCCGTTTCAGAGGTGCAGTGTCCGTAGAGTTTTAATTTTCATTCTGTCATTTTAATCCAGTGACTGAACCTATTACATGTCTGATATTTCACAGGCGAGTGTGCACGTGTGTGTGCAGGGTCATTCATGAGGCCAGAATAGATTTAACAGGTATCAGGAATAGAACTGAACAATTATGTAAGCTAAGACACCCACTAAATAAGCATTTGCATAAATCCCTGTAAAAAATAGACATCAATTGCAAAAATAAAAATGTTTGTCACTCACACTTGCATAAAAATACCAGTTTTATGAATGGAGAGGGGATTGCACATCCATAGGTTATGATGGTAATTACAGGCGGGTAAGAGTCGGAGACAGGAAGCCCTGAAACTGAGTGGCGAGTAAAGCCGCAGAGAGGATATGTTTTTAGAGGAGCCATAGATGTGTTTAGGACTTCCATCTGCACAGCAACAGGCACTGGTACAAAACAACAAGACGAGAAAACAAGAAAATGTAGTAAAAGCAGAGGAAAAATGATGAGGTGATAGTGTGAGAGTGTGAGAAGGAGAAGATTATACAGGGAGAGAAGTCATGCATCTGGTGACTGAAATATGTAGTCCTGCCAGCTGGTGCACGGTTTAATACGCGTTAAAAAAATAAGACTTGTTGAGAAAGTATACATAAATGCAAATTAGGGAGGCGAAGTAGAGGATTGTGTCATTTGAGTAAGGGAGGTTTAGCAAGATGGGGGAGATAAAGAAAGGCGGAGAGAGAAGGATAGAGCAGGAGGGGTAGGTAAAGTACAAATTTGGAACCGCACAAGCCAACCACATGCTGAAAGACTGTAATTTGGATTTTCCCAGAATAGCCAGTAAACGAGGGATAGACGAGGGACAGAATAACATAAACTCTTTAGCAGCACGCAACAACAACACACTCCCCAAGGCGGTCATCATGGCACACACACACACACACACACACACACACACAAATGCACATATAGGAACAAATATAGGCAATGCATACACCACTGTACTTACTTACATGTCCACATATGCGCGTACGGATAAGGACTAAATGCGCAGTGGCAAAACACTGTGCATAATTGGACTGTGTGCTCTCTGTTGAAAACATATAAGGTACAGCTCTAAATCTCGCTTTGAATCGAATGAGATCAATGCCTCTCACGTCTGTATAGCTATGTAACTACACAAAGACGGAAATCATGCAAATGGGCAGCCTGATTCTGTCATGAAGTAACCAAATCCACCCATCAGCACGTCTAACGCTCACTCATGTTTGTTTAATCTGCACAAAAACCAAAGCATAAACACGACATGTTGCGGTTTTACAGGGGACTATTTCTTGGCCTGTCACAATGACTTGGCTCTGGGAAGTCACCACAACTCTTTTGTGTAACTCCAGAGTGAAATTCAACTGAATCTTGAGTGTAAATGTGGCATTATATTAGCCTCCCATTCAGCGAGACTGCCCTGCACTCTCAGCCCTGAAAAACGGTGATGTTACAGTGTGGGTGGTAAAATACACAGTAAAGCGATCCCAGTTGTAAACAGTGTATTAAACTAATGGTGCTGACCAAAAGTGCATTGTGCAACTGTAATAATCTACATTTGATGACGCACTTCCACAATAATGACTTTCGTATTGACAAAAAAGCATGTTGTGTTAATTAGTGAGCTATAAGTTTTTTAAACATTTGGACTCAACCAGGCCAGCTGTTCCGCCCTCCGTCCATTCTCCGAGAGACAAGCTACACGTCGTGCACTCGTATTAATCCCCTCTTGTGGAGAGCGGAAATGAGAACAAAACCAAAACATAACAAAAAATGTTGAATGCCTCGTTTATCTTTTTTTCTGTTTCTCCTCTCCTCTCTCCTAACATTCGTGGTCTGACTGTAATCACTCTCAGACAGATTGGCGAAGGTTTACAAATAACTGCAGTCTAATTTATAAACACAGACCGAGTGCCAACAGGTTGCAATCAATCGGAGTCAGTCTGCGCCGATGAGGATCTCACTGGAGTAAGAGACTCAACTCAGCTGGTTGCCAACTTGTTGTATTCTGGTTATATTCCTATGTAAAAGCTAGCTTGCTGAGCACCAATGCTGCCCATATTGCAGTTAAATCCTGCAGCAAATTTAAGTAGTTAATGTGAGTGACTGTACAGAGTTATGTGAAAAAGAAAATATGCCCTCTTTCAGTTGTAAGGTTTTACATTATCTGGAACTTACTTAAACGTTACTTAAAAGTTTAGAATGTAAAGAGGGTGTGGTTTCATTTTCATGTAACTGTATGTCGATGGCAACAAGTTTGTGTTTTATGCTGTTTTATCACAGTTAATTTCTGCATTATCATAAACAGATTGCATGTAAACTCAAATTTGACACCATTTAATCACAGACTGAATATATCTTTTTGCCCCCTTATTGCCATCTTAATGGCCTAAAGTTGCTTTTAAGGCAGCAGCTGACTGTAAGTCTGTCTGTCTTGATGCCTGAAGTCAAGCATTTTTTGGTGGATGTGTCCAAGAAACTGGGGGACACTCAGTACTCACAACTTGTCAGTCACATCACCTTTCTTTGTACTAAGACCATAATTTACTAATTAAACATTATCAATAGTTAAGAAGAAGTAAAACTAGTGACTGAGGCCATAAAATTACAAGGAAAGGGTTTACTGAAGTTCTAGGTCAAGGATGCTGAGAGGTCATTCTTTGCTGATGCTTAGAAAGAATGCAATTTAAAGGCTCTGTTGCACTGACTTTACTTTCATATCTGTGCATATTTAAAAGAACCAAGAATCAGACAGTAGACTTTATAGCTGTTGTTTTAATACTAACAGCACACTTGACACAATTTTTATTTCCACTGTTATCTGTGTTTCTTCTGTAATCATTGTTTTCTTTACTGACACAAATCCGCCTCTGCAGCCAATCATGCACTTTCACAAGCACCTAATACATCCAGTACATCAGAAAACAGCTGAAACCAATAATCTCATCAGCAGCAGTTGTGTCGTGGCTGATTTATGACTTAGACTTTAACACATCTACACAGGTGTGCACGCACCACACACAATGAGCTTTCGATATCAATCTAGTTGGAGGTTATGTCCTCATCAAGATACTTTCAGCTGCATGTCACCTGTGCAGACAATGCACAAACATGTCTCCGAGCAGCCGTCTATCAAACTTACCAATGGCTTTAAATACACACAGATTCCGAGTAACTGGACACAGATGTTGTGAAAAGCTCTGCAGAATCTGACATGCTGTCTAAAACATTCACAGCATGGTTTGCAGAGAAGTATAAACAAAGTGTCAGTCATCACAGCGTTGAAAAGGTTTAAAAATCAGCTTTAAGCTTTTCCATATCTGGTTTACATCCAGCTTGAGTTAATTATCATGGGAGTGGAGGTTGAAATAGCATGACTCTGTCTGGAAGATAGCTGGTTTTAATTCTGCATGGAAATGGAAAGAAAAAAAAAACGTTATAAAACAATGCACACTTTACTTTCGAGGAATGTGTTACTGCATAAGAGTGATATGGTGTAAGTAGAGTAAGGTTTAACCTTTGTTTCCAATGATGGAGTGCAAAAAAAATGCATGCGTTCCTTAGACTTTCCCTGTTTACTTTCAAAATGCCTGTAACACATGATTCACATCATGAGCGACCACTCGTGCCTGATGGATTGTGGCATTCTAATCCTGGAAAAGACCACTCCCATCAGGACAGAAACTTCTCATTATAGAGTAAGGGTGATCACTCAAAACAACCTCTCAAACTCAAGGCCCGGGGGGCCAAATCTGGCTTTTGTAAATTTGAATCCAGAAAGCCAAGCACACTGCAAACGTAGTGTTTGGGCATTCATTTTTATTTTAAAGGGCTTCACTAAATGGTTAAAAGGCTGATTTGTTGAAGCCTGTATGTGGACCAGACTGTATGTAAAATTTGTAAATGGAACATATAATCCAGTATATTCTGTTCATATATAGTTATGTCAACTACATCTGGCGCTCACCGCACCAAAGAGACAAGGGGGCGCAAACCATGCTAGTCAGAGCCACAGGACCCCTTCATAGGTGTCAAACACTCACCCACCTCTATGTGTTGCTTGATTTACTGGTATTTAAAGTCCCTACTGTGTTTGGACTTAAAATGAAAACTGTGAAAAGACTTGTTCTGTTTCAGCAGGTCAAGTGGAAGAAGTGGGTCAGCTGTTGATTTTAAGTGGACCGCGCTGGTCTTCTGGTGTTGGCCCTCGGGCTAGCTGTCGCGGATATTAAGAATATGCTGTCCTTGTTAAGAAACAATAATTTTCACTTCAGGATTTTCACCCTATGATTGTGCTTGATGAGTTCATCTCATTCAGCACAGCCTAGAATAAGCTTATTCCTCCACCAGGTTCCAGTGAATTTACATCTTGAGTCAAGAAAAAAAAAAAGATTTTTAACAAGAGCTTGAAACTAATTTCCGTGAGGTCAGGATATTTTCCACTGTTATTTTTTTTTCTAACACGTAGCAGAGAGAAGACATCTGCACTGCTGGAAATACTTGTGAGGTTTAGGTGAGGGACGCAGTATACATGGCATCCATTTACAAGCAGTAAATGCACCAAATTATTAGCTGCACGATTTTCAGTTCAAGCCAACATTAACTAGAGAGCTGGCAGGTTAAAGACCAGCTAATGTCAGGAGGGAAGGAGCTGAAGTGGTTCAAGGGTAAGCAAATGTTGGTATTTTTGTAACAATTAAACAACATGTAACTCATTAGTTAAGGTCAGACATGCTGGTAGGTGGATTTTATTATGTTACTTAGGACCCAGCTGCAACCCCTCAGGACTGAAAAACGAAGCCAAAGCAGAAGTGCCAAAAACTATATTTCCTCAGTGGCTACTTGGGGCTGGCTCCAGAAGACTGTCAGTTCTCATAGACTCCAATGCTAAAATTGCCCTTTGACTAACTTATGTGTGCACAAAAAACATGATGATGTCCATGGCTTGATAACACCTGTCTATGGCGAGAGAAGAGGGTGGTTTTGCGTAACGAGCTATAAAATCTGTTTGCAGTACATCAGTTTCATGTTCTGCATTGGAACTACGTTAACTACTGGAAACCAGTGGATGCAGTCAGTGCAGGTCAGCTTCCATCATTCATACAGAATCTATGGTTTTACAGACTTGCTCTTTCCAGTTACCAAACTGAGTTTAACTAATGTGTTGCTCCTATTAGTTCCATGTTCCTAGGGTATAGGCACAGGGGTTGAAATAATACATTTATATACATTTTGTATTTCACATTTTTTTTAATTAACACAAATGAATATTTAATAATCAGGTTAGTTTTTCCCATTTTAGTAATCTGCAAATATCCTTTTGGAGTGTAAACAATTTTATTTGTAAGCTATTTTTGTGACTGAAATGAGCAAGTGGGCTCATTATGAACCCAGTATATACTCCATATATACTCCAATTTTTGTTTAGCTATTCTATTTCTATTTTCAGCATTTAAGACAGAAAAGAAACATTGCAGATAGCAACAGAAGTTTGACTTGACTGAGTTTTTGGTCCTCTTGCCCTCACGTGCTGAACGTGGCTGCTGAAGTGGCCTGTGTTACCAATTAAACATAACCAGGTATCTTTCTGTTAGCTTCCTTCTCTTGCTCTGATGTGAGCACTCGCGCTAAGCAGTCACAAGTAGATGGCTATCAGTTTGTTAAGTTGACCCATAGTTTCCTATAGTTGACTATAAGCATGTACATGAAAAGGGCGTTTTGAGCACGTGACCAATTACAAACATCTGGTGAACTCTTATCTCGAATATATTCTGGTCTGGCCTTAAAATCCAACTCCCAGGATATAGCAGCTTAGGTCTGCAGCTTAAGTTACCATGAAAATGTATCCTGGTATGAGGTGAACCACCTTAACACTGAAACCCAAAGTTGCCTTGATAACCTCAATTCCTATTTTGTAGTACAGGCCTCTAGTGTGTTGGCTATGTTTCACTGGATAACATCCCAACTGCAGTGAACAGAGAAAAGGAAAATTAGGATAACATCACAGGGATTAATGCAATTCCTGTTTATTAAAAACAAATAAATAACCTATGAAAAGCTGTAGTAGGATAATGAGTTTTACAAATTCACTGCAGAAGCCCACTCGTTCACTTGACAGCTGTACACCGGGATAGATTTTTCATATAGCTATGATTTCTTGCCACAGTCGTCATCCTTGCTTTGCTAGTTCAAAGAGCTCTGCAGTTCCCTGCTGCTGGGAATGACTCAGCCAATCAGAGAAAACAAGTTCTCCTCCCAACTATGAGTCATTATCTATTTCCTGAACCTTCCTGTCCTAACTGTGTCTTTTGTGGTGTTTAAAGGCATTCAACACATCTGCAATTTTCATTGTTCATTAGGCAAACCAAATCACCTGAAGGTAAACCATCATGGCTAAAGCACAAAGATGAGCCCGCTATGGCTTCAGTCATTCGGACTGATTTGATTTGAGATTGAATTTCTTACCAGCAGTAAACAAGCTGCGGGGCACACTCAACATGAGGCAAGGGGAAAGCCTTGGTTGTCATGACAAGTCATGGAAATGAGTTTGATGGTATTGTTATGCACAATGTGTGGGGCATTATTGTCCAAACTGTTGGCAAAAATAATACCGAATGTGGGTTTTTTGTTTCTTCTGTTTGGTTTCTATGACTGCTCTTTTGCTGCGATGCCAAAATCATTAGGGGGGTAAAGTGGGTAAGCTTGATCATGCACTGGCATTCTATCATTTAGGCAATACTCCACATTTAATGGTGGTGACATCTACTCAAATTGTTTGTCAGGCTATTTTGTTTCCATGTGGAACAAAACTCTCGTCATGCAGATTTGACCACATCGTTTTGCTGTCTGTGAATGGGGCAGCATTTTGTTCCTGAGTTAACAGAGATCTCACATACACAACCAATTATTTCAGTTCCCAAGGTCATTTTGCTCTTCAATCCAGAAATAAAGACATTTTTTGGCAAGCTCTGAATCACAAATGGATGTGAATAAATCATTCTAATAGTGAACACTGACAGTCACGATCTTTAAGTGGTTTTCATGCAGCTTTGAGCCAAATGTCCAGGCTAATTATATTTGATCCAGGAATCTCCTCATCACACGATTCTGTGCGCCCTTAAAACATTATGAATAGGTCCTGATGAAAGATTGTTATCACCGAGCTACATGTGTTCAAGTGTATTTACTCAGACTGCAAAGGTGCTGCAGGCCATTAACACGCCCGTCAAACATGCGTGCATGCAGACAAAGCAAAAGATGTGGAAACATGTTCATGCCGATGCCTCTGTGCACACTTACTAAGAGCACACGCTTTATTTTTGTAACAAGACAATACTCATGATTGTATCCATATATGTTTATACTTCTCAGTTTCAAATGTTATTTTTGCACCAAAGTGTTTAGCTGGTTTCAAAATTTAAGCCACCACAACAACAAAACAAGTTGTCCTTTTTTTCCCATTAAACGGATGCAGCACTTCCACACTCAGAGGTCATGTCCTTCGCTCTTGTCCTGATCCAATCCTGCTGAGAGTGATTCTTGATAACAGCCATCTCCAAACACTCCCTGGAAATCAAAAATGGCAGATGAATTGAACCAGTTTTTGGAACACTCATGTGATTGATTTCATTCTCACTGACTCTCTAACACGGGCACTGTTGAGTACTTTTAATACGATTAGTGTATCTGCTGTCAGATCAATAAAGTTTTTAAAGGGTTTAAAAGATATCCCAGGAAGCCTGGAGGGTCATCCATAAAAAGCAAATTTTCCAAGAGGAAAGCAAAAGCTTTTAATTGATTTTTCATCCAAAATATCATCTGTCCGGTCATTTGCTCATCTAAAAACAAGCCAACTTTTTTTTTCTAGAACTGAACGTGGACACCAGTGATATTTGAGGATTTTCAGTTTGCGTTTTGTCTCCTAGTTACACACCCATGTCTTTGTTGTTGACGATAAACCAACTCATTTGACCCATGAATGGATTTAAATAAGTTGGTTTTCAGTTTTTTGTGGTCTTTTGTGTTTGGTATTGCACAGTGAGTGTTGTGTTTCAGCATTCGTAATGTGGTCGCCGCTCACACGAAAGGGATGTCCAGTAGTAGAGGGCGAAAGGGTGGCGTTCGTGAGCGTGAACTCAGATGCCTGCAACTGTGCAATCTGCAAATGCGGACTGAATGAACATATCAGTGTCTTTGTTTTCAGGGTTGTCGACACATAAGTTTCTGCATTTCTAAATGCATATGTCTCTGCAGTTCTAGGAAGTCTCCCTTTTTTTTTCTTTAAACTTCCATCTGCGTGTGTTTGTATATTTGCACTGGAAGAAAGCTGGGAATGGCCAGAGTCTGGACAAAACAGGCAGACAGACAGACGAACATGCCAAAATGTGACCAAAAGAGAGGAAGGCAAGGTTAAAAACAAGGAAGGACAAGAGGAGGAAAAGACAGAGAGAGTCTGGATGGTGGAGAAAGTGGAGAGAGACGGGGCCCCTGACCTGACCACACTTACACACTTGGGCCTCTCTCTCCTTGCCAGCTGTGCATTGTGGTCGACTCAGAGAGGACACACTCGCACACATATATACTTATCTACGCATGCTGGCGATGAGGACATACTTGGCCTGTGTGAATGTGTGTGCATGTGTATGTGAGCATAAGTGTGTGTTTGGATGTGACAGCCTATCCATGCGTGCTAAAGAGAGTGCGAACGCTACCAGAAATCCTACCGTCTGTGTTTGTTTTTCCTTCCAGCCTTTTTCCCTTTGTTTTCACGTCCCTGAACCTGTATGCACATCTGTGCATGCGTGTTTGTGCGTGTACATATATTTACATGTCCGCTGAAGTGTGCTGGTGCTCATTTCCATCTGTTTTTCTTGCTCTGCCACTCGAGCGCGCAGGATATTGGTGTGCAGCGTGTCCCCCTGAAGCACTCCATCATCTCAGTCGCTTCACTGTGTGTCCACATGTGCGTCGCGTCTGTGAACCATTAGCAATGTCGAGCACAAATGGAGTAATTAGAAATAAGTACTCAAAGGTGCAACGGAGAGACCCTGCAACCTCCCACAGTCCTTCGCCGCATTCAGTGGCCTCTGTTCCCACCATTGGATTCTGACTGTTGCCCAACGCGCACGTCTCTGCAAATAGAAACGGCCCTGCTAACAGGCAATGTGGGCACCCTGTGTTTTCAGAGCAGGCCTCGGCGAGTGCTGACTGGCTCTCAAAGTGGTTATTTTTACCATGTGTGGAGTTCCGTTGGACTTGCAGGGGAGAGAGGTGCAGGAAATGCAACATGGTCAAAGATTCAGAGTGGAAAGTTCCCTCTTAAGACAGCATTTGTCATGTCTGTGTATTATTCACAGTGTGTGTAACGCACACGCTGTGTGTTTATGTGCCTCTGCGGGTGTGTATGTGTAGAATACACTGTAACCAAATGCGGGTGGGCTTTTACAGTATCTGTGTTTAGACGAGGAGAACTGTCCGTGTGTTTGTTTGTAGGAGTGTTGTGTGTGTTCGTCTCCCCATTTCTAGGAAACAGGCTTTCCTTAGCAAAGCAGGCAGCAAGCAAATCTGCTAAAACCTTTGCGACCTCCACCCACAAGCACCACCTCCACCCTAACCCGCCAGGAGAAGATGGGAACTGATACTGGCATCCGAAAGTTAAGGTTTGGAGTATCAGTGAGATGCACGCACACATGCGCATTCAGATAGCCACAGATAAACTCATGCCCACACGATGCCCACATCTTCATGTTTGCATGAACGTGGGGACTTCCCCGTGCAACCTCATGCCATCTTAATTCAGCGCCACCAAGTGCAAAGTTGTGTACATAGAAAAAGGAAAAATGCAGTGGAAATGTTGTACTTCTCCGGCTGAGGTCAGTTTTGGAGACAAACCCCATGTTGAAGTAGAAACCTGAAATATGCGCCTTAATCGCTGTCCTCACTCTGCCCTCCAGCGATACGTGCTCTTGCCCAAGTCAAACAAAGGACAAAGAGGGGACTCGGCACAAACATATTTGCATATGCACACAGTTTACTCTTGAGTGAGCGCAAATGCTGTGTGCAAAATGGATCCAAATAATCGTAGGTGCAGGCTAATTAAGATAACACATTTTCCATTGCTTATAATCAGTCACATATGCAAACAAATCTGCTCACTATGCATAGATTTTATGGACCCTCGTACGCACATGCACATAGACATAAACGTAAACACGCTGGGGCCACCATAAATTACAGTCGTCCCATCTGGGAGCATTAAGAAGCTGTTAATGAATAGGGTGCTGGAGCAGCAGCCACAAGTGGAGCGAGGCAGCTGGAGGAGGGAGGGGTGCTGGAGGCAGGGAGGATGGGGGGTGGGTAGCATCTGGGCAGCAGATATGTGTGTAGTCATGTAAAAGAGGTTGCGGTAACAGTGCACGTCTTGGGGGAGGAGAGGAACTGAAAGATCTGTTTTGAAGCCAGTGCTCTCCGTGACCTGCCTGGTAGAAAATGCTCTGTATGAGCGCTTCAAACACAAATAACCATAATCATAATAATCTTCCTTGTAACGTGAAATTCTGCTGAAGGTCAAACGTGAGTACTCACATTTTAAGCTCCAACATCTAACATTATTTCAAGATGAAAAGCAAAATAAACCCAGTTCCCTCACAATCCCTGATACATAATGGGCTGCAGGGAAAGGAGAGCCCAGACTAATGACTTCACTTTATCTATGGGAGGTGTCGGAGGTTGTGTGGCAACAGAAGGGCCAGTTATCTTAAGTGACCTTTTAATACTCTAAGCCTTTTCAGTACACTTCCAGTGGCGGGCGTTCAAAGTGGACACATGGGTAATACACAGAGCAGAAGAGTGCCTCAGAAGGAGACAAAAGACACCACCTGTATGCTAATGCATTGTGAAGCTTTCAGAGAGGGCAGCAGTGCAGAAGCACAAGGATGAAGTGTGCCGCTCCTTTAAAGAAAGCCCGGGGCTATAAAATGGAAACAGAGGCCAAAAATTGATTTCGGACCTACGTTTTTTAACAAGTAGAAAGGCGAGAAACAAGAAAAATCTGAAGTGTGCCACTTTATGGGGGAGAGGGTGCTGTAAAATTGATTTTCTCCTTCTTTATAAGGCTGCAAAGAAGAGAGACAATAAGAGCAACGTGGATGAGTGAGTACAGGATGGTGCTGAGGAGAGAAGAAAGGGCACAGGCAGTAAAATTCATTTCCAATCTATGTGTTAAGTAATGAGAAAGTGAGAATGGTGGAGTGTGCCACTTCAGATGGCAGGAGGTGTCTGAGGAGACAGATAGGACCAAGGGCTGTAAAATTCATTTTCCCTTCCGCTCTTTAAGTAATGAAATAGCCAAAGTCTCTGAGGGTGAGTGTGGTGTCTTTGTCAATAAGTAGAGGGAGGGAAAATGGGGCAATAAAATTCATTTCCTTAGTCTTTATGCTGTGTTTTCCTAAGAAAGAGACAGGTTTGTCTAGCAGAGTGTGCCATGGCAAAGGGACCGCTGTTCATATGGAAAAAAGGAAGCTGGGTCAGAGGCTATAAAAGTCTTTTTCTAATTGCCTCAAGTGATAAAGCAGAGTAGCAGCATGTGCCTGTTGAATGGAGGGTGGAGTAATTGCTATTAATGTGATTTTTAGAGTAGCACGCTTGCACAAAAACCTAGACCATTCCGCCTTCACAGCCCTGGACCACACATGTGTTCTCTTTGCTCATTCATAAACAGACTTATGTAAACACATCTTCAGCATGCACGCAGGCACACCAGTCGTGTCAGCTAGATTTACCACTATCTCTGTGCTCCTTTAGACTCTGGAGCTGCAGCAGCTTTTTTTTTCTCCACGCTATCTTGTTTCAGCTGAAAAGCCCCGAGCCATCTATTTACCACACTGTCTCTCACTATGTATACATTCCGACCTCTGTGCTGTGAATTTTTCACACCGTCTATTACTATATTTCAGCTGCAAACTCCTGAACCGTTTTTAATTATATAATGCTCTGTCAGTGCAGTTTTTTTCCTACTCTATCAGCCAAACAAGCTGCAAGAAAAAAGAAACCTCAGAGCTGGAAAGTTGCATGGATACTACATCTCATCTGTCAGCAGGAGTCTGCAGCAACTCCACTGTAGCTGTTAAGTGAACATGCATGTAAAGTATAACCTGTTAGCAACACTGCTGTTGCTATCAGTGTGACAGACAGAAGGGCATGATTCTGGGCAACTGCCAATATCTCCTCTTTCCCTCAAGGCTGCCGAGGGCCGATCGGTGCTAGAAAGGTCTGGGCACTTTGGACAGATCTCTGTTCTTCCAGGGAAGGAAGAACATTTTCCTTTCAGTTCAACATATTTCAGAGGATAACGAGAAAATACGGATGGCTTCTGCAGCCGTAGGCGTAACACTGTCGCCACTAAAATTTAGTTAAGATGACTATACTCTGGGATCAGGTGCATTAGCCTACAGCTTCCTCCAAAAAAGTGTCTCTGCAAGCCTTGTCACCTCTATTCAACTTCGTACTCAGCTGGCACCTGTGAGATTTTTAGAGCTCTCCATTAAAAAAATCTCGTTGTGTTGGTGCAGTGTGGTGCTAGGCTTTTTAAAGAACGATATCGTTTCAGGTTTGCTTTCTTCTCAGCCTCTTAGCCTAATTTTGCATGGCAATATTGTCGATCGATACATAGAATAAATAACTCAAGATATAGATAACTAAATAACTTAATCTAATTGCATAAAAAAAGATCCTGACAAGCTTTTAACTTTCAGGACATAATCTATACCAGATGAAAGGTGATAAATCACCGTACTGAAATATTCAGCATAACACAAAATATCAAAAATCGCAATATCGTATCGTGGGGTGAGGTGATTCCCACCTCTATATCTTTGTATGTGATGCAATAAGGTAATTGTGCTTGTGCTTGTAACTTGGTTGGCAACTTATTCACACTTAGCCCCTCATACACTCTCAGTCTGTTGTGCTGTTGTGTCAAGAAAAAGCAGGGGATGGTAAACAGAACCTCTGGGTGGTCCCCTTTCTCCGGACTCGCACTCCCTGGACACACTGTAAAGTCTGCTGACAGGAGGAGAGCTCTTTTCTTTTCAGCACAACCTGCGTCGCTGCACTCCTCTCCTTTCTGTTCTGTCGCTTGTTTGTGGCTGCCAGAGTCTATGGAACTGCCCTCATACATATTGAAGGGGCTTTTGAGGAATCCACCAGTGTGCGGCTTTTTCATCCTCCTCTCCCTATTTACATTTGAGTGTCAGTCTCTCCCTCTTTTTCTCCCTGCATCTGTCTGTATCTCTCTAAGAAGTACTTTTGCATTCCACTATTCAATTTAGGTTTTTCTCACCCTTTTCCACCTGCCCACTTTGATGCAGGCCCCCCTGTTTTCTCACACCACTTAGCGCTGCCTAAATATTTCTGGTCTTTGTTTTGTGCCAGTCCTTCTCTTCACTCCATTTTTTTGTTTTTTTTTTTGTTTCCAGAGACATGTCTTGTTATATTCCAGTATATCTCTAGATTTTCTCAATGTTAAATTATGCCATTCTGGCATATTTCCATCCCTTTCTTTGGGTCCTGTTTCTTTTCTGTTCCAAAATTCAGTATTAATTTATTTCAGCTTGTTTTAAATCATACTCCCACTTCTCCTCACATCCTATTTATTATTTTCTTCCATCAATCGAGAATCACTATTGCATCCCGTGCCCCTGTCTCCCCTGCATTTGTATTTTATGCCTCATCTGAAGATCTTATTGCATCTTGTGCCTCTCCTCTCTCCCTCTGTCCTTCTTATTTGTTTCCTGTCTATTTCTATCTTTCTCACCCTCTTGCCAGCCCCCTCTTATTCATTTGGCATCCGTCCCTCCTTCCGCCTCTCCCCGGCACTCACTTTCGCCTCAGATATATTTCTGTGTACACATTAAGTCTCTTTTCACCTTGATTCTAAGCCGCCCTCCCTCACATCTCTTCTTGTTATTAAACTTCCTGTAGATCGCCGTCTCGCATGTAGAATTTTTAAAATGTTTTCCCACTGCCTCAACTGGAAGGGACATCTGAGGCGGAAATCCATTCATTGTCAGCCTTTCCTGAATTACTCTGCATTGCCCAGAGTAAGAACTGCATTGTTCATTTGTTTGCCTGTAAGTCACCTGCAATATCTCAGACACCATTTACCAGATTTGGACAGTTGGACAGTTTCAGGGAAATGATGCATTTCACCTTAAAATTTCAATCTTCCCGAGGGAGGCGGCCATAATCACAGGTCAGTAAAAGTAGCATGTTGGCTAATTGCTGGCCCAAAGGTCTCCCTGCATCATTTATCGGTGAGACATGTTTATTGCTGCCTTGTGGTTTGTCCCCCTTTTCTTCATTTTTCCCCGCATCCTTTCACGTCACATATTGTCCTTCTTAAGTGTATCTTTTTTAAGCCCCTCACTCTCATCTCGCTCGCCTCTTCATTTTAGCTTTCATTCTTCGTCTTACGCTCTTGTTATCTAACATTGTGTTTGCATTTCTCCTCAGTCCTCCTCCTCCTCCTCATCCGCCTCCTTCTCAGCTGCTCTTTGTCTCTCAGTATGCGCTTCTGTGATGGTGGGTATGCAGGCATACATTTTTGTGTGTCTGTGTGCGTGGGTGCTTTCCTGAATGTCTAAGCATACCGACTGACCAGCTGTCAGCAAGGCCGCTAACTGAGATGCCGCCTTAATAGTATTACCTGATCTTCAGTCTTTCAGCTGGCAAACTGATCACTGGATAAGGCTATGCATAATCAACCGCTGCTTTATTTACCTCTGATAATTAACCACAGCTAATTAAGGACTGGCACTTACAACTTCATCGCTTTGCTGTAATCTGATCGGTTACTTACTGATTGCTTTGCTCTAAAACTGCTCCACCTAGTCATTAGCTTTGCTTTCTGTTGCCTCGGGAAAGTTGAAGAAAAATCATTTGTTCCAAAGGAGGCAGAACGAACTTCTTCACAAGCAAACCACTGGAAGGAGGGCTATGCTATCTTTACAGAGAATTTCATAAGAGGAGGTAGACCTGCGCAATGCTAATTACAGGAAACACTTCATATCATTGTCTGCAAAGAAAGAGCTCATAGGTCCAGGAACAACTCCTGCAGAGAAGCTGCAGTGACTAACAATAGAGGACAAAAACCAAAGAGGCCGAGACACACAGTGGACTGGGCACCGCCGGGCTGCTCCAGAGTTCACACTAACACAGGTCGCTTTATGTAAATAGATGGTGGGCTCTTGTTTGGGGATGGGGACGTTATGACAGTCATTAAACTTCTCATTTGTATTCACAGCCAAGGGACCAAACACGTTTCCTTTAATGGTTACGCAGGAGAGCGTGAAGACGGAAAAGGACCAATGATCTCCAACAGAAGAAAAGGAGGCAACTTGATGCGGATCTTTTCAAACTTGCTGCTCAGGCTCACGTAGACTAACATGTTAAACAGGTTAAAAGCCCTTCCCCAAGCGTAACTTCAAACAGATCACCTGAAAAGGTATATATTAGAAATTTTGTACATTCGGAGAAAAACAAACCCTCCATGGTTTGATTTATCTGTTCGGGATCATGGAAAGTGCATTTCTATGACATCATCTAATTACACTGGTTGAAACGGTCGAAAAAACAGCAAATTATGGACAGGCGAGTTCCCATGCCTGCATAAAACGGTTCTCCCTATCATTTTCCTATATCTTATTTTCATGCCACGGAACAGGCTTGGTGCAAATCCCGTCAGGATTTGAGGTGAAAAGGGTTGTGTTTATGTGTGTGCGTGCGTTTGTGTTCGTGTCTGTGCGGACATGTATGCCTGCAGAGATCCATTTGTGCATCTGTCTGTCTGTATATATACATGCATATATATATATATATATAAATGCATATATCGGGCTGAGGTGCAGTTTTGTTCTACCCTGTCTTTCTTTCTGTTTACTCATTCAGAAACTCAGGTTGGTATGAAATTAAAGGTCTGCTCATTTAAGCCCCGATAGAGTTTTGACATAAATGTCGGCGTGGAGAAAGCGTTTCCACAAAAACATTTGATTGCAATGCAAATGACAATTATGTTTGCTGTCCCTCTCAGCCTGTTATCTTGCCACCGAGCCAGAGAAAACAATTGGACTCTCAAAAAATTGATCCACTGGGATGAGCGCTCTCCATGAATACAAAACACATTATTTTGGATGACCTGCTTGACACTGAATAGCACACAATTACCATGTATATATGCCTTTCTGTATTTGCTCTGTGTGATATGAAATGGTCTTTCTGTTTGGACAGAATTCTAAAACGCCAGAATGCATTGTGAATACTCAAAAGCCCCGAGCACAGAATGCCTGTAATATAAAAAAGACTCCTCTTGAGTGTGTGACTTTTGCAAGAGAAAGTAAATAATACTCAGAGTTTATGTAAACCTCTTAGCAAAATAGCAGTGTGGGTGTCTCATACTGGCAATTATTCAAAGACGAAGGACAACAGAGCACAGACTCACACCTGGGTTAACAGGTGATGCAAATAGATATTAGTGCTTTAATCTGCTCGGAGCGCCAGATGAGTGGGATGCATCTGCACCGTGACAATTAAACTGTCAAATAAACTGTTGATTTGCGTTCAGCAGTCTACCTGGCAGATCAATTATCTTGTTAAACTGTCAGCTAGTCTTCTAGAATTCCACGTTTTCTTGTGGCTAAACACCAAACTGTATGAGGCGTGTTTAAACACAAGCAGAAAACCTTAAAAGCTTCGCCTCACAGATGCACTGAGCTTAACGGGCTGTAAGAAAGCAATAATTTCTTTCACTCTTCTGCTCTTATATGCTGTGGAATGAGACACCTTTCAGATTAAGTCTTACAGTGTGGTTACATCAGGAGTGTATCCTGCACCCTCTGCGCTACTTCTGCGTTTTCTTAAAAATCAGCCAAACATCTGCGGAGTTTATCCGATCCTGTCCCTAAGTCTTATTTACATCCTAAAAAAGGAATCAATCCTCTCATCTGAACTCATTATCCTGAACGGTTTCCCCCCACCCCCTTTTTTCCCCCAACTTAATTTAGATTTTTCATGTTTTGAAAGCTGTTATGCCGCTAATCGGGCATAGCAAATAAAGTACTGTGTCAAGTAGAAGCAGGCTTGAAAACCCCTTCTGGCAACAAGGCCTCAGTTAGCTGAACAAGCAGCCCACGGTCCTGATTATCCATGTCAATGGAACAGAAAATGAGAATAAAGATTTGCAGTGTAACTGACAGCAAGAAGGTTGCATGCTTCCAGTTAAATCTGCAGACTTTGTATTTGGCCGTGTAGAGCTCTTTACCATTCAAATGGCATCCACAGTTTGAAAACTAGTTCCTATTTTTTCTTCTTTTTTTTAAATTTTCTAACATACAAATTTAAGCCCTTATAGAAATGATAGGAATCACACAGTCATGGTCATCATTAATGTCTGTCATCATGCAGAAGAGCCGTTGGAGATAAATCTACTAGCAACAGTTTGAAGAATCACTATAAAAACATACCAGATGTTGCTCAACGAGTTCTCAAGCTAGGGGTGTTGCAATTCAATGATAGATAGGGACATATGAGAAAGGAAACACTATTTCAACTCATTCGATGGTTGAAAACTGAATGCAAGTGAAACACAAAATCATCTTTTGGATACTGTAATGTACAGATTTTGTTTATAGTGAGTTGCAGAGGCAGCAGCATGACTACTATTAATTTTATGATGTAATGTGTTGTTTATGTTTCCAGGTTAGCCCAAGTTAAAAGTCTAAACAACTGAAATACTGTTGCAAGTTCACTATAGATGTAGCCATATTCAAGGACGCGCTTTCCTGCTTTGCAACACGTTTTTAACAATCCACTAACGGAACAAAAGCATTGACTTTTGGTAGTTTATAAAAAGAGCTATCAATTACAGATTTATTTGAACGCAGCTGCTACATTAGGATAATGTGGACGCACGAAAATCTGCAACATATGACATGTATTTACACTTAAAGCATAATAAAGTTACGATTTAAAAAATCTGGCATATAAATCACAGCAACCCCTCTGTGTGTTTACCCAGACACCCTGTACACGCCGGAGTGATGACACACACACACACACACAAAGCACGCAAACTCGCAGAGAAACCTGTGCAGCTCGCTTCTCTCGGACAGCCCTCTGATTGGTCTCCTCCGCCATAGGAGGCGTGACACGCGGAGGTGGGCGTTTCACAAAACCAAACTCCACTCAGCTCAACCTCTCATTCACTACGGATTTGTCGAGTAATCTCAGTCTCCCTTCACTTATTTTTTTTATTCCTTTGCGAATATACAGAAATCTCTCTCAGATCTGCTGCGTGCGTTAAGTTTTTTAATTAACAGGTTCACGGATAAGCTTCCTTCGGCAAACTTTTAGGTTTTCTTTTTTTTGTGCACAACCTACCTGAGTTGTGTTCCGTCTCTGCACGCCTTCACTCCTCTCCACCATGGATTTGGTTTGGATTGTGGGCTTCGTTGGGAGCGTCTGCGCCTGGTTTGCTTCAGCGGAGCGGCACAGTGTCTACTGGAACAGCACAAACCCAAAGTAAATATGGTTTCCATTTACGCTAATTTAGCGCACTCTTGTTTCTTAATCGGTTCAACAAACTGATTTACTTTTGGCGTCAAACACACTTTTAACCGCATTTGCAGTGTTGGCAAAGCCGTTATCTTATATTCAGATGCACGCTGAATAGTTGCAGCTCATGTATATTCAGCGAGATGCCTGTGATGAGCGCCTGATAGAATCGACTGTCTGTTGTTGTCATGATAATGCGGGACAGTTAGGAGTATCTTCCCTCTTCGCCTCTTTCTGAGCTCTAACCTGTTATCGTGGTGTTGTTTACCTGTAATTCTTTGTTTAAGCTGTCCAGATTTAATCCGTTTCGCAATCTGTGTAGCCTACCTGCACAGCAGCATCAGTTACACCAGGTTATGCCATCTGTTTATCTTTCTGGGCTGATATTGAGGCAGTTAAATAGTTCACGCTTAGTAGGGAAGAGAGCTGCTTTAAATGTAAATGCGGGGGGAGTAGAGGAAACAGCGGGTTTCTGAGGTTTAGGACATTAAATCTTTGAATACTGCTTGTTTTATCTTGCCTGCATGTCAGCATGCGGATACAGTGTTTTTGTATGTGCGTGTGCGTGCAGCAAACATGTCAGTAAACTTCTCTTATGTCTGTATTCATGAGTTGCACTTCTACCCGGGTTTGGATACAATTTTTCCCTGGCAAGGGTTGTATTTTTCTTTTTCCCTGTTGATTTTTACAGGCTTGACTCACTGCAGAATGTGTTGAAAGATCTGTTGCAATATCCTCCCCATCTGACACCGAGTCCTAACCTCTGAGTAGAGTGGGAGGTTGCCATATCTCCTAAATCAAGAGATATCACTTGGGTTCTTACGTGGCTGTCAGAGAGACATAGGGGTGTTCATATTTCAGGTGGTAAGACGAGTAATAATGGTGTATGACAGTGACAGAGGAGGTAACTTGAGGCCTGCCCAGTAGGTCACGCTGTGGGAGAGAGATGGATTGCTCAGGGAGGAGAAATTGGAGCTCAAATTGTCGGGGTTAGGGGCCATTTGGAGTAAGTGGGGGTCAATTAGAATTATGGTTGATGATGGCTGGGGTGACATGGCTCGGGGTACGTAGAGGGTTAGGTTTTCACTCCACAGATGAACCTCTACGTGCACCCCTACACAAACACACACACAAGATAGGGCAAGCACAAACAGGTACTCCTGGCAGGCAATCCCTCAATCACAAACCAGCATGTTCAGTCGCACCAAGTGACGCCGTCTGAATCAATCAGGGCTGGGCTTACACACTTTCCCTCTGGTGGGCAAACACATATTGTATATTCAAGCGTTCTTCCACACAAGCTTACATTCAACCACTTTCTCCCTCCTCATTTCCCCTGTGGTTAAAACAGCAGTTGCTGTTCTCAGAAAGTCCGTTATTACAACGACAAAGCCTTTCACAGGAAATCAGAATGAAGTCCCAGATGGAAAGGCGTTCTGCTGTGTCCCTGCTGTGGAATGACAGTGATCATTCCCATATATATACTGATAATCCGTCTTTTTGCACTTGCTTTTTTTTTTCCAGATGACTGTGCTAAATCTCTCCCTTTAGCTACTCTTAATCCTGTTTTCACAGAAAAAGCACGAGAGTTTTTATTTGGTGCTTTTCATCATTCACCGCAATCTCCCCTCCCCTTTGACCTGTTACTTGATAGCGTGTTTTCTTTTTGTTGGTCTGGGTTAATTGTTCCATCCAATTGGTCAGAGAGCCATCGTTAATCAAATTGATCTGAGATTGATCACTTTAGTCCATGTGGTATATACTCATTTCCTTTTTTTCCCATGTGGGTGTGTTAAGGGATTTAGCAATAGACACATACACACACACATACTCGCACACATACTCACACAGTTTCCCTTCCTAACATGCTTGTGTGCACAGCTTGGGGCCTGCTGACTTCCAAGACTTCCAAGGTCATATCTGCCTGTACCTAAGGACTACTTTTTATGTTTCAGCACAACAAAATCTCCTACTGTGTGTGTTTGTGTTCGTGACCTTTTTGCTTGCTGGCATATTTGCGACCTTTGTTTCTGATTAGCAACAGTTTAATCACCAGCCAGGTTTGACTGCCAGAAAGAGGCTCACCAGCGTTCAGCTTTGGTCCCGGCATGCCAGTGTGTGTTTTTTATAAAGGGAGTGTCTGTACATAAGCTTACTCACATACACAGCATCGCCAGATTCAAGTGACTCACTCGCTCTCATACACATTAACCCAGTCACACACACACACACGCACTACACATTTGGGATTGATGTTGACATCGGCCCAGGAGCCCTCTGGACTCTACAACTTCGATGTGAGGCAATAATCTGCTCTTTCAGTGCTTCTTACTTCCTTTTCCCTGTTGACAGAGCATGAGAGGACCACCACCTCCACCACCCCCACCTCCTCCTCTGCTTTGTACCTGTCTCTCCCTCTCTCTGGCACCTCCCTCCCCCTCTTCTTGGCCAGGTTCCCTCTGCAGCCTGGTTCTGTGGGCTCTGTGAATCTGTTAACCGTTTCATGGCACGCTCACACACACACGTTTGATCTCAAAAAAGTCTTTTAACTAATCTCTTATAATTCTGAAGTGATTTTCAGAACAGCTGTTTGATATTGGGTTAGCTGGGTTTCCAAGTAGTTTCAGCTCACCGTTCCTTCGTTAAACTGAGCTTGCTTCCTGCTGGCTCACGCGAAAGTTATTTAAGGTATGTTTCACCCGCATGGAGCATTTTCTCGGTTTTTATCCGGTCAATGTGGCTTTTTTGTGATGCTCCCCATACAAATTGGGGCTTGCTCTTCACGGTGGGCCACAGAAAGAGAATAGTAACTGGTGTGACTGATCGAGGGTCAGAGTTCGCTATGTGATGAAGTGGCACGGCCTCTATCAATCTGTCAGTCATTCTGTCACGTCGGTGGTCCCTGAATACTGGCTGCCACTCAGGCCAGCCCCTCTTCACACAGCCGTGGCTCTGCCTCTGGGAAACTCTCTTTCTTCCCTCTCCTGTCTTTTCGGTCCCCTTCACTCCTTCACCAGCTTTTATCTCAACTTTACAAGCTGTCCCTTTTCAGTCTATTATTTCCTCACCTCCAGCTCTGGTTCTCAGAGAAGGGGAGAAGGAGGGAAGCATGGTAAGAGGTGTGGAATTTTTTTTTTTATTATTATTATCGTTCTTGGCACCCACAGCGAGCCGTCACAAGGCACTTTGCCCTTTCCTTCAGGGAAAAAGACCCCCCCCCCCCCTCACACATACACACACTTTGCACTCTACCTTTAAAGCTTCGTTCTTCTACTTCCTTAAGAAAGGCCACTCCAGTCTTCCCAGCAAAACTGTTTTCGCTCTCCTTTCGGCCTTTTAACGTGCCCCTCTTGAACGTCTTGCTAAACAGTGGAAATGGTGGAGCCTGTCTCAAGTTATTAAAGGAGAGAAATGAGAAGGAGAAAACACAGAAGTGTATGTGTAGGAGTAAGTAAAAGTGTCTGTGTGGGTGCATCCATGTTTGAGAGATGAAACATAAGACTGGCTAGTCCACTGGCGTGATTTGGTGGGGGCAATAGATATGAGATGTTTGCAGTTTCCAATTTAAATGAATTTTATTCTTTTTTTTTTTTTCTTTTCTCATATACATCCAGAACACTTCACTTTTCAAATCCTAATCCAGCTCTAACCCCCTGGAATACCCTTCCCCTCCCCCTTCCCTTTAGTTGGTCTCCATATTTCTCTCAAAGTGTCTGTCCCCCTCCCCCCTCACCACTCTTAATCTGGCTTTGTAATCTGTCTGGTGCATTCAATCTGGAAAAAAAATGCTGCATCGTCAGGCAGATGGTAATAACCTCTTTTGGGTTCAGTGACCACTCAAGTGTGTTGATGATTCCCATCTTTACAGTCTGCAATCATAATAAAATTTTACCTCAGTGATCACATTGATAAGGTTCTTCTTTGCCTTCCAGCTCACTTGTTCTTGCAGAGTCAGAACAGGAGGGCTTGTTTTATTGACTGAGCTGGATAGTAAATCGGGCCAAAGGTTTTTACTTCCCGCAGGCGTGATGTTGGTGTTACTAAAGTCTGCACGCTGTCTGCTGTGTGTCTCCTGCGAAGTGTTGCGCTTCCTGGTTACGTTTTTCCCGGGAAAACAGCGTATCCTGTCTGCACAATAAACAATACATTTCTCACACACCAGCACACGCAAGGGTTTAAAGGTCTGGATACAGGAGCTGATTGAATTTCCCAGGCTCACATTAGAATGAACACATTTAGAGTAAATAGCTGAGCAGGTATTAATTGTTTAATTAGGGTTTGTGTTCCAACTTTCAAGCCAAAAGGATGATTTGGGATCTGCCTCCTGTCCCCGCCCCGCTGTCAAATCGCTGCATGTCTCTATTTGGGATTCTCCTCTGATCAGTTTCACCTCGTTTGACCTCGGCCAGTGTTTCTGCCCTCTGCCCGTCCTCATGCTTCTTTCTTATCTACACACCAGACTTCCCCTGCACCTTCCCGCTATGCTGCTCCAATCTGCTCTGCTTTACAAGTGTTCAGTCCCACACATAAAACCAAGGAGGAAGAAAAGCTCCATTAGTACACAGATTTATGATTATGTTGCAATTACAATTGCGAACAGACCTCACACTCTCTTTATTAGATGTGTCTGAGCCAGAGATTATGTGTGCGTGCGTGCGTGTGTCCTTTAGACTTGTTTGTCAATTCCTGGTGGCATTCAGTGCACGATGTGTTTGATTGAGGAAGAATTGGCCAGCAAGAGTCGGATATTATCTCTGAAATGAACCATTGTGGTTGTTTTTGTTGTGTAAATATCAGCTATTGTGTAACTTTTTTGTTTTTCCTTCTTTTTTGAGTCTGTTTGTTAAAGGTCTAGATGTAGTGTTTAAACTTGTCTGCACAGCAACTATCACCACCCCTGCAGGTCAGCTGTATTACCATAATTTCTACTTGACGTCATAAGCAAGAGCTACCATTTAGTTAAAGGGTTTTTTTGCCTGTACTCACATATTCTTAATTCTCACTGGAATTCCTTAAGTTACAATCTGAGATTGTTTTTACAGGAGGAAAAAAAACATTAAACATGAAAGTTTTATTTCATTGAAAAAAATCAATCTTGCAAAATCGATTTTCTTATACAGATATTTGCCTGCTGAGGAATGTGATGTCAGAGATGACCTTTCTGCTTTGGCCCTTATAAGATACAAATGGCTCAGGGGACAGTATAAGGCAGCTGGAAAGAGCATATGTATTCATCTAACCCTCCTTAGTGCAGTGGAGTCGGCCAATTATTTCTCTGCTGAACTTAAAGCTTTGTCTCTTCGCTGGGTGGCAAAAGGAGCTCAGCTAGGTCAGCAAAGTACGCCGGCAGAATGACCAATGAACCGGGCGGACAAAGGTTGAATGACAAGACCAGAGAAAGCTGATTGAGATGGATGGTGAAAAGTCACACGGTGCAAAGAATGAAGGCTGGAATATTATGTTAACGGGGTTGGATCATATTTGTTTCTATGATGACCCCTGCATACCCACATCACATTGTGCTTGGCTATGCAAACGGTGGGTCAGAGAGCTGCATAGTTGGAATACCACCAGAAAAGGCTGCGATTGGTGCAGCAGGTCTGAGTGGGGGGAGTGACAGAGTTGACACTAGGATCTGGTTTGCTTATTGAGTGTTGAGAGACAGACAGGGAGTGGGAAGGGTCGGCTGACGTTGATGGATGAATGAGTAGGTAGATGGATGAAACAAGAAGAATCCGAGCAATAACATTAAACAGTCCCGCTTAACTCAGCTAAGTTTGGATCTGGAAAAAGCTTCACCTGACATGGAGTCATGTGGTTTTGAGGGATTTATCTTGGAAAAAAGTACTCCCTTGTGTCCAGTGTCTTTCAGCATTCTGATACCACCTCTTGGTTCCCATTTTTGCACGGACACATTTGCACACACCCACACACACATATAGCTATACATAGACAATGTGTCTTTTTTGAACTCCAAATCTTCAGTGAAAAGCCATAATACCCCTGCTCTATGTGAGAACAATAGATGTGGGAGGGAGGGGGGGGGGGAAGCTCCACCCTGCCTGTCTCACCCCTTACTCTGTCCCCAGCCGTCATTCCCTGCTTTGGGCCTCGCTGTCCAGTCTAAGCCCCTGTATTAAGTAGGGTCTGGTGCTGATGAATGGACCTCAGTTCAGCCACTGCTCCACCCAATAATCCAGGCTTGGGCGAGCCAATTAGGTGGTCCCCACATTCCGGTTCAGTCATCCGTTACGGAAAATAATCTTGTTTATGTGGTTAGGGTGACTGTATGAAGCTCTGAGAGACAGTGGGTTAAGAAGACAGGAACTCTTTTTGGAAGCTGTAGTGAGATCTGTGTAGTTTGTTCTACAATGACCTTTATGGACTTTAGAATAGATTTGAATGAATCTTTACAGAGATTAATTCCCATTATCCGTCTGTAGAATTTAAAATGCTTAAAGACCCTTCTTGCTGACTGTCCATGTAGAAAATTCTCCGGTGCTGACTTGGCAAGTGTCCGACCTTTGATCCGCGCCGCAGCTTCTTCGCCTCAGAGCTCTGACATTCCACAGGGTGAGAGAGCGCAGAGATGAGAGGGTGATGGATGGATGAAAGAAGGGGATAGAGGTAGACAAGAAAGCAAAATGCAGGCCAGAGAGATTAAAGAAGAGATTAGACTCCTGAAGTTTCCTGAAAAGGCTCCAATAAATTAGGAATTCCTTCTCAGAAGAGGAGGTAGAGTGGTAAGGAGCAACCTGTGACCACTTGGCATTCCCTCGCTATCATCTCTGTTCATTATTAGCATTTATTATCCACCTTATCGCCACTGAAACACACTCCCAGATTCCCCAGAGCACCAGAACAGCAACACACACACGCACACCTACTCAGACATAAACAATCCTTGACTTGAATGTATCAGGCTGAGACAGACACTTGCACACAATCCTTGTTGCATATCTGCCATAGCTCCACAGATCATCCGTAAGTAGAGAGTATTACTCTGCTACTCCATGCTGAGTTTACTGAGGCTTCGGGTGTCACTGGCATTAAAAGGCATCCTGGGAAAAAACAATGGGAATAAACCAAAACAGCCTTATTGACTCAGAGAGGGAGACAATCTGGAGGAGGGAAATAACAAGGGACACACACTGGGGAAGGCTGAAAGTGAGAGGATTTTGTTTGCTAAAGTGAAGGTGGCATGGTTTGACTTTGTTGTTAAACTGTGTGACACAGGGGCCAAAGCTCTCTTTGAAGTGCGTTACCGCAATCAGTTAATTAAGCTGATGATGTGGAACGTTTCAGTGCTGAGGCGTTGGGGGGTGAACAAAAGGCAGCAGGATAATTAAAACTATTTGCCATTAATAAAAGGCACTAGCCAACATCCCCTGGTGCGTTTTCAGTGGTGGTTCTCCCTCCTAAGTGAAGCACTCCATCAGTGCGGGCACACTGTGAATAGAAACACTGTATGAAACGGTGGCATTGATAGAGCAACAGTAGCACTCACATAGAAACATTTACTGGGTGAGACTTCAAAAGCCATTCCCAATTCAAGCCCTTTGACCCACCCCCTTCGCCCACGTCTATTCATCCCCCCGCACTCTCAACCCTGCAGGGGCTGGGAAGTGGGGAGAGGGAGGACATAATTACCCCCTTCTAGGGCGACTTTAATACCCTTTTTTTGTGTTTTAATTGCACCCCCTTCAACCTCCTTTCTAATGAACACATTGGGACCATACTACAACCTGTTTGTAATCAGGACTAGAGGTCAGGGAGGGACTGGCTATAGGGAGTTTGTTAGTGTGCGCGCGTGTGTGTGCTCAGGGTGTGCAGTGGGCTGATAACTCTGTCAGGCAAAAGCAGAGAACAACGGTGTTTGTTCAATAGTGTTATCGATTCGGCTGGAATTGAAAGCGGCATGGGGAAAAAACACTTTAACAGCAATCTGGTAAACAGAGCATGGCAGGCAAGCTGCAGATAAGCACTAAGCTGCCTGCTCCGTAGCAAAATTATAATTATTCCTCTCCCCACCGAAAGTTGGCTGGAACTTGTTGGCAAGATGGAAGTTTCATTGGTCCGCTAAAAAAGATGCTTGGTTTCTAATGGGCCCATGTTTCTGGCTTATCTGGCCATCAGTATTGATGGCATGCAGTCAGGCAGAGAGAGGCAAAGGGATGGGGGAAGGGAGCCAGAGGGGTAGTAGGAGTCAGGGCCCACAGTTTGGAGCCACTGTGTCTATCCTTTTACCAAGGGGGTACCAGGGAGACCCCTGGCAACAAACAACAACACCAGCTAACGAGCGACTGGAGCCAGGGCCTGTGCACTTTGATCGTTAGTCACACATATGGACCTTGTCACACAAACACAAACTCCCCAAATGCTACTTGTTACATTTAAGGAGTGGGTGGAGGTGGAGGTGGTGGGTTGATAAAAGCCAGAATTCCCAAAGAAAAGCCTGCTTTAGGAAAGAAATGCCATCACTGGTGTCAGTTCAACACCCCACGGGCTTTTGGGAGCTCATAACTCCTTGAGATCTGTAGATGTGATTAAACAGCAGTCAGTTAGCTATCTCTCTTTAGGGTTAGTGTCGAAAGGCTGTCAAACTATGCGTATATTCGTTGCAAAAGCAACAAAACTCTATATTACACACACATTCGCCCTGTGTGTTGTAAAAATATTTAAGTCTGTCAAATTTCATCTACTCTCAGGGAACCCCTGGCGATCCAGAACAGTAGGAGACGGTAAAGTGATAGGCATCGAGCTCAGTACCATGGGAGGAGATGTGTGTCTGCCTGTGTGGGTTCAGTGGGTGTAAATAGTAGGTAGCTACAGCTTTAGGTTGTTGATAGATGGGAATTACTGTGAAGTGAGTGTGATTTTGTGTGCGTGCGTGCGTGTGTGTGTGTGTGTGTTGCTTGTGGTCAGCTACTGCTTCAGGCTGGTGATAGATGGCTTTGGCTGAGAAGAGAGTATTAGCTGTGAGCCGCCCCTGGAGCTCTCACTGAGTCAAGAGGATGGGGACAAAGCTGAAATACCTTCAGTGACAATTCCCTGGAGACAACCTCATAATATCTCTGATGGTATCCCCCTGAGGGTGAAGGACTCATGGACAGTTGAGATAAGGCCAAATGAAACTGCACCAAAGTATTCTAAATTGTTCTTTAAGTAGTCTAAGCTTTCTGCAATAATCAGTGTTTATGTGCGCACATGTGAAGCAGACTAAAATGATGCTTTTTGTGTAAGTGCTTTTTTGAGCCGGCTCTAAGAGGAGATGGGAAGTTTAGTTTACTTAAGGACCATGGTAAAAAGGGTGGAGAGGGTGGAAGAGTGAAGGGAGGGTTGAAGGGGGAGGCAGACAGTCTGACTGTCTCTATCTGTATTTGTAATGAGAGGGAGTGTGGTGGAAGACAGTTACAGACTGTCACCAGACTCATGTTGTATCTGTGCCTATCTATCTGACCCTAATGAGTGGGTTAAGACATACAACCCTGTTCTCAAAAAAAGCTGGGACGTGGTGTAAAATGTAAGCAAGAAGAGACGACAACGATTTGTAAATCACCTGCATTTATTTAGAAAATGAATCAAGACAACATATCGGATGTTGAAACTTGGAGCATTTATTGTTTTGTTTTTTTGAATTTGATGCCAACAACTCGCCTCAAACAAATTGTGGCAGGTGGGTCTTTACTGCTACCGCTGTCACATATCATCTATGAGGTGTTGTAAGAGTTTTAGAGCTGAGGGATATCTGTGTTTTTGTACTGTTCTCAAATTCAGCTGCTCAACAATTTGGGGCCTCCTTTGCCATTTTAATTAATTTATTTATTTTCCAAATGCGGTGACCAGGCCAAACTGCAATCTAGCCAGTTTACCCCTCCTCAGCCCCCTAATTTTTTTTACTACTGAGCTATGTTGCTGGAATATGTACACAATGTGGTTTTTCTTGCTGAAATCAGCTAGAGCTTTCATGAAAAGGAACATGGGAGCACATGTTTCTGTAAAAGCTCTGTTTATTGTTCAGCCATGATGGCGCTTTGCTAGATGTTTAGGTTACCCCTGCTGTGTGCACTAAGACACCATCAGACCATCACAGATGCTGACTTTTGAAGTGTGTTCTGAAACAAGTGAGGAGATGCACCAGCCATAATTTCTTAAATCATTAAGATTGGTTCAGAAATTCCACTTTGCCTTAGTCCGCCTTATCCTGTGGCAGATGCCATTTCCTTTTGTTACCCCAGTTATAGTTTGTCTATCCTTAAGCTTTTTTTTTTTTAGATTGAGTTGTATGTGACCTTTATTTATATTCTTGTCTCTATAGCTCGCAAACTCAGGTGTGTTTCCACTTTTTCTGTCATTATGCATTCTGCTGCTCTACCTGTGTGTTTGTTTGTGTGTGCATGTAGCCTGCAGATGTCAATACTCATCTCCTGTGTTGACGGGCTAACTGACTACTAATGTTTCTCGGTAAACATCATTCAACTCCAGGGAGACACGGGATCAATGTGCACTCGGTGCTAACTCTCAGCACAGCAGCATCAGCTACACTGGCCTCCCGTTCATCCATATTTATGGGCGTGTCCTCTGCAGATCACTTTTTCCCCTTATCGCGTTTTCCTTCTTCATTCCACCCGAACACGCATATACATCCTCTCATACAAACATTCTTTCTTTCTTTTGCTCTCTATCTCCCATTCCTAGACCCCACAGTCTTTCCTCTGATTTCCCTGTTGAATACCGGCGTGTAGCCGATCAATATATAATCAGAGGTTTTGAGGCTTATATTTATTACTGCTCCGATGCTATAAGCACGGTTATCAGTCTCCTGCCACTTGCGTAACCTGCCTCCTCTACCTCATCCCGACAGGTTTCAGCGGGTCGACTATGCTGTGGAGGTGAAGCTTAATGACTACCTGGACATCGTCTGCCCCCATTACCCGCAGGGTGAGGTGCCATCGATGGATGCTGAGCGATACGTGCTCTACATGGTGGAGCGGGAGGACTACGACAACTGCAAGCCGCAGTCGTATGACCAGATGCGCTGGGAGTGCAGTCATCCATTTGCCCCTCACGCACCTGAGAAGTTCTCTGAAAAATTCCAGCGTTTTACTCCTTTCACCCTGGGAAAGGAGTTTCGCCAAGGAGAGAGCTACTACTATATCTGTAAGTGTCACGGATCCTGTCCTAGTTCCTAGTTAAACTTATTTTCTAATAACACAGGGAGCATGCAGCCAAGATAAATGTGCTTGGAACTACATGCCAAATTGACAGCGTTTTCCTGTTCAACATATTAGCTTTTGGATGTTTTGCATGACACAAAGTCAGTCATAGAAATGTGGTACTTATGTAATGATGACTAGATGCTAGACACTAATGCTAAGCGATCCTTAAAGTTATCCTAATTCATGCTAAAATAAACATGGACATCTTTTTGAGACATTTCACTTGGAAAAAAATCTTTTAATCTTAAGGTCATTGCAGCTCGTTGCCTGGAAATGATAAAAAAAAAACTTCATGTCAATCCATCTAATTATCCCTGATTCACAGAAATCTTGCTTTTGCAACAAAGTGTGACCTGGGTGGCGTTTGCATGTTTGTGTACCAGGTGTGATAAGCTGCAGCTCAGTGGCCAGCTCTTTGAAAACTGGGGCGCTGGCTCACTTTGCCAAGTTTTATGCAATACTAGCCTTGCTGTAAACTGACCACAAAGCACAGGCAATGTTGTCACCCTGGCCATGGTTGTAATTAGATAAACGGCAGGACAAGACACAGTCTGCCTGATCACAGATGGCTTCCCAGGGCTTTGTACCATTGTTTTTCTGTTGCCAAGGGTTTGTGTGTCAGTGTTTGTATGCGCGCGTGCATTAAGGTGGATTAAGGGGCCAAGAGAGGATAAGTGTATTAGTAAGGATGTTAACGCCTGTTTTGTTTCTTCTTCCCTGCAGCCAAACCTTTGCACCACCATGGCCAAGAGTGCCTGAGGCTGAGGGTGGACGTCATAGCTGCAGATGGTAAGTTTTTGACCACCCTCTTGGATGAAAGGAAAGCAGTACAGTCACCTCTAACAGTCGTGTTTTAGGCTATTGCAAGACAGAATGATTGATGGCCTTTTTTTTCCAGGCTCTCAAGAGGCCAGAGTGGCTAAAGGGGGTACAGGTGGGACTGCAGTTGGAGCCGGTGGCGGGGTTCACAACCCATCCAACAGGCTGCCTGCAGGTATGTAGCCCAACCCCGTGTCCTATCTAATTATCCCTGACCCTAAAACAATCGAGGTACATTTGGGGTTTATGTAAATTTATGGTACTAATGTGTTTTCTTTGTCTCCTGTCCTCAAGCAGATGACCCGGTGGTTATCCTGCCAGATGTTCAGAAGAGTGTACGGACAAACTCTGCAGCGGCAGCTACATCCCTCTCAATCCTCTCAGTGCTAGTCCCATTTTCGTTACTGTTTTTGTTGCACTGAGAATACATAAAAAGGATTTCTGTTGGCAGACTTTTTTGGGTTTTTTTTTTTTTTTTGGGGGGGGGGGGGGGGGGGGATTTTTTGTTTTTTTTCAGACACTACAATGAAGATAGTCCGTGGGGTTGAAAACCACTGACTTAAAAAAAAAAAACATGCCCAGTGCTGGCCGCAGGGAGAGACTTTTGAAGCTTGCAGAGTACAGATGGACTCGCTTGCACAACATGTGCTGAGCAACTTTGAGCGTTTGAGACAAGTACTTGTGCTTTGTCTTATTATTTTTTTGTCCAAAAGATGACAGTATTTTTCTGGAAAGACAAAGCTCTCCTTGATTTGTGCTATTTGGGGCTCCCCCATCAAATCAACCACTCTGGAGGACTTCCCTGCAAGAGAGAAGAAAGAAGTTGAAGAGGAACCTGAAGTGGCTGAAGGACAATCAGGAGCTACGACACCAAGTTAACCAACTTTGAATTTTATACTGACATGGGGGACAGGGAGTCAGCATTTAAAGAAAAAAAGAAAGGAAGAAAAAAAGTAATCTCAAGCCTTTTGAGCCAAAGATCAGTCATCTCTCCAACTTGTACACTATTCCACCCTGAGTACTGTGTACTATTTGTTGTATTGTTATTGTAACGGTATTGCGTGACCTTGCTGTCCCAGGTGATTACGTTCTCTTAATGTAGCATTAACAGACACAAAAGTTGTTCTCATGACCACCATTCCTTCGCAGACCATGTGCTTATATACTGTAGCACTAATACTGCACGTCAACATACACTCCATTTAAAACAGTGCTTAATCCAAACACACACACACACACAATCATCAGACGCTCTGTAACACATGGAAACACTACGTTGAATCATGTTACATGTACATTCTGTGAAGATAATTTATAACATTTGCAGCTGAGACGTTTTACTGTATATACCATGTGCTCACAAAATGAAATGTTTACTGTTGCCGATGGGGAGGGCCCCCGGTGGAGGTAGTATTTGTGTGAAAGGCAATATGTGCGCGTTTAATTGAGAACAGGAGAATGTGTGTAAGCTGTGCAGCGTTTGATTGAAAGCGTGTTGAGACAAATGTTGTTGGTTTTTTTCTGCCAAAAGAAACACTGAGATGTTGTGTGAACCGCAGAGAGGCTGGACTTCTCTGTTTGTTGGATCTCGCCTCGCAATGGTTAAAACTGTCTGACACAAGGAGCTGGTATTAAATCTTTCTTTTTTAGCGCAGGACTCACCCCTGTGTGTCATGGTGCTTTCCACCCCGACTGGAAAACAAGCAAACACAAAGTGGGGCAATCAGCTATTTAGTTTTAGTTTAGAGCAATTTTTAAAAAAAAAAGTTATAGTCACCAGTTCACAACAGACGAGACACAGCATCAAACCCAGTTGCCAAGCACATCTTCACCTGACAGGCTGGCTTGATTCAACAAAGCACAACAGTGTATGACTACCATTGAAGTCAGTCTTTTTTTATCTGAATTCTTGTTACCTAATTTTGTACATGTGTAAGTAAGAGAAATGTATAATATGTGTACATATAAATATATTATAGATTCTATAAAAAGCCTGTTTGATAAATATGATAAATGTGAAAACTTTTCATGTGAAAATAAAAAAAAAAGATGTTTTTGAGAAAACCAGAATGACTTTCTTGTGATTATTTTTAACCGCGGCAGTATTTAAGCAGTGTTGGCCCCACCCCTTTAAAGCTTTAATAACTAATGGATGCATTAGCATAGGATTTTGTTTTTTGTGGTTAAGTGTGAGGCTTTTCCAGAGCATTGGTATAGTTTGGAGTAAAGTGGCTCTGCAGCTAATTGGCAGACATGCATTCTTTTTCAAATGCCAGCAGGGGGCGACTCTTCTGGTTTTCCAGTTGTACAGAAGTCTATGAAAATGTGACCCTTGGTTCCATTGGTCCGAATAGAACATGACGTCTATGGTTTTAATAATGTCCATCAGACTCAGAAAGTAAGATTATCAGGGCTCTGTTTTCTTGAAGTGTCAGGTTCCTCCACAGGTTTTCTGGGGACTGGCGAGATCGCTCCATGAGCTTAATGTGCATCTTCGGTAGCCATTAGTATTAATTGCCTTGGTATATTTTGGGTAATTCTTTTGCTGGAAAACCAGTCCCAAAGCATAATGCTTCTACCTCTGTGCTTGATTGTTGGGGTGGTGTTCTTTGGATCATACTCAACATTTTTCTTCCTCCAAACACATCAGGTCAAATTGATGGTAGACGAGTTCAATTTTGGTTTCATCTGACTGCCACACTTTCTTCCAAGCCTTCTTTGATTCATTTAAATTTTCAATTCAATTCAATTTTATTTATATAGCGCCTAATCTCAACAACAGTTGCCTCGTCGCTTTAAATTGTACAGTAGATCGTACAATAATATATACAGTGAAAACAACCCAACAATCGTATGACCCCCTATGAGCAAGCACTTTGGCGACAGTGGGAAGGAAAAACTCCCTTTAATGTTCACTTCCACACTTAGGATAGGTCTGTACATGTGCTTTCTTCAGCAGGGGGATTTTAGTTCACTACATGTAGTGTGTTACCAATGGTGTTCTGGATGACTGTGATCCCAACTGCCTTCAGATCATTAACCAGCTCCTCCCAAGTTGTTTTGGCCAATCAGCCATTTTTCTCATGATCATCCTCACCCCATGAATGAAGATCTTGTGTGGAGCTCCAGACCGAGAGTGATTGATGGTCATTTTATATTTCTTCCATTTCCAAATGATCGCATCAACAGTTCTCTCCTTCTCAGCAAGCTTCCTCCTGATGGTCTTGTAGATCAAAAAATAATTTCTCACACTGTAGCAGTATTATTAAGCTGTTTCTCTCTGAGATGTTTTGGGGGGGGGTTTGTTTGGTTTTTTTTTTTTTACATAGATTGCAAATAAAAGTAATGAACATATCTCCTCAAAAGTTGCAGAACATTCCACCAGTGATCTCCTCCCTGCACAGAAACTGAAATCAGCTGTATCTGTACAGGAAGAAAAAAGATACGTCAGATGTTTCTTTGTTTTTAGTCCATCGCACAAACAACATCTTTTGTAACAGAAGTAACAACGCATTAGTAGAGTAATGTATCGCATTATTGTATTACCAAAAAACACAATGTGACTGCATTACTTTACATGCATTGGATCTAACACTGCCAGTGAGTGATGCCAAAGTGGCTGCATCCATCTTTTATAACCTGTTTGTTTATCTGCAAATATCAGTAAAACTAAAAATAATTCTAATAATTCCAGCTGTGCATTATGTTACATACTATTTAGGAAATGTGGACACATTTGGGGTGTCTGTGGCCGAGCAGGTCATCGACCAATCAGAAGATTGGTGCTTCGATCCCTTGCTGCTTGAATGTAAACATATCCCTTTGGCAAGATACGAACCCAGAGTTGCTTCTGATGCATTAATTGAAGAGTGAATGATGGATAGAAAGGACCAAGGCATAAAAAAGTGCTTGTATGACTGTGTGTGTGAATGGGTGAATAAGGATTATATTATAAAGTGCTTTGAGTATTCAAGCTAAGTAGAAAGGCACTGTATCAGAATCAGTCCATTTACCATGTAAGCAAGTGCATGGTAAGCAAATCAGAGACAAGCACACCTGCTTAACATCATAAAGCTACCTGGAACATCAATAATAATAATAAAGTATTATAAGTTATCTTAAAGCTGCCCTCAGCCTTGCAGAGCAGACCTATTTTCAATCCTGGAACAGAGTAAAACATCTGAGACAAAGTTACAGTGACACTTAGCTTTCTGCTTGGCTGCACTCTTTCACACAGTAACTGAAGCAAAACATTCTCAGATAACCTCTCAGGAAGGTGAGGAGCAGATGGCATTTAGGTGTACAGCTGAGGCAGGTACAATTCCTCCACTATGTACGGCATCCAACAACAGATGATCACTACTGGATAGACACATTAAATATAAAGGGGTAGATATCCATACATACTCTAAAAAGAACCAGCAATCCATTTTGCTACTATCAGTAAAAAGAAAAATGAATCTTTAAATTAAGGGGATTTTTGTGCAAAAAAGCTTTCAGGAAACCAAACTCCATTTTGTCTTTTCATTACACTGGGAAGATCTCCCGAGCAGCACATATCACAGATAATGGCTCAGATACACTAATGTGACAGGAGACAAATAGAATAAAGGCTAAGATGGTCACAGACAGGAAAAGCTGCGAATGAGATAAAAGAAAAATGAGGTGCAGTCTGTTTGTTATTACCATTAGCATTGTCTTTTGGCAGGAAGATTGAATACGCCTTAGTGACCCCTCTGCTATCTTTATTTCAACCGTATGGTGAGTTTCCACACTCAGTCCCAGCATCGACACACCTCCTCCTCTCCAACCATGATAGTTTGCGTGTCTGCAAGCTGTATGACAAGCCATTGTTCTCATCTCTTCTTCTCTTGTCTCACCCTTCCCAGGGGAGCTTTATGGCCGTGACAGTAAAAACAGCTGTAGCACCAAACACTGGTGCCACAACCTCCCAACTCCCCAATGTTTTCAAAGACGTGGCCGTAAATTAAGGGCGTCGGACAGGCCCCTTAACCGTCCGACCCCAAGAAGAGGCTCCAATGAGTAAAAGCTTGTCAAGAGGAAACAATTCTTTTTATTTACTCACTCGTTCGGCATACCAGCTTAAGTAAACACGAACAGCAAGGGTGAAATCTTTAAACACCGTAAGAAACGGTAAGGGGAGTCAGTAGATAACTAGAGCAAATGTGCTGCACAAACAGCAGGAACAATGACTTTACAGACCTTGGAGAAAAGAAACTACATGGATTTTAAAGCTCAAATTTACAGACCAGAAAGATTAAGTAGAAGCAACTGAAGCTAAACTACAATAAGGTGTGACGACACCTGTCAGTTTACAGAAATAAAAATGAAAACTAAGTTCAGTCAAATGCGTCAATACAAGAGACCTTTAGAGGCTTTATTCCATATTTTTAGTAAAATTTTGCCCCTTACATTTATTCCATGCAGGGTTGGCATCATATATGCATAGTACATTGACAGAAAAATGTAGTTGCAGTTATGAAAGTGCAAAATAGTCTGTCCTAGATTTTCGAGTCAAAGCAGAAGACGCACGGAGGAAATGGAGAGACATCATCGGCCGGTGCAGAAGTAGATCAATGAACTCATCTCACACACTGGGGCAGCTGACTGTGAGTGCGCGATATCCTCAACACATCTTCATTTGTTTTGCGATTTTCGAGTTTAGGGTCACGCTTTAAAACCAGCTGCACAAACTGATGAATGACCTCCCTTAGGTTTCAAAGAGATGTAAGGGGCACTTCCTAAAATCTGACCTGCATGGGTTCATCCGCTCAGTGTCCACTTCAGTCATGCTGGTTACCACGTTTTCTGCAGAAGTGCTAAACTACTGTGAATTGAATACTTAGATTGAGTTCACATTGCAGTATCTTATCAGCGATATGAGTGTTTAAGTTTTCCATTACCAAATCGTATGAAAACCTCAGTAGGATATACAACAGTCCCATTTTGGGACCTCTCTCATTAAATTCGAGTTACAGAGCCAGTCATCATTTAATCAATAGATTAACAGTAACACAAAAACAATGTTTCTGGTGTATTTCTAATATCCTCAAAGACTTTTCTAACCACCTGCATTAAAAAAAAAACACTGTCTCCAATAAATTCCATTTCCCAAACTGTAATTATACTTTATACAAGCTGTCTTTGAAGCAGAGCAGTGGTAGGTGTAATTAAACAATCCAGTATTTTCTGTGAAACCAGCAGCAGGATGCTAATGCTCTGAATTAGGATGTAACAGCTCACATTTAAATGAATTCTCCCCCACAGGATGAATCATAATGACTGAACTCATAACTTTTCCTCTAGTATAAAAAATAGGTCACAATTTTAATTTGTTGTACTTTTAATTTAGGGAAAAAAATACCTGCAAAACAGATGACTTTAATATATTTTGTGTTTAATGTTAATTACCAAATATTAGCACGACACACAGTAATCTTATATGAGTTTCTATTTAATTCAAAGCCTCGCTTTGAGCGAGCATAGCCTCACAGCGCAGCTACAGACTGTTAGTTTTAAATGAAAAGAAATCACAGACAAATAATAATATTTCTGAAACATAAACGCTTGGCAATGCAACTCAAATAGCAAGCGTTGCCAATATAATGGCAATACACAAGAGCTGCAATCTGGTGCAACTGAATGAAATATTTCTTTTCAAGCAGAAAAATGGACTGGATTTATGAATTTATCTTCAACAAAGGGAGGACTTGCCAGCAGTGTGCAACCCTAAAACCTGGGTGGAGGCTGTAGAGGACACAATTCAGAGCAGGCTTGGCATGGCCAGCTGGTCTGTCTCTGCATATCTGTGCTTAGTCGAGCCTCCTATCAGCAGGACAGACGATGATCCGTCCCTGTCTGCCTGCTAGCGTATGTTACTTCTAACAAGAGCCAGGAGTATCTAGCTTACAGGACCTCTGGGAGGTTACCTAATGTTATTGTAGCTATTTGCAGCATTTATACGCATTCGCACTGCCCTAGATTGGCAACCCAGTGTCCTGTAAGTATCAAAGCAGCAGTGAAAGAACAGTAAGCTGACCCGTGAGTGACTTTTTAAGCAGTGTTCGCCTTCCTTTTATGCAGTAATGATGCACTTTATATTAGGATTAAATGTATTTTTAATGCAGCGGCACTGTTTAAAGTGCCCTTTATGCTCTTTTCTGCTTTAGTGCCTGCAAAAGCATTAGCAGGGAGAGACTGATAGGGCCGATAAGGAGAAAACACCTTGGTTCTACAGAATAAGATGGCGTCTCAGGACCAGTTGAGACACGTTTTGATCCCCTGCCATCAGCAGCGGTTGGGGTGTGGTCTTCTCTTCCCGAAAAGCCCTGTCATACACTCTCCGTCACCACTGCCAGGGTCATCTGTTTTGTTCCAGCTCATGCTTCGGTTTCCTGTCGGCGTCACTTAGTCATTTTCACCCATTTTTATTCATTTGTACTTTCACACATCTTTTGTTCTGCGTTTTTAATTCACTCGCTCTCTCTGTATCTATCTCCTGTTTCAATTTGTCCCCAAGTGACTCTCGTCCCGTTATTACCGCTCCTCACAGTTTCTGTATCTGTATCAAATGTATCAAATCTCCATCTTTTTCAGCTCTGAGCCCTCAATAACTCCATTTCCATCTCTCTTTCTGTCCGTCTCTAGATGGGTTTGAGGTTTTGCTGTGAAATGTGTGGGTGGGGAAAAAGAAGTCTTTTCTGTGCAGGAAAAATGATAACCTATCATTTTTCAGTCTTGGTTCTCAGCCTGTCGAAATGGATTTGCTCCCAGCAGTGTCACAGAGTGTCTCTAGAAATGTTTTTTATAGTGTCTGAAGGTCTCAGTGGGGCCATGCTGTGGGCACAACCCCGTGGCCTGGCCCCCTCTCACCGTCTGCCTCAGTCCCCATTAGGTTTCCTCCAATTTTTTTGGCTCCTCACACAATTTGGTCGATGCTTTTCACCTTGCCGCTTTGGAGCAGAAGGTGAAGAACACTCTGTGCACTTTTGTCATCTTTCCCAGCCTCTCTTACTGTCAGACATACCAATTATGAAAAGCTGGAAAGCGGCTCTCTTACCCCAAAGATCACCTGCACAAAAACCGCAACAAAAGGATTTAAAGTTTTCCACTTATTCACTTTACAACACAGAGAGATTGTAGTTGACTTTGACACATGAACAAGTCTACGGAATGATCCACTTTGTATTACGAGACTGAATAGCTACTTTAAATAATGCATGGCTTCGTTTCTTCAGTGTGAAAGAGAGCAGAATCTCAAATCTGAATTTCTAATACTGCAGATCACATTGAGGTCTTAAAGAGATCTGCTAATGTAGGTGATACAATTATCATACGGCTTTGCAAAGGTTTGATTTCCTTCAGGATAAAAGTAAAATATGTAAGCAGTCACGTTACACCTACATTTTTATTTACCATAGCCATGTTTATATTGCTAGTAGCCCTGCATGGAAAAGGCATGTGGTGATGAGACAAAGCTGTATATTAATAAGAAACATATCATGACTACCTACATGTAAAAGAATGGAGATGCTGTATGTCTGCTGTTTGCCTTGTAAAAGCTATCTTAGAGTCCTACTGCCAACTGCACAGTGCTGAGAAGTTTTCCAGTGATGTAAAATTCTTTGTACATTTTATATTTGTATCACTGGTACCCAGTGTTGGGAAGGTTACTTTTAAAATTTATTCCATTACAGAATACAGAATACATGCCCCAAAATGTATTCTGTAACGTATTCCGTTACGTTACTCAATGAGAGTAACGTATTCTGAATACTTTGGATTACTTAATATATTATCATGCTGTTTACAACTACATGAATGTACTATTGCTGTGATTTATTACTGTAACTGAAGGTCCGCGGCTCCGAACCGTAGTACGTAGTAAAGGGACCTCTGGCTAATACGGTGGGTTCTGTGTAGGGCTCGTAGCCGAAAACTAGCTTTACTTTGTTGTTTGGGTCAACTTTGCTAGCGAGAGACAGAGAGGCGTTGAAAGGCTGCTCCAACGGAACTTATTGTTTTTGGAGGAAAACACGAACACGGTGTACAGTCGACTCTTAATAGCTTACTTACAACTGGGCTCGTCAGGCACTCTTCTTGGCTGCAGTGGTTATTATTATATTTACATGCTTCCAGCTCCCGTTTTTGCTCGATGACAACTCGTACTTTTCCTTTTTCTCCCTCCCTCGCTCACAGACACATAACGTGTATGGCAGTCCATTCTCCCTGCAGCACGGACTACACTGCCTATGATGCTACATTCTTTAGAGCTATACCGGTAGCATTCTGCCTATTAGCTTAGCACAGCAACAACAGGCGCTCTCTCACCCAGGAAACACGCAGAGAGAGGGCGTCACCCTGTAACCATGGCAACCGTAACGCTGCCGCCTGGAACAACAGAACGTAGCTGTCAAACAAAACCCAAACAGGCCTGACCCGCCACAATATGAAACAGGGAAGTACCGCCGTGTAATCCATTTATTTCAACAAAGTAACTGTATTCTAAATACCACCTTTTTAAACGGTAACTGTAACGGAATACAGTTACTCATATTTTGTATTTTAAATACGTAACGGCGGTACATGTATTCCGTTACTCCCCAACACTGCTGGTACCTAAAGTAGTACATCCCCATCACAGCAGTTTGCTCTACTGTTGTCTCCCTGCTAATTCAAAGTTTTGGCAGATGTTGAGCGTTGTTTTTTTCATGACACATTAATTGTCACCCGTGTTTGTTTCCCCTGGTGCACATACAGTAAACCTGCACAGCACAGCCAGGAAATTGAGCAAAGAATAAAATGAAATGTAGTTCTACAGAAAAAAGAACCTGCCTTTCCTATTTTTTTAAATCGTTCTTCGAGAAAAGCTAACGGTGGAGGAACAATAATGGAACTCGAGTCACAACTTCAGACTAGCGACAGAGGATAATCAGCTCTCGATTTCATTTTTTTCCCCCTCCAGTCATCTGGCAGCTGCAGAGCCCAGGTAACAATTTAAGGCCTGTTACTGCTGCTCCTCTAAAATGCACTCTCTAATAACAGCTCTCAAAGTTGACAAAGCTGAATCTTTAAGAAGTCAATTGAAATGCAAAGGAAGCTCTCCACATATTTCTCACGAGAGGAGCGAAGCTCTCACCTCTAAGCCAAAAAGAGTATGCAGACAGACAAAATGAATTACTGTGCAATCATTATTATAGATTTTGCACAGTGTGTCATGTTACTTTACTCTATCAGGTGCATCCTCTCCTGTGAATACTGCCACTTAAGCACCAAACAGCAGCGGTTTTGATGGCAATCACTTCACATTTAGGACAAATGAATTGCACAGAGATGTTTTAAAAGAGCATTAAAGTATTTTATGTAATTCGTCTCTATCTCTATCTCTGAATCAGATTACACCTACATAGATTTGCTGTTACGTAAATGCAAAAGTCAGGAATGGAGCTTATCTTCTGCATGTTTTAAAGAAGGGATAAAACAGTACAAAACTCCCTGCACTGTTCACCTATCTAACATCTCTGGCCTATTCCGAGGTATACTTTCATCCCAACAACCCACATCTTCAAAGTTGGAGTTGGGGAGAGTGAAAACAAAGGAAAGTGATCAACTACTGTACATGTGGCTACGAGTAAGAACATAACGGCATACAGAGGGAAGCCTTTGGTGTATATGCCAAAGTAGAAGATTTTCTGGTAAATGAGAGGTTTGTCTTTCATCCAGTCTGCTCCAGCAACAGCTTGCAGACATTCACGGGGGGTGACGTTGCAAGGCATGATGGGGCTGCAGCCAAACAGCACAACGGGCAGAGCCTGCACAGAGAGAACTGCCAACTCTTTTGCATTTGTTCAGAAGTTATGGGAGCTTTTGAAGCACTATAATGATGCCTTTGGCCAGGCTACGCTTTGTTTATGCGCAGCAGGCACTCACTGGAAATGAGCAGAGGCAGCCTTTTTAAGGCTTTCACAAAAGAACTGCAACTGCCAAAATCACATTTAGTTCAGAACTAGAGACTTAAGCGTACTTTTTTTTTTTTCCAATTTATGAACCAAACTTCTGTGTGGGAAGACGTGGAACTGCTGTGTAGCGTATAGTTCGTCATTAACTACGACAGACAGATACAGATCAGTCTTTCACACAGAGGGAGGCATTGAACAGTTGATATAAGCCCCCAGGCAGGAATTCATCATACACAAAAGCACTCATGCATATACTCATTCAAACCAACAAAGACACATTTCTAGACCAAATAAAAATGAGGAAAATAGATTTAATGAATTCTCAGTGTTACCTTCAGGGTACAACTCTCAAACTGGACAATGGAATGTACATCTCTTTACAGATAAAATCTAATCCACCTACAGCGACAATCAGCAATCTCCAGACGAACACAACAAGGTCCAGCATGTGCTGCGCTACTCTGGAGCCGAGGCTGATTGAAAGCATCTGAGATTTCCCAGTGGAAGCGGTCTTTAATCAGATTGGTGCAATGTGAGCGTTTGTTGGCATTGCAGGGAACAGCAACTGTGTACAGATGATAATTTAGCATAAAGAGTATACATGAAAGCAACCGTATGGAGTTAACAGCCAAAGACACCACCATGTGTGTTCACTGTTTCGACTTTCTTTCTGGTGTAAGATGTGCTAATCAGTCAAACCACATTACACAAACAGATCAAAGCAAAGCAAGCAGAGCAAAAATGATGCTGGATATAAACTCTGGTACAAAACCCTTTCCCCCTCCGTTCTTGACATTTATGGGTTAACCAGAAAAAACATTCATTAAACTACTCATTTCTCAGGCTTCAGCCACAGTAATGCATTTTAATTTAAAGATCTTTGAATAAGCAGTTTTAGAGGTGATCCACGTCTGCATTAAGTGCCAATTACACACGCTGGGCAAGGGTACCAATCAGAAGGGTGGAATTACTGCAGAGGAATAACAGCAATTGCATAAAGAAAGCTCAAAGATTTCTTTAGTTGGACCCACAATCAGGTGTAAGTGTGACTGAATATAATGCAAAAGCATAAGAAAGCCAGGGTATTATCTATCAAAGGCAGAAGCTGTAGCTTTGGAGAACAGAGTCAAGCTTTGACATGTTTTGGCTTAACTTTTGTTGCCCAATCAGAAAGCGACTGCTGGCTTTCGCGTCATCACTTCCAAAAAGTTTCTGCATGTCCTGCAGTTTTTAACTAAGAGTCCTGCGATGCTGAGGTAATGCGGATTGGCTTAGTAAAAGTTATATATTTCGAAATTTACAAAAATGTATCAGTGTGGCTCTTTCCTCATTTTCTGAAACATACTGGATAAACAGCCAATTGACAAAACACAGTCGTGAATGAGAATCCTGATGTTCAGGAAGATGTCTCCAAAACAAGACCCTTTTTCAGGAATACACATTATGTGCATAAGACAATAGTCCGTGCTTTTCTCCTCTCAGTCCCAGAAGTTTACACATAGCGCCCTTTTAATCTCTATATTTTTAAACCTTTTCTCCTTAAGTCCTCCTTGGCTTCTTTTATTTGCTCCTGTAGCTCTTTCGCCGCCTCCTCACAGTCATTGAAGGTGGCCACCCTGTATCCCACGGTGGCCAGAGAGTAGCAGCCAAATGAAATCAGCAGGTAGAAAGGCATCGGCCAGGCGACCTCTCTGTAAGTCTGCGGGAGGCTCAGGTCTAACAGGTCAAAAGTGACCAAAGCCCAGAGTGCGCCCAGCAGCGACACAGCGAGCAGCCACTGCAGAAGTTTGGTCATGATGAAAGCTGCCGACGGGATTTCAGGGGAACGGCCAGAGAACAACCTGACAGGGAAAACGTTGGATTAGCTTAGCTTTAGCACACTGTAAATGCAACGTGCTAGCCGTTTTAGCTACAACGCACGCGAGAGACAAACAGCAGCTGGATAATTAGAATAGAACAGCTGTAAAAATGCAACAGACTTAATAACAATTCATCATTAATTACGACCTTTAATGCATCAAATCTTTTCAAAAATAATCCGATTTGTTTACCTCTTCTCAAACGCCACCTCAGCTATGCGCACATTAATGACGTTAAAGGCCGCGGTGCCTTATGGGAAATGGAGTTAATGACGGAAATAGCTCTGGGTTTCTAACAGAGGGTGAGTTATTATCTGGACTTTTGTTAATAAATATAACATTTTTGTAACATTTTGATTAAACTTTTCTTAATTTATTATTAATAATATTATATTATTATTATTATTATTATTATTATTATTATTATTATTATTATTATTAATACGTTTTATTATGCACAGCACTGTGCATAATAAACCCGTCATTCACCCCTCATTTCTTTAGATTTTCTTTCCAAGGAGCCAGACATCCCTATAATTATTTTTAAAGTGGTCTTAAGTAATACTTCTTGACCTTTTCTAAAAGACTTTTCCCAATCATTCTACCTAACCAGTAATTATTTCAGCTCTGAGCCCGAATGACCTAACAAAGACTTGGCACCTAACTCAAGGAATGAGCCACGGGTGTGCCTACACAGACAACATAGTAACAAGTTGTTGTTGTTTTTTTCACTTTTTATTAGCAGCCTATCACAAAAACAAATTTGTGTCTATTTCTTTAGTTCAGTCTATGAAAAAGATCTTGAGGAAGGGAAACAAGGAGAAAAGACTGAGGTGTAACAAATTACTCAATAACTGGGCTGAAAATCAGTGGCAATAGGTCTGACTGAGTGATGAATACAGATTTGACATCTATGGTTTAAATCATCATCAGTATGTAATGACGAGGTTGGGGGATAGGTACAATAGTATGTATCTACAGCCATCTGTAAAACACAGTGGAGGCTCTGTCATGGTTTGGGGCTCCATTTCAGCCAGTGGGGTTGGAGATCTTCTCAAAATTGATGGAATTATGAATGCAGAAATGTATCAGATTTTTGAGCATGGGAATGATCCCAAACACATTGCCAATGCAGTAAAAGCATACCTGAAGAGAAAACACACACAATGGAACAGTATGAGTCATGAATTGGCCTCCCCAGAGTCGGGACCTCAACATTATTAAAGCAGTGTGGGATCATCTTGACAAAAAAACAGAAAAAAAGGCAGCCAACATCCAAAGAAAAGTATTGGATGTCCTTCAGGAAGCCTGAAGAACACTTCCTGGAAAGGAACACTACAAGAAAGTTTGCCGAAGAGAGATCAGGCTGTGACAAAGAATAAAGGTGGTCATATATTGATGTTTAAGCTCATGTTTTTGCTATATAAACTGCATGTTTATTTGCATGTTCTAATAAATTGCTGCACTTATTTCCCATTTTCCTAGCAAAATATAAAGACACGAGGAGCAGCTGAAGACTTTTGAGCAGTACTATATATTTTTATTAAATCTCATATCGAACTAATACCAAAAGATAATTTAAGTTTTAAATAATATTTTTTATACAAACATTGCTCCTTTTTTGTTGTATCTGTTTGCATCCCACCATCTAAGAGTCTATACACTGCTATTTAAATGATTTATAAAATCCTTATTATAGTCTATATAATTGCTTTCTTGTTGTAGTTATCGGACGGTACAGAACAAGTAAGAAGACAGTGTTTGGGAAGATTAAATACAACAGCTCGCCGTGTTTTTTGCACGTCTCAATAAATCTTAATGTTGTCGCTGTCTTTTCGCTTTTCATTAAAACACTTCACTAAACTGCTGTCTGATTTATTAACGACACCAGTACCCTGTCAGCTGAGAGAAAGCAAACACTTTGTCAAGCAAGTCTTTAATGAGGCCCCCAGTCAGGCTTTTAACACACATTAGACCTCTAACTTACATCAGACCTCTAACTCTGCCTCTGTGTCATCCTCTTAATTTAGAAAAGCCATTTTGAAAATTAGATTACCATTAGCACCACCTAAAAGCTATCCATAAATACTAATGCTTTTTTTTTTTCCAAAGCGAGGAATCCAACAACAATTTAATTAGGGGCCACCGGGAACTCACGGTCATATGATCTCAGTTTCTCCTCGGGTGCTCTGGGGCATATCTGTTCAGCTGGGGTGATGAACTGTCCAGGTGCATGGGACAACAGATCTCTCCAGGGTAAAGTCACCGGTGGGAGATGTAAACATTATTCACGCGGCTGTAAAAAAAAAAAAAAAAAAGGAACACAAGGAAGAGCAGCTGAGAAATAAACATCATTCTTTGGGGGAAAATGGAAGTTATTCTTAGGATGGTGGTGTTTATGTTTATCCGCATCAGTGTTAATAGTGTGAGTGACAATCTGCGCGTGTGCCAGAGGGCTAGATCCTGTTTCTTCTGCTAATGGAGACTGCAATATGGAAGACTTAGGCTAGTCGGGTTTTATGTCGAGTGTTGCAAAACATTTGAAATGTAACAAGTTTGTATTTTCAAGGATACTTTATCTTGAGAATGACTTTGTAAAACCACCCTCGCTTCTGTTATTACATGGTCTACATGTTTATTGCTTGTGACTGTCATAAAAAGGAGCTGCAGCACAAGTAGGGGTGAATGATGCAACTCCATTATGTTTTATTAGCTTTTTAATGGTCCAATAATCACGATCACGAGCCCACAAAGAAAGCTTCACAAAAGAGTTACTTTTTCTGAACAATTCAGTGACATATGGGAAAAGCCACATCTGGAAGATTTAAATGTTTAGAAATTAGCCGATTATAAAACTTAATGCATGACTTCCTGTGCCCACTAAGTGCCACTGGAGAACACCCAGTAATCATAAGTCATGTTGCTGTAGAGCTTAAAGTGAAAATATCGCTAATATCTAACAATGTTTATGACGATAATGCTACTTTCCTGTCACCGCTAGGTGGTGCTATGTCTGTGAGTCAACGTCAATGACTAAATAAAAGAACTGACCAATGATTATGACAATGACTGTTTTCTACAGTCACTGGTCAATACTGACATGTAGATGTCTCTAGACCTGGACTCTATCAAGCTTGTGATGCTTGGGACAGATGAGTTAGAAGAACAGATGAGTGAGGCAACATCGAAATTTCTCATGCCACCCTTTAACAAAAACTCAAAAGCATTACAACTTAGCATCACCAAAGTCTGATGATTAAACTGATCAACTATTATATCAATCTTAATAAATCTGTTGGAGGAGTTTGTTAAAGTTCATCGCCTGAGAGCATGGCATCTTAAATTTAAAATGGTAAAATTGGGTTGAGGGTAAGTCTTGAAAAATCTAAGTTTCATCCATGTAAAAAAAAAAAGTGCACGGACTATTTCATTTATATATTTTAGCTAGTGTGACACAGCCATTTGTGCCTCACCTACATGTCACACACATAAAGTATGGAAGTCTATCCGTGACTGAGAAGTGTGAAAGCAAAGTCAGGACTCCTATCAAACATGCGAAGTTTAGATGTATCTTGAAGGTCTTTTAAATGAAGTCATTGTGAAATTGCCTTAAAACTGCATTCTATCTTGAGTCCAGCAGATGGTGAAAGCTCTGGTTGCAAAAACTTCCCTTCCAGCTTCAGAAAAAACAGCCTTCTGACTTCACATGTGTGAAAAGTTTCCTGCTTAGCTCATTCACTCATTTTGGGCCATACTGGATAAAGTTTAAGGAAATCTAACTTGTAAATCTTAGTCACACTACCTGCCAAAATGGAGAAACTGCACATTTATTGGATAACAAGTTGTTAATCGCAAGTCATCAGCCAATAGGCGATGTTGTGTTAGCTATATTTCCATCTTGATTGCCCTCTATGGGTCAGACTTGTATCTTTGGGTTATTGACAGATCAGACTTGCCATGTCACTAGGGTACCACTGTTTGATGAAAACTGACAATTTTTACAATAAAGCAACATCAGCCCCTCAATAGTTTTCAAATTTCATGTGATTCTGGTCAACCAGCTTGGAGAAGCACATCAACATATAAAACACACACACTATGCGACACTATAAACATCATTAAAACAAAAATGTAGAGGTCCTTAGGGCTGGTTTTACTATTGAAGATGAGAAGTTTGGGCCACACTGGATAATGTATGTGTTATTTACAACAACTTAAAGTTTCATGGCAACTGATTGAAATTCACCATCACACTACGGGCATAGCCTTCAATGAAAACTGAAAAGCTTCGCATCTTTTCATGGCCAAGTTCAGACTGAACAATTATGGAGGCAACCTGATATGGAGATGATCTGGAAAACGTATGTTACCCAAATAGATCTAATTTTTGAGATCTAGTTGGGTAAATAATAAAAAAGAAGCAGACAGGGTCTGCGCACCGTCAGTCTTTGGGGTTTAATCCTGTTTTTTCATTTGGCCCTGCACTTGTTACTGTTAAGCAGACATGACATGATACACACCAGACTACCAAGGTCAGGTTTCTCCATCGCCATGATAAAGTGAATCCTGGTGGAATTATCCATGACATGCCACATCATTACATACATCATAGCGTGTGCCGTGTCCTGCCTGGAATACACTGGTATGGGCAGCGCTGTGGGCGCGTGTGACTCTCAGTGGGAACGGTCGAGCTGGCTTTTCTCAGTGTATCTCCCTGCCAGCTCCTGTTCCGTTCCAGTACTCAGGAAACCTGTCCTCCAATCGAGTAGGCCTGGCAGACACAACACAACAGCCTGTGAGAAGGAGGGGCATGAAAACTGAGAGAATGAGAGGGAGATATTGAAACTTGAAAAAAAGAAACAGAGTGGGATATGCAGAATAAAGCAAAAAATAAAAATAAAGGAAGACAGGGGGTGTGTAGTGAAAGAGTTATTTTTGTAAAAGAACCAGAAAGAAGGGGTGGGTGGGGGCTTTTGAAGCTGATAGGACAGGAGTAGGACCAGACACGGAAAGCTGAGAGGACCACAAATAAAAAAGAAAGGGCTGACAAAGTATGTGAACGAAAGAGGAGAGGGCAACAGAAAAAATTAGGGGAGGGAGGGAGCAGACAAGGGAAAGAGCTTTAAACAGGGGGTGAAATCAGGAGATTTGCAGGTGCAGCTTGAACAACCAATGACCTTAATGGTGCATTAAATCCAGCTGTTGCTTATCCAGACTTTCCTCAATCCCTCTAACACCTTCAGCTGCACAAAAGCCTGCATGCAGCATCTCAGTTCCCACAATGGGGAGTGAATATATATATATAGCAGTGCAAGTAAAAGGAATGAGAAACAAAAGCATAAAGACGGTGTGTGACAGGGATTGGCAGAGACGGTGATTGTTGAGGAGATACTTGATCTTTAAGAGCAGAAACTGCAGTGATTGTGTGACTCCAGCCAGAAAGCAAGGATAAGGCCCATAGATAAAACAGGAACAGTGGTAATGGAGCGTTGTGTTGACTCTATCTCCTTGACATTGTCAATATTAGCCGAGTGAAAGGTCCAGATAAGAATGTGTGCTACTACAAAGCTATATAAGGATCTAGATTGCCTAGATACTAATTGTGTAATATCTCAAGTGTGTGAAGCAAGCTGGGGAGATTAAAAAAAAAACGGCAAAAAAAAGCCAGAAGGAGAGAGGAGGGGGCGAGTGTGTGTGGACTGTCAAAATGCTGTTTAAGATAACAATAGAGCCTGGATTCAAAAACAGGAACCCTCTGTTTCCTGAGCTGGAGACTGTAGCTGTGTGTAATGTTGTCATTAGATGTGAGTGTTGATGTGCTTGAGAAAAAGCAAAGAGTGACCTACAGTCCAGTCCAGGTTCCATGCACAGATTTCTTTTTTTTTGTGGTTGGTGAACAAGAACAAGAAGAAGTGATACGTGTCTGGGAATCCAAACAAGGGGCAAAACAAGATGAAATCTCTCAAACTCAAGGTTTTTTCCATGAAAACGTGGGTTGGAAAACATCAACTTAAAAATCAGTACAGCCTGGCTGGAAAATGCTAAGCCAATTAGCAAAGGCTTAGAGCTCATCAACCTCAGATTTACTGATGAAAGATGAAGAATCATCGGAAAAAGCATGGCCCATTTCTCCTTAAACCTCTTCAGGAACTAATTTAATTGCAATATTCATTAGAAAATTTTACAGTGTATTGACTAGAAATGGAAAATTGTGAAGTGTATTTACATTTTTAGTAATAAAACTGAGTTGCCTTTTTTTTTAAATCTACTCTTTTACTTAAGTGTTTAAATGTAATTTATGTCAATGCCACAGCCTTGACGTGATGTCAAGGGGAACACTGGGAGTTACTGGAAGTATGGGACCAAGCGTAACAAGGGGAAAAAGCAGCGGAAACACTCTTAAGTGTATTAAAGTATGACTTTTATTTACAGTGAGATAATTAACAAAGACAAACCAAGTGCAAAAAACAAAAGGAAGCAGATAAGTTTCAGAGTCTTCCAAGGCCAAAGAAATAAAAGGAAAAGAAAGCCCACAACGCCTAGGAAAACAAAACTCAGTTGGTCTATGGAATCAAATCGTTTCCGATGTTACTACAAAAACATGAGAAGAAGAAAGCGAGAAACAGATTGCCTCCCATGAGTTATCAAGTACTCCAGGGTCATAACAGGATGCTTGTCAACAAGCTCAACAATAGATGACACTCTGAGGATGAGTGGGACATGATGTCCAGCCCCAGTGATGGTCTGATGACCTTTAGGCGTGGGTGATCCAGGCACTGGGGTGTGGCTGATAACCCTGAAACACAATGAGAGCAACATCGCTCGTCCAAAGAGAGGTCAGAAAAAGTGTTGTCCTCGAGGGTAACGCTTCGAGTATTAAACTTTAGATGTCAGAAGTCTCATAAACAAAAAGTAACAAAAAGAAATGCTAAATGGCTAAATGCTAAAATGCTTACAGCAGAGCTGTAAGATACGTGTTAGATCAAGTTTCAAGTGTTAATTTTTACATCATGTATAATGGTTTCAAGTCTCATTGCAACAAGGTGTGTGTTATCCCAATAAGACCATTAGGTCAGGCCTGTGTTGATGTGTCCTTAAACAAAACTACTTCTCGGTTGTCTCCTTTGTTTTCGGCTTCAAACGGCACCTTTGTGCCCAGATGGATCATAACGAGTGAAGCTGAGTTTGTCTGCTAACTTTAAAGTTTAAGAAGAGGCTCTTCAGACAGTTGAGGTGGCCATGAATCAAAGTAGGGGCATCAGGGTGGAGGACCCGGCTACCCTTCTCATCGGGTGTCCTGGACTTAAAGTGGGACTCCTGAAGGTTTTGACATTGATAAGCACACAGCTCATAAATACCCTTGAGCCGCGATCATTATGGACAGCCAGGGCCTGTATTAAATTGCAGACATAATAGTTGTGGGATCCCTGCGCTACTTAGGGCCCACTTGATGAAGTCTCGGGCTACTCCGTTGGGTGTAAGGTCAGAGTGTGGTCAAGTGTGACCATCCTTAACCATGTGAGACCAGCACTTGCCCTCGGTGGCCCGAGCAAAGAGACACACCTGTTTCAGCTGCTGCTGTGATGGCAGCAGTGAAACAGTGGAGGAATGTGGCCCCCATCCTTCACCCTTCACCCTCCACCTCTCACGCCCCCCCCCATTCCCTCTTCTCCTCTCTCTCCACGCTATCAATGCTGTCCTAATGAATCTCATCACACAGCCTGCGTTTGTCCCACTAGTGCTTTGTTTGTTGACCTTTATAAGACGTCATTACTTGTTATCTTCATGTGTAATTCTGCCCCATAACACAACCCCTTCAGCCACATTCATAGGCCACAATATGTGTGTGTGTCTGTGTCAATGTGTGTGTGTCTGTGTGAGTGTCTGATCAAATGCTTCTTGTCAGTGTAACAGCCATTAACAATGAACAACGGGCATAAGCTTGATGATGTCTCCCTCCTCCCTCCATCCATTCTCTCCTCTCACCCTGAAACACAATGTCCTTCAGGATTACCGTTATTGACAGTGGAACTAATTGGCACATGGCTATGAAAGTTCCCCCACCCACCCCCCGGCCATTTTAAATTGGACTGCACAATTTCCTTCAACATCTGATAGGCAAGTATGCCCACAGGACCTGAGGAGGTATTGATTATAAATGTATTAATGTGGGTCAGTGCTGTGCACGCAGCAAGGGGCGGATGATGGAGAGCTACATGTCTAGACTGGAATAAACTGACCTCGTCTTGTGTTTACATAATTGATGGTAATGGCAGGAAGGGGGAATTCTGTCTAGTAGTCCAATCTGCTCACTACATTGTTTTCCCTTGAAAGAGGCGATGCAAACAGCTCTTTGGGAGATGCTACTGTATTGCTAAATTAAATGCAGCTATAGACTATCAGGAAGACAAAGCGCATTGATTTTAGTGTAGACATGGCAAACTTTATTTCACTGTACTGTATTAAGGAGGTCTGGGATAAACTGAAACAAGCTTTAAATAGGCAGATCTGCCAAACTGAACATCAAGTTAAAGACAAAAAACTAATTACGCCCAGTCGATGGATGCAAGCATCACTGACTGCATTCAAGATATCACTTTTGGTGTCTCATTATGCAGAGAATGACCTTTCTTGTTTCTTTTCTTGCTTTGCATGAATGGGGAAATCGCATAGATTTGGTCATCCAAGCACGAATCTATATGTTATTGATTTACTCTACAAACTAATTATGCATTTATAGCGGCTACAGAGTTAAGCTATTGCACAGTACTCCAAATGTAATCAGCGCCTGTGAAAGTAAATAATTAATTTCACATTTACAGGTCAGTTTTGCAATTGAAACCACACAAAGATACGCCGTTGTTGATGCCGCTGGTGACTGCCGTTGACCTTATGTTGAAATGCTACAGGTCAAGGATTGGAGGACTATGGATTTGGGGTGGGAAGCGGCAGCTCAATGAGGCCACCACATCAGACAGGCTGTCTGTCTGTCATTACCCATAAATGAAGTTGATTGGGTCAGACTGCTGCTCTGCAGTCATGCCCATCTTGACACAAGCCATATTGCCCTGCCACCCCTCTCAACCCAAAGATCACGACTGCTCAACCTCACAGAAATCTGACCCCGAGGCTCCTCCCTGCTCCTTAAGGCACCTGCCAACCTTTCACCCCTTCACTGGGTGAGCGTCTGGAAGGTGATGAGGCACAGACATGAAGGCCAGGGTGGGCTGTTGCAGGGTGGTAACAGATAGGCCTAAGGAGTCATTAGACTTCAGAAAGCTGGTCCTATTTGTTTTCATAGATTAAATACCTACTCCCCCTTCTCTATTACATGTTTTGAGTGTGTCTGTTGGTATTACTTCCCACGTCTCCTTCTTTTTGTGTTTTTTTCCCCCTTCATGTCCATCTTTCTTTAACAGTGCACACACAGATCAGACAGGCTATGATGTATGCACAGCTGGTCTTGACAGAGCCGTCCAGGAAACGTGTGGTTTACAGATCCCCTGTTGACACGCTGATTTGAATAGCCTTTTTCCTTTTCAGAAACCTGGAATTTTTACTGTGCAGGGGACATTGAGGTCCGACTCAGCATGTTTGACCACGGTGGAAAACCAATCTCAGTGTGCTGCATCCTGACTGACTGACTGATTTACTGAGTGGATATGTCACAGTGCATACTGTAAAGCTCAATCCAAAATCTTGATTTCTTACCACACATGCACTGGCCCCACACCTGCTCACACCATTTGTTACAAAGATTCTGTACCATTAGTTTCTTTAAAATGCTATTCCCACGCCTCGGTTTTATGGAAACAGTAATATCCAAGTTGTTAAGTTACAGGCAGAGACTACAGACATACTAAATCTGAAGCTACGCCATCCTAAAAGTTACACCTTAGGGCCAAAAGCTATGCAATAAAGTTTGGTTCACTTGACTCACTTGATTGAAAAGACAGGATTTTAATGGTTCTAACCAGTGAACCATTCTTTTCAGGTCAGTGTAAAATCAATCTGCAACGTGAGGCATTCACATTGTTGGTTTAAGAGGTTAGAGTGATAGTTCAGCATTATGCAAAATACAGTTGCTTACTTTCTTGTCAAAGATTAAACTAAAAGATCAAATTTTTTGTCTAACAGGAGGAAACAGCCATTGTGTATAGCGGAGGTTTTCAGGGGTGTCATATGTGTCAAACCCATTTTAGTTCATGGGCCACATGAAGTCCCAGTTCACTGGCCTGTAAAACCCATGCATAATAATATGTATAAAAATAATAATGATGATAATAAGACAAAAAACCTTGAACATTTCCCCAGTGAAATGAAACATTAAAAAGCTCACATTTAATGAACCAGCTTTTTACAAAACAGACGACGAACAGCCTGAAGTGTCTCATTGCAAACAAAATACTCTAAGCTTAATTCAACAGTACATCTCAGTTTTTCACATTCGCTCATCTTCACATGAAGTAGGCCACTTAGATCCAAACAACAACCAAATTTTACATCTTTATGAGTCAAATAACTTTTGTCGACATCTTTCAAAACTTTCAAATTACCCAGACATTCCCAACCTCTGCAGTAATGCTGCAATCACCTAATTTTAAGCAATAGCATTCTCTTCCTTTGAAGTGCTGTAATTATTAATGACTTTGCTGCACTTTTACACATTGCAAACCCACGCGCTGGGTCCAATTGGATCCTTTGGCAGGCTGGCTCTGGCTCCATATGTTTGAGGCTCCTTCTCTAAGGAGTCACTACTTCTAGCCAAGAAAAAGCTTCAGCTTTATATTTAACAGACGTACATGGGAGTGGTAACTCTTAACATCTAGGCCTGTAACGTACAGTATCATGCCAAAAACATGCTAGTTGTAGGGCTGTGCGGTGTATGCAGTATGTGTCACGCCTTCCACTACACACTCATTGCATAATGGTAATTGTATCATTCAATTGAGAATACAAAGCTTAGTAAACAAATCCAATAGAGTGGGATATGCCACCGGAGTGTAAACATTAAATTGAATTAGCCCTGTGTCCTCCCTCACAATTGCAGTGCAGTGGGTTACAGTGACCATATGGGCTCCGTCAAGCATTACTGTCACCCCTCATTTAGAATAGTGAGGAGAGATGGCCCCGCTATGCCCCTCAAATCCTCTTAGCCAACATTTAGCTGATTGATTTTTTTCTCCCCCTCCTACCTCGATTTAGATCATCAATGCGATAAAAGCAGGAAGTTGTATATTATGAATTCCATTTCGTCTCATGTGGAGATGGATGGACGGGTAAAAGGAACATAAATGTTTCAGCAATCACTGCGTCCGGAAGAAAAATATCAAGGCAGCGTTATTAAATTTAAAGGTGGCGCAAACTCAGTAAAAGAAGCGAATGATCTGAGTGTGATTCAATCCTTTCGGCAAATAACCTGTGTCACATGGAGGAGGACTCGTCGCCTGTTGCGATTGCATATATATAAAAAGTTTGTCCGGTGACGTTTAAGAATAAATGTACTTCTTCAATTACATAAAAGTTTTGCTGCTGTGTTTTAGTGGGAGCTGGCAAAATCAAGTTTGAATCACATGCGCATTGTAATGATGTCTTTTTAAAAATTATTCACCCCCCTGTCTGTTTAATTCTTAGTGCCGGCCTCCATCACAAAGAACCATGGTAATAGTTTTGACTCAGCAGAATAGCATTAAGTTGGTTCCTCTTAAACAATGTATTCCCCTTCAGGCTATAGAAACCACTCTGTGCATTAAACAAACATCTCAGGCCTCTTGAACATGACGTTCAGCTCCATGTTGGCTGGGTTTGAGGATTCCAGCAGACCGAGTCCTATGTGTTCTCCAGATGGCACCACACACTGTCTCTCACAGATTGTATATACCCCCGAGATCCCTCATAAATTCAAATGATTGCCTCCTCCCCACCCCCATCCTCTCCTCTTGAACTATACTAAATGATGATCATGGAGATTATGTATTAGTAATTCCTGCCAGGTCTTTAAAAGAATGCCCATGCTGTGTGCTTAATACTCAAAGGAGGGATTATGCAGACCCCTACATGTGGTGTTGTGGCTGCATACCTCCAGTCAGACTAAACCCAATCTGTTACAGATTTGGACTAAAAGAAGAGAGGTGCAGCAAGCAAGCAGGGGGGTAGGTGGAAGGTTGCGCAGGCCATATTCATACTTTACAGTACATTCCACTTCTTCTATATCGTGGGGGATCAGAGCTAAATCTCCCTTTGGAGGTTGTGTTTTTATCTGTGTGTATAAGGACGTTAAAAAAAAAGAAAGAACCTTGGCTTGTGTCAAGGCTATACGCTTTATTATTTTTCTCTCAATCTCTCTTTTTCTCCTTCATTTTTTATTTTCCCTTTGTGGTCGAGGCAATCCCAAATCCCCATACAGCTTCCCCTTGAATGTGGGTCCAATTAAACACATATGTGGATTTTCATATTGAAGCTCATAAAAGGTAAACGGCAATGATTTACATTACATTTACATAAGGAATGCTAAGTGCCTGCACATGTGAGGTGTTAATACATCTATCAAAAGCAGATGGTCATCTCTATTCATTGCTCTCACCCCGATTGTTTCATTGACCAAAAGAATCTCATGATGTTATTTTCAAAACATGGAAAAAAAAAACATAAGCCTATTATTTGTTATGAGGAAAGAGCAAACATCTAAACATTTGGAAATATCTACCAAGTCACCAGTCTGTTTCAACCAACAGGTGACGTCTTTTTTTGCTTTATCAGAGTAAACTCCTGTCTTAGTCACTAAGTTAGCAGCAGCTTGGGTCTAAAGGGCACGTACAGAATGTCTGTTATAAGTTAACTTTTTATTGCATTTGTGTAAACAGTAAAGTTTGATTTACTGGTACATCCTACACATCCTTTACAGCACATAATTCCAAGAGATCGTTTGGCAGTGAATGCTTTTTCTGTGGAGTTCGGGAACTTGGCATGAGTGATCCGGTTAGACTTTATGAGTTAGATCAGCCAACGTGTAAAGGTTTGTGTGCTGTTAAGTGAATGATTTAATGCCACAGCTATCAGTGGCCAAAGTGTAGCAAATCATTAGAGGTGTAATGGTTTAAAGTCCAAAGGCTGCTCTCTGGTTGTGTCCTCCCATGTGCATTTGTTTTTCAAGATTTTCAGGCCACTTGTGTACATTAAATGTGAGTTGGCATCAATTTGGCCCCTTAACAAATAGATGAATAATTTGTATTATGCTAAACAACCACATGTAGATATATGCCACAAGTATGCTAATGTGGTAAGCTGCGAATTTTAAACATGTTCATTTTAAAATTCATATTTAAATCCTTGCCTTTACTAAAGTAGCTTCGCATGACTTACACTTCTAAACCGAGACTCGGTCTGAAGCAAACTGCTACTCTCCCTTTATGCCAACTTTCTTCTGATTGGCTGCCCCTCAAAAACAGAGAGCTTGAACACCATGTGGGTGGGGTGCTGTGTTCAGACAGAGAAATGCGTCCAAGATTACCATTTTAAAGAGATTATCCCCATTTTTTGACATCATACAGATCCATCCATCTTCTTTCACTTATTCAATTCAGGTTCGTGGGAGGCTGTTGCCTAGCTCAGGTGTAGTAGGGTGAGAGTGAGAGGTTGTACACCTTGGAGAAGTCGCCAGTTTGTTGCAGGGCAACTTGAGACAGACAACCTTCAAACTCACCATCACACAAGCGGTCATTTTAGAAACACTTCATGTAGATCCAAGAGTAGAACAAACTCTGAAAGAGTTCTGTGCCCCTCACCCCAACTGGTCATACAGATGGGCGTCCCTCCCAGAGCCTGGTTCTTCCCTAGGTTTCTTCCTGTTAAAAGCTGTCACCAAAGCGGTTGCTCATAGTGGGTCATATGATTGTTGGGGTTTTCTGTGTTTTTCTTGTATTATTGTAGGACCTTTACCTTACAATATAAAGCACCTTGAGGCAACTGTTGTTGTGATTTGGCGCTATATAAATAAAACTGCATTGAATTGCACTTGGTTGATAGTAATTACTTTTATACATAAGCTGGCCTCATAATTTGATTTGTTTAATAGAAGCATCCACAACTGTAACAGTACATGTATGACGGAAAAAAAGGAAGAGTATAATAGGTCAACTTTAAAGATCGCTCACAAAGAAAGCAGAGCAAACTTGGTTTGTTAATTTGTTATTTATTTAATTCAAGTGATCAAACCTGTGGCTCTCTATTTTTTTTAACTAAGTTTGACAATTCCTTAATTCTTCTTCATCACCTTCATCATCATAATATTTTCTTTATATGGCAAAAAAAGGAAAGACAAGGCAAATATTTATATTTGTATTTAAGAATAAGGTTAGCAGAACATTTCAGTTGTTTGTTTACCAGTATCACATACCAAATAATATATGGGGAACAGCCTCAGTGATTCTCCTTTCCAAATAAATGTATTCAGACCATTACAGTAACTGCATGTGTCTCTAGTGCTTTGCTCAGAGACGGAGTACTGCTGCCCCCTAGCGCTGAAACGGCGCTAACGTTTCACTGCCGGGGCACAGTAAAGAAGCCGATTAAGAACAGTCTGAAACGCTGATTGAATTCTAACAACCACAGCAACACAATGAAACAGAAGGTGAGTCTGTAATAATTTAAACAATCTGAATTTATTCAGTGTTTACTTTCTTAATCCGTTTTTCTTTTGCAAACATTCTGTCAGCAGACGAAGTTTACACGTTAATCTTCTGTTCTTTTCATGAGAAGCACTGCTCATTAACTTACAATCAAGCAAGGTTGGGGAAAAAAATCAAAAGTATTGTGTGCGAGAAAACAAGTTTTCACTATCTGCCAGTCGGTGCCGTTATCAGTCAAGCCACACGCCCCCGTGAAAACAGGGAATTAAACACCCAAATGCACACACGCACACACACAGACATCAGACTATTTGAAATCCAAAACAGCGATGCACAAACAGAAGTGTGGAAACTAGTGATTAGCTGTGCAGCAGAGGTATAATTGGAGCCTCTAATTACAGTATTGCCTCATTGTTCCTCTCTACCTCTAATTTACCACATTTACATCCCAGAAAAACAATCACTTTGGTTGGGATCATAATGGCTGAATGACTAGCATTAGCTGTGGTTAAACACAGATTTAGTTATAGATGCAATAAAAGCTCTTTTGTATTCACATAATGTTCATATCTCTGAAACAAAAGAGAAACATTAAGGACACGAAATGACAGAGTAAAAGCTTCTACATGAAAGACGACACTGTGTGAAGCTATGTATGCATTAGCTTTATAAATGTATGCAGTATAGCCTGGCTACAAATGCAAGCATCAAAGATATAATTACATATCAGGTGCTGGATAGTCCAGACACTACTTAAGCAGTAACTCTTGCAAAATTGCATGTAACAAAAATGTAAGAAACATAATTACATTGCATATTTGTTGCTATAGAAACATTTTATTGTAGAAGAAAATTAAATACAAACCAAAGTCGCTGAGATGTCTAACTTTTCGCTGTAGCTTTGTAAATACTTCACAAATTAACCAAATACATTCCAGATTAGCAACGTCAGATCAGCCATTATTTAAATTGGAAACTCGCGGCTGGATGGTCACCCGTCTGACCGGAGTCTGATCTGCGTTGCGATTGGCTACCAGCTCTTGAAGCTGTAGGGCCCCTCCACCAATGAAACAGAAAGCGGGGCACACGGGGCCGGTGCAATCCACGTGGCCTTCCCAAAGAGGCCGCAAGGAATGGGCATCGTAGAACGTGACGCGCCCTTTCTCAAAGTCAAGGCACACACCGAGCCGGGGCGGCAGCGGGTAAGTGAGGCCAGCGGGCGATGAATGGCCGTTGCTGTTGGTGATGGGGTCCCGCTGTTGATGGTGGTAGTTGTGCTGCGGCAGGTAGATTTTACCCATCCCCATAGTCAGAAAGCAGAAGGGCGGCGCAGAATCCAGGGCATCCTCTGCGCCGCTGTCATGGCCGCTGTCTGGGTCGTAGCTGCAGAGAGACAGAGCGAGCTCTTAAGTTCTTTTCTGACCACTGTCTTTCTTTCTTTAAACTAGTTTTTGTGGTGTCGCAGTCACAGCATGTGTGACAAATGTTTGCAGGCGGAGTCAAGTATTTAGACCCTCCTACTTTTTGCACACCTAAGATTTTGTTTATACTAAGTAGATGCAATTAAACCTAATCTGTAATCCTATTTGAAGAGTGGATCCTAAACACACATAAATAAGCATTAATATTGTAGTAAATCATTATTTGCATGATCATCACTGCTGGAGTTAAAATCTATTAGGCTGGATCTGGAGCTGTCATATTTTCTTTGCTCACCGGGGACTGGCCATGTCTTGTGGAAGGTGAAACCACTCCTGCAGTTTGGACTCCAGGCCCACTCCCACCTGTTCCAAAAAGAAAAGAGAAACAACTCATTTTTATAGCAAACCTCATTAACTTATCCAATTTTGTCCTTATTTTAATCAAGTGGATGCATTTTAAAGAATGGATTAGCCTTTTTCTTAAAACAATAGGAGTAACCATTGAAGCTCTTTTCTGAACTGAGCAGCTACCCTTGATAAAAACCTGGAAACTATTCTAATGCTCATCAGACAATATCTTTATTAATATATATGAGGTATCAAAACCCATCATTAAGAATACAGGGGAAGCTGTTGTATGTCACCCTTATTGGGGTAAATACTAAAGTTTTTGATATTGGCTGGGGCCTTTCTGGTACTCAGATGTCTTCCCAAGTAAGTTAAGTTAATTGGCAATTCTAATTTGTCTATAGGTGTGAATGGTTGTCTGCCTCTCAATCTATGGCAGCTGGAATCTGCATTAAGAAAATAAATGATGTAGTTAAAACTCTGGAGTTTATATTACCTTTAAATAGAGCCATGGAGGGAAAAGAGAATTACAGTTATTAGGTATATTAGTTTCAGTATATTAATTAAAATAGTTTGGGTTATTTCACAAGCTGGAACCATTTCCTCATTTAGATTCGACAGCATTTCTGGTAGATAACAGCAGATGGCGTAAGCATGAATTGAGGCTGCACTTTGGGGAAAGCCTCAGAGGGGATTGGCTGCGGCTCCTAGACAAGGCAGATCCCCATCTACTAATGAGAGGTAAATAAATTGGAAAGGGGAGCAAGGGTGAGGCACGAAAATGAGAACAAACTGCTTGTAGTCCACGTGGTAGGTTTATGTGTTCTCTGGGTTCCTGTCACTATTATAAGTGGATTAGGGCTCATTTGAAAAAGGAAGGCGGCAGACAGTGTGTTTAAATGCACACACATTTACACACACTTTGTCATTTCATTCAAACATTTCATTTTGGTTGAATGAAATGACAGAAGGCTGATCTTACATTGTAACAAATATGATGAAATCACACTTTAACTTCATTAACATATCATTCCCATTGAACCTTCCTCACACCAACTCTGAGGACATTTTAAATTTAGATTTTTTAATACCCTTAAAGCTATACATCTCGGGACCTCTCGGTATCATACAGGCCAGTTTGTACTTTGAGATTGTTTGGACAAAGAGGCCATTTGTCTGTTCTAGTGCTCTTCTTCAAACTAAAATAGAAACTGTTAAGAGGTAGTTTGTAGTCACGACACAAAAACATAAACATAAAAACACAAGAGTTTTATTTTCCTTGAGTTTCACAGACTACATTTGTTTTTATTAGTCTTTCTTAATCTGATGACCTGTGGCCTTAAGCAGTGCTCAAATTGGGTACTTTTTAAAAGAAGATTAAAGCATTTTTAATCTGGAATATTTAGGTTTTTTTGGAAAAAAAAAGTCTATACTATACTCTACACACAGCAATGGGAATATTGACCTGGCAGTACGTTTTCATGAATTGCTCAGTTCAATTCAGTTTTATTTAAATGGTGCCAAATTACAAGGCCTTAAGGCACTTTATATTATAAGTATAGATCCTGCAATAATATGGAGAAAACAGAAAACCCCAACAATCAGATTAAACCTTATGAGCAAGCACTTTGTCAACAGTAGGGAGGAAAAATATCCCTTTTAACAGGAAGAAATCTGGCAGAACCAGGCTCAGGGAGTGGGGGCGGTGGGGGGCTGGGGGGAGGAAGACGGGACAGAGACACGATGCGGAAAAAAGCCAAAGATTAATAATAACCAATGATTGTTGAAATGTGTGCACATGAATTCACTTGCCTTCACAAGGTAAGACCCAGGCTCCACTGAGCATGCCCAGTAGTGCCGTCCTTGTGTAATGGCTACATCCCCTACAAGTAGGTCAGAAGTCAGGTGACAGGAAGTTAGGGCGTGGTCGGCAGCCTGCAGCAGAGAGAGACCAGGAACGCTGCGGGCACAACGCTGCTCTTTGCTGACCACCAGGCGGTCGGCGTGGAGACCCCAGCGAGAGTCCAGGTAGAAGTTAAGCACTGAGAGGAGAGAGTGTGACAGAGGACACAGCAGAGGGAGGGGAGAGAAGAAGAGAATGGAGGCAAGAAAGAGGGAGAAATGAGAAAACAAAGGGACAGGTGCATACAGAGATGACACATGGGGTTTTTAAAAGTGACAGGAGGTGACAGACAGATTTACAATCAGAAAACGGCAAAGAGAAAAACAGTGAGGAGAATAAGAAGCAGCTGAGAGGAGAGCCTAGAGGGAGAGGACCACAGAGCAGGCATGCACCTCCTTCCACCAGCACTGGAAGAGAAAAGGACACTGGTCCACACAACGCACTGATGACTCAGGAAGTAAAACACAGAAGCTTTGGCAGCGTTAAGTGCAGTATTTCCACAGGAAGTACAGTGGGAAGATATGCAATAGCAGGAAGGAAACAACAGCCAACAAGGACACGAGGAATTCAGCAATCACTCAAATCGATGGTTAAAAAGCCCTAGATCTGAATCAGATCCATGTTGTTAAGCCTCAGGTCTTAACAAACCGCAAACCTCATCAGCACTCAGACAGATCTCGTTACAGGAGCTAAAGTGGGAGGCGGAGGGATGAGTGGGTGTCTAAGCAGGGGTGGAAGAACAGAGGATGTGTGGGATGACCGTAAAGAGAAACAGGGAAAAGACCAAATAATTTAGTGGTATGGGGTACAGCGATTTGGTGAGAGGATACGTATGAGTGCACTTCTTACGTTCTGTAGGAGGCACGTAGTTTGGCAGCGTGGAAGTAGCACAGTTGAGGATGACAAGTAGAAAGCTGTGAAATGGAAATAATACATGAGAGAAAGATGAGGAAATAAAGAGTAAGAAAGTGAAGATGGTTCAAAAGTGATGAGAGAGAGAGAAGTGGAAATAAGTGAGAAAGGAAAAATTGGAATGACAGAAAAGAAAAGAGAATGGATTTTTAAGCATTTCACCACAGTAAGCATTGCAATGCTTTCATTTTAAATGAAAAAACAAAAAATGGGTGCGATGTGGTGAACGCGTCAAGTGTGTATGATGCATTTTACACTCAACAGAGGGATAAACCATCCGAATTCATATCTCCTTTTCTGAGTAATTATAACATATTTGATACTGTCTAAAGACCTTGAGGTCTTTAGGTACAGCAGTCTTGAGGTACAGCAAACTTATTTGGAAGAGTAACAGATATGCCTGCTGTATTTAGCTACGCTAGTTTAAAAAAAAACAAACACCTTAGGCACAAAATGCCTGCAACAAAAGACGTTGTGAGCCAAGAACTGTTTACTGGGTGTTTACTCTGGGTATGTTTTCTTACAGTTTTACCTCCAGCATGCACAGTTACTGTGAGCTAAGTTAATGTTGGTGCCAGTTTCTGTGTTTCTGTTACAAGCAACGTGCCTGCATGGCGAGAGAAACAGACGAAATAAATCAGAAAATAAAGTCCAAGTAATAAAGCTTTCACCAAGGAAAGTGGGGTGCGTGTTTACACCGTTTTTCTTGTTTATTTATTTATTTTTTGCAGTTGCTTTTGTTTCAGGTTTTAATATTTTCATACTTTTGGGGATTATGGTTTGTACAGTGCACATTGTTAACCCTGCAAGATGTGAATGACACTAAAACACATGCAGTTCATTAAGGTGTGCTAAGAGTCTCCTGACGATTCTTCCATGTTGGGAGCTGGGACTAAAATCAGGTTGGACTGCTCCTTTAAACCAGCTCTGCATAAGAGTCTAACCTAAAGGTTTCAAGGGAGTCTGATCGCAGGTCAGGTAAATTAAACTACTCGTGGAATGTACATAACAAGCAAATTTTTATCACATTATGGATTTTCAAGTGACTTAAAATGTGACTCTTGTCTAACAAATTTACAGTTTACATACAGTGCTGTGATTGTACTGTTGAAGTATTTTCCACCTTCCTGATTTCTTAGTTTTATGCATATTTATCACACTTAAATGTTTCAGATCATCAATTGAATTCTAATATTAGAAAAGTATTGTTTTTAAATAGTGATTTCATTAATTAAAGTGGAAAAAGCTACCTGGACCTGTATGGAAAAAGTAATTATCTCCCTTGTTAAATCCTTAATTAACTGTGATTAACAACATTTTTTTGGACAGATGAATTTAATTTAACATGTCACACCCAGGCCCGACTACTGCTAGACCTGTTGAATCAAGAATCACTTAAAAAGAAGCTGTCTGATAGTGAAGTAAGCTAAAAGATCTGAAAAAGCAACACATTATGCCACAATCTAAAGAAAAAGATGAGAAACAAAATCAGTGACATCTCTCAGTCTTGAAAGGGTTACCAAGGCCATTTCTAAGACTTTGGGCCATCAACAAACCACAAAGTCCTCCTCCACTCTTTAACCAGGGGTGGCCAGCCAAAACAAAAAAATGCCAAAAAACATACTGATAATCCCAAAGACTTTTGAGAAAATATTCAGTGGACTGATGACTGAGATTAAAGTTGAACTTTTGGAAGGTTTTGAACGTTTGCTGCTTATAAAATCCAAGATAAAACTAACATAAAAGCACTCTGTGCAACAGTCAAAGATGGTTGTGGTAGTGTGACACGCAAAACCCTCCAGTTTGGCAGAATTAAAACAAAAGTCCTCCAGAGCCGGACTGACTGGGAGAATCACTCGCTGGCAGGTATTGCAAAAGCTGGATTGCAGTTCTTGCTGCCATCACAACCAATGACTAGGTTTAGGGGGCAATTATTTGTTCACACATGGCCGGGTAGGCTTGGATAGCTTTTTCTCCCCCTCGCTAATAATTGAAATCATCATTTAAGAACTTTAAATCATCATACAAAAACGTGCTTTTTGTATTTGCATTATCTTCGTCTAATACTAAAATTAGTTTGATGATCTCAAACATGTAAGTGTGACATATGAAGAAAACTAAGACAGATGGGGCGAATACTTTTACACAACAGTGGTTATACACAGCATGTTTATTATCAGTTAGCTTGGTGAAAGAGAGATACAATCATAAGGTGATAATTCTGACAAAGTCACAGTGCTTACAGAGGCCGCCTGTGCAGAAAATTCAAAAACCTTTAAGCAGGAAACCATCTGAACCTTTTTGAAGCAATGCCTGAAAGTCACTGCACTTTAAACTGGGATGCAATTGCTTGGTGTCATAGTCATGATTATTAATTGGGGTAAATGTTGAGTCGGCAGATAAGATGTTATAAATAAAACATTGACTCCCAAAAATATATATGGTATAAAACTGGTTGTAGTCCAGTTTCAAGGTGTGGTTGCTTTCCCACGACAATCTGTGACATGCATGTAAGCAACCTCATGTCAAACTAGTTTGACATGTTTCTGGTTTGTTTGTTTTTTCCTCAAACAGCCATGTTGTTTGGGTGTGTTTACACTGTTACAAAGTCTTCCTGTTCAGTTGTTAATAAGGACAACTAAGAAGCTCGGTGTGTACCCTCACCTGGTGCAGGCGGGGTGTGCAGGTACACCTCCTCACTGTACTCTCCGTAGCCCGCCTTGTTGCAGCCTCTCACCCGCAGCACGTACACGCTGTCCATTTCCAACCTGTCAATCACAGCGCTGCTTCCACTCACTTCGTCCAATCGCTGCCAGCCCCAGCGTGCAGCAGCCAGTCCTCCTCTGATCCCACCTCTGGATGCTCCTCCTGGTACTACACCACGACGGCGATACTCTACAGAAAAGTGCCAGGATGGTGCAGACTCTGGGGGCAGTCGCCAGCACAAGAACAGCTGGTCGTAGGCCAGACTACGCTGGGTATCGATCACTGGAGCCAAGGGCACTATGGCAATAACATAATGATTAGATCAAATTTTTAAGTTATGTTATATATGTAATAATAATAATTCTATAACCTGCTCACATGTAGTTGGTATGAAATTATTTAGACAGTGAATGTTTAATTACAAAGTCAATAGAAAACTTGCTCTTACGCTATTTCATTCGTATCTTTTTTTTAACCTTCAACTAGAACCCTCCTCACCCTGGATGAAGTTCAACTCTGTCAGGAGTTTAAGTTCTTTGGAGACGTCCAGCTGGAAGTGTCTGAATGATGGATCGGCCGCTAGTGTGAAATGTTGCAGATTCTCAATTCCTTTACTCAGCCTAGTGCAGTGAAAACAGAGAGAGCGGCGTCAGAGGAATCAAAGGCTTTCAGGAGGGACAGTAAGGAAGACTCACAGTTTTAAAGGACGTATGAAAAAGAAAATACATTAATAAATAAAAGATAAGACTGCTTTTAATCTATATTTCTATTAGAATGAAAAAACATAAACAGCACATTAGTGACATCCCTTCAGTTTTTGTTTCCTAAAACAGCTTGTTACAGAAAAAAAATAACAAAGGGGCTTAGTATTATATAAATAAGACTCATGCAAAGCAACTCCAAGAATAAAAATATGGTACTGGAAATGTTGACAATACACACATTTTGTGCTATTCTTTGGATTTACTGACGACACTGTTTATGCTGTTTCTTTATTTGGCAAGATGATCAGCTGAAAACCAAGTCAGTTATAAAACATGAATCCTATATTGGAACCAATGAAGTTATGATTCCTATACATTCTAAGCCTGCTTCCTCTACCCTGAAGCCAAACAACACAGAGAAGAATGCACGAAGAGAAGTCTCTGAAGATTTCCCCTCAAAAAAAAAAAAGAAAGAAAGAGCTAATCTAAGATCTATCAAATCAGAGAGTGATTACTTAACGTAAACAAAAGGGAAACCTGTTATGAGTCTGGCGAGAAGCCTGCACAAAACAGGGCTGATCTGTTTCTTTCAGCAGTTCCGACGTGAACGCCATGAGCCCAGCGTGCTCCAACAAGCCACGTCTCTCCGCCACTTGGGCAGCCAGTGCCTCGCCTCGTTTCTGCCGTGCCCCCTCCAGAGCCTGGGTGAGCGAAGCATGACGCTCGGCGAGAGCGGCCGTCAAATCCCTGATGCTCTGAGCCAGCTGCTCTCTGGCCGACACGCTGTTTACCTGGTGAGGAAAAAGCACAAAGACAAGTTTGGAGAACTAACACCAGGCTTCTGCTGGTACATTCTTAAAACGGTCCAAATAACATTATAAAACACTTTGAGAAAAGACACATTTTTGGAGTTATATAGGTTTGTAATGATATGATTAGGGATGCCAGCTATAGTAGGTAACAGGTTTACTGTAAAAGAGTCAAACAGGTTGGATTATGCGTGAAACATGCAGCAGTTGTACATAGTATCCAATCCTAAACAGACAAGCTGAACAAATACTTGCAGTAGCTGCTGACTGATTTTAATCCCATGTTCAGGGAGATTTTGTGGGCCAGAAGTATTAATCACCTCAGTCTGTGTGATGGAACTCTCCAGCTGGGTAATCTGAGCCAAAACTGTGTCCTGGTTGGACAGAATGTAGTTCATCTCCTTTGTAATCTTCTCCTGTCAAATTAACACCAAATATGCGACACAGAAACAACAAATGCACACGGATTATCAGTTTCACACAGCCACACATCTGCATTATCTTGCACACTATGCTTGCCTAACAGTTAAAGCTGCATTACTGTAGCTTTTTAAACAGCACTGCATCATTTTTATCTGTACCTTCATTGCATTTGGTGGTTGCATTTCAAATGTTAGAGAAGTGTAAAACTATTTTAGAGATCTGGACTAAGTCTAAGTGGCTCAACAATTCGTCCTTGATAGCTCAGAATCTTATCTCTGCCGTCTTGCGTGAAAGACTTGGAGCAGAGTCGCTAGTCCTCCAAATCAAAAGGAGCTAGTTGAGGTTGTTTATCTGACCTTGTCAGATGGCACCTGGGTGAGGTGTTCCAGACAAGTGAAAGAAGATGGAAGGATAGATAGGGACGGGAATCAAGAACCAGTTCTCTAGTCCAATTCCTTGGAATTGTTAGTTTGCCTGCCGATCGATCCTGTTTATCGGTTGCATTTGCACTTGTGCTACAATCAGCTGATTTCAGTTTGTTTGTCAGAGGAAGCAGTGAAGCAGTCATTGACTACTATAATATATTATTTTAAACTGTGAAATGTGTGAAATGGAGGGTTTCACAGTATTCACATATACGCTGGCTTCACTACTACATGTTTGCTTTGTGTGTATTCCTGCCTCTAGTAAACCTTTCACTGTGCGGGACAGAGATCGATGTCAGATTGTGAGACAAACCTTAAGCGCTTGGTACGCCTGGGCCACTGGGAGGATTTTATGTCCGGTGTGAATGCGGCGCAGTTTGCAGAGGGGGCAGAGCAGCCGCTGACATGACCGACAATAGAACTGCAGCTTCTCCTGGTCGTGTTCTGGACAAGTCAGCACCTGAGCGAGACAGGCAAAACAGATGAGAACAGTTTAATCTGAGGCACATTTTACTGAGTGGAAAAAAACAGGAATGTAGCACACAAGTGTGAGGATGCCTGGGTAATTTATTGCTTTGCATTTTGCTGAGCAGCCAAGAGCCACTGGAGGGCTCTGAAAAACAAAAGTAAAGTAAATGTAAAGGGGTCTTTGTATTTTCTTCTTTGTTTGTGGGTCAGAAATCCATATTTTGCACATGGAAAGAAACCATAACTGTTCCATCCATGCAGTCTTACAGTAATGTGCAATTACTGTCCTTTATGCAACTTTAACTGTGCCTCGCATGGCAATCACACTTTCTATATAATGCAGTGCAATATAACTACACTCAGTTTACCACTTATTTAACAACATATACAATTAATACTTATAAACCCTCAGCAAACCATGTCAAGTTGAAAAGTGTAACAAAAGACTTCATGTCTGCTGTCACTTATGCTTTATTTTAGCACAAGCAGATGTGGATGAACAGTATGCGTGTGTCAGTGTTTCAGTACCTTTGGTCTGAAGTTGAGTGTAGGCTGGATGTGCTCATGCTGCGCCCGTGGCGTTCCCCATGGGTGATAGAGTTTGAAACACTCGTTGCAGAAATTAGACCTGCAGTCAGCACAGCCCTTGGTGGCTTCCAGAGTTTGAGGCGGCTTACAGAATTGGCACATCACAGCCACACTGCCCAGACTCACCGTGTGTCTGTACCTGAGAAAGGTAAGCGAGAAAGAGAAGACAGACTGATTTAGCCTCACGTTATTGAGCTTGTTCCACCTTTTTTTTTTTTTTCTTTTAATGAAGTGGGACCTGGCAACCAAGCAAATAAAGGATTAATGAGTTGAATATTTGGACATGAAATAAATTCTCATTAAAGGAACACAAATGTTTATAACAAAGAGTGATTCGAGCCCATGGGTGTGCTTGAGACAAATGGTAATTAGCAGGTGATGAATGGAAAGCTGTGGAAACATGCAGTCAGCCAGGGTAGCTACAGCATGTTGCAGTGCACGCTCAGTGCTGGTTCAGCTGCTGAATACCGACAATACGTTTTGGACCTGTTCCCATACCTTCTTCTTTTCAGGTCTAAGTCCTCTCCTTATTTACATTTGTCCATAAACATCATGAGCACTGAAGGACATCATCAATCTGTAGGGTTATCTAACTGTTTTTGTCATGAATCTGTACTCAAATAGCATCTTTCTGCTCAAGTTAAACACGGAAAGCACTTTTTACTACAAGTCTCATTCGCCCAGTCACATACACGGTCATTTTTCTAATATTCATTCATCTAAAGGAGCTGGGGATCGATCCATTGACCTTGAGATGGCCTGCTCGACCACCTGAGCCACAGCTCCCAATCTTCTGTTTGCAGATTGAGTCTATACTTACCTCTCCACTATACGCTCCAAGGTGAGGTTGCGCAGACAGTCAGTAAGGCCTTTCTCTCCCAGCTCAACATCTCTGCCGCAGGGGATACAGGGGAACATCATCACCAAGGGTGGACCTTCCTTACGGCGTCTACCTGGGTACGTCCCATAACCGGGAGACCGTGGCATGGATGGTGAAGGGGGGTGTGGACCTTAAACAAAAAAGTAAAACCAGTTATAAACAAAGAAAAACGTAAAAAATTAAGGAAAATCATAGTTGCCACTTCTTTTTAATGGCATGAAAATGCAATCCCATTACACCAAAAAACCTCAGGTTATTTTTAAGAAAGAATGCCTTGTTGACAAAAACAAAAACACCCTCCCTCTCCTCTTTGTGAGATGTAGCTTAGGCTATAAATGGAGAGAGGTACTACAAACCTGAACGCAGCACGCGGTCGATGGGCCGTTGTTCATTTTTAGGTGTGGGCCTGCGTGCCTGACGAGGTGAACGGGTGTTGGGTGTGGAGGCTGGTGAGTTGGGTTCTGGTGGAAGCTCTGGAGGCGGGTATCCATTTGCTACCAAGACCTCGGAGGCACACAAGAGACAGACGCTGTGCAGGCACGGCAGGACCACAGGCTGTTTGACTATTTCCTTACACACGGGACAATGCAACTCATGCTCCAGGCTCTTCATGTTAGACTGTTGGAAGCAAACAAGCAAAGGATGACTATCTGCACATGGTGCTGTAGAGAAAAACAGGCTGAGTATCCAGACATCCCGAAGATGATTGTGTTTAGGAATGCAGCACGCAGACGCCTGACTGTGCACAAAAAAAACTTTAACTTGAATAATTGGAACTAAAATTTGCAGGCAGCATAAAAAGCTCTCAAACATGAATGCCAATGGAATTGATTAAAATCTAAAACTAACCAATTATAGCATAAAGATGCGAAATTAAGACTATGACTCAGCCAAATGTCGTTTTATACTTAAGAGTTTTGATTCTTACTTCTATAGATACATTTTTACTCAGTACCAGAACAGCATTCACGTTTTAGACCAGTCTGACTTGCAGATGTATAACTGAGGGGAAACAGCTTCACAGCCGATACCCTGAGAAATACTTGGCAATGTGAAAAAGATGTGCCACACAGGCGACACAGGGTGCCAATCTTGTTAAATATTAAAAATGAGGCATTAATTATTCAACCACCCATCTCTTAAATCACAGCCATGCATGTGACCATGAGCCAGTAGCCACATTTCTTTATGACTCAGAAATTCTATAACACACTTGTTTCTAAGAAATGTCATAAAAATGTGTAGTAATGTGTAATATATTAGCACGCAAAATCAGGTTTGATAATGCATTTGTCTTTTTCTATACATTACTGCCAATGCAGCACCTTCGCTTTGTGAAACTACAGCAAACAGACCTGGATGGCGAATCAAAACTCGCACCTCTGGAGCACTTAACGCGTGCTCTGCTCAAGGACATTGATCTGACAGAAAAGGACACTGACTATTGCATAAACCTGTGACTTTACCACTGCAGTCACTCTGATCTGATAAAAGATTAATTCCACTCTCATTACATTCTGGTCTGTGTGAAAAATACACAGATTTTATGTCCAGTGATGTTAAGAATAATAATATATTTTATTTGTTGTCCTATTCCCAGTCATGAGGATCTCCTTTTCCCCCTCCTTTGCTTTGTGGATGCCCTTGACACAGAACCTACTATCAAACTGGTTGCAGGGCATCACAGACATTATGAGTTAACTTCAAAACCAGGACAAGGCAAACAGACTGACAGTGCTGCATAGGGGATTTGGGGATTGTGTCACTGTGATGTGATATGATGCCACCATCAGGGCTACTTAAAACACAAAGATCATGCATGGGGATGCAGAACAATTGGAATATTATGAAGGGAATATAAAAAGGAAAGGTCTACATTCATACAATAAAGCCGGATGAGAAAATCTGTGCAGATACTGGCTGATAGCGCACCATCTACCCAATTTGCAGATAGCACCACCTTAGTCAAATTAGAATTACACGGAGAGAACTGGCGGATAGCGACGACCTGCACTGAAGTATGAAACTGGATTAATGCTAATAACCTCCTTCCTCCCTCAGTCCACCTCAGTCATTTTCTCCAATGTCAACTCTGGCCTGTCTTTTTCTCATCCTCTAGCAGCTTAGCCTATCGCATTTTCAAGCACCTCCGATTCCTGCAGGCTGAGCGCACAGCTACAAACTGTGGCTCTCTACCTCCATCTCACATGCACAGTCCGCACTGCTGCTGCTGCTGCTGCTGCTGAGGCCGGCGGGGAAAAACAAGCGGCGCATCCTTACCTTCACCTGGAATCTAGGCGCCATGACAGCATTTCCAGGATCAGAGCGGTGTCTGTGTAGTGCAAAGAGGGGAGGGGTTTGAGCGATTACAACGACCTCCTAGCGCAGGTACGATGGGCTCTGGAGGAAACGGGCTATGGCGACGGGAAAGATAACGCACGTGACTGCCTTTGACTGCTGAACGTGCTCTGTGTGCACCTCTAAGACCAGTCCACCACGCTCTGTTGGAGCCGTGTCTAAAAATTACCTCTAGGTTTTAACCCTGCAATGCTTGATGCTCCCAGATGCATCGATACACGTTTTTTTTTATTTGTCTCAGCAGCAGCCCCGAGTCCTGCATCTCGTCTCCATGGAAACGAGCATCCGGAGTGCCGAAAAAAGAAAGGTGTCATTTGGGTCTGCACCCATGCTATTATTTTTTTAATGACATTATAATTGCCACATTTGCTCAAGTCTGATATGTAGGCTACCGACTATAGCTCATGAATGTCGGTAAAGCAAAAATCGAAGAAGATCAATATTTCATTGGCTAAAGATGATAAGAAAAATATGTTTTAGTTTTATTTTATTTCAGTGGACTTTAATTGAGGTTCAGAAACAGATAGCACACGGATTGGGCCCATGTGATAGAGACACTCCGGCAGGTGCCATCCACGCCAATAATTCGCTTTTTCCCTTTAAAACATGATAAAACATGATAGCTACTCTTTATTTAAAATAAATAAATAAATACAAATTCATACTCCACGTTATATTCAGCGTATATCAACTAACAGCACAATGTCACAGATATACACTTACGGTGGCGCGAACCAAGGCTTCCATCGCTGATGTGGCTGTTTTTAAATCCATCTCTGCCATTTTAAGAGCATAGCTTCCCCCTGTTTTCATCATCTGGAAATAGATTGTGGTGTGTCCAGGCCGATGGCCATGTAACACACATTAAGAACGCGAAATATGCCGAAAATATGTCTCCAATATAGAAGCGTTTTGGATATTAATATAATTTTTTTCTATTAGATGTTTAATTTGGACATTTTTACGCGTGTTAATTACCGACTGATAAGAAGCACCGCGTGCTGCTTTTAGGCATAAAAACAAAACGCTTTCTGGAAAAAAAAATCTGAATTTGTTCTTAATTTACGAGTACATCCACGCCGAATAGCTACTACTAAAAGATGCCTGTGGCTTTATTCCTCACGCAGGCGTCCCTCCCCCTACGTTTCCCATCCTGCACCGGATGCCCTCAGCTGATGCGGAACACAGGGAAAATCGCTGTAAATCCAGGAACCCATTCCTTAATAACTCAAGAACGTAGTGGGGAAAAAACAGTATTTGTCGGTTTAAAACTGATTTCCGGGATTTAAAATGTTGTAAAGGAGTCGTTGGCCTAGACTCTGTCGAACACTCGACACATCTCTCGTGGATGTCAGTTTGAGCCAGAAAAAAAACAATCATGTCATAAGATAGAAGCTGCAACCAGCTTTTGGCAAAGGGAGTTTTATATAACTTTTATTGATCAGGGCAAAAACTCTCACTGACTTATAAAAATGTATTTTTCAGGAGCGATCAGGCCAAGAGGATAGCAGAAATTGCAACAAATTTAACAGTTCTACAATGATAATATAAATAAAGATATATGATGACGGCAATGCAGACATAGAGTAGGTAAAACAACACAAAGTCATAAATATACTTGGGAAAGCAGCTACTTTTTGTGTTTTATATACAAACTCTTTCATAACTCTTGTTGACCAGAGGCTATTTACTAACGTAAGCAAATATATAGTACATAAAAATAAATTTAAAAAGACAAACATCAGAAATCACTTTTTTTTCAAGTTTTAGGATCCTCAGATCAAGTTTAGTTGTTGAATTTTCTGAGGATACATAAATTTTTTTTTTATGTACTATATCTTTGCTTACGTTAGTAAATAGCCTTAATTATTCCATCCATAACAGAACAACCAGTCAAGAGTTTGGGGAAACTCTTCGACTCCAGCCTGAAAGACTCTAATGCCATTCAGAAGGCAAATGAGGAGCTGGGAGCGTGGCTCATTAAGGTGGATAAGTCCGGCCTGCCTGGAAGATTTAAAGCCTGGATCTACCAGCATTCCATCCTGCCCCGAATCCTGTGGCCCCTGTTTGTCTATACAGTTCCAATAACTACTGTGGAATCCCTTGAAAGGAAGATCAGTGGCTTTCTTCGTTAGTGGCTGGGACTTCCCTGCAGTCTCACCAGCGCTGCCTTGTATGGGGCAAGCAACAGCTTGCAGTTACCCTTCAGTGGTCTCACAGAAGAGTTCAAGGTGGCTCGCAAACGAGAAGCCCTACAGTACAGAGATTCTAAAGACTGCAAGGTGGCATCAGCAGGTATTGAGGTAAGGACAGGAAAAAAATGGAAGGCTGAGAAGGCAGTTGAGGTGGCAGAGTCACGCCTAAGGCAGAAAACACTGGTGGGGGTCTTAGCAACAGGGGGAGCAGGCTTGGGGTACTTCCCAAAGGCCCATGTCAGCAGGGCACAGGGAAAGAAGAGACACCAGCTACTCCAGGAAGAGGTCCGAGCAGGTGTGGAGGAGAAGCGAGTAAGTAGAGCTGTAGGCCTTAAGCGGAAGGGAGCATGGACAAGGTGGGAGAGCACCTTGCAGCGCAAGGTCACCTGGGCAAACATCATGCAGGCAGACTTCCACTGGATCCGATTCCTAGTGCAGGCAGTATACGACACTCTGCCAAGCTCAGCAAACCTCCATCTGTGGTGGAAGAGCGCGACACCTGTCTGTCCCCTGTGCTCTTGAAGAGGGACCCTAGAACACCTCCTTAGCAGCTGCCCAAGGGCCCTGGCCGATGGTCGGTATCGTTGGTGGCACGACCAGGTGCTCAGAGTAGTTGCTGAAAAGATTGCCTCAGCAATCAGCACCAGCAAGCACCGTCATGCTCCGAGGAAGGCAATCTCTTTCATTAAGGCTGAAGAGAAACCCCAGGTGCGCCCACATTTAACAACCGGCCGCCTCAACACAGCCTCTGATTGGCAGCTACAGGCTGACCTGGTTAAACAACTAAAGTTCCCTCAGAAAATTGCAAAAACATCCCTCCGGCCAGACATGATTATTATTTCTGAGGCCTCAAAACAGCTGATCATGCTGGAACTCACAGTGCCCTGGGAAGAGCGGATTGAGGAAGCCAATGAAAGGAAACGAGGAAAGTACCAGGAACTAGTGCAGGAGTGCAGGGGAAGGGGCTGAAAGACTTTCTATGAGCCCATAGAAGTGGGTTGTAGGGGCTTTGCAGGACGATCACTCTGCAAAGTCCTAGGCCGGCTGCGCATGGCTGGGGCAGCCAAGAAGAGGGCCATCCAGGCTATGAGTGAAGCGGCAGAGAAAGCCACAAGGTGGCTGTGGATCAAGAGGGCTGATCCGTGGGTAGCTACTGGTACGCAAGTCGGGGCCTGATCACCCTGGGCCAGTATGATGTTGTGAGACCCAAAATACCTGATGACCCCTGGATACATCACTGAAGATGTGTACCAGTGCATCCAGGAGATGTGTCTTTTATAGTAAAGAGAAGGTACGACCTCTCCCATGCTCTTTGCAGACTCCTAACGATCAACCCTCTACCAACATGATATTGATTATACAACTCTAAGCATATATGAGTAGATATTTATAAGCATAAATGACAATCCAACAATACAAATCTAACAAATGCAATAAGCAAAAACTGGATTGTTCTTCAAAAAGACTGCCATAGCTATTCACATGTCTCAGTGTTTCTTCCACAGGTGAAAAGTTTCCTGACAGGTGTGTTCAATAATGACCTAACCAGCTCTCTGTTGGGTGTGTAGACTACTTCCTCATATTAAAATTCCTGTTTGAACAATGAACATGAGATATGCATGCCTCAGCTGTGTTTGACTCGGTCAGTGTGTTTCATTACAAAACTGCCGCTTTACTTCAGGCTGTCGCTAGCAATCAGAAAGTGTTTCTTTTTGTCTTTCGTCAGATCTTTTATTGAACTGTGCAAGAATGCTCATCAACACTAGGCCAGGGGAAGAATTATAACTGCAACAAAGAAAGACCATTATTACCCACACCTGGTCAAAATGGCAAAAAGGAAAATCAACCATACTAAAATAAGTAGGCACACTATAAGTAAACCAGTTCTGAAACTGAAGCTACCAGTCCTGCAACAGAAATCAAGTATAAGAAAGCTATACCTATTTTAGTGATTGCAGTATAAGGTGGCCTCTTGAATTTGCCTGTATGCGAGGGCCTCCAGGATGGAAGCGGTTACATTTTTTTTTTAAAAAATGCAAACAAAGTTGCTAATCAGGAAACAGACAATGGGAGTGTCACGAACACCCTTTTGAACCTCGTGGAGGTGGTTTTCTCTTCGCTCTATTGACTCTGCTGAATCCAGGTAGGAGCAGATTCTTCTGTGACTTTTTTATTGTTTAGATAGAAACTAAACAAATTTTGTGTCTTGTGGTTGAAGATTCATCTGTAATTATGTTAAACTGGCTGGTTTTTGGTTCTACTCTGACTGCATGTATTTTGTTTTAAGGTATTTGCTTCAGTGAAGCTGCTCTTCCGTTTGACATGTATGTAAAACTTTTAGTTAAGAATCACATTTTTAAAAAGTAAAGAATTATTGTAAGTACAGTCCATCTACATTTCTGTCCCTCTGCCGATGCATATACAAATAATATTTTATGATCCATTTTATTTCTTGTCCAGATTCTTGTACAGCACTGCAAACATGTCAGACCCAACAAGACTAGAAATGGCATTGGCTGCAATGTTCAGTGCCTACATGTCCTACCAAGGAGATGACAATAAACTGACCAAAGAACAATTTCTAAAATTAGTGAAGAATGAACTACCCTTACTTTCTCAGGTAAGGAAAAACATTGTACTAAATAACTGCAAATGATTACAATAACTTTGGTGACATCCAGACACACTTTTAAAGTGCAATGTAAGGCTACGTTCACACTGCAGGCGAAAGCTCATCAAATCCGATTTTTTTGACTTTTGACCCTATGCGACCCATATCCGATCATGCTATGACAGTGTGAACGGCGCAAATCCGATATTTTCAAATCCGATCTGGGTCACTTTCGCATGTGGTACTGAATCCGATACATATCCGATGTTTCAGAAAGCGACTGCTGTGTGAATGGTTAAGTCGCATTAAATCCGTCTTTTACGTCACTGACACAAGACAGACGCCAATTATCAGCGCCGGAGAAGCGCCCGAGAAGACATCGCGAACGCTTCCTGGCCATCCGGAAACGTTAACATTTTATTTGTACTGCATAATCTGCAGATTCTGACAGAAATCTGCAACTATCCTTTGAAGCACCCCTCCTCTCTAAAACAGCAATAAGGATCATTATTAGGTTATCTACATTATTATGTAAATAACAAAATAACTTAAAGCAAAAATTGGGAAACGTGAAGTCCGAAGTCTTTATATTAAGGGCCATCAGTCAAAAAATATTGTTTGCTCTGGGTCTAAACACAGCGCGTTGTGTGTGACATTTTCTTTTGCGCATGCGGGCCGCTTTGAGCGTTCACACTAGAGCGCGTTTGCTGTCACATTTTATATGTAGTGTGAACGAGCAGACAAAAAAATCGGATTAAATGTTTGTTTCACCTTTGCAGGGAAAAAGTGAAGATGAGCTCTTCAAGTGTGTCGACCACAATAATGATAAACGTGTGGATTTTGAAGAGTTCGCCTCACTGGTTGCTGGTTGCGCCTGTGCAAGCCATGACGCCCTCCAAGAGGTCATGAAAGAACTGGACACAAAAGGCTGCCCAAAGTAAAGCACTGCTGATGTGGAAAGAAACCCAATATAGGCCTTCCCTGGATTCACATCAAAACAATAAAGTTACTCAAAGTCAAAGATTGTGCTGTTTTTTCTTTAACTTGATTTGTCTTAGGGATGCATAGAAATGTTTGCTAGTTGCCTATTCACACCTCTGAACTAGTTGTTTCATGTTAGGATATACCCTTATTGCCTGCTTTTCTCACTTTACCCTTATAATAGGGTTTGAAATAAACCCTATTATAAGGTTAATGTAAAGGATTACTATTGCAAAAAGGTAATTAGATTACGGTTACTTCCCTGTTCTCTTCCACTCTATACAGCAATAACTGATATAGATATGCTTCTGCCATAATATGTTTATAAACCCTGCCTGGAAATGTTCACGTTTTCAGAAAAATTGGAGATTAAAAGAAATTTACTGTCTCTTTATCTGAACAAGCATTTTAAATGGTCTTCAGTTAATAGGTACGCTTCATCAGACACTAGAAGGCAATAAATTAGTTGCCCTCTAAATTGTTTAGTAACCAGGTAGTCTCAGTGTGTAGCAAATGGCCTTGAGGTGCTATTATCTTTAAGAAAATAAATCAATAAATGAACAAGGATAAGTCTTCAAAACACAAAGCTTTCTTTATTTGGAAAAGCTTATACAAAATTGAAAGTTACAGTAGTGGAATGAGGAAACTTTGATGATTATGACAGACATGGGAATAGATGCTCAAGAGTTCCCTCTGCTGGTGAGGAATATTTCATTGTGGTCTGACATGTTTTCAGTTTGATGGAAACTCAGTTTACAGCCCACATCAATGCTTCCGTGAGTAGCAGACCGGACATATGACTACATTGGTAAAACTGATTCAAGAAATCACTACTAAAGGAGTCTGATAATAAGAAGAGAACTGCTTTAACCAAGAAACAAAACTCTGGAAATCTGGACTGATAATAATAACTCGTCAGTCCAGATTTCCAGAGTTTTAAAAATGAGAGTTAGTCAAGTACTGTACTTGTAGCTCTTTTAGTTAAAATTATGTATTTTTGGATAACAGCAAGAAAAATACATAGCATTGATACATAGTGTGATCAAATAGGTTAAAATAACAAAAGTTGAGTGCAGGAAAAATTGCAATGAGGTATTTTGGTGATTTTTATGTTCAATTATGTTCTTTTTCTCCTTTGTTAGTAAAATGAGACACAAACCTCTAAAAAAAAAAAAAAAAGACAGAACGGATCGAGTTGTTATTCAAATACAGCTTTAACACTGGGCTGCAAAGCGTGCCATTTGCAATACCCTGTTTTCACCACAATGTGGCACACTGTATCCATCTAGCTATCTGTCGCCCATCTTTGATATAAAACGCATGTCAGGATAATAGGAGTAAAGGTTCAGGTTATGATAAGAATATAAATGCAGATAATGTGAGACAAAACAGTCCTTGAAGCCACACTGGCTGGATTGCCTCTGTTGTGGATGATAGCTCTAGTTTGCAGAATTGATCTTGTGCTCAGCAGAATGCTGCTGATTGGCTCTTCTTTAGGTATCAGTAAGTCTTATTACAGATTTTCGAAATTACAGTAAATACTTTTTAAAATCCCTTAAACCTAAGCTGTGTTTATTATGAGAGATTAACACAGAAAAGTAGAGCGTGCGTGTGGGAGGTGGGCGGTGGAGAGGGGCGGAGGGTCTGTTAAACCGGTGGCCTAAACTTTAATGAAACTTTATCTTAAATTCCACAAAAACGGCTTTTAGCTCTTCTATCAGCAGCAATAGTAACTTTTTCCTTGTTTTTAAATCAGATGACTGAACTTAAGCTAAAGTCGTACTAATATATTTACTCTCCTATTACTAACCTTTCCAGTGTATTAACTGTTCAGAGAGTCCAGCGTCTGCAGAGCCACAGTGTGAGTCAGTGCGCACAGCCAGGGCGGCGCCTGACTATAAAATCTCTGTTGCTTGTTGCAGACGTCTGAACATTTGCACCTCTTCTGCTGACCACGTCCCAGCGACTGTACGGTAAGAAACTTTCTGCTCTTGTTCTACAGGTGTGGCTTTGCCACGATTTTTTTTTCAAATATAAACTTTAGTTGCTAAAACATACAGACATACAGCTAGGAGGTGTGAGAATAGTGTTTCATACTGTTTAACCTACTTTAATCCATCCGCTCCCAGTCACTGCTTTGTATTTACTGAAGTTCCCTCTTTGTGAATTTCTAACGGTATCTAACGGGTCCGTGTATTTCCTCTGCTGTTAACTAAGTTAGGCTCCAACTTTTAGTTTATCTTGTTTCTTTCTCTTGTTTTCAATCTTTCACATTAATTACACTTTAATTGTTTTTCCAGTGTTATGATTATTTTTATTAATAAAATATATAATTAACTTTTTTTACATTAAGCTCTGATTCACATTTAAGACCGTTAACTAGGTCTCCATATAATCAATATAAGCCTTTGTAAGGGTGTGGTTGGACTGTGGGCATGTACACACATGTGCTTGTTCCTGCAGTGTCCTATCTCACATTGAATCCCACCATTTTGGGTCTAACGTTGTTCACATTTTCCATTCTCTTGCGCACACATAACACACCCTCCCTCCTACTTCTCCTTTCTTTTAACTCTTACAGCTACAAAGACAGTAACTCAAATGTTCAGATTTTCTGTATTTTGCACAGTGGTTTACTGTGACATACCTTTACTGTCTTCCCACGAGCATCACTCATCAGTGGGAAGTAAAACAAAGACCCAAATGTGTCAGTTCCATCAATAATGGATGAGTTTAACAGCATCTCAACCAAAGCAGCTTTCATAAATGCTTTCTATGAACTTGTTTGGAAAATGTCAGCTGAAGTTAAACTGACTTGCTATCAGTTGTCATAGTCAACATTTTCTGAACATTGTTTTTCAGTCTAAACACATTCCAGCAAACATGCCTTCAGAACTGGAAAACTGCATGGAAGGACTCATCAAGGTGTTCCACCGTTACGCCAAGGACGGTTCGCTCACCCGGCAAAACCTCAGACAGCTAATGGAGGCTGAGCTTTCCAGCTTCCTTAAGGTGAGATGAGACCAAAACGTAAATGTACAATCACGCTGCGCATCATTTACACACTGTAATCCAATACTATGCCACCTCTTGTGCAATCTCACTGTTGCTGATGTATCCTCACACACCCTTTTTTTAAACACAGTGTCAAAAAGATCCTGCTGCTGTAGACAAGATCATGAAAGACTTGGACGCCAACGGTGATGGTCTTGTGAACTTTGAGGAGTTTGTTTCTCTGGTTGTTGGACTGTCTGTTGCCTGTGAGCAGTGCTATCAGCTGGAAATGAAAAAGGCTGGAAAGAAGTAGGAAGTACAACAGTGGAAGAGAAGCGACCAAAAAGCATTGCTTTTTGTTTTCTTTTGCTTTTTTTGTAAAGTTTTGTTCATTAAAAGGGCTGAATCATTTTAAACCTCTTGTGTCTTGTGTTTCCTAACTATCTAATCTTTAAGTTAGACAGATTTGCCGATAGATCCCCTTCAACTTTTTATACATGTGTTTTTTTTAAGCAAGCACCAGAACCATTTCCATTTGAGAAGCTGGTAAAGCTTAATCCAGACAGCTTTCTCTGTTGGCTTTGTAACTGAGTAAGTACTTTATGTTTCCCCGAGTGTTAAAGGGCAGATGAGCCACTCCCTCCCTGACAAAGTCCCTGCTTTATCACTGCTCTGAGGAATCTGCTGAATGTTGTAGGCATGAACACACCTCTATCAGTCAGACATAAACTCTCAGAGGATGTTGCAACAAATGAATAAAATGGGTGATAACATTGCCTAGTCAGTTTGATTTGTATTTTGCAAGCCCTCAACTGACTCACAAGAACAGCACATCACTGTTCTTGTGCAGATCACAAAAATCCCACCGTGTTTCATGTCTGGTGAAAGTTGAATAACACCAGAGAAAGAGAGAGAGGAACAAGATAACCCCTTCACCACCCGTCTCTCATTATTCTTACTGAACAGAACAAATATCTTTGCTCTAAAACGAAGTCTTCCAGGCAGCCCTACCTCTCAGGCATGCTCCAGCAATCACATCTGTTATTGGTAGTTGTGCAGATAGACTGTGAGCCACTGTTTACTATGATGGCCTGCCGATCCCAGTGAAGTCATCAAAGCTTTTGCTGCCTGAGAAAAGCCTGCCTGAAAGGTTAAACCCAGGAGGAAGAGGTCTTCTTGAGCTCTTGGCAAACACTGCTTTGGGCAGGGCTTAACTACTGGTTTGTCAGTGTTCATGGATACTGGGGAAACACTGAAGTTGCTATGTGACTATGTGATGAGTCTTAAGTGTGTGCGCACGCGCGTGTGTGGTGTGTGTGTGTGTGTGTAGCTAAAGTTTGCACCACTTGGTTTACAGAAGCACCACGCCCATGTGACTCACAGCTGAGATTCCGAGACTGCTGCTTTTTCAGTGAATTTCCTTGTATTTAGTGCCTCCTGCAGGCTATATGTTTATCATGTTGCCTAAAAGAAAAGAAAATCATCATTTGTCTAGATGAATTACTCTTCGATCTTACCAGACGCTGATCGGTGACACCACTGTATGTGTCATGTCTAGTTTTCTAACACAGACTTTCTAATATAATGTAGTAATGTCTAATATAATTATCTAATATATAATGAAATTTGTCGCAACTTTTTTCTCACTGAAATAATCCTGCATGCTTTTGGTTTTAAAGTTGCTCAAGTCATTCCTGGCATGGGCGTTCTGTGGTGTGAGTTCGGGGGAGTACCAAATATTCACTGTGGCATGCCACGCCCATCTTGGACACACCAAAAAAAAAAAGCCCCTCTCTGTGGAAACTTGTTAAACAATAACATTAATGTCCAAAACATACCAACCATCCCCAACGTCCAGTTTGCATGCAGATGTTGCCATGGGAAATAACTATTGTGATCCTGATACTGATTCAATTCACAGTAACATTTAGTTGTATGTTTTTTTTTATCCCCAGTGTTCAAATGTGAGCGTTTGAAACCAATAGACATTTAAATCCCACAGTTTAAAATCTATACTTGGCACTTTATCCACAACATTAATATCACCTGCTTATTGTTTTGTAGGTCCTACTCAAGCTGCCAACACAGCTCTGTCCCATTGGACCTGCGTGTTTGGGAGAGGAAACTTTGTGTCCTGCTTGATTCATCGAAGCCCAGCCCTGCAGCCCACAGGACACAAAGTATCCACAGCAGGGCTGGGCTTCGATGAATCAAGCTTGTTCAAATTGAAATCTGGGTTTTGGAGTTCTACCCCCTCTTCTGCCTTCACTCCCTGAAGGCAGAAGAGGGGGTAGAACGTTATATTGAAAAGGCAGGGTCAATACATTTCACCTGTCAGTGGTTTTAATGTTGTTGCTGCTATATAAAAATGGTAAATGGCCTGTATTTGTATAGCGCTTTACTAGTCCCTAAGGACCCCAAAGCGCTTTACACATCCAGTCATCCACCCATTCACACACTGGTGATGACAAGCTACATTGTAGCCATAGCCACCCTGGGGCGCACTGACAGAGGCGAGGCTGCCGGACACTGGTGCCACCGGGCCCTCTGACCACCACCAGTAGGCAATGGGTGAAGAGTCTTGCCCAAGGACACAATGACCGAAACTGTCCAAGGCGGGGCTCGAACCGGCAACCTTCCAATTACAAGGCGAACTCCCAACTCTTGAGCCACGATCGCCCCAAAATGTGTATTTTATAACCTGATTCTGCTGTTTCACTTCTCTTCTGTTCCTTTATTGATAGACACACAGAGAGGGTGCTTTGAACCAGTTGAACTGACAGAAGTTGACACCAAAACAGGTTACCAAAATAAAGTGTCACGGACCCGGCTCTGGAGGACTCGGGGGTCCGTGAGCAGTTTTGACTGTTGTTGTTATTATTATTATGATTATTATTGTTGTTATTATTATTATTATTGTTGTTATTATTTGGTGATGTGTGTGTCTTTCTGCACAATGCTGTGTTAGTCTGTGTTCCACTCATTATATGTATAGGCAGGGTGTGGGTGTGTACATGTGTGGCTGGAGGATGGAGAACAGCCGCATGCAGGCCTGATGGGTGTGGCCCTGCAGGAGGACTGGCCACACCTGAAGTTCCTGCCACACACCTGTTGGTGATCAGGGCTCGTCGGGGGAGCTACTTAGGAGAGTGTTGGAGCTCCCACCAGCGTGGGATCATTGAGTTGTCTACCCAAGTTAGTGTGTGTCAGCGTACGACGGTGCAGTTCGTGTATGCCCGCCGGGGTTGGTGTTGATGGCTGTTTTTGTGGTTTTCCCCTCAGGTGGAAGAGTGGACCAGAACGGCAGCACACACAGGGTGTGCGAGAACACAACAGCGGGGAGCACGAGCACAGACGTCGGAGGGGATCACACACACACGGGATTCAAGGGAGCAACGGGGAGTTATTGTGTTTACAGCCTTCACTGTAAATAAAGTGCACTGTTTGCATCGCAGAACCATGCGTTTTGGGTCCTCATTCCCCCATATCCCCATGGTCTGCCAGCCAGACCGTGACATAAAGAGCCTATGACCTAAAGGTTTAGGTGCATACATGCAAACTGCAAACATGAGACAGTGGTTAAATCTAACCATGTACTTCTAGTTAAGTATGTTTTGAAGAATTTGCAAGTTTTCACCCACCTTAAAAAAAACCTTATTTACAAGGTTTTCTAGCGCAGTGTTGTATGCAGTTATTTTTTAGGTTACAAGAAATTTAGTGCATGAAGATGAGTGTTTTACAAATGAGGCACTAAACTTATTAATTGAGTGAACAACAACCAGACTGGCTGTAAAGGCCTTGAACATCAATACATGGAAACATTAATTTACTCCCTCCAGCTAAAGCCATGACATATGAATGATAATATTATGCATGTCTTGTAGTCTTTCACTTCAGTTTTTACTTTTGATACTTCAGCTGATACAATGAAGATGATAGATGCACATATGCGAACATAATTTTAGAGCATCTTTTAGTGCACTTCTGTTGAGGTCTTTTTTTTTTTCTATTATTAGTGTTACCTTAATAAACCTCTTGAATACTTCCTCCAGTCATTTCCTGTGATTTGTATCTTAAACTGTTTCTGCTGCATACCTCCAAATAGTTTCCCTCCACGGGTACTTGTAGATGCATGACTTCATTATTTCTATAATCCTAGCTACAAGGTTCTAGGGTGACATTCACTATGCAGCATTTGCATGATGTATGTCTTTCTGAAGAAACAACTTATATTACAGCACACATGGCTGGAGCTGGACACTAAAAATGTCTGTTTGTAACCACTAGATGGCACATATCTGTAATTATAGTGTTAAAAGTTGGTCTGAGTGAGTGTGATTAAATCCACTCCAGTTGTACTGAACAAACAGTTTTGTGTGTATCACAGCTGGATATGACACAGGATGTGGTGACCATGGATACTCCCTCCATTATTTGGTAAATGTGAGTGAATAAGATCGAGAAAAAGGCGACAGGAAGATGTGTGACTCACGATTTCCACACAGTGAAGAAGGATGGCACAATGTTTAAAAATGCTGTGAATGATGGTGACAGTGAATTGTAACCTATCATCTGCTTTCAGCTGCGCTTTGAAGTTGTTAATTACAGGACTAAACAATGCCCAGACCAATGCCAGAAACATCTAATTCAAAGTTATGCAACAGGCCACACGGACAGGGAGGAACAAACATGCAAACAGAGTTGCCACAGTACAGATTTTTTTTATTTTCTTCCTTCCTTTCTTTTCTTTTTTTTTGGACTCTGTGACTTTGGTTTTGGGGACATGACTATGAGTCACAGCCTCTCTGCAAAATTGTAAAGAAGAGTGGATCCACTCACAACTATAACAATCAGTGCTAGTGAGTCACTGTCCCCATGTTTTTACTTTAACATAATGTGCATCTCAAACAAGTCAATAAAAAAAAGAAACTTTTTAATTACATACAAAAGAAACACACCAGAAATTAGCTGGTACAATTAAAGGTTCCTGCGATGCACGTTTTGCTTAAAACATACGTAACTGTTCATCTCTTTATTCCTATTGTGCCAAGCGGTAAGTTTTTAAAAAGAGGAAGTGCGTTTGGTCATCCTGTTAGAAAAGTCAAAAAGAATTTTAATGCTTTTGTAGAAAAACGGCATTTACATAATAGCACAAATGCTCCAAAATCATGTATGAAATCTTGTAAAGATCAAAGTTTCTTATTCGGGGCACAATTACTTCTAAAATCTCTAAAAGCAGATCAAACATTTGTCCCATGACTCTACCACCAAAAGTCACAAGAGACTTGTTTATGACGGAATGAAATGTATGAACCAAATTGTGGACTTTCTTTTACAGAATTAACAAAAGTGACCTTCAAATGGAGCACAAAACTCGATTCAGTTCACATGTAAATGCTGCTTCCCTCCTTTCATCTGAAAAAGCCTCGAAGAGAGATGCCAGAAAATGCTGCTCATAGGGTTTCCCCAAAATATAGTCACATAAAGTCAATCAAATGGGTGAAATAAAAAACTGTAAATCAACAATAAACATAACATTTTTATAGTCTTGAATCTGTCACTGCAAAAAGGGTATTTTGTAAGACTGTTACATGACCATTATTTATTTAATTTACTTTAATTGTCCCCTTAAAGACACAGCACCCCAAACTTTACATTTCATATTTTATTGTCTTTTGTTCTGCAGCAATTCCAGATTCAAAAGCAGTCCTGAGATCATAACGTAAGAAACATTTTGTAAAACATGCTGAAAGTTTTTAGAATTCTCCAAATCCTCAAATGCAAACATTCACTGTAACAGCACACGAGTGTCGTGTTTGTTAAAGAATATGTTTTAAAAAATGAAGGAAGGGGGAGTGGTTGGAGATGAAAGGAGCATTCTAGAGGGAGGGGGAGGGATACTGGGTGTGGTGATGTATAAAGCATCTTTGCCATCCATTGGTTCATCACAACAGCTCTACCAAGATCAACAGTAGCCTCCAATTGTCTTAAACCTCAGCACTGGTGAGTAGAAAATCCTACAAGTGCTTTTTTTGTTTGTTATCTGCTTTTATTTGCTCGCTCTGGAAACTTTTTCTGGGTTTTCTTTTTTGTTTGTTTGTTTGTTTTAATCAAGCAATGCTCATTACAGTTAGTTTTATATGAATGCACATTAAGCATTAGCAGAAAAGTATTGATGAACTGTAAAGTTTGTCACATCCATGTGGACTTTAATACTTAAACTTCTCTTTTTGCTTATGAAACTTGATGCTGCAAAAGACTGAGCTCATTTTGTCTGAATCCCACTAACTTGTTTGGAAACTCATTTTTATGGATGCATTAAAGGTCTTTTTTTTTGCTTTGCAGCACCCCTCGATTCTCACCTTTAACTGCAACCTAATTAAGGAATGAGATTTTGTGCTCTCTTTCCTTGTAACTCCCGTCTGTTTCCAAACTCTCTGATGCCAAAGTTTCCTCAGCTTAGTGTTCCCTAAAGAGGGGAAAGCACTGTATGACTCACAACATAACCACTAGCAAATCTCTTGGGTTTATACAGTCAAGTGGAAAGAACGCATAATTTAGATATACTATGTTAGAAGAACAGACATCTGATGTTGCTTTGGGGACTTTAATTAAGCCGTAACCTGCGTCCTTATCTCCTTCTGCTGTTGCCATAACAATGTCCTGTGTCACTTGGCAGAGACGCTACATTAGAGACCGCTGAAAAGGGAAATAAGAGTGGTGGGGCCCAGGTGGAAATCTTGAGTTTATTTTTATCAAGCTCCACTGAGAACCCAGAGAAACCTTGGCAAAGACAAACAGTAATATCAGCCACTGTTTTCTGCTATGACTCCAGTATGCACTTGCACATGCACATGTTTTACTGAATGTATACATATATAATTCCAGAATTTAAATATATTAGTAATGTAATTTGTAGAAGTGGTTCAAAAGTAACTGAAAGGAGCTTCACTGCATCATTATTTTAGGCAAACCTAAAATGGACCTCACAGGGTTAAACGACTCAATCTCTTTCACTCTGGTTTTACCAAACAGGCCCTGCCTATTCCCCTTTTTCCCCTCGTTTCTTCTAAATAATTCCTCGTGTTCCAAATATCAATGATGTCCTTTGTTAGGATCCTACATTTGACCACAATCCCACGTGATTCAGCCTAATCTGCACCAGATAATGAGTCATAGCAGAATTATGTGTAAACGTTATTCAGAGGAGGCATCTTTCTTTAATCAGTGTGGATTTCCTGCATAAACAAATACCACTGCAGTCTCAGACGTAACATTTTGTTTTCCTTCTGTCTCCCTAAACTAGCCCTAATCATGTCTGACATCCAGAAGGCTATGGCCCTGCTCATCAGCACCTTTGATAAATACTCTGGCAAGGAGGGAGACAAAAACACTCTAAGCAAGGAAGAGCTGAAGGATCTTCTTCAAAATGAGTTTGGAGAAATGCTTTGCGTAAGTGGTCTCTATCCTCCCTCTATCTCACACCCAGTAGGTTGCCTGAAAACACTGCCATACTGATGCAGAACTTTTACTTTGAGAGAGTGGAAAATACACAGATTTTCTACTGTGGTTTGCGTAACTATTTGAGCAGAAGTAGGCTGAGCAGTTCTTTGTTTTATGATCACTTAGTGTCTAAATTCAAGCTAACACTTTTCTCCACTGCAGAAATCCAATGACAAGGCAGCAATAGACCGCATCTTTAATGATCTGGACAGAGACAAGAGCAACAGTGTGGATTTTGGTGAGTTTGTCAGGATGGTCTGCTGCCTCACTGAGATGTGCCACGAGTACTTCGTCTCCAAAAAATAAGGATCCGAGCGCCACCTTGGGGCCAGCTTAGAGAGCTGCCGTTCGGTGACAGGAAGTGTCCCTTGACAGCTGTTTTGAAGAAGATATAAACACAAATATATGACGATGAAGTCAAACTTATACTGAAATCCAAAATGAAATAAACCTTTTTTTTCTCTCTGAAAGACTAGAGTTGCATTTTGTGCATTCTTACATTAACTGGGAGAACTATTTGTTCCAGTACTGAGCAATTGCAGAATCTTTGAAAGGCTTATGATAACAAGAATGTTTCCCTCATAAAACAAAATGTTTCTATCAGCAGAGTTCATGCTTTGCAGCTGAAGTATCTTCTAAGTTTCCTGAAGTGACTTCAGGAAAGGAGCAATACCACTGCAAGTTCTGACAGGAAGGATGTCACCAACGCTAACAGAGATGCAGAACTGAAAATATCTACCAGAGCAGGCTTTTTGAAGTTGCACTGAAGAAACTTTTGAAAGAAGCAAGAACACAAGCCTGATCTCACTAAGAAAAAGTGAACTTCTTAAGCAAAACATCCTTAAATTTAACACACTCTGGGTTTCAGTTTGGCAAAACACATGTTGCATGAAGTTACTTTAATACTAGCAACTCATTTGAGCCCCAAACCTTGAATCATTTGGGGTCTCAGAAAACTTTAGGTTTGTTTTTTAGGGTTTTTTTTTCCTTCTGAAGCTTTAATAGTCTGAAGGCCTACAGTGATGTTACGATACCCATGGCCATTGTTGAATCAGTTTATTGACTTTATGACACGTTTCTGCTTGTGCTGCTATTATGTTACATTTTAGCCAACTCCATTACCCTGTAATTGTAGTTTGAAGTCACATATTCTAGCTTTAACTCAGGTTTCAACGTAGTCTGCAATAACTTTACAGAGACACAGCAGGTAAAATAAGTACAGAGCACATCCCCAGTTTTCTAAGTAAATATATTTCTAAAGGCGTTTTTCTGCCCACCAGATGTTGGTAACAACCCATTCAGTCCACATGCGCAACAAAAAAAAAAATCACACAATGAATTAAGATATGTGTAATATTCAGAAATGACACAGGGAGAAAGTATTGAATGCATGAAGAAACATTTCATGTGTCGATGTGATCAGTTGTTACTGACATCTGGTGAGAATTTCACATCAATAACACCTTTAGAAATATGTTTACTTAGAAAAATGGTGACGTGTTCAACACTTATTTTAACCGCTGTACTTTTTTGATTGTTTGAATTAGCTACGCTGCCTTGGTCGCTAGTTATTCTGCAAAAATAGGGTGCTGTGCAAAAGTCTTAAGTCAACCTCCATTTCTTCATATTTTGCTTCCAAACAGCCAGACTTTTTTCAGTCTTGAGCAATAGTGCTTCAGACTTTCTGAAAGTGTCCTTGGCCTTTCAGTGGCTCCAAAGCCTCATTAGAAATATTCTCAGTGGAAGGAAGCTATAAAGAAGTCATTCTTAAGATAGGAAAACAAGGAGAAAAGACTGCTATATACTAAATTACACAAATATTAGAGGGGGAAGGTATATTGCAACAAAACTGTGATGGACAATAGAGAGAAAAACAACACACAAAATGTTTTTAATGTCATTAAAGAGACCTGGAGAGCTAATCCTGAAGACTACTTAAAGAATTGACTAGAAAGCTTCCCTAATATGCCAAAGAATAAAGGTGGTCATACCAAAGGTTTTTTTTTTTTTTTTTATCATTTTATCATTGTTTTTATCATTGTTGTATGTGCTGTATTGTCCTAGAAAAACATAAAGGACATGTACATACAGCACATGACTGCACATGACACATTGCATGTGTAACATTTAAGTAACTCCTGTAAGACTGAGAATGAATTAATACTTGGGGCATAATATAGCATTCCTGTTTATTTCATAGCTTTTGTTGCATAGTTGCATAGTGTGTGTTGCACTGCTGTATATACAAACCCATGATTCAGTATTTGTAAAACCACATTTAGCAGCAATAACTTGAAGTAATCACTTTATCTATTTAGTATGACTTCATCGGTTTCTTGCATTGCTGTGGAGGAATTTTGGCCCACTCATCTTTACTCATCACCCCAGGGCTTGCTCTCCCCCAGCGGTCCCAGATGTTCGCTGCTTTAAAAGAAACAAATCCACCCCAAATAAATACGAGCCCAACAGAACACTTATCGCATGCACTAAGTGTTTTAGTTCAGGCAATAATTGGTGGCACTAAAATCACTCTTAATAAAACTTATTCACCGCAAATCCACATGGAGCACCTCTAAAAGACCTAATTCCCCTAAGGTAAGAGCCCAGCTCAGGGATTGCACATTGCCCGACTAATATTCCACCAGCCCAGTAGAAATAAAAACAAACCCAGCATAAAAAAATCCATTTTAAAAGGTGACCCTACTCTAAAACCAACTTAGGAGAAAAACGTAACGAAAAGGAGAAGGAGGAAAAAACAGTGACAAATTCACATGTGCAGCCTGACCTGCAGGAGGCAATACAATATAAATATAAATATAAATATAAAGCTGCAAGCAGCGTTATGAGGGCCCTCGCACCCCAGCGCATCGAGCCACGCCCAACACCTCCACCCATCACGTCCAATCTGATGTCACATTGATGGAATTCATGCGTAGAACCACGAGCTAAAATTTCATCTCATTCAATGATGATTATAGTCGTCCCACTAGGTGGCGCTCTAACCATTACAATTAGCACCACAAATAGGGTTGCCAACCGTCCTTTAAAAAACGGAATCGTCCCGTATTTAGAAACAAAAGTACACGTCCCGTATTGAGCTGAAAGGGGACGCACTTTGTCCCGTAATACAGTGAGAATCAAAAGTAGTCTATAAGTTTTAATGTAATTAACGCTTTGTTTGAAAACATAATTCCCAGCCCCGCTCCTGCTTTGTGACCAATGAGCTGACAGCACACTTATGACAATTCGAGTATGACAATTCAGATTACCGCTCATCTCATTGGTTGAGGAAAGGTCGCTTGCGGAGAAAATACCGGAAGACAACAGATGACCACAACAAAAAGCATGGCCAACAGGGAAACAAACGCCGACACTGCGGTGCAAGTCTCAGACGACAGTACACCTGAAGCTGGGCAAACACTGTGCGATTTTCAAACTGCACGATTGGCTCGCATGGGTTATAAGTTCGTAGGTCACGATGCAGGGTCTCACACTATACGACCCAATGCTCTGATGCGACCTGAGTGCTCACACTGTGCGTCCATAAAATGAAGGTTATAACAGAAAATCTGTCGCTCGCTCTCCCTCTCTGTCTTTCACTCACACAGACACACACCACCATCAACTTTGCTAAATTGCTAATGAAAAACACTGATCAGGCAGCTGTGATTGAGCAGCAATGTAAATCCAACTATTTTCACGGTTGTTGTGGTCGTGATAATTTGGTCATGCCACATCGAAAAGGCTCGGATGAGCTTTCCATCGTTCTACAAGTTGTGCCTCCATCGCTTGTGTCCAGATCACACGCTGCACAGCAGTGCTGCTCCGTTTTTCTCACCAACGTTTACGTGTTTGCGCGTGAGCAGTGTGAGCGGCAATTTGTCGCACGACTCAAAAATCGGCTCAAAATGGGCCACAAATCGCACAGTGTAAGCCCAGCATTAGACCAGCAATGTTTGTTCCTCTCAGAGAAAGAAAAAAAGGCTGCAAAAGTACAGGGAAGAATGGGAAAAGGGAAACACCTGGCTGGAAAAGTGCACGATAACACCTATAAAGCGCACTGCACTGTGTGCCGGCGCACTTTTTCCATAGGCATGCACGCAGGAACTGTTGAAAGAAACAGATCAGCCCTGTTTTGTGCAGGCTTCTCGCCAGACTCATAACAGGTTTCCTTTTTGTTTACGTTGAGTAATCACTCTCTGATTTGATAGAATAGATCTTAGATTAGCGCTTTCTTTCTTTCTTTCTTTTTTTTGAGTGGAAATCTTCAGAGACTTCTCTTCGTGCATTCTTCTCTGTGTTGTTTGGCTTCAGGGTAGAGGAAGCAGGCTTAGAATGTATAGGAATCATAACTTCATTGGTTCCAATATAGGATTCATGTTTTATAATTGACTTGGTTTTCAGCTGATCATCTTCCCAAATAAAGAAACAGCATAAGCAGTGTTGTCAGTAAATCCAAAGAATAGCACAAAATGTGTGTATTGTCAAAGGTTCCAGTACCATATTTTTATTCTTGGAGTTGCTTTGCATGAGTCTTATTTATATAATAATAAGCCCCTTTGTTATTTTCTTTCTGTAACAAGCTGTTTTAGCTCCCTTGCACCTTTGGGCCTACATTCTTATGACTGGCTGCCTATTTTATTACATTTACTGGGACTATTTGTGCATATCCTTAACTCATTATTTGAAAGTTCAGTTTATTGTTGCATCTGTTATTGTAAAAGTAAATATCCATCAGAGAGGAGGCAGCAGACATGAAGTCTTTTCTTACACTTTTTAACAAGACATGTTTTGCTGAGGGTTTATGAGTATTAATTATATATGTTGTTAAATAAGTGGTAAACTGAGTGTAGTTATATTGCACTGCATTATATAGAAAGTGTGATTGCCACGCGAAGCACAGCAATCACATCCCTAATCATCCCTAATCATATAATTACAAACCTATATAACTCCAAAAATGTGTCTTTTCTCAAAGTTTTTTGGACCGTTTTAAGAATGTACCAGGAGAAGCCTGGTGTTAGTTCTCCAAACTTGTCTTTGTGCTTTTTCCTCACCAGGTAAACAGCGTGTCGGCCAGAAAGTAGCTGGCTCAGAGCATCAGGGATTTGACGGCCGCTCTCGCTGAGCGTCATGCTTCGCTCACCCAGGCTCTGGAGGGGGCACGGCAGAAACGAGGCGAGGCACTGGCTGCTCAATTGGCGGAGAGACGTAGCTTGTTGGAACACGCTGGGCTCATGGCATTCACGCAGGAACTGCTGAAAGAAACAGATCAGCCCTGTTTTGTGCAGGCTTCTCGCCAGACTCATAACAGGTTTCCCTTTTGTTTACGTTAAGTAATCACTCTCTGATTTGATAGAATAGATCTTAGATTAGCGCTTTCTTTCTTTTTTTGAGGGGAAATCTTCAGAGACTTCTCTTCGTGCATTCTTCTCTGTGTTGTTTGGCTTCGGGGTAGAGGAAGCAGGCTTAGAATGTATAGGAATCATAACTTCATTGGTTCCAATATAGGATTCGTGTTTTATAATTGACTTGGTTTTCAGCTGATCATCTTCCCAAATAAAGAAACAGCATAAGCAGTGTTGTCAGTAAATCCAAAGAATAGCACAAAATGTGTGTATTGTCAAAGGTTCCAGTACCATATTTTTATTCTTGGAGTTGCTTTGCATGAGTCTTATTTATATAATAATAAGCCCCTTTGTTATTTTCTTTCTGTAACAAGCTGTTTTAGCTCCCTTGCACCTTTGGGCCTACATTCTTATGACTGGCTGCCTATTTTATTACATTTACTGGGACTATTTGTGCATATCCTTAACTCATTATTTGAAAGTTCAGTTTATTGTTGCATCTGTTATTGTAAAAGTAAATATCCATCAGAGAGGAGGCAGGGAACACCCTGGCTAGGTTCAAATGTAAATATGTGAAAGGAAATAAGGAAAGCCCCACATACAGCACAGTATCTGGAAATAAAAACTGAAGGGATGTCACTAATGTGTTGTTTAGTTTTTTTTTATTACAATAGAAATATAGATTAAAAACAGTCTTATCTTTTATTCATTAATTTTTCTTTTTCATACGTCCTTCAAAACTGTGAGTCTTCCTCACTGTCCCTCCTGAAAGCCTTTGTTGATTCCTTCCTTGCCCTCTGACGCCAGAGTCTGCACCATTCTGGCACTTTTCTGTAGAGTATCGCCGTCGTGGTGTAGTACCAGAAGGAGCGTCCAGAGGTGGGATCAGAGGAGGACTGGCTGCTGCACGCTGGGGCTGGCAGCGATTGGACGAAGTGAATGGAAGCAGCGCTGTGATTGACAGGTTGGAAATGGACAGCGTGTACGTGCTGCGGGTGAGAGGCTGCAACAAGGCGGGCTACGGAGAGTACAGTGAGGAGGTGTACCTGCACACCCCGCCTGCACCAGGTGAGGGTACACACCGAGCTTCTTAGTTGTCCTTATTAACAACTGAACAGGAAGACTTTGTCACAGTGTAAACACACCCAAACAACATGGCTGTTTGAGGGAAAAAAAAACAAACCAGAAACATGTCAAACTAGTTTGACGTGAGGTTGTTTGCATGCATGTCACAGATTATCGTGGGAAAGCAACCACACCTTGAAACTGGACTACAACCAGTTTTATACCATATATATTTTTGGGAGTCAATGTTTTATTTATAAGATCTTATCTGCCGACTCAACATTTACCCCAATTAATAATCATGACTATGACACCAAGCAATTGCATCCCAGTTTAAAGTGCAGTGACTTTCAGGCATTGCTTCAAAAAGGTTCAGATGGTTTCCTGCATAAAGGTTTTTGAATTTTCTGCACAGGCGGCCTCTGTAAGCACTGTGACTTTGTCAGAATTATCACCTTATGATTGTATCTCTCTTTCACCAAGCTAACTGATAATAAACATGCTGTGTATAAACACTGTTGTGTAAAAGTATTCGCCCCATCTGTCTTAGTTTTCTTCATATGTCACACTTACATGTTTGAGATCATCAAACTAATTTTAGTATTAGATGAAGATAATGCAAATACAAAAAGCACGTTTTTGTCTGATGATTTAAAGTTCTTAAATGATGATTTCAATTATTAGCGAGGGGGAGAAAAAGCTATCCAAGCCTACCCGGCCATGTGTGAACAAATAATTGCCCCCTGTTACGCCCCAGTCTAGGGGAACAAGAACATAACATAAGAGTTGAAAAGAATTGACCCTGCCCTGGTCCCCAAAACCATACACAGAGGGAAAAACTACGGTGGCCCTGAGAGGCCAAACGGACTGCAACTTCAGAAAACACTTGCAAAAAGAAAAATGCTGCAAAAAGAAAAACGAGGCGAGGCACTGGCTGCTCAATTGGCGGAGAGACGTGGCTTGTTGGAACACGCTGGGCTCATGGCGTTCACGCAGGAACTGCTGAAAGAAACAGATCAGCCCTGTTTTGTGCAGGCTTCTTGCCAGACTCATAACAGGTTTCCCTTTTGTTTACGTTAAGTAATCACTCTCTGATTTGATAGAATAGATCTTAGATTAGCGCTTTCTTTCTTTTTTTGAGGGGAAATCTTCAGAGACTTCTCTTCGTGCATTCTTCTCTGTGTTGTTTGGCTTCAGGGTAGAGGAAGCAGGCTTAGAATGTATAGGAATCATAACTTCATTGGTTCCAATATAGGATTCATGTTTTATAATTGACTTGGTTTTCAGCTGATCATCTTCCCAAATAAAGAAACAGCATAAGCAGTGTTGTCAGTAAATCCAAAGAATAGCACAAAATGTGTGTATTGTCAAAGGTTCCAGTACCATATTTTTATTCTTGGAGTTGCTTTGCATGAGTCTTATTTATATAATAATAAGCCCCTTTGTTATTTTCTTTCTGTAACAAGCTGTTTTAGCTCCCTTGCACCTTTGGGCCTACATTCTTATGACTGGCTGCCTATTTTATTACATTTACTGGGACTATTTGTGCATATCCTTAACTCATTATTTGAAAGTTCAGTTTATTGTTGCATCTGTTATTGTAAAAGTAAATATCCATCAGAGAGGAGGCAGGGAACACCCTGGCTAGGTTCAAATGTAAATATGTGAAAGGAAATAAGGAAAGCCCCACATACAGCACAGTATCTGGAAATAAAAACTGAAGGGATGTCACTAATGTGTTGTTTAGTTTTTTTTTATTACAATAGAAATATAGATTAAAAACAGTCTTATCTTTTATTCATTAATTTTTCTTTTTCATACGTCCTTCAAAACTGTGAGTCTTCCTCACTGTCCCTCCTGAAAGCCTTTGTTGATTCCTTCCTTGCCCTCTGACGCCAGAGTCTGCACCATTCTGGCACTTTTCTGTAGAGTATCGCCGTCGTGGTGTAGTACCAGGAGGAGTGTCCAGAGGTGGGATCAGAGGAGGACTGGCTGCTGCACGCTGGGGCTGGCAGCGATTGGACGAAGTGAGTGGAAGCAGCGCTGATTGACAGGTTGGAAATGGACAGCGTGTACGTGCTGCGGGTGAGAGGCTGCAACAAGGCGGGCTACGGAGAGTACAGTGAGGAGGTGTACCTGCACACCCCGCCTGCACCAGGTGAGGGTACACACCGAGCTTCTTAGTTGTCCTTATTAACAACTGAACAGGAAGACTTTGTCACAGTGTAAACACACCCAAACAACATGGCTGTTGAAAAAAAAAAACAACCCAGAAACATGTCAAACTAGTTTGACGTGAGGTTGTTTGCATGCATGTCACAGATTATCGTGGGAAAGCAACCACACCTTGAAACTGGACTACAACCAGTTTTATACCATATATATTTTTGGGAGTCAATGTTTTATTTATAAGATCTTATCTGCCGACTCAACATTTACCCCAATTAATAATCATGACTATGACACTGACAATTGCATCCCAGTTTAAAGTGCAGTGACTTTCAGGCATTGCTTCAAAAAGGTTCAGATGGTTTCCTGCATAAAGGTTTTTGAATTTTCTGCACAGGCGGCCTCTGTAAGCACTGTGACTTTGTCAGAATTATCACCTTATGATTGTATCTCTCTTTCACCAAGCTAACTGATAATAAACATGCTGTGTATAAACACTGTTGTGTAAAAGTATTCGCCCCATCTTTCTTAGTTTTCTTCATATGTCACACTTACATGTTTGAGATCATCAAACTAATTTTAGTATTAGACGAAGATAATGCAAATACAAAAAGCATGTTTTTGTCTGATGATTTAAAGTTCTTAAATGATGATTTCAATTATTAGCGAGGGGGAGAAAAAGCTATCCAAGCCTACCCGGCCATGTGTGAACAAATAATTGCCCCCTGTTACGCCCCAGTCTAGGGGAACAAGAACATAACATAAGAGTTGAAAAGAATTGACCCTGCCCTGGTCCCCAAAACCATACACAGAGGGAAAAACTACGGTGGCCCAGAGAGGCCAAACGGACTGCAACTTCAGAAAACACTTCCAAAAAGAAAAATGCTGCAAAAAGAAAAACGCTTGCAAAAAGAAAAATGCTGCAAAAAGAAAAACGAGACGAGGCACTGGCTGCTCAATTGGCGGAGAGACGTGGCTTGTGTGAACACGCTGGGCTCATGGCGTTCACGCAGGAACTGCTGAAAGAAACAGATCAGCCCTGTTTTGTGCAGGCTTCTTGCCAGACTCATAACAGGTTTCCCTTTTGTTTACGTTGAGTAATCACTCTCTGATTTGATAGAATAGATCTTAGATTAGCGCTTTCTTTCTTTTTTTGAGGGGAAATCTTCAGAGACTTCTCTTCGTGCATTCTTTTCTGTGTTGTTTGGCTTCAGGGTAGAAGAAGCAGGCTTAGAATGTATAGGAATCATAACTTCATTGGTTCCAATATAGGATTCATGTTTTATAATTGACTTGTTTTTCAGCTGATCATCTTGCCAAATAAAGAAACAGCATAAGCAGTGTTGTCAGTAAATCCAAAGAATAGCACAAAATGTGTGTATTGTCAACATTTCCAGTACCATATTTGTTATTTTTTTCTGTAACAAGCTGTTTTAGCTCCCTTGCACCTTTGAGCCTATATTCTTATGACTGGCTGCCCAATTTATTACATTTACTGGGACTATTTGTGCATACCCTTAACTCATTATTTGAAAGTTTAGTTGGCAAAAAGAAAAATGCTGCAAAAAGAAAAACGCTGCAAAAAGAAAAACACTTGCAAAAAGAAAAATGCTGCAAAAAGAAAAACGCTGCAAAAGCACACAAAGCACAACGGAAATAGGAAAAAAGACAACGGAAATGTTTCTGGGGAGACAATAACGGGACGGACCAGTTGCACGAACCAAAACATGTATGTATGGCTGTATCCCAATTCAGGGACTCTTTCTCAATTCAGGGTCTGCAGCCTTAAAGTACGCAGCCTTAACGGTCCTCAGGGGCCTCGTACTCAAAGATCGCTGCGGCCGGAAGTGCGGGGCTTGTAGGCTTGTGAGATGGGACGGTCTAGCCTCCGTAGCGCTGCCCAGGTTGCCTAGCAATCATGATACTAACAGCTGGAAACGTTTCATACAGCTTTGTTTGACAGAAATGAAGGAGAACACATTTTGTACATTTGTTTCTACATGAGCTTTGTGTGATTTGATAAGTATCTGAGGCTGAGACCACAGGACTGTAAAACATGATTGTTGGGCTTCATTTCTGTACTGAACAGTCATTTAAGATTAGCTAGTAAATAACAATTAGCTAATGTTGTTCATGAGACTAAAGTCATCTCACTTTGGTAATGTAAATATAATATGGCCAATATTATATTAATCATTATTAGTTATTACAGCAGTGAACATGAACTCTGTGCCAAACACTGAGCTTCAGTAAAGATTCAAGTTGCATTTATTTATATTTCCTATCACCTTAAATCTTCACTTAAAGACAAGTATCTGTGACAGTGTATATATAGATGTATTATATATAAGAGACAAATATTGTTCTTTTAATATGTTGGCATTACTAAATTTGGCTCAATGCTTATATATGTGTGGAAGAAGCAAATGTACGAGCTGTGGTAACTGTTTCTGATAGAATGAAGAGTAGACTGATATATTAAATATTCCTTTATTGGGTGAGAAAATCAGACCATGTCATAACTGCTTTAAGTCATACAAAATAGATATCAGAGCCTTAAACAGGCTGACTTCTGCTAAATGGGTTAAACTGGCCAGAAAGTATACAAACACATAACATCATTATAGAATATGATGTAACACTATAGATCAACTTACCTCAGAATATATAAAGCATATAAACAATTACAGCAATATGATGCAACAAACACAGCAGTGCTACTGATCCAAAATACTCAAAGCTTCATAGAACTGAAACAAACATTTATTTTTAGCTCCATTCTGCTGCTGATACATACTTTAGGTTTCTGAACATTAAACTTGTTGCTGCCTTTCATAGTGTGTAACTTGAAGGCCCTGAGTACTTTCTCCCACACTGAAAACACTGGAATGATCAAATTATTTGAAAATTACCTAATAAGACTGATTCAGGACAGACAATTAGTTATTCTAAACTTTTCTAGCAGTCCTTCACAAACAGGGAACAGTCTGTCTATTCTCTCCATCTATCAGCTGCTGCTGGCTCTTCCTCCTCCTCTTCCTCACACACTGCTGAGTTTCTCCTGGTGGATCATCAGGGGTGCAAAGCCTCACAGATGATGTGCAGCAGTGGGTCCCTCAGTCTGTCCTCACTCTGGACACTTGCAGTTGTCACACATGGAAATCAAATGCGTGATAAGCTGCAGGATTCAAACACAAGTGTAACTTATAAATACATGTTCATACTTTTATTACACAATCAGAGAGAAAGAAAAAGAGAGAGAGTGCAGGACAGACAGACAGGTGACAGTCTCAGGTGTATACACTGCTACAAAACAGCACAAGAGGAGGAGGATTTTGTTTGTGTTATTACGAGTGCTAAACAAGAAGAGTTCCCAGATGGTACAGTGGACACATGTGTGACTCCTGTGATTAAAGCATCTTTCTTTCAGCTTAATGAGTGAACCGTCAGCTCGTTCAAACGCACGTTAACCCTTTAAAGCCGGTCAGAGCGGGCATGCTCCGTTTTGCGTAACTATTTTTAAATCCCGGTAGCTCTGCAACCACGTGAGCTAGCGCAATAATTTTTTTGCATATGAAACCGGAGGAGTTGTACTTACATCTTATGCCATCAGCTTGTCCTCGGTCACAGTTTCCTTCCACATATAGCTTTGCAAAAACGGCATAAAAAGCACTTGCAGCAACAAAAACATAATATTCCAGAAACACGCTTTGCCGATCCGATCAGCTGTTTGTAACACTTCCTACGTCCATCAGCGCGAACTATCGCATGTCCGCCATGACCTGCCCAAAACCGGAAGTGACATCATTTTGCAGAAATGTAGTTTTTTACCATCAGAGCTTCATGAGCCTATACTGGTGTTTTTAAAAGTTATGTTTGACTTTATGACTTTCTGTGTTGTTTCTGGGATGCTTAGGACTCATATTGCACTGCTGGAAATAGTTTATTTTGATGCATATGCTGCTTTTTTGCAAATTTGCACTATAATATTTATTTTCGTTTTTCCTGCAGTTTATAAAAATTGGTGTATTTCAAAAATAAAACTATGAAGACACTCAAAATTAATTTCCTGTGGTGGGAAACTATTTTGTGCAACTTTTTTGTATTTACAGTTTTGAGGGATAAGCCTCTTAAATTTCTCTAACTAGAAATATATGTTAAAAAAACAAAAACGATTTTACATTTTTTGGAAGTTTATTGCACTTTTTTGCAATTTATGTAATTACTATGAACTTAATGCAGACATATTATTAAAATCTGGGCTATAATGGTTGTATTGATGTATATCAACTTGAAATGCTCCCAAAAATGGCTCCACAGCATGTAAAAATATAAAGTAAGCTCTGGCCGACTTGGTTCTATGGTATGTCTTAAAGGGTTAAAGTCAGTTTGGCTCGACACCACCGAACAGAGGCAGCAATATAACATAGCTAACATTAACAGTGCAGTGAATCCTGCTTGTGCCGTGATATTCAGGACTGCAAACCGAGCAGCATCACTGACTTTCAGCTTGTTGTGTTTGTGGATATATGACTGACTTTAATTATCCACAAAATCATCAGATTCTCTGTAAGATTAAGGTCGACTATCGAACGGCGTATATTTTAAAGTAAAGGCTTTAAAACAAAGTAAACGCTGAAAGTACAAACATCGCTAATGTCACATAACTTTGCCGACATATGGCCAACAGTAATGTTTTAATGTTCTTTATTATTAAACATTTGCACATAAATAAGTGACATAATATTCAGAACTTACTTTTGAAAGTTTACTCTTTGGCCGCTCCGCTTCCACTTCTTTGAAGTGTCACCCAGTCCAAGTGCACTTGTTAGCATGTTTTGGTTCGTGCAACTGGTCCGTCTGGTTATTGTCTCCCCAGATACATTTCCGTTGTGTTGTGTGTGCTTTTGCAGCATTTTTCTTTTTGCAGCATTTTTCTTTTTGCAAGTGTTTTCTGAAGTTGCAGTCCGTTTGGCCCCTCAGGGCCACCGTAGTTTTTCCCTCTGTGTATGGTTTTGGGGACCAGGGCAGGGTCAATCCTTTTCAACTCTTATGTTATGTTCTTGTTCCCCTAGACTGGGGCGTAACAGGGGGCAATTATTTGTTCACACATGGCCGGGTAGGCTTGGATAGCTTTTTCTCCCCCTCGCTAATAATTGAAATCATCATTTAAGAACTTTAAATCATCATACAAAAACGTGCTTTTTGTATTTGCATTATCTTCGTCTAATACTAAAATTAGTTTGATGATCTCAAACATGTAAGTGTGACATATGAAGAAAACTAAGAAAGATGGGGCGAATACTTTTACACAACAGTGTTTATACACAGCATGTTTATTATCAGTTAGCTTGGTGAAAGAGAGATACAATCATAAGGTGATAATTCTGACAAAGTCACAGTGCTTACAGAGGCCGCCTGTGCAGAAAATTCAAAAACCTTTATGCAGGAAACCATCTGAACCTTTTTGAAGCAATGCCTGAAAGTCACTGCACTTTAAACTGGGATGCAATTGCTTGGTGTCATAGTCATGATTATTAATTGGGGTAAATGTTGAGTCGGCAGATAAGATCTTATAAATAAAACATGGACTCCCAAAAATATATATGGTATAAAACTGGTTGTAGTCCAGTTTCAAGGTGTGGTTGCTTTCCCACGATAATCTGTGACTTGCATGCAAACAACCTCACGTCAAACTAGTTTGACATGTTTCTGGTTTGTTTTTTTTTCCCTCAAACAGCCATGTTGTTTGGGTGTGTTTACACTGTGACACAGTCTTCCTGTTCAGTTGTTAATAAGGACAACTAAGAAGCTCTGTGTGTACCCTCACCTGGTGCAGGCGGGGTGTGCAGGTACACCTCCTCACTGTACTCTCTAGGGGTGCAACGATACACAAAATTCACGGTTCGGTTCGGTTCGATACTTTGGTGTCACGGTTCGATATTTTTTTGATACAAAAAAAAATGTTCATGCCTTTTTAATTTGTCATTTATTAAATTTTCACGGCACATTCTCCACCAAATCTCTGTGCGTTCATCATTTGTTTGAAGCCAGCTCACCTCCTGCAACCACTTTTCCGAGAATACGCGCTTCTTTTGTGGTTTGGACTCCTTCTGACATTTCTTTGGAGGTGGAGGAACATCACAGTAATTGCTTAAAGGAGATTCTTCGACATCTTTAAGAGTTCTAAACAAATGTCTGTCCTCCTCCAGAAAATCTTATGTATGCAAACACGTGTTGCAACTTCTTATCTTGTGCACGTTTTTTATTTTGACAGCGAATGCGCACCTGCGGACCACTTATGTACAGCCCTGGTTATTTAGCTCGTCATATTGCAGCCACAGAAATTCTTTTGTCCATGAAACCATAAAGCTGCACTTTCTTTGTGCCTTATAGTCTGATTTGTCATAACTTTTCCGTTTTGTGGTAAGCTTTTCTTTGGCTGTCACTTCTTCACCCTGACCTGTCTTATTTGGCTCAGCAGAACTAAAATATATATCCTGCTGCTTTTACACAGGCACTCACATAACGCTCAGCGATTCTCTGCGCGATCAACCTCTCACATGTTTAAGCTGCGGGAGATTTCACTTGTCATGTTTGTATAGTAAGCTAACGATTGATAAGACGATGTCAGAGGAATTGGTGCACAAATTATCATCACTCACCAATCAGTACTGTCGTTCTCTATACACAGTTCACGCGATTGCAAAGTGAAAGCAAAAAACAAGCGCAAATTCAAACGCGATTTCAATATGTCACATATTGACAGTGGCTCACCAATGCCAATGACATAATTACCCAGCTACATTTCCGAAAGAATGCAAAGGCATTGACATATATTTTTCCTTCCTACGATAGGCGGACGGGCAGGGCAGAGATAGATTTTGGTAGCCCGACTGGGAAAAAGCCCCGGGATGTCGGGCTAGCGATTTTGCGAGCCCTGTATCTGATTGAGGAATCACTCATCTTTAGAAAAGAGAGTTTATTACAGAGAAATGGCTCTTTCCAAAATAAAAGCTATACTATACGCTTCTTCTGGGCTATATTCTCAGCAGCATATTAAACATATCAGGTCCCCATAAGGAGAATCATGTGCTAACGGCTGTCTAAATGACTCGAGTAAAGTTTGTAGCATGCATGCTTGTTGTTTTTGTCTGCTTCCACTTGTCTTTGCACTAGGATGATGTCGGTGTAAATGTGTAGTCATATTCGTTGTGTTCCCACTAGTGCTGTCAGCGTAAATCTCGTTGAAATGACGTTGACGCCACAACACAGCAAATCTCCGTTAACGAGCTACCACGGATTGCCCGTGCTTGGGGCTGGACGGCCAACACGTTAACGAGCTAACTGCGCTAACACACTAGTTCCCACCAATGTAATTGAGCATTGCGTGGCACATCCAACATACTGTTTTACTTTAGTCCATGACTCGCTTACCTTCAGGGTCATACTTCACATGAAGACCAAAATAGTTCCAAAGGCCAGATCTGAATGAGGGTGGGGGAGGTTCAATTTGCCATGTTGCAACGAGCTTAGCTTCTGTCTCGCTAGCTTGTCCTGCGCTCAGTGAATCTGCGTTCGACTACTCCGCCTAGGCTGCACTGTCGAGCTCAGATCCACTGAGCGCTCAACACAGACAGCATGGTCAGAAGGAAAGTTGATAAAATAAATTAAAAATTTTGTATTGTTCGATACATATGCGTACCGAACCGAAAGCACTGTATCAAACGGTTCAATATCGATACGAGTATCGTTGCACCCCTAGTACTCTCCATAGCCCGCCTTGTTGCAGCCTCTCACCCGCAGCACGTACACGCTGTCCATTTCCAACCTGTCAATCAGCGCTGCTTCCACTCACTTCGTCCAATCGCTGCCAGCCCCAGCGTGCAGCAGCCAGTCCTCCTCTGATCCCACCTCTGGACGCTCCTTCTGGTACTACACCACGACGGCGATACTCTACAGAAAAGTGCCAGAATGGTGCAGACTCTGGCGTCAGAGGGCAAGGAAGGAATCAACAAAGGCTTTCAGGAGGGACAGTGAGGAAGACTCACAGTTTTGAAGGACGTATGAAAAAGAAAAATTAATGAATAAAAGATAAGACTGTTTTTAATCTATATTTCTATTGTAATAAAAAAAATATATAAACAACACATTAGTGACATCCCTTCAGTTTTTATTTCCAGATACTGTGCTGTATGTGGGGCTTTCCTTATTTCATTTCACATATTTACATTTGAACCTAGCCAGGGTGTGCCCTGCCTCCTCTCTGATGGATATTTACTTTTACAATAACAGATGCAACAATAAACTGAACTTTCAAATAATGAGTTAAGGGTATGCACAAATAGTCCCAGTAAATGTAATAAATTGGGCAGCCAGTCATAAGAATATAGGCTCAAAGGTGCAAGGGAGCTAAAACAGCTTGTTACAGAAAAAAATAACAAATATGGTACTGGAAACTTTGGCAATACACACATTTTGTGCTATTCTTTGGATTTACTGACAACACTGCTTATGCTGTTTCTTTATTTGGCAAGATGATCAGCTGAAAAACAAGTCAATTATAAAACATGCTATGCACATCCTATATTGGAACCAATGAAGTTATGATTCCTATACATTCTAAGCCTGCTTCCTCTACCCTGAAGCCAAACAACACAGAGAAGAATGCACAAAGAGAAGTCTCTGAAGATTTCCCCTCAAAAAAAGAAAGAAAGCGCTAATCTAAGATCTATTCTATCAAATCAGAGAGTGATTACTCAACGTAAACAAAAGGGAAACCTGTTATGAGTCTGGCGAGAAGCCTGCACAAAACAGGGCTGATCTGTTTCTTTCAACAGTTCCTGCGTGAACGCCATGAGCCCAGCGTGTTCACACAAGCCACGTCTCTCCACCAATTGAGCAGCCAGTGCCTCGCCTCGTTTCTGCCGTGCCCCCTCCAGAGCCTGGGTGAGCGAAGCATGACGCTCGGCGAGAGCGGCCGTCAAATCCCTGATGCTCTGAGCCAGCTACTTTCTGGCCGACACGCTGTTTACCTGGTGAGGAAAAAGCACAAAGACAAGTTTGGAGAACTAACACCAGGCTTCTGCTGGTACATTCTTAAAACGGTCCAAAAAACTTTGAGAAAAGACACATTTTTGGAGTTATATAGGTTTGTAATTATATGATTAGGGATGTGATTGCTGTGCTTCGCATGGCAATCACACTTTCTATATAATGCAGTGCAATATAACTACACTCAGTTTACCACTTATTTAACAACATATATAATTAATACTTATAAACCCTCAGCAAAGCATGTCTTGTTAAAAAGTGTAAGAAAAGACTTCATGTCTGCTGCCTCCTCTCTGATGGATATTTACTTTTACAATAACAGATGCAACAATAAACTGAACTTTCAAATAATGAGTTAAGGATATGCACAAATAATCCCAGTAAATGTAATAAAATAGGCAGCCAGTCATAAGAATGTAGGCCCAAAGGTGCAAGGGAGCTAAAACAGCTTGTTACAGAAAGAAAATAACAAAGGGGCTTATTATTATATAAATAAGACTCATGCAAAGCAACTCCAAGAATAAAAATATGGTACTGGAAACTTTGACAATACACACATTTTGTGCTATTCTTTGGATTTACTGACAACACTGCTTATGCTGTTTCTTTATTTGGGAAGATGATCAGCTGAAAAACAGGTCAATTATAAAACATGAATCCTATATTGGAACCAATGAAGTTATGATTCCTATACATTCTAAGCCTGCTTCCTCTACCCTGAAGCCAAACAACACAGAGAAGAATGCACGAAGAGAAGTCTCTGAAGATTTCCGCTCAAAAAAGAAGAAGAAAGAAAGCGCTAATCTAAGATCTATTCTATCAAATCAGAGAGTGATTACTCAACGTAAACAAAAAGGAAACCTGTTATGAGTCTGGCGAGAAGGCTGCACAAAACAGGGCTGATCTGTTTCTTTCAACAGTTCCTGCGTGAACGCCATGAGCCCAGCGTGTTCCAACAAGCCACGTCTCTCCGCCACTTGAGCAGCCAGTGCCTCGCCTCGTTTCTGCCGTGCCCCCTCCAGCCGGGGTGAGCGAACCATGACGCTCGGCGAGAGCGGCCGTCAAATCCCTGATGCATGACCGTTACATGTCATGCATGCGGTCATGCAAGACTGTTACATGACCATTATTTATTTAATTTACTTTAATTGTCTCATGCAAAGAGTCCTCTTAAATACACAGCACCCCAAACTTTACATTTCATATTTTATTGTCTTTTGTTCTGCAGCAATTCAAGATTCAAAATCAGTCCTGAGATCATAACGTAAGAAACATTTTGTAAAACATGCTGCAAGTTTTTAGAATTCTCCAAATCCTCAAATGCAAACATTCACTGTAACAGCACACGAGTGTCGTGTTTGTTAAAGAATATGTTTTAAAAAATGAAGGAAGGGGGAGTGGTTGGAGATGAAAGGAGCATTCTAGAGGGAGGGGGAGGGATACTGGGTGTGGTGATGTATAAAGCATCTTTGCCACCCATTGGTTCATCACAACAGCTCTACCAAGATCAACAGTAGCCTCCAATTGTCTTAAACCTCAGCACTGGTGAGTAGAAAATCCTACAAGTACTTTTTTTTGTTTGTTATCTGCTTTTATTTACTCACTCTAAAAACCTTTACCGGTTTGTTTGTTTGTTTGTTTGTTTGTTTGTTTGTTTGTTTGTTTGAATCCAGCAATGCTCATTACAGTTAGTTTTATATGAATGCACATTAAGCATTAGCAGAAAAGTATTGATGAACTGCAAAGTTTGTCACATCCATGTGGACTTTAATGCTTAAACTTCTCTTCTTGCTTATGAAACTTGATGCTGCAAAAGACTGAGCTCATTTTGGCTGAATCCCAAAAACTTGTTTGGAAACTCATTTTTACGGAGGCATTAAAGTTTTTTGGGGGGTTAGGAGTGATTCTCACCTTTAACTGCAACCTAATTGAGGAATGATGTGGTACAGGTTTTGTGCTCTCTTTCCTTGTGACTCCCTTCGGTTTCCAAACTCTCTGATGCCAAAGTTTCTTCAGCTTACCGCACCCTAGAGAGGGAAAAATATTGTATGATTCACAACATAACCACTAGCAAATCTCTTGGGTTTATACAGTCAAGTGGAAAGAACGCATAATTTAGATATACTATGTTAGAAGAACAGACATCTGATGTTGCTTTGGGGACTTTAATTAAGCCGTAACCTGCGTCCTTATCTCCTTTTGCTGTTGCCATAACAATGTCCTGTGTCACTTGGCAGAGTTACTACATTAGAGACCGCTGAAAAGGGAAATAAGAGTGGTGGGGCCCAGGTGGAAATCTTGAATTTATTTTTTATCAAGCTCCACTGAGAACCCAGAGAAACCTTGGCAAAGACAAACAGTAATATCAGCCACTGTTTTCTGCTATGACCTCCAGTATGCACTTGCACATGCACATGTTTTACTGCATATTTACATGTATAATTCCAGAATTTAAATATATTAGCAATGTAATTTGTAGAAGTGGTTCAAAAGTAACTGAAAGGAGCTTCACTGCATCATTATTTTAGGCAAACCAAAAATGGACCTCACAGGGTTAAACGACTCAATCTCTTTCACTCTGGTTTTACCAAACAGGCCCTGCCTATTCCCCTTTTTCCCCCTCGTTTACTTCTAAATAATTCCTCGTGTTCCAAATATCAATGATGTCCTTTGTTAAGATCCCAAATTTGACCACAATACCACGTGATTCAGCCTAATCTGCACCAGGTAATGAGCCATAGCAGAATTATGTGTAAACGTTATTCTTTAATCAGTTTGGATTTCCTGCATAAACAAATACCACTGCAGTCTCAGACGTAACATTATGTTTTCCTTCTGTCTCCTTAAACTAGCCCTAATCATGTCTAACATCCAGAACGCTATGGCCCTGCTCATCACCGCCTTTCATAAATACTCTGGCAAGGAGGGAGACAAACTCACCCTAAGCAAGGGAGAGCTGAAGGATCTTCTTCAAAATGAGCTTGGAGACTTATATGGCGTGAGTGGTCTCTATCCTCCCTCTATCTCACACCCAGTAGGTTGCCTGAAAACACTGCCATACTGATGCAGAACTTTTACTTTGAGAGAGTGGAAAATACACAGATTTTCTACTGTGGTTTGCGCAACTATTTGAGCAGAAGTAGGCTGAACAGTTCTTTGTTTTATGATCACTTAGTGTCTAAATTCAAGCTAACACTTTTCTCCACTGCAGAAAGCCAATGACCAGGCAAAAGTAGACAAGATCTTCAAGGATCTGGACGCAAACGCGGACGGCACTGTGGATTTTCAAGAGTATGTCACGCTGGTCGCCTGCATTACTATGATCTGCAACGAGTTCTTCACCAAAAAATAAGGATCCGAGCGCCACCTTGGGGCCAACTGAGAGAGCTGCCGTTCGGTGACAGGAAGTGTCCCTTGACAGCTGTTTTGAAAAAGATATAAACACAAATATATGACAGTGAAGTCAAACTTATACTGAAATCCAAAATGAAATAAATCTTTTTTTTCTCTCTCTGAAAGACTAGAGTTGCATTTTGTGCATTCTTACATTAACTGGGAGAACTATTTGTTCCAGTATTGAGCAATTGCAGAATCTTTGGAAGGCTTATGATAACAAGAATGTTTCCCTCATAAAACAAAATGTTTCTATCAGCAGAGTTCATGCTTTGCAGCTGAAGTATCTTCTAAGTTTCCTGAAGTGTGACAGGAAGGATGTCACCAACGCTGACAGAGATGCAGAACTGAAAATATCTACCAGAGCAGGCTTTTTGAAGTTGCACTGAAGAAACTTTTGAAAGAAGCAAGAACACAAGCCAGCTCTCACTAATAAAAAGTGAACGTCTTAAGCAAAACATCCTTATATCATACATCCTTAAATTTAACACACTCTGGGTTTCAATTTGGAACCCATTTCCACACAATGAATTAAGATATGTGTAATATTTGGAAATGATGCAGGGAAAAAGTACTGAATGCATGAAGAAACACAAGAAACATTTAATGATGGGCAAAACTAGCGAGCTCTCTCAGGCCCTTTGCAACTTTATTGTTGCAAAACATACTGAGTTCATTGGTTAAAGAAGAATTTCTAAACTACTGAAGGTTTCAGTGTTGGGGCCATAATCCAAAAGTGGAAAGAACATAATTGCAGCATAAACCGGCCACGACCACGTACTCCCCGCAAGATTTCAAGCAGAGTGTCACGGTCAGCGGGGGCAGACCGTGTGGAGAGTGTGTGTGGTGGACCCAGGCCCCAACACAGTCGAGGAGATGGGAGTGAACTTAAACTGAGAGCGAGCCTTTATTCGGGCTGATGCAGAGGGGAGTGGACAAAACATAACAGGGACAGAGACTGCAACTAACCAAAAACCTAAACTGGAGAAACACTAACCTAAAAGAATATCTATGATCACTGTGAACAGAATGCTGTGCAGATGCATGGTAACTGTGAACCAAATGGCGTGACAAAACAGACATGAACATGACCCGCACGGAACCTCATCGTGCGGCTGCATGAAAAACAACAAACCAAATGGCAAACATGAACTGCACAGAATCCTGAAAAACACTTAACTTGACCGGGGGGCGGTACACAGATGACACAACAACAAACAAAGGAAGACTGAGGACTTAAATACACACATGAGGTGATCAGGGGAAGTGGAGACACATGAGAACACAGCTGACTCGAATGTTCAGTTCAGTTCAGTTCATTTTTATTTCAAACATTTCAAACATGAGCCTTCACAATCATTACAATATATTATTCCATTATTTGTTTGAAAAGGAGTAGGTAGAAGTATTCACTTATTTGTCCCTACCCCCTCAAGTTTTACCTCTCATTCATAAATTTTCTTAAATTAAAACAAACAACATATGAAACAAAAGTAAAGCAAAACAAAACAAAACATACATAAATCAAAAACAAGAAATTAGCAATCCCCACCAGGGTATAGTTTCTTTCATATGAAAAAAAACAGAAGGTTTATATTTGCAGATGCACAAATTATGGAAAAACAAACAACCAAAACAAAACAAAACAAAACAAAACAAAAAACCCCCAAAAAAGAACCACAACACCATTACCAGCAACATTACCGTCCTGGGTTAACCCCGTTTTCTTCATTGTTATACTTATTTAAAATCAGGTTTTTATATTTTACTTTAAACTGTTTTATGTTTTTACTTTCTTTTATTTCTTCTGTTAGACTGTTCCACAATTTAACTCCTGCAATTGAGATAGACATAGTTCTTAAAGTTGTTCTAGCACTTTGTATTTTTAAATTCCATTTCCCTCTTAAGTTATACCCACCTTCTCTTTCTATGAACAATTTACAGATTTCTTTTGGAAGCAATTTATTTCTTACTTTATACATTATTTGCGCTGTTTTAAGCTTCACCAAGTCTTGGAATTTAATAGCTTGCATTTTGACAAAGAGTGCAATGAAACATAATGACAATACAGGGGAGAGTAACACTAACTACAATGAACAAAGAACACCAGACTCTTACAAAATAAAAAAGGAAACACGGAGACATAGACATGGAGATAAAACATGAGATGAACTTAACAGACATGAAACATGACATGAATTTAACCGCATACACATGAAACGTAGACGCAGGAACCAGGGAGACTGAGTACGGGGGGAGATGACAGAAATAACTAAGAAATAAGGTCTGAACAGCAACCTAGAAATTAACTAGTTTGAAAATGAATACAAAAAATACCTAAAACTCAAACACTGGGTCACACGACCCAGTACCGTGACACAGAGGAGTGAAAAGAATTATCTGAAGAGTTGAAAGAAAACAATAAGTAACGCACTCAACCACGCTGCCCTGTATCCATGCTCATTGCTGAAGAAAAAGCATGTTAAAGCATGTTTAAAGTTTACTGAACAACATTTAGATAAGCCTGTGAAATACTGGAAGAAAATCTGTGAAAATCGCCGTGATGTGGGACTGTTTTATCGTACGGTACTGGCACGTTTCATATAATCAAAGGAAGGATGGAAAAATATACCAAGACATTTTTGATAAAGATCTGCTGCCATCTGATGAAGATGAAATGAAGACAATGATCCCAACTGCACAGCCAAGGAAACTCTCAGTTTGTTTCAGAGGAAGAAAATAAAGCTGCTAGAATGACTCAGCCAATCACCTGACCTGAATTCAATTGAAAATCTATAGAAAGAACTAAAGGTCAGAGTTCAGAAGGGGCTCACGGAGCCTTCGGGATATGAAGACTGTTTGTGTGGAACAATGGGCCAAAATCACACCTGAGCACAGCATGCGACTAGTTTCTCCATACAGGAGGCATCTAGAAGCTGTCATCACCAACAAAGGCTTTTGTGCAAAGTATTGAATAAATTTCAGTAAGCGTGTTCAATACTTCTCATTTCTCAGTTTTATACAGTTTTCTGTGGTTTCATTTCTTTGCATGTGTGGATATGATTGGTTGATACCGACATCTGGTGAGAATTTCACATCAATAACACAGACAACAGAAAAAAAAAAACAACACAAAAAATGTTTTTTAGGTCATTAAAGAAACCTGGAGAGCTAATCCTGAAGACTACTTAAAGAATTGGCTAGAAAACTACTCTAAGATGTCAAAGAATAGGTGGTCATACCAAAGATTTTTGGATCATTCAAACTTTGTTTTTGTTGTTTGTGCTGTATTTCCATGTATCTTTGCCCAGGTCTCCATAAATCACTGCATCTATTTCCCATTTTCCTAGAAAAACATGACAACAGCACATGACTGCACATGACTTTGCATGTGTAATATTTAAGTAACTCCTGTAAGACTGAAAATGAATTAATACTTGGGGCATAATATTGCATTCCTGTTTATTTCATAGCTTTTGTTGCATAGTTAGAGTGTGTGTTGCACTGCTGCATATAGTATTTTCCAAAAGTTATCCATCTCCCACTTTTGCTACTTTAATTGTACATTTTTTCTTGAAAATTAATCAATGAATGAATCTTTGGAATTCTAGGCAATCGTTCGCAGTACTAATACGATGGATATTTGAGTCATGTGAAAAATAATTTCTCACAGGCTTCTATGCAGTCCTGTGAAAAACTACCTACAACCCATGATTCAGTACTTGTAAAACCACATTTAGCAGCAATAACTTGAAGTAATCACTTTCTGTATGACTTTATCGGTTTCTTGCATTGCTGTGGAGGAATTTTGGCCTACTCATCTTTACAATGTTGCTTCAGTGCATTGAGGTTTGTGGGCATTTGTTTTGGCACAGCCTTCTTAAAGTGCCACTACAATATTTTGTAGACCTGGCTCAGGTCTGGACTTTGACTGTGTCATTGTAACACTTTGAGTCTTTTCTTTTTCATTCATTCTGTTGGAGATTTGCTGCTGTTCTTACATTTATCGTCCTGTTGCATGATCCAGTTTCAGCCAAGCTTCAGCTGTCAGACAATTGGCTTCACAATTGACTCGAGAATACTTTGGTATACAGACGAGTTCTTAGTCAACTTAATGACTGCAAGGTGCCCAAGTCTTGTGGCTGCAAAACAAACCAATCAGCGGTTTCAGCCTGTCTTCTGTGTGAAACAGGAAAGATAGCAATGCGAGGAAAATAATATCTTACTGTTCATATAAGATAAAGCAGGGATTAAACGCTTTTAATAGAAGTAGAACAAAAACAAGAGAACAGTTAAAACTAAATAAAGAAAAAACAACTACAACTATTTATTCTATGAAGGATTCCACTGGGAACATTACTCATGATCCATAACAAATAAATAAATCTTTTAGTCTTTTATGAAGCTTTATACTCCACACAGATGAATCCTTCCAGCGCTGACATTGCAGAAGATAAATCTACCGAAACTACATGACAGATTGTGGATCTGGATTCACCTCTTTCAATGTCCAAAATTCCCAGAAGCCCCACAGCATCTCCCAAACAACAAAGCCCCAGGTCCACATGGTTTTCCAGCAGAGTTTTACAAAGATTCTGGCCTACACTAGCACCTATTTTTTTTTTCAGTCATCACCAAGCCCTCACTCCGCCACCGTTGTGCTTGATAGTTGGTGCGAGGTATTTGTGCTGATATGATTTGTTTGGTTTTTTTTGCCATATCTGAGTATCATGGCCTAACATCTCCACTTTGAATTTGTGAGACCTTCTCATGGCAACACTTCTAAACAAGCTGTACTTGTTCATTCTTTTTCTATTTGTACTGTCATGAACTTTAACATTTGTTCATGCTAACTAGGCAGAGTCTGAGATGTTGTTGATGGACTGAGCATTGCACTTTGGCAAGAATGTGGCATTCTTTTAACACACACCTGAATGCTCCAGACCAGGAAACTGCCAAAATATCTGCTTTTATAGAGGTGATCACACTTGCTAACGATCATTTAATCAACCGCATTTGATTAGCAGCAACTAGCTAATACTTGCCCTCTTAATTCCTATGGAAACGGTAAGAATTTACTTAAGTTTTATATGTCTGCAAAAACATTTTTAACATGACTGCATAATATTCTACCGTAGTGCATTGTTGGCAATAAAGACAAGTCATGTGGCTTAGTGGTTTACAACCTGCAAGTTTCCATTCCAATCAAATAAGACAGGAAGTGACAGCTAATCTCTCCCTCGGTACTCTAAAACAAGGAATCAGCAAATGTGTTGTGCAATCTTGTTTAGCAGGCTTACACAAGATAACATAAAACAATCAGCTGTTCAGCATAAATGAGAAAGAAATGTTGAACATTAAAATAAGACAAGGTTGTGAAAAGTATTTGCTCCCTTCTTGATTTATTTTATTTATTTATTTATTTATTTGCCTTTCTGTCACTCTTGCATGTTGCAGATCATCAAACAAATTTTAATATTAGACAAAGATAACCCGAGTAAATACAAAATGCAGTTTTTGAATAATGATTTTATTTATTAAGGGGAAAGACTAAACAAACCTGGTCCTATGTGATAAAGTCGTCGGCCTTCGTTGTATCACCCTCGGTAGCAAGAACACCAGAGGAAAAAAGTAATAAACATCTATCAGTCTGCAAAGGATCACAAAGACATTTCTAAGGCTTTGGGACTCTGGTGAACCACAGTGATATTAAGACTCATTACATCTGGTGTACAGCTACAACAGCATTTAATAAAAAAGAATATCAGTCAAAGCAGTCAAACATGGTGGTGGTAGCATGGCAGTCTGGGGTGATTTGCTGCTTCAGGACCTGGACGATTTGCTGTAATTGAGGCACTGAATTCTGCTCACTACCAGTAAATCCCAAAGGGAGAATGTCCAGCCATCAGATCATGCTCTGAAGTGCAGCTGGGTTTTGCAGCAGGACAAGCATAAAACACACCAACAAGTTCAGCTCTGAATGGCTCAAAAAGGACAAAATTGAGATTTTGGAGTGGCCCAGTCAAAGTCTCGACTTAAAACCATTTGAGATGCTTTGGCATGGCTTTAAACAGGTTGTTCAAGCTCACAAACCCTCCAGTGTGGGTGAATAAAACATTTCTGCAAAAAACAGTGGACAGACATCAGCATTGGACTCCAATCCAATGCTTTTGTGAAAGACTCACAAAAGTATTGAATTGCAGTCCTTGCTACCAAGGGTGGCAAAACCAGTTATTAGGTTTAGGGGGTGAGTGCAGGGTAAGGTAGGTATGTATAGTTTATTTTTTCTGGTAATAAATGAAATAATTATTTAAAACTTGCATTTTGTGTCTACTCGAGGTTATCTGAAATATTAAAATAATAGAAGAAATCAGAAAAAGGCTAAATATTTTTACAGCACTATAAGTGTACATGTCTGATAAAATGCTGTACGTATTTATAATTATAATGTCTTTATTTCTGGATTCCTCTGTAGAATCATAACTAAAATTGTGGGGAAAAATACATTTATATTTCTCAATAGTGGTTGGGTCCAGTGCCTCTCATCCTTTAACTCCTGCCGTTTGCAAAGTTTGCAGCATCATTTAAATGCAATCACTGGCACTCTTTGTCTGTTAAGATAAAACAGAAAGTGTTTAGTAGAAAATAAAGGGATTAAGAATGCGTTTTAATCAACAACGACATTGTTTCATTCAATGCGTTGAATGGAAGCGAGAGTAAACAACACACTTTCGGTGACGCCTCCGGCAGGTCACGTTGCATGGCCGTGTCCCGTGACGCTGCCAGGGGGCGGGTTATCACCAACAGAGTCGGTCTGTGGAGCTAACCTCACAGAGAGGATCGGAGCCCGAGTGTTGTTTTGAATTTGCTGGAAGACGCCGATTTGGAGAGGGGTAGTGCCTGTGAATAAGATGGCGGATGTAGGAGGCGATGAAACTCGGCCCGTTCTCCCTTCGGCATCCCGTAACGGTCCGGTTGTCGGTTCGTCGGCTGGCACCGCGGGCCACGGCGCAGCAATGGTCACATCGGGACCGCGGATGGTCAGGATCGTCAAGTCGGAGTCCGGCTACGGGTTCAATGTCCGCGGTCAAGTGAGCGAAGGAGGACAGCTTCGGAGCATCAACGGGGAGCTGTACGCCCCCCTTCAGCATGTCAGCGCTGTTTTACCCGGAGGTGCTGCGGACCGAGCCGGGATAGTGAAGGGTGACAGGATCCTGGAGGTGTAAGTCAGCTTCTGTCCCCTCCAGTTAGGACGCGGAGTTAGCAATTGGAGCTAGCTACCCAGTTTAGCCTGTGTGGATCCAGTTTCAAGCATGTGTTATTCCGTCTTCGAGGTTTGCTTCTTGTTGCCATTAAAGTAACTCACTAGTTTATTAATTATTCAGCGTTGGAGCGTTTTGACCTGAGTAAATATTTAAGGCTGTAGCTCTGGTGAGATAACTAGAAAGCTAACCAGCTTACATAAGTTGGACAACAGCCTGTGCATGTTGATTAGCTGTAGCTCGCTAGCGAGCCAGGTAGCTAATGTGTTTGGCTAGCTCCTTGCTCAGTGTCAGCTCCAGCGGGAGATGGAGGACGACATTTAGACGACAGTCCACTTTCCACTGCGTTGTCATATGCATAACAGTGTTGATATGTGTTCTTAGCCTGTGAAATGACAGAGGATGGCAGTGTTGTCACTCAAATTCAGCATCATATGACAGGAGTGTGTGGTCTTACTTGCTTTCACTGGCTAGCATTCGCGCCAGCCGTGCTGTTTACATGGGAAGTTTGAGGTGCTTTCTATTGATTTTTAGGGTTTGCTTTTGTTCTATCGCTATATGTAACCTTGAGTGGGTTTGATATACGTGAAGAGATCATTTTAGAAGTGCGTTTATGTTTTGTTGACACTCTTATCTGTCGTGCCAGCATTCGTCAAGTCTGCTTTCAAGTCTCTTTCCATTTATCAGCGTTCGGTGAAACACTGCTTCCCTTTGAGTCATAGCTGGCATTTAAATGTAACAGGAAATTTGTCCATACACAGAACCTGTAATAATGTCAGCCAAGTGAACAAATCTACAAGCAGGAATGTAAAGCCCTGGCCTTCAGTAAAACCTGAAGGGTTAATGGTAATAGAGCAGTTCTTACAAACTCTTTTGCTTACGTTTAAAATCAGTGTTTAGTTAGCGTGAGTAGTGTTGATGTCACTTGACAGTGGAGCAATAAAGCTGACTTAGAAAAAGGAAGAACAGAAACCGTAAAGAAGGAACACTGCTCTCACTTCCATTTGCTGAGGCGTCAGCATGTTGTTTTCCGTTGTTGTTTTTTTTGTTGTTTTTTTTTACTCATTAGTTCTTTCTGCTGTCATATGATAGAGGCAATACTTATCATGTGACCTGTTAACCCGTTTGACCATTTTGCAAAAAAAAAAAAAAGCCTCATAACTGGACTTCAGCCGGTTAAATATGTTAGTTGTCAGCATTTTACTTAGCAAACAAAGAAAGCCAGCAATGTACTTTATTTACAGTAAGCAGCTCAGGTGGTGTTTCTTGTCTGAGTGTATCACTACTGCCTGAGTGAGAATAGAGTTGTTGTTTTTTTTCATGATTACCTTAAAAGACACAAAAAAGGGGAAACAAAATAAAAATGACCTTGCTTTGCCCTTGTGTGTGTTTTTATAAGATAATGCTGTGTTCAGTAAAGTTCAGCTTGCAAAATATTATATAACCAGGAAGTGAAACTAGTGATCGAGAACCTCTTTTGCGAGAGCATCCTGGGCCCACATAAGAACCATTAACCTGGTACGGTTTTCTGAGGCAGGAGAAACCAGAGCAGCTGGGGAAAAACCCACAGAATCACGGGCAGAACATGAAAACTCCCCACGGGTTTGAACACATGACTCTGTACTCAGAGTGTAAACCACTGTGCCTCCCAGCTGCCAAATTAGGGGATCAGTTGACTGTTAATCAGTGAGCTTTTATCAGTTTTGACCAGCGAGTTTATTTTACAGTAAAGAGTAACAAGTGGAATGGCTGATAAAATTATTAAAATATTAATAATTAATAACAGTAAAAGCCTGCAAGACACACATATAATTATTTTATATTATTATTTCTTTTTTATTGTTAGTATTATTTTAAGCTCTGAGTAATATTTCATCAAACAGTTTCACTAAGCAGTGATTAAAAGTATTAATACTGTTTTATTTCTGCCTTAGCCTAATTTACATTGTAGTCATGACGGCGGTTTCACCCTTTTCGTTCTGTCCCACCATTAATTTGGCTTTTCACTCAAACAACTTTTTTTTTCAGATTAGCTCCCCCCATCACCCCACTCCAAATCTTCTTCTGTTAACTATTTTGTCCACCCCTTCTTTTTCTGTATGTTTAACTTCCTATTTTAAGTCAGTGACACTACACAGATAAATACTACGTCTAACATGGCAATCAATGGGCAGGCCTACGCCTACACTTTTCCTCGCCCCCTCCTTTTCAGTGTCTGTCCCACAGTTTCTCATTGGAAGATTAGCAAAGACACCTGATGCTTGTGCCATCTGCTCTCAGCGAAGTCAAAAAGGCACCAGGAGAAAAAGGACATGGGAGCCAACCTAGTTGCTTAAGCCTCACAGCCTTGTGTTAGTAAATGGGGAACAATGGGCTAATATTACCAGACAGTATGTTAGGACAGTGCGTACATTAGCAGCTAAAAGAGTACCAGTTTTATTCGAACGATATATCGATTACATTGTGTTACTGTAATCCCAGCTGCATTGATCTGTGGCAGTAGTGACTGCATTAAGTGCATCAGTTATCAGCTGCGACATAACCAGCCCGCACCAAGTGCAGTTTATCTATCAGTGTGGTCGTTTCTCACATTCCAAATCCCTTCGGTCAAAGCTTTTTTTAAGTTTGTTTTGTTCCAGTCTAGCTTTAAATTTAACTGCTTATAATAGTGACAGATCCTTTTTTTTTTCTTTTGGAAGATGCATTGATTTAATGGATAGAATTGGAATCTGGAGAGAGTTTAATATCTCTCCAGAGGTATTTTTAAATGCTTTGAATTGTATCAGTCATTCCCTTTTTTGTAGAGAGTTGAATGAACTTCCATTTTTAAATATAGTCTGAATGTGTGAGAACAAGTCAGAGCTGCTTGTTCCTCCCCTTTGCCTCATGTTTTTCCTGCGCTCTTTCTCTCTTTTTTTCTAGTAATGGCGTGAACGTGGAAGGTGCAACTCATAAGCAGGTGGTGGACCTGATCCGTGCTGGGGAGAAGGAGCTGGTTCTGGCTGTGCTGTCTGTTCCACCTCAGGAGGCTGACGGTTTGGAAGGAGGAGAGGAAGTCCAGCCCAACTACGACTACAGTGACAAGCAGGCCGTGCCCATTTCTATTCCCACATACAAGCACGTAGAACAGCACTCCGAGAGGTTTGTGGTAAGTGCTGATTTGACAGTTGACATGTTTTCGCCTGGGACTGGGCTTCTCTGGAAGGGTGGAGAGGGCGGCCATGAGTGTGTGTGTTTGCCTGATTTTTAAAATACTTTTGGACCTGTCTGTCTTCAGTTTTAAGTGGAATAACATGTTTGAGCTTAAGTGTTCGATCTAAAGACAGTTCTTAAAGATCTTTCAACCCATCTCACCTCAGGTGGTGGTCCGTCCTCCCGAGGCAGCTGTAGAGGCAACACTGTTACCTTAAATTCTTTCTTGAAAAAAAAAAAACATGTTTTTTTTTAATGCTGTGGTAGAAAGAAAACTTTTAACCCTCTGATGCAATCATTCCCTTCTCTCGGTCTTCTCTAAAGTTGCTTCATGTTTGTTTTTATGCATCTAGGTATACAATGTGTATATGTCAGGGAGGCAGCTGTGTTCAAAACGCTATCGTGAGTTTGCCATCCTGCACCAGAACCTGAAAAGGGAATTCTCCAACTTCAACTTCCCAAAGCTTCCTGGTAAATGGCCCTTCTCCCTATCGGAACAGCAGCTGGATGCACGACGTAGAGGCTTGGAGGAATATCTCGAGCGAGGTAAGATGATTTGAACAGATCACTAGCTCTTCTGTCCCAGAAGAATTAAATGTATTTAAATATTGAATATGTAGTTAGGATGGAAAATACACTATGGACCGACTATTAGTTTTCTAAATTACACAGTAAATCTAAACACTGGATTCATAGTGTTATTTAGCTGCCCTTTCTTTATTTCATTTACCTTGATTTAATATATTGCTCGCCATTTTTCTTTTCCCTTCCTATTCGTCTCTAGTGTGCTCTGTGCGGGTGATTGGGGAGAGTGACATCATGCAGGAGTTTCTCTCGGAATCAGATGAGGTATGCATCTCATGCATTATTGTTGTAGCAATGCGACTTTTTATTCTGGGTGTTGAAATATTGCGACTTGAACTTTCTTTTCCTACCAAACTGTTACAACTTTTCTCCATGTGCACAACTTGTGACTTTCTGAATTGGCGCAGTGCTCAACAGTCCGTTTTTTTTGTTTATTTTATTATATTATATTATCAGATATGATATCTTAGTTAGAGATTTAATTTCCGAAGATGTTATTGTTTGTATTCCATAATTATAGGAATTCAAACTCAAAAATGTGGGGGGGTGTCAGCATTAGATCTGACTCCAAGTCTCTTAAGCTGTATTTAAACTGTTCTGGCCCATTTTGAGAATCATTTAGTATCATTTAGCTTTCACTGGTTAAAGGGAGCTTAGTTGAGAGCTGTGTTGGCCGGTGACGCAGGCTGGAAATTGGTTACCTTGCTGGTGTTTTAAGGAAGTGCAGCAGCAAAACAAATACCAATGCACTGATGTAATCCCACATTTAAAGAAGCGCAATTTGGGGGATTAAGACTTCTTGCAGATTGTAAGTCTTGTTTGGTTATGGCTTGTTGGTTTTTTGTTTGGGTTTTTTAATCCTCAAGTACTTGGTGGTAACTTAGAACAAACAAAGGCTTGCATATTCAAACAAGCACGTACAAACCCTCATTAATCCACTGGCGTAAACACAGCTCTACAGCTGTTCTCATTCTGTTTGGCTTCACTGTACAGAACTACAACGGTGTGTCAGATGTAGAACTGCGGATAGCCCTTCCAGACAAGACCACCATCTCCGTCAGAGTCCGTAAGAACAGTACCACAGACCAGGTGTATCAGGTAAGATCACTCCCAGTTGTACAGCTATATTGTACAATATTTCCATCAGTGTTTTTTTTCCCACAACTAACTGATGTTGTTTTGATCTCCTCTAGGCATTAGTGATGAAGGTTGGGATGGACAGTATTATGGCGAGCTACTTTGCTCTGTTTGAAGTTATCAACCACTCCTTTGGTAAGAGCTGCACGTGTGTTTGTTGCACTTCACACGGAAAGATGTCTGACCTTTTTTCACATTCTCTCCTGTTTAATTTGCACATCCTGTTTTGGGGGTTTATGACATGACCACTAAAAATAAATAAAACCCTCTGAATTTAAATCACTGGGCCTCTGGGTATATGAGTAATCATGGGCAGCAAGGGCAGGTATTTTGGTATAGGTTACTAGTATGTTTTGGGTTTTTTTTTTAAAGTGACAAACCCCGTTCATCACCCGTCTCCTTCTACCTGGTTTTTGTTGCAGTGCGGAAGCTGGCGCCTAACGAGTTTCCCCACAAGCTATATGTGCAGAACTACACGTCGGCCGTCCCGGGGACCTGCTTAGCACTCCGCAAATGGTTGTTCAGCTTCCAGGAGGAGGAGTTGCTCAGAGACAATCCGCTGGCACTGCACTACTGCTTTCACCAGGTAATAACAGTAATTGAATTCCTCTTGCCGTGGATTTCGGGGAGCTGAACACAGTGATTTGATTCAGAGTTTATTCTTCTGAGCTGAAAATGCTTAAACGTATTGAGGGAAAGTTGGTCAATTACACTGCTGATTTACACTAAACTGATCATTTACACATTGGCCTAACGAGCAAAAGATCCCTGGATCGGTCCTGACATGCAGGAAATTTTCTGGGCCAGACTTGAGCCTGGATTCCTGCTGCAGCCTTTATCATAAAGGTCACTTGCTCAACCAGGTGAGCTACTGTGGCACCTGCTAGCTGCTTTCTCACTTTGTGATGACTGAATTATTTCTAGCTTAGGAGTATTTTCTGATATAATTCTGGACACAGACTATAACAGAAACCTTTACCTATAACGTCACCCTAAGAAAAGAGCGCTCAGAGATATCATACTTCTTCCGAGGCTGAAAAATTCCCTTCACAAGATGGGTGAATAGAGTCTCTGTCTTTTTTCCTTTTCCCGAGGACATCAAGATGATCCCCAGATTCTTCTTCTTTCAGCTCAATATGCGTTTATGGAGATACGATGTGAAATGTCCATTTTTGCTCTGTCTCACAATGTTATTAAAATGTCTGGATCCAGATCTGGGTCGACACCCAAAGTTAATAATTTCTCAGCTGGTCAAAGCCCCACCTCGGGTCAGTTTTCATGCAAATACATCCACAAAAACCTCCACAGTTTTTCAAGTAGAAGAGGTGAACTTGAGAAAAATACTCCTCATTTAAATTCATTAAAATTAGCTTCAGTACCCACCTACAGGCTGTCCACTGACCAGTAAAGGTCACTAGCTGAAGCATGATAAGCATGCAAAGTTCAGCAGTGACCCATTAAAGCGTGCCTCATGAAAAAGAATCACACCAGTGTGTGCGAACCTGCAATAACTCCATGACTTTTGTGGGGTTTGTCCAAGGGGGCAAAGTTGGGAACACAATGGTAACATATCACCCACTAAGCTGGTAAAGATTGTTATATCAGTGAAAAGCAGTTTTTTATACACACAGTTATGAAGTACACTTTCATTTATTTGTACTTGGCAAATATAACTCTAATATTCTCACGCTCTCAGAAGACAGCTGAGAGAGAGGCTGAACAGTTGGTGCACAGCTGCCTGCTGCAGCCAGAAATGACACTGTGAGACGAGAGTGAACCAAAGCATTAAAGTTATGGGCTAGAAGGCTGAAAGTCATTCAATAAAAAAATATATAAATGCATCATGACTGCCTAAAAATGCACATACGTAATTTTTACGGTCATTGTTTGAATTTTCTCACACGAGGGAGAATGCCTTCATGATGAATGACTTTAATGGTATACATGTGTTTATATTTTATGACCTTAAATGATAAATGTTGTCTCCCCATCCCCTCTCCCTGTTCGTGTAGGCACTGGATGATGTGAAGAAGGGATTCATAAAAACAGAGGACAAATCCTACCAGCTGCAGAAACTGGCAGAGCAGCGCAAGATGGCCACGGTCAGTACCACAGACCAGTCTTTGTTCAGGAAGGGGATTGGAATAAGTACACTTTGTGCCTGCTGACCAGCGCTATCACCAAAACACTACCAAATAAAAATGGACAGTCTCAGAAGCCTTTCACACGTCAGAATTCTGCCCTCTGTGGTGTAAAGAGAGATAAAGGAATTGGGTTTATTTGAATATTTGTTGAACATTAACTGAAAGTGGCATGTGTGTAAATTTGGATGACATTCGCAGCTATGTTACTGCTTTCACGCAGTATTTCTGAGGCTTTGAATGTCAGCCTTAGAAGGAAAAAGGTTCATTTATTTGTTCATTCACGTGTCGACAAGCAATCTAATAGCTCCAAATGTTAGGAAGTATTCAGCATGGTTTTCTAAACTTAAAACGAAATGAAAAAGCAGAAAAATTACATATACTTTACTTGGATCTACAGCCGTGTTTGTATGACAGAGACACGGGGACGTGAGTGCAGTGTTATAGTGCATCCACATTGTGAGTCAGTCTTCACAGCTCAAACTGTAAGCTCTTCTGAGACCGTCAGCTCAAATGTGTTAACAATAAAAAAAACAGCATTGTCACATCAGTAACGAGATTTCTCATAAGTTAACTTCTTTCCTTAGTGTGTACTGTGGAGGGAAATAAAGTTGACTGTTACTTTTCCTCTATAATACCGTAGTACCTGAGTCTATTGCGGACATGCGAGGGCTACAACGAGGTGGTCTTCCCCCACTGCTCTTGTGACTCCAGAAGGAAGGGCCACGTCATCACAGCGATCAGCATCAACCACTTCAAGTTGCATGCTTGCACTGAGGACGGCACGCTGGAGGTGAGCGTTTAAATAGATAATGTTTTATATTTTTAAGCTAAACGTCAATACAGTGCTCCCTCGCTTTTACGCGGTTCACCTTTTGCGGCCTCGATGTTTCGCAGATTTTTTTGGTCCAATTTTGCATGCTTTGTTTTTTTTGTTTGTTTGTTTTTTTTACAGCGCATTGTGTTCTGCGTCCTGATTGGCTGTAGAGCATTGTCAGTCAATCTCGTGCTGTATTTCCTGCACAGTACAGAATGCGTTCAGCTTGTCAAATTTACATACATCTTCGATCGCTAGCAGTGTGACTCTGAAGTGCTGTCCTGTATGTTTGTAAGTTTTCTCCCCAACAAACGCAACACTGTCGACGAAATGTTGTCACCTGCGAGTGCCTTTGGTTTCATTCTATAATACTGGACTTATTTTTCTACAAGGTTTGAACTTTGAGTGTTTAAACAAGAGATAGAAATGTGAACGTGTTCATGCCTGTCTGAGAAAAGTGTATAAAGTGTGTAGTGGTTTTTTACAGCCTTAAAACATCTATAATTATTGTAAAAAATAAAGTTGGCTACTTCGCGGATTTCACTTATTGCGGGTTATTTTTAGAACGCAACTCCCGCGATAAACGAGGGACCACTGTATCTTGTTTCTCTCTCTCTCAGAACCAGGTAATAGCTTTTGAGTGGGGGGAGATGCAGCGCTGGGACACGGACGAGGAGGGGATGGCTTTCTGCTTTGAGTATGCCAGAGGAGAAAAGAAACCTCGCTGGGTCAAGATCTTCACTCCGTATGTAAGTGTACACTCAAGTGTGCCATTCTCTGTTTTTTTGTTGTGTTTGCAGCTTTTAGAGTGACACACCTTGATGGGAACAAACGCTTAATAAATAGGAAAATCCCCGATTTATTAATCAACCCACTTTCCTTCACGTGTAATAAAATCTTTAGTAATGAGAAGCAGGAAAATGTAAACAGAAACATGACTTTTACACAGTGACTCTCCTAATTGTGGTGTATTAGAAGCCTGGATAACAATAACGTCTACTTTTTCCTCCCAGTTCAACTACATGCACGAGTGCTTTGAGCGGATCTTTTGTGAGCTGAAGTGGAGGAAACAGGTAAGAACCACTCCTTTCCTCTTTCATTCTGGGAAGCATGCAACTCTATGCCAGCTTCGGTTTTCTAAACATAGCCTGTTCTTGTATTCTATTTAAATCCAGGAGCCTTTCTTTAGTCTTTTCTTTAAAATGATTAGTCTTATATTTCTGGTGTATTGATTTCTTTGCTCTCAGGTTGAGGAAGAAGCGTCCGATAAAGACAACAAGAACTGCAGCAACAACGGTAAGAGGCAAGCGTTTGTTTGTGCTCCTTTTTGCCCTCAATTTAAAGAGATAAACAGCATCACTGAAAGATTAGAGCCTCCAATTTGATCAGAGGCAAATCATAAAGAAATTTGCATTCAGATCTGGTACAGAGTTATGTTTTGATTGATGGCACACATCAGGCGGCATGAATTATGCAAAAAAAACAAAGAAATCCAATATGGCAGAAGTTAAAATGTCAAGGGCAGGGATAAGATTTAATGCATGCTTTTATTTTTGTGCATTATGGTAAAAGTTTACGTGAAATGTAATGAAATATGAACAAGAGACCACAAAGGCAGGAGGATAACAGACAGCTGAGGCCTGAGAAAGCTGAGGACATTCAGATAAGAAGCAAGGCCTTCAGGATGCTGCACGGGGACTGTGCAGTAATTAATTCACAGCGTCTTCAAACTTCCTCCTATTCTGAATCGTCTTATCTATGTTGCAGAGTTTCTGCCTCCTCTGGAGACGCAGCAGAAGGGATGGCGCCACCTAGGGGGAGAGATTGCAACTTCCTAAAGCCGTCACTTGTCATCACTTGAACTAAAACTGGTCCACTTGCATCATCACAGCCACCCCAGAGAGAGCCCATCGACAAACACAGTACTGAGTGACAGACTCGAGGCGAACCCTGCCCCAAAAACAAACTGGAAGTGACCGACTTGGGAAATTGGATTATTAACACTTGCCGAACCCAGGGACACACACACACACATATAGACACACACATGCAAACAGTAGGAAGAGCATCGAAAGAAGATAAACAAGAGCCAACTTTCACGTCACTTATTAGATCCTCCATAGTGTAACTGTTGTTTTCCTCCATGCGTCTGCCCCGTGATGTGAGGCAAGACATGAGAGAATTCTCACCACAGCGTGTGATTGGTCAGGGTCACCACAGCGCGAAGGGAGCGCCGCAGTGAAACGCCGCTTGTCGAGAGAGCTGACAGTCCAGAATTGAGGTTGCGACGTTCAGTTTTTCCAACAGGACCCATCCAGATCCCGCGGCGGTGACCTTGTCTGCTGAACTGAGCTGAGATGAAAATAATAATGGAGGGAAACAGGAAAAAAAAAGGAGTTCGGTGGTTCTTTCACGGTTGTGATAAAGGACGAAAGTAAAATCATCCTTTACGCCGATGCTGGACATTAACACAGAAGTTGTGTTTTTTGTCTGTGGAGTCCTCTGTTTCATCAAAAATCATAAACGGCACAAATGTAACTACATGAAACGGATGTTGAGAGAATGTGTTTGTAATTATTTGTATGTTTAACAATCTTACTTCTGATAAAATATAGATTAATATAAGAGCTGTAATAACTGGTTTCTTGAGATAACACAGTGGAACGCTAACTGAATTTCATTCGAGATGCTATAACTAATTTCCATTTTTCACCTTGACTACAGAGCAACATCTGTTGGCAGTCAGCCCGTTAATGTTAGTATGGCTATCCCCCCTCCAGTGTGTGTTTTGTTGTGGTGAATTTTGCAGGGCTTGGAAGCTGAGGAGAGGAGGCGTTCTCATTTTTAGCTCTGTGCAGGAGTAATTTCTAGAACAAAAGGTTGACGGGCCAAAGCGTTTGTTTGTTTGTTTGTTTTAAATTTCACACCTTATATGTGGGCTGTCTTGTCGACAGATTGTGAAGGCGAACAGGGAGTTTTGATTGTAATGCCTGCAGTTACCTGAGCAGGCAGCAGGGAGCAGCAGAGCATACGTATGAGGAGTCTTCTCAGACTTTCCTAAAGACTGATGCCTCTGGCTCTGTAACTCACCCAAAAGTATCACTCCACTGCAATTTGTCCATTAACCAAGAGTCAGGAGGATAGATGGGGCGTGTGCACGTGTGCTGCAGAAAGTAGATGGTGCATAAGGTTGTGTGAGCCATCAGCATACATAGCAGTGCAGTCATCTGTCCCCCTCCTGCTGCACCTAAATGAATACAGTATTAGTTGTGTATGTGTTAATGTAATATAATATAATTTCGTGATTATTTTACAGTTCGGGTTTACTTGTGTTTCTCTTTTTCTCTGTAAAAGTCGGATTTTACTCTTCTCTCACCTGAAATATGTAGAAAGCAGATTTACATGCTGACAAGAAAGAAAAGTCACAGATTCTTTCCATGCATGTTTTGTTTAATCTTACCAAGGGCTACTAGTTCATCTTGGCATTGGGTGGGGAAAAAAAGCCAAAAAAAAATCCCTGAAACTGACACTAATTTTTGGAGCGCGGGTCCAAGTTTTCCTTTACGCTGAAGTTGAAATTAGTTGAAACAGTTCAAATTAGGTTTCGGCTATATAAATGTTCATTTTAGGCCTAGGTTTTAGCCATATATTTGTTCTCAGTCGGTTACCTTGGGGCATGTTTGTGTGCTGTGCCAGAGTGTGTCCTCTGTGTTTATCATTGACATTGCTGATAAGCTTTTAGTCTCTGATTGGCCGCGTCTGATGAGCTGCCGGTGTCAGAGCCAGCAAATGAAGATGGGGGTTTTGTATCTGTACGACAGCAGAGACGCCAGACAGATGGAGACAAATGGGGAAGCGTCTCCTATTGTCTAGCAAACATTCCTTGCCGCTCACATGCTTTTTCAGCGGAGCGCACATACGCGCACCCCCCTACCCCTAATGCCACCAATCCAGCTCCCTGCTACTCTAGCAAAACTGTTGCAGCCGCACAAAATATTTTAATTGCGGCCCAATTGTTGCTTCTGAGCACAGGCCTCAGTTATACAGGAGTTTATAGAAATACATACCTCAGTGTAGTATCATGTTTGTTTGTTCTTTGCAACACATCACAAGTAGCTGGAATAAGAGGGGGGAAAACTGCAATGCAGGATGGGCATTTTGACAGGCAGAGTAATAGGCAATTTAGAGATGGATGACATAAGAATCAAAGCTATTCAACCATGATGGGGTTTTTTTTTATTTATTTGGGGGTGGGGGGTATAAGCTAGATTGTGTGCTTGCGTGCAGGTTTGTCTGTCCTCTGCTTGTACTCTCTCCAGGTTGGTCTCCCGTCAGCGCAGGAGATGCGGTTGCCGTGGCAGCACCACGTTGTCTCCACACGCTCAGTGCAGCCTCTGTTCCTTTTATTCCTGTCAGCCAACTGACTCGGTCCTCCCAATAATATATTCAAAGCGGTGTGTTTTTTACTGTTTGATGTTTGTTCTCTGTCCCCGTGGCTCGTGCTGCTGTGAATAGGCTTTTAGAAAGCTGCTGTTTTCCCTGTGGTTCTTTTTGTGTTTTTTTGTTCAGTTGTTTTTTGTTTTTTATTTTCCTTTTCTTTTCTCGCTGGTTCGGTTTGTCTTGTCTGCACCAGATGCCATCTTAAGCTCAGTCACAGGCAGGTGTGTGTACCCTGTGAGCTGATGTCCGTTTGAGACGTTTCTTCTGCGAGCTAAATGTCATAGAAAGCAGCGCGTAGGTGACAGCTAAGAGATGAAGGGAATGTTAAGAAGCGTGTCTTTGTACAGTCGATCTGTGTTACTTTCTGTTTGTCAGCGTATTTGCGGTGCCGGGGCCCACCTGGGCTTCAAAGTCAGTGATTTAATTATGAAGATGAGATAAAAAAAAATTTCACACAGTACTTAAGCTTTTAACATCCAGCAGATCACCGGGGACCTGGTTGCGATTTATCTGCATGTTAAACGAGCACATTTCCAGAACCATTAACATTCAGATTAATCCTCATACGTCCATTTTTGTCCTCACGGTTCTCCCAATCTGCTTTTTTTCCCCCCATTTGGCTATGCTGTTGTCCCTGTTGTCCTAGCACTAGGTCACCAGCAACCGGGGTGGATTGTAAAAGGTTAACAGATGACGTGAATGCAAACGTGGTGATGGCAGAATAAAAAATGTCCATGCGTGGACTGCACACGAGGGCTCAGAAAGTTTGTCTTCGTCACTAACCAGCACTGAAACGCTCATCTACATGATACTGTTGCTATAGTAACACATCAGTTTTCTGAGTCTTGTGTGCCAAATCAGTGCTGATTTTCATAACATCTTTCAGTGGCAGATAATATATGAAGGCCTGTTTGTTTGAACGCTGCAGCGTTTCGATTAATCTGTTTGAAATTTTGATTTATTTTTTGTTTTTTTGACACTGGGACTTCGTCCAAGGGTTATGTTGGTGTCGTCAGCAGCATTTTTCTGTAAACTTGATGTCTTTGGACCTCTGGAATGCACATCTGGGTCAGAGCACATTAGCTGTAGGCTTGTCTGTTTTTAGCTGATGTGTCCTCCCTATGACTAATCTGAAGGGTGGATGTAATTGGTGTTCAAAAAGTGCTCGCCTCCATGTGATTATTTCTATTCATTGCTTACAGAGACGGGGGCTTTCCCATTGCAAGCTGACACCGACGTTGATTACAAATCTAAGCCTTGTTGCTATCTCCAGCATAACCTGTAAATAGCTGTTTTAAAAAGTAAAAGAATATTCTTCTGACAAAAACAATAATAATGCACTCTTGTTTCTCCAACTCAGAACTTTTATTTATTTAAAAAAAAGAAACTATAAAGATTGGGGAAATTATAGTGTACAATGTTAGAGCCACCAGTGATCTTTTTTTTTGTGCGTGTGTTTGTGTGTGTGTGCGCGTGTGTGAGTGTGTGTCGAGGAGGGGAACGTTTGTGAAACACACAGAGAAAAGGTGTAAGAGAAGCGGTGTCTCATTTACTAAATGTATAAAGACATCATTAACACCTGAGGCTTAAAAAAAAAAAAAAAAAGGAACAATGGAGAGTTTTATATCTAAAATTATCCAGGAAGGTTTACTAACCAGTGTAAGAAAAAGAGACAAGTTTTGAAAATGTTGTGTAGAGTAATAAATTGTAACAATATTTTAAATAAAGTTATATATTGGGAAAATATCCTATTGATCTGCTTTCTTTTACTCCCCTCAAAACTTTTTTCATGGCACAGTTTCAGTAAAGCGCTGAAAACATTCCTGACATGATAGCATCACACAGTTGCTTCAGATTTGCAGTAGCCTGAGCTATTGCAAATCAAGATGCATCCATGCTTTAATGTGTGTACCTAATTCTGATCCTACCATCTGAATGTCACAGAAGAAATCAAGGTTCAGCACACCAGACAACATTTTTCTAATCTTCTATTAGCCATCTGCTTCATAGATGCTCTTCTGCGTACCTTGTTTGTATCAAGTGGTTATTAGAGTTCCCGTTGCCGTTCTACTAACTTGAAGCAGTCTGGACGATCTTCTGTGACGAGTGGCCTCAACAAGGCATTTTCACCCAGAGAACTGCCGCTTACTGGATATTTTCTGTTTTTCTGATCATTCTCTGTAAATCCTGGAGATGTTGTGTGGGAAATCCCAGCAGACCAGCATTTTCTGAGGTACTGAGATCAGACTGTCTGGCACCAACAACCATGCCACATTCAGAGGCCTTTTATCACCTTTCTTACCCATTCTGATGATCCGTTTGGACTTCAGTAGATTGTCTTCACCATGTCTATATGCCTACATGCACATAGTGGATGCCACAAGACTGGCTGATGGGATTTATAATAAAGAGTAGTTGAACAGGTATGCCTAATAAAGTGGCTGGTGAGAGGATAAATTAGCTTCATGGAGTATTTTCACTTGCTGTTAAATGAAATGGCTCTCAGACCGTTTTAGCAGTGTACAGACTCTTCCTGTCTGGTAAGACCTCTCTAATGTGAAGACTGTCCACCTATAAAGACACCGCAGTGCTCATCTCAGACCGATTAACTTGTTGAGGAAAAATATGAGACCACTTGAGAGGCTTTAAATGTCTTCATATTTAGATTAGTCATAATATTATTCAGGACCACATCTATAAGCATTTCTTTCCTGAGCTGCCCAGCATGCTGCTGTTTCAGGTACGTTTCATTCATGCCTTTTATTCATCTCTCAGGCTTACATTAACTGCCCCATTTGGAGGAATAAAACCTGTAATTTTTTTGGCGTGTGTGGGTGACATTTATGCAAATTCAGTTCAAACTGAGCCGCTGATTGTAAGTGGTAAGTTCAGAGCAAAACAGTTTGGCACAGAATGGCTGAGTTAAGGGGCTGAAGCTGATCTGACAGCAATTTTTGTCTTTATATGCTGCAGTGGTTACAAAGTGAAGGCAGGCTGTTCACGACGAGGAACAAATGTGACAGTTTGCTGGCAGGAAACATTTCAACAGCTAAGAAGGTCTCGGATGAATAGGAAGTGTAATGTCACAACTTTTTGGATTTATTTATAACTGTTGTGTGTTTGTCCTCATCTTAAAAAAAAAAAGAAAAAAAAAAAGCCACATTTGCCTCCAAATTAGCCTCAGGTTTGTAGGAACAGGAGAGGCCCTGTGCAGCATGTTACAAGTCCCAAGGCAGCCACTAACAAGTCCACAGGCACATTACTCTGGCAGAGAAACGAGCACAGTGACATTTTGATGGTCACATGCTGCTCAGATCTTAATGTTGTTCACTGTGCTCAACAGGAGCTGTCGAGGTCCGTTGGGAGGCAGGGGGAGACTTGAGGTGAGGCATTATTCAGACCAAAAAATACAAGGTCTCTTAATGCACCCCGTGGAACGGAGCCCATAAAATGTTGTGTGTATTGGCACTGCTGAGGTGAAAATACTCATCTCATTAGAGCCATCTCACGGGGGCGCTACGTGCTGACTGCAGGCTGCCACCCCTACTTTACCACCTGCCCTCACAACTTCATTTTTCTTATGTCCACCTCCCCAGTTGGTAATGCTCGTTATCTATCACATTTTAATGCTGGCCTGCCATTAATCCTAATTAAGAATATATGAACTGCTACTGGCAGTTTACACAGAATATTTAATACTTAAAAAGATGATTATCTGTAGCCAAAGTTACCAACTGTGCTTGTCATTTAGCTCCGTAGCCTCCGATTTCCTTCTTCTAATCTGAATAATTGTCTTTATTATAGGCTTCATCTGATAATTAATTAAGTGTTGGAACTGACTCCCTAGCAAGCAGTATTATGAGGTTTTTGAAGGTCAAAGTTTATTGAGAGTAATATGCGGTACCTGAAGTTAATGATGGTGAAGATTCCTTAAAAACAAACACTGAGTTGATATTTTGTCAAGAAAATTCTCTAGTTTGACACTCAAAGGTAAAAACATGTGCTCAAAGACTGTATGAAAGTACAGCGTTCTCTGTTGATATTATTTCTTTTTTATGACTCTTTATATTGCTGTGTTGTAGCACAAAGACATATACAGATAGTTATTTAGAATATTAAGAATTTTAAATAGAATTCAACTTTATTGTCATTGCACATGTCACAGGTACAAGGCAACGAAATGCAGTTTGCATGTTATAATGTACACGGTATGAAGGTATGTTATGAATATGCTATAACTATAAGTATGTACAGGCTGTAGTGAGTACAAGCTATGTACAGGATATAAATATGAAAAACTATACAGAAATATGAGATATACAGTTATACAGAAATGTGAACTATGCAAGTTATAAACAGTTGTAGAATTAAAAATTATCGTATTGTACAGAATGATTATTTATACAGAACTATACAGTAGTGCAGTTAAGATAAGTGAGATATGTGGATGATTTCTACAGAGGCTATATAAAGTGCTAGTGGTTGTGAGTGGTGGTTCAGTCCATGTTATTATTGTGTGTATGAGGGTACAGTTGTCCATTGTGTGTAGGTGGTTGTGGGTGTTTGTATGTCCAGTCCATGTGTTTAATGTGAGTCAGATGTCAGGAGTCTGACAGCTGTGGCGAAGAAGCTGTTCCGGTACCTGGTGGTCTTAGTCCGGAGGCTCCTGTAGCGCCTCCCAGAGGGCAGGAGGGTGAGGAGTCCGTGCGATGTGTGACTGGGGTCTTTGATGATTTTCCCAGTCCTTTTCAGACACTGCTTCCTGTAGATGTCCTTTATGGCAGGAAGTGGTGCTCTGGCGATGCGCTGGGCAGTTTTCACAACCCTCTGCAACGCCTTCCGGTCCGAGGCAGAGCAGTTCCTGTACCAAACTGTTATACAGTTGGTCAGGATGCTCTCGATGGTGCAGCGAGTTCACCAGGATGTCTGAGGACAGGTGGTTCTTCCTCAGAGTCCTCAAGAAGAAGAGGCGCTGGTGAGCCTTCTTGACCAGCTTGGAGCAGTTGGTCGTCCAGATGAGATCCTCGGAGATGTGGACTCCCAGGAACTTAAAGCTGCTCACACGCTCCACAGCCGTCCCCTTAATGGAGATGGGTGGATGTGGGTCAGCATTCCTCCTGTAGTCCACGATGAGCTCCTTCGTCTTCTCAGTGTTAAGCAGCAGATTGTTTGTGTCGCACCACTCAGCCAGACAATCCACCTCCTCCCTGTAGGCGGCCTCATTGTTGTCACTGATGAGGCCAATCACCGTGGTGTCATCTGCAAACTTAATGATGGTGTTAGAACCATCAGCAGGTCTGCAGTCATAGGTGAAGAGGGAGTAGAGGAAAGGGCTCATCACACAGCCTTGTGGTACACCGGTGTTCATTGTGATTGTAGATGAGCAGCGGTTATCCAGCCGGACATGTTGGGGGCGGTTGGTCAGGAAGTCCAGTAACCATTTGCACATGAGGGAACTGATGCCCAGGTCTGTCAGTTTCCTGATGAGTTGTGAGGGGTGGATTGTATTGAATGCTGAACGGAAGTCTATAAACAGCATTCTGGCGTATGTGTTGTTGTTGTCCAGGTGTGAGAGGACAGAGTGCAGTGCGATGGAGACTGCATCCTCTGTGCTCCTGTTCTGACAGTATGCAAATTGGTGGGGGTCCAGGGTGTTGAGCTCATTGAGGAAGGAGACATCAGAGGATGCGGGTTAGGGTTTGGTGGTCCTGTATTCTGTAATGGTCTGGAGTCCTTGCCACATGCATCAGGGGTTGGAGTTGGAGAAGTGTTCTTCTACCTTCTTTTTGTAATGGTGTTTGGCTTTTTTGATACCCTTCTTTAGCTTAGCCCTGGCTGTACTGTAGGCGTGTGCATCTCCTAACCTAAAGGCAGTGTTGCGGGCCTTCAGGAGGAGACAAACATCCCGGTTCGTCCAAGGCTTCTGGTTGGGGTACATGGTGATCTGTTTCTGGGTGGTGACACTGTCTGTAGTTTTGGAGATGTAATCCAGTACAGATGAGGCGTACTGGTCCAGGTCTGTGTGGGTGAACGTATTCCAGTCTGTGTTTTTGAATCTGTCCTGGAGCACTGCGTCTGTCCCCTCTGGCCACACTCTAATTGTCCTCACAGCAGGTTTCACACGTTGGATGAGTGGTGAATACCAAGGTGTGAGGAACAGGGAGAGATGGTCCGATTGTCCAATGTAGGGGAGGGGTGTTGCTTTGTAGGCTCCAGCCAGGTTGGAATAAACATGGTCTAAAGTCTTGTCCCCTCTGGTGTGGCAGGAGACATATTGGTGGAATCTGGGGAGGACTGTCTTTAAGTTTGTGTGGTTGAAGTCGCCAGCAACAATAGAGATTGACAGACCACGTGACTTTCGCGCATATAATAATATATTGATATAAACAAATGCACGGCTGTATGTACTGGTCTTTAGCTTAACACAAACTCAAAAGAGTCTAGAACAATTTTGATATTTTTCACTATATATTTTACTCTGCCAGAGATGCTTTGCTTTATTCATGGTACATCTTTTGTGGACCTTCATTTCATCTACTGTGTGAAATAAGCAGTTTAGCTCCTCTCCGATTAAGCCAAGTTTCTTCTGATTGGCTGCCTGTCAAAAACAGAAGGTTTAAACTGCTGCTGGGTTTGGCATCTGTGTTTATAGCTATAAATGTTATATGGTATAATTGTGTACAGTTGCTACTGTTTGTAGTGACGATAGGTTAACAAATGAGTCTCTGTGGAGTTTGCAGATGATGTTGTGATCTGTAGTGAGCAGGTGGAAGTGAGCATGGAGAGGTGGAGGTATGCCCTGAAAACAAGAGTAAAAGTCAGGAGAAGCAAGACAGAATACATGATGCGTGAAGATGGAGACAGGTAAAGATGCGAGGGGTAGAGCTAGTGAAGGCCGATGAGGTCAAACGTAAGGCAACAGACTCGTGAGAGAGGAAGAGAGCGCAGGCAGGGTGGAGACGAGCATCAGCAAGAGTGAAAGGAAAGTTTTAAAAAATGGTAGTGAGACCTGTTACGATGTATGATTTGGAGACAGTGGCACTAACAAAACAAAAAACAAGGAGGCTGAGCTGGAGGTGGCAGAGTTGATGATGCTAAGATTTTCATTGGTAGTGACCAGAATGGACAAGATTAGAAATGAGTACATCAGAAGGACAGCACAGGATGGAGACAAAATTGGAGAATCCAGGCTGAGATGGTTTGGACATGTGCAGGGGAGGGATAGTGGATATACTGGGGATATTATGTTGAAAATGGAGCTGCAAGGCAGCAGGAAAAGACCACAGAGAAGATTAATGGATGTAGAGGGCTGGTTTCACACAAGACAAGAGGATGGAGCCAGATTGATCCACTGTGGGGACTCCTTAAGTGAGCAAGGGAGTCTCCTTTAAGTATATTTAATAAAAGGCTAGCAGTTGACCTTTAATAGTGCAGTATTTTTACACTAACCATTGATCCTCAAGTACAATATTACAGTATTGCTTCCACCACTGTTTACTGAAATTCACCAGTCAATAAGTAGTATAAACAGTCCAGAGTCAGACCAGAGTTGAGGGCTAAGATGGAGCTACAGCAACTGTTTGATCGATCAGATGTGGTGGTGGTGAGGAGGAGGAGGAGGAACAAGAAGGCCTGTCTGCCGAACAGTCGAGCCACTTTATCTGTCAGGTTGGAATAATGTCCTCAGACCCACAGAGTGGCTGCTTATCTTGTGGTCACACCTGAGGGAAAATGTGTTGAGTCCACTTAATGTCCACTTGTGTCGAAGTCGCAGTGAAACAGTGTGGGAGTCTTTTCAACGTGCCATTCTCAGTTTAACACAGAGCCATCTGAGAGGATCTTTACTCCTTGATTGATTCTTTCTGTGTCCTTTCTGGTGTATTTTTTTTTCAATGTGCGAAGCAAATAGCTTTTTTAATTTAAGTGTTCTCTTCTTATTTTGTAGTTTGACATTGTAAATAGTGTTATATAATAATGAAATGCATAATTAAAAGTAATTGGAGTATCAGGTCACTACACACTGCTTTGGGTTTGCAGTGAATTGCAGATTTTCCGGAGAGCAACAACTAAACATAAGACAAATCACACCATTATTACACTCACTCACATGTTTAGTTTACATGTCACAAAAAGAGGCCAATGCTTACAGTGGTCTTCTGAAGATTTAACTCAAAACTTAAATGCAGGATTTTTTATTTTTTTATTTTTTATATAAACAGGAATCATGCATTGCAGGGGGGGTTTTCCCAAATGAGATTAAAAAGCCAGGAGCTGTTGAATAGGTGGGAAATCTAATCATATAACTTTAGGTAAGAATATTTCTGCTTCTGCTGCTTTAAGTTTAATTTCTTTTCTGTATTGGTTTCCAAACTTTATCAAAGTGAAATGTCACATCAAGGGAGAGCACACTGAAAAGGGTAACTGAAGATATTAGTCTCAGTCCATTATTTCTGTTTAAAAGTGGAGTAAAAACTTCTAAGGATTCATGTCTTTGCCAGTGCTCTATGATCACTCAGTATATATTTGTTGGAAGGATTTGTATCTCCCGCTAGCCAGTGAGCTTAGAATATAGCAGGCAACTAGCCAGTAATGTAAAGCGCAGTCAGCCACCCCTGCCTTATTTGTTAGGGGGTCCGTGTTCCTCGTACAGACACCTCGTGTCCACTTAACCTTGTGACCGCAGCAGCCCAGGCTGGTTAAACGGCGGTCTGTAAAGTGAGTGGATGTAGCTTGGCAGGATTAATCAAGTCTAACGACACATCTGTAGGTAGGCTCACTGGGAAGAGTGAGCATCAATCAAAGTCTGGAGCATCTCTCTCTCTCTCTGCTGCATCGACCAGTGCTTTGGGCCCTTGGTAATTAAAAGGCATTGATTGGCTTCAGCCGCAAGATGCTGGGATGCAGTCAAGCAGCACAGCGCAGTGGGATGCGCAGAAAGAACAGGTGTGGATGCTCATGTGTGGGTGCATTTGCATGTGTTTACACATGTAATTAATGTGTTATAGCCACGCAAATGTCAGTAGTTTTGTTGTAGTTTGCTTTTAGCTCACGCAATAGATGTCCTTATGCTTTAAGTCCTTTTTTTCTAGCTTAACTTGTTTTCTTTCTGTTTGATTTATAAACATTGCAGTAATTGCATCTTTTTAGCTTACATAAAGCTGGCTGCATGAGGCCGAATGTGCTTCTAGTGAGGTTTAGTTGACTCATCCATTTGATAAAATCTGAAGCCTGAGAGAAACCTTTAGGTCTGTGCGCCCTTATTAAATGAGAATCAGGAGAGAAAAAAACAAAAAGGGGGGGAAAAAAACACGATTGATTCTGTGCATATACCCGAACCCTGAGGCTCATCTTCCCCATGGACACACACAGTCCTCGCACACTCGCTCTTCTTTTATTCCATCTGAGTGAACACAGTAAATCTAAGTGCTGCCAGATTGCTAGCGCTGCACATTTTTCGACCCTCAAGTTGGCTCATCAAGCAGGGAGCCTTGCCTGGGCTGAATAAGGACCAGAATACTACTATAAATACACTCCCTGACTCTTTACTCCGTCTGACACACTGACTGAGTGACAGTGAAGGCCACACATAAACACACACTCTGGGTTTATCGATGTGTTAAAATACATAGTGGTTTTTGTTTTTGTTTTTTGGTGCACTATCCTTTGAATTACTAGGATTTCTGCAAAATAATCCTTCAGATCCTCTCTTCTGTCTTCAGTTTGATATTACATCCACTCCAGTTTGCTGCCTATAGAGGTTTCCCAGATAATTACTAGAGAACAAACATATTTACAAGAGTCTAATATTGTTTAAAGTCTATACTGATGCACTAATAAGCCAAAAAAAAAAAGCTGGATTTAGCAGGCGTTAAAGGGTTTAGCAAAGAAGAAGTAAAAGCTGTTCAGCCTGTTCCTTCATTTGTCGTGTGGAGGGGGAGCACCGGCTGTTTAAAAGATGCCTGTCTCACTCCATCGTTTGACCACAGCTTGACAATGATGATAATCCCGCCCATGGCGCCGAGTCTTAGTCTTCCTGCTGTGCTCATAGGACCGATTAACGCTTTGATCGAAAAGCCTCTGTTTAATGTCAGGATGGCAGATGAATCATTAACCTAGTGGAGTGGACTGATTCGAGGTCTAAATCCAGGCAGAAATTCAGTAACTTGTGATCTTATTTAGCAGATATTCCCTGTAGCTGTCCTGTAGCTGCTAATGAGACGTCTGAGGAGATGAGGGGGGATATTGGATCATTCCTCCCAAAAAAACAGTCTGATTTCATCAATATTTTGAGCATGTATTGACTGAACAGCAGTCTTCAGTTCAGGCCACAGCATCTCAATTGGGGTAAAGTAAAGAATTTGGCTTGCCTTTTCCAAAACATGAATTTGTGTATTTTGCAAACATTATGTTGTTGATTTATTTGTGTTCTCTCTGTGATTTTCTTTTTATTCCTAAGATGCTTCAATCCAGGACACATCTGGGTCAGGGGTGTCAAGCATAAGAACCAGAACCCAGAGGACATAAATTTGAGACTTTTAACTGTATTTTGATGTCATTTCAGAGTCGTGCTGGCAGATTTCATTCATTTTCTTCACATTCTGTTGAAATTGCACTTTTTTTCTGTATTAAGATATCTCAAGGATTACATGTCTAGTTAAACTTCTTAACACTGAGAGAAAGATGGTTTTCACTGCTCCAGCCCACAAGATCAAAGTGGGCTGATATCTGGCCCACAATCTAAAATGAGTTTGACATCTGTGATCTAGGTGGTCTTTCACAAACTTAACACAAGCAGCTTTTTCCTTTGGTACTCCTCAAAGTGGACACATGCACACAGGATTTAGCTGGGTTTCAGGACTTCTGCAGGTGCTTTGCTGTTATTCCTGGCTAAGAGGAGTGCACATGGTCCTGGTGTGATCTCTGCAGGATGCCCACTCTGAGCAACAACAGCAGCAGCTCACACTTTCCTCTGTTTGTTTTTAGAAATGCTTTTCGTAGCATTTTCCTGCTTTGTTCATCTGTACAATACCAAGGTCCTGTGAAAGTTGCTGTGATAGAGCATTGATTCACACGAACAGTCTTCCAGGAGTAGAGCAGACTTTGAAGGTAAAGTCAGTCCTTTTATTTTTTGCTTTGAGGTTATTTGACAGAAAACAGAATATTGTGCTCATAAATATACACTGATTAGCATGTAATTATGTTTTCCATGACCTGATGTGCTCTCTCAGATTTATAACTATTCTAGTAAACATAAAAAAGAGCAGGTTCTGTTTATGTGGAGCTGCCATGTTTCCCTGCCATCATGAATACGGTGGCCAAGATGAACATCTTAACATCTGCCTAACTGTGTTTTATGTATGTTGCTTGAGACCAGCCACATATGTAGTACACCAAAGGCAGAGGTGTGAAGGTCCTCCAGTCTACTGGTTTCCTTGCATATCTCTCACTCTCTCGCTCTCTGTCTGTTGTCACTAAACATACCTTGCTTTGTGGAGGTGTGTCTTCCACCGGTCCCAGCCTATCTGCACCTGGGCTAAATACCACACCTGCCAGGGATTTGGTCTTCAGACAGTTTCCACTTAAAGCAGAGGAAGATATTCATTAACTGCCAGATTGTTGACTAAGCTACAGTCTCAGGAGGTTTTACAGCCTCGGCGTGTACACCAGCTGAGGTAAACAGCAGATTGACAGCCTACAGAGTTGTTTGTCCTATAGCGACCACCGTCGCTAGGAGGAGGGGTAAGAAAACAGGAATCAGTTGACTGTAATCTACTGACATCTAGTGGTGAGATTTTAAACACTGTGCCTTTAAAGATTGACAGCTTTGAAACACTTTTACTGGAATTCCTGACTGGAGAGGTCGTTTGTAAAGAATTCCACTTAATATTTCTACCGACAACGATTAGTGTCGATAAAGATATTATTATATTCCCTGTAAAGCACTTTGTAATAGATTCCTGTCTTAAAAAGTGCTATATAAATAGATTTTAGTGAGAAAGTGTTTGTCTTTAGTTGTGAACCGTGTGTTGTTGATTTAAAACATCCCGGTAATTCCAAAGGGTTTACAAATCTTCTTTTTAAATATGTATATATTTTCCCTTGCGGTGTGATATAGTGCATGGCCTTTCACTAATGTCTGTGACTGAGCTATACTTGTCTGCGAGCCTATTTCCTCTGCCGCTGTCCTTCATAAATCCAATGAATTACCCAGTATCCCCCCTCTTTCCTCCATTAACCCTCCCCTACTGCCCACCTCCCTCTTCTCTCCCTCCTGAACGAGTGATCAATTAAGGCCCTGTCCAGCGCTCAGTGCACGTCAGCACTTTCTCTCCTCCTCTTATCCCCTCCCTGTCATTTTTCTCTTCTTTTCGGGTGTTGGGCCAGCCACCACCAACACGAAAGGATAGGGAGCAGAACAGACCAAAGGCAGTAGGAAAAACAAAAAGAGAGAATCTTTTATTTTCAGGATGAGAAATGCTCTGTACAGAGATGTGAGTGTTCAGGTGTCAGTATGTGCTCGAAGGAAAACATCCTTTCGTAAACCCTCTGGCAGGAAGTTTACCTTCTGCCTTGCTAGAGGACTTTTCTTTAAAGAGGAAGGGAGAGAAGACAAAAGATGAAGGCAAGTAGAGAGCAGTTATAAAGGACTTGTACAGCTGTCTCTACACTCTATCAGTTCACAGTGAGAAAATACATGTGCACAGACAGTGCTGGTCAGGAATGTAATGCAGTAAACATATTTTGTCCTAGAGGAGTAAAGTAGGAGATTTTTGTTTATTATCATCAAGTCCCATTAAAGCTAAAACAAATCTGCTGAAATTACTGCCTGTGTGGTCAAAGCTTCCTTTTCCTTTGTGTCATAAAATTTTAAGGAACGCATTAATGAGCCACACTTCACACTGAGTGTCATGCTCCTCTGTTATGATGAACACGGGCCCTGTTGTATTTTATCAGGGTAACTCCCTCAGCCATTGTTCTGTTGCTGCAAAAACAGCATCAAATGTGCGTCTGACGGTGTAAAACGCTTGCTAGAAGTGCACTGCTTAGCTGTTTTTTCAAATTAAAAGAAGAAAAATAGCGTCAACCTTGGGATTTGTTGAAAAATACAGAGAAACTCTGCTTTTATCCTTCAGTGGGTTGTTTAGTATCTGAGGATATTCTCCCACACAGCAGTCAGGTAAACTGAATGAAAGTGATTTATGTCTGCTTACAGTTTAAAGGTATGGTTCAATAGTGAGCTTAGTGAGATCCAACACCTGCCACACAGTTGCAGGAAAACACAAGTTATCCACAGTTTAATGTTAAAACAGAGCTCTGTTGTCTGTTTAAGGCTCCGTGTTTGGAAAGTCACGCATATTTTGTACTTCTGCACGCCGGCAAAGTGGATTTTAAAGCAAACACTGAATATGTGATTAAAGTGCAGTTTTAATTCAAGTGTTGCTTGAATTTACTGTTTAGTAATTACAGCCTTTTTCATTTTCAGAGGCTCAAAATTAATTGGACTTACTAACATATTATTAAATATATATGGACTTATTTTTAAGCACTTGTATGAAAGTTTTTTGTAGTTAATGCCTGAAGTCTAGAACCCATGGATATCACCAAATGCTTGGCTTCCTCTCTTGAAATGAGTCTCACTTTCGTCAGTTTTGTATTTAATAAGTGAAAAGCATGCTTTTTTGGGCTGAGATCAGGTCACTGACTTGCTTTTGCAGTTTGCTTTGGGTCATTATCCATTTGCACTGTGAAGCGCTCAACTGAGTTTGGCAGAAAACGTGATAGGCTTCAAATTATGAGCTGTTTTTCCTCCTTCTTCCCATCATTCTGGTACAAATTCATCTTAGTGTTATCTGTTCAAAGATGGGGGTTTTTCTCTAGGATGTTGCAGACTCACATCCAGTCTAAAAATGGGGGAATACATATAAAAGTGGTTGTCACATTGTGATTGTTTGATTTGAAATCCTCTGTAGTGGTGTATAGATGCAAAACTATAACAGTTGTGTCTCGACCATCAAATGATGGACTTTGCTGTATTTACATTACATCCTAATAGACAACCACTCATATTATCTCTTTCAAAAGCAACACACAGACTAGTTTGAACAATTTCCATTCATCCCTCCATCTTTTTTAACCACTTATCCAATTCTGATTTGTGTGGGAGTTTGAACATTTTTTAGTAGCTGTGCACTAGAATTGTACTCACATAGAAATTCACATTGAAATGCTCAGATAATAGCATCAGTGAAACACTGGCAGACTCTGAGCTGTTGAAGGTGGGCTCTATCCTAGCTGTTTCAATGACTCATCCTTCCCTTATAATCTTTGTGCTCAAAATCCCCGCATCATTAAACTCCCATTATTTCAGTATAGCTTACTCCATAGTGAGGATCAAATTGAGATTTCAGACACTTATAAATTCTCCTTTCCCATCTCCGCTGTCACTGACTAAATGTAGGGTCACACGACTTTAGTATTTTTCACAATGTTACATTTCCATTCAGTTCTGGGACTTGTTAAGTGCACTCGTGTTGTGTTATATAACATCAAGGGAACACTTTTAGATACATCCTGTGCAAGTACAATGAAAGCACATTGGACTTTTTTTTAATATAATTTCCTCCTCTTTTTACCGTAAATTGCTGAGGAACATTCAAAGTTAGGGAAGCAAGTCTAACTTTGGCGAGACCGGAGAGGAGAAGCTACATTAATCTATAGATATTTGTAAACAGGAATAACTTTGCATTCTGCATACCTTCAAACTGTTTGCAGACACCCAAATATAAAGCATATATAAAAGGTAGATAAAGCTACAGAGTCTAAAAGGTGCAGCTAATACATAACTGTCTCAGATCAAAAATAGAGTCTATGGGGAAAACAAATATCCTACTCACTTTATCTTTGATTTCAATAAACACTCTTGATAAGTTAATGATTGTGATTGCTACTTTCAATTCTTGGATAATACGATGTTTATTTAGTAAAATATGATCCCCTCACTGTCCTTAAAGGTAGATAAAGCAGGGTTTGTGTGCATTAGGGCGTGCCTGTCCTGTGACTGACAAGTTGCTACCCTACGAGCATGCAGTATCCCACAGTTTCTCAGTCGCATCCTCCCTCCTCATCGCTTCCAGTTTTAAATCATCAAGATGGCAAACAGCCAGCATGCTCAGCTCAGGCTCTGGACTGGGATGGGGACTTTGCTAACCATCGCTGACATCACGATTACTACATTAATCTTTTATATGCGTTCTGCAGAGACAATTCATTTGTTGTTTGACTGGACTTGCACCGTATGGACAAAAGCACTGGCACACTGCCTCTACAAGAGCTGCTCGGCCATGGAAACCCATGCTATGAAGCTCCCAGTGAACAGATATTGTGCTGATATTAACGTCAGGGGAGGTTTATCAGTCTCTGGAGAGGATTGGCAACTTTTACGGACTATGCACCTCAGCGTTCAACAACCCCGCTCTGTAACTTCATGTGTCAGAGTTGCTGTGTTTCCTTCCACTTCTACACTGCAATAATACAAATTGCATCAGGAAGGGCATCCGTATGGTGCTTATGAGGGTTCACATGCACTCCAACTAAAAAAAAAAAACAACAACCCACCAGCAAATAGGAAAAAGCACACGAAACCCAACAGAAGTGTGATGGAACAGCTGCGGATGTGACAGAAACCAAAATATGCGAACTGTACTGAGACATGCTTAAAGGAAGCAGAGGCTTCATCTGTGCTGTGTGGCAGAAAAAGACAACAACTAATGATATTCTCATCATTAGCTGTCAGGATTAGCTGTTTTTGGGGGGGTTTTGTGAGCTTTTATTGCATTTTTTTTTCTATTTCCATTGTGTATTGGTCGCCTTTGCAGCATTTTACTATTTGCTGTTGTTGTTGTTTTTAATTTGCCTTGCAGTACATCCGGCAAACATGTAGAGCTACACGCTGCAGCGACCCTGTAGTGACAGGGTAGCAGCTGAAAGCAGCAATGCTACAGCTGATCTTTAAATATCAATATAAACTTCACAAACTGAATATGAGTACCACGCTGTAATTCACTCGCTCACCCATTCACAAATGTTTTTGAATGCAGACTGCATGGCTGAGTGCTTGCTGTTATACACCTGCAGCAATGGGACTAAAAGCATTTGGATTCAAAGATTAAGAGGTGTGCTCCATTACTTTTGTCCATATAAGTAGTTTGTGTGTTGGCATAAACCTTCAAAATGCCACTGCAGTGTATTTCCTGGAAAATATGATCCTATTAAATTCTCTATACCTTTCAATAGATCATACAGAAATTTGATGGGATGTTTTTTCACTGTAATACATATTTTTTATTTAGAATGCCCTCGCCCTATTTTTCTGCCTCTCGTACCCTTTTAAAACCCTGACCTCCCCTCTGAGTTATTAAACCTTTTAATACGAAATCCAATGAGTTTCGCTGGTCTATTACGAGCTGCCAGATCCACTTAGATGACTGCCTCGTAAGTTATTATCGGTTCAGGTCTCCGCTGTGGTGCAGCTACCGGCCACTGCATCACTGATGACCAGTTAATTCAGTTTCCCAGTCATGATTAGCGCCGCACACTGTGCACACTGCTGGGGAGCTTTGATCTCTGCTGATTGTTGCAGATTGGCAATCGTCTCAAAGAGATAAGGCCTCCGAAATTTAAAGTGGCTCGCGAGCAGTGGAGGGACTTCATCTTTTAAAAGCTTATTAGTCTTGAAGATTATCCGAGGTCTTTCAATTTGACGGTCATTAGATGGGTGCGATTGAATAATAGATGAGATCCTCTTCTGTTCCTCTGTGCTTTCTTGCTCTTCGGTCCACTTTTGCGTATCCAGCAACAAGCCGCTTACTGCGCCTCACTGTGCCAGTGCCGTGGGAGAGGCAGTCTCGTTCCTTCATGACTGCTCTTTGTTGTCTGTCCTTGTAAAAGTCTCTGTCTCCTCTCCCCGCCCTCTCGTCCTCACATCACTCTAAATGATGCAGTATTTTCTCAACATGTGGGAGTCTGGGGCTGTCTTCTCTCTTCAAGAAAATAAAACAGTAAAATGTCTGCCTCATTTATCTATCTGCCTCTCTCTTCTCCACCCTTATTCTTTCAATCTCTCTCTCTTGCTCTAAGAGCTTTCTTACTCCAGGTTGGATTACACTGATAATCCTCCCTTTCTTTATCCATTTCTGGCTCAGCGCTAACCCTAATTTTGGAGGAAAGTCTTTGAATTAACCAGAAGAATCCATTTCACCTTTTCAAGAATCTGATAAAGCACCCTGCTTGCCGTAATCCCATTTTACCTTCACTCTCCATCCCCTTCTTCATCTGTTTTCTTCTTTTATTTCAGTTCCAAAACAGAATGTACTGCAAAGAAAACCTTTTTTTTTTTTTGTTTCCGATTGCTTTACAATCACAAATCATAGAGCCTACAGTCCACTGGAAATTGGGTTTCCTTGGATCGGGGCCCACTCCATCTTTTATCCCATATTTAGTTTCTTTCATCCTTTCCTTCACGCTTCTCCTCCTCTTTTTTTTTCTTTTTCTTTGTTTTCAGACAAAGTCTTTTGAAATAGCGTCCGCAAAGTTGGGAGCAGACATGAGGATTGAGATGGTGCATATGATGTTGAAAACACTAAATGCCACCAGACAGAGGCGGTCAATCACAGCGCCTGCAAATTTCCACTGCTCCGCCATGCTTTCGGTCTCATCTTGCTCCCGGAAGCGGTCCGCCATGTAACGCACCTCCTCCAGGATGGCCTGGAGCTGGGGGTCTCCCATCCCTACAGTGGAGCACCCTCCAAGACCTCCCGCCCCACCTCCAAAGCCCCCACCACTGGAGACAGTGCTGGGACATCCTACAGTTTCCACATTAGGGGTAGGCGGTGGAGGGGAGCTGCAAAATTGTGACGGCAGGTGTGGAGGTGGGCTTCCCGCCACTCGCAGAGGCCCAGCTGAGATGTTGATTCTCTGGATGCTCTCCGGGAGCACCGAGGGGTCGTCCATGCTCTGAAAACCCATATATAGAAGATTCCCGTTGTTGTTAGCACTCGTCTGAGCCTGGAGGTGGGGGTGCCCTGCATGAAGCGGCCCTGTTTGGAGGGGAGCCAGGTTCTGTGGGTGCAGCGGGTGGAGGGAGTCCGGAGGGTTAGGGATGCTTCCGCTCTGTGACCCCGAGGAGCAGCGGCGCAGGTGGGGGGCGCAAGGTGGCCGCTCTGGGTCGTCACTCTCACCCGGGCGCTTCATCCGCAGGAACCACGCGACCCACTGCAGCAAAACGAGCTGCACCTAGTAAGAGAGAGAGAGAGAGAGGGACACAGATATGTAGAGATGAGAGCGGGGGCCTCGAGGGAGCACAGAGCATAAAAGCACTCAAAGAAGTAAAAGAAAACATAAGAAAGCAGCCACAAAGCACCAAAAGCAGCTACACATCCTGACCTGCACCTAACGCCAGTTAAGCTGGGCTAATAGGCAGTTATTTGTCTCTTTCAAACTGCAGCTGCACTTGTAGAAGTATAAGATCCTCACCAGGGTCGCCTGAGGAAAAGATTTTTTTTCTTTGACTACATTCCCCACAGAGAGGAAACTTAGAAAGGTAGGCATACATTCAAACTGTGGAAATATTGAGAGCAGTGCTCACATTGCTGCTTTATGACTCTAACAAGTTTGCTGTAATGTTTCATTGAACAGTGTTTAAATAAAGACCTTATTCAAATTTAAACCTTCGCTTCTGCTTTCCCAAAAAATACAAAAAAGACTCCAAGTCCCCTGAAAGTCATTCTGGCCCAGCAGAGTCCAGATGGGTGTCTGGCATCTAATGAGCAGCTAATGTCCAGATGACTGCTCAATTACACTCGACAGAGTATGTTTACCAGCCAGGTAACCGTCTCTGTTGCTGCTACCGTTGACAAAGGTTTTTTTCAGGGGCTGTAATTATGAACTGTGCTGGTTCGATGCCCTCATCTGAACCACATCAATTAGCCTGTTAATTGGCCATTGGACTGTCTGAACGAGCCATTCATCAACAAAGCGTCCTTGAATTGTGTCGATACATCGAGCATCTGCGCTGTCATGCAGTAAAGCTGATGCACATGTATTGAAAACTGCAGGCCTGTCAGTTCGTCTCTGCAGTCCACACATAAATCACCGGATAAATACATCTTAAGATGTTGGTTAATATTACATTACATGACATTTATTTTCATTTCACGCTTTCTTTCAACATTTTTCACATTTTAAAAAATTCACGTTATGACAAAACTTTTGTTAAAACAAAGCTTGATGAATTTTTTATCATTAAAAAGGCGAGGAAAATAAAAAAAGAAGAAGGAATGAGCCAAATCAAATCCTCCCACACATCCAGAGTGCTTTGAAATGCACTCCTGTTGAAGTCTGTGGTGAGGCATTTGATGAGCACACTCAGGCAGACTGACACTGCTGGATGAGTCACAGCCGAGGAAGTCGGAGAATAAAAAGCAAAAGAAAACTGGCAGAGGAGCACAGGTATAGAGCTAACAAATGGATGACATGTTATTGAAAATGCAGAGCAGAAGAATGATACCAAAGCTTGAACAGAGATTAACAAAATGATTAATTTGAATATATCTGCGTGAATTAGAAAGACCGATCTCTTATTGAAGCAGCGAAGCGTGTAAGTGATGATGTTTGTGGAGTTAGGCTCACCCATTTGGGCATTTTTCCTCCGGTCGGATCGTGATGATGATACTGCAGAACCACCACTGTGGCGATGACTGACATCCCAACGATGATCATTATGCTGGCAAAGTACTGACCTGGGAGGAGTGGGAGAGAGTAAAATATTTCATTTTTAAGTCGCACTGTAATTTCCTATACTGCCTCACTGAACTTCACAGTATCTGCTACAGCTTGTTATTTAGGAAACAGCCCGGCAATCGTTGTATAGAAGTAAAAGATCTACAAAATGATGGCTTAATGTCTGTTTTCAAGGACTCTAAGGTCAGCAAGATGAGGTATTTCACTAAAACACATTATGATGGGATTCTCAAGAAAAATGTGAATTTTTAAGGATGGTGTGTTCCTGTTTTTTTTTTCAAGGTGGATGTCTTCATAACACAACTTCTGCCAAGTTTATACTCCTGGGGGAAAAATCATCAAACAGATTAAATCCACAGCAGATTCTCCTAATTAAAAAAACAAGCAGAAAGGAAAACACTAATGATTATAACTCTGCTTTTTTTTCTTCTCTTACGTTTTTAATGACCAGGATTTGTGTCTTCAGGCAAAGATGGCCTTGCATCTGTGTCGGTTGCCATCTAAGCTCGCTAAACATAATTTCCAGCAGCGTGCCCACAATCAATTTAGACTATTAAACTTTAAGGTGAGCAGGTGGCCACAGTAAATCCTGTGATTACAGTTTTTTTGGGGGGGAGCATTGTGCAGATTTTCTGGTCTCCTGTAGTGCAGTACTGTGCAAAAGTCCTGAGCCATCCCTCAATTCTCCATGTTTTGCAATGAAAATGGGAAATAGGTGCAAAAATTGATTAAAATGTGCAAAATGAAATCCATGGAAATAAAGTGTATAAGGCAATCTGTACAATTCAAACAGCTTGAAAGTCAGTGTTTGGTATGACCACCCTTATTCTTCTGTCTTAGGGAAGCTTTCTTGGTGTGTCTTTAAGTAGTCTTCATGAAGCTTCTTGAAGGACATTCAAAACTCCTCTTTGGATGTTGGCTGCCTTTTGTTCTGTTCTCTGTCAAGATGATCCCACACTGCTTCAGTAATGTTGAGGTCCGGGCTCTGGGTAGGTCAGTCCATTACTGATGGTGCTGCACTGTGAGTTTGTCTGTCTAGGTGTGGTTTTACTGCTTTAGTGTGTTTAGGATCATTGTCATGCTGAAAGATGAAGTTGTTGTCAATCAGACACTTTCAAGATGGTATTGCATTATGGATCAAAACCTGACTGCACTTTTTGTGTATTCATAATTTTATCAATTTTGACAAGTTTTTGACAAGATCACTGTTGCCACTGATTTTCACTGCAGTTCCCTGTTTCCCTTCCCTAAGAATACCTTTTTTGACAGCCACTCTTCCACTCAGACTATTTCTGATGAGGGTCCAGCGAACAGTAGATGGATCAACTGAAGGGTCAGACACATTTCTCAGGTCCTCTTTCAGGTCTTTGCTGCATTTTTTCCTATTTCTTAAGGACACAGCTTTTGGATACTGTTCATCAGCTGTAGATACCTTTTTTAGGTCACTTCTTTTTTCCTCCACTTGTCAAGTTTCCTTAAATGTTTTAGAACACACTGCACATCATCCAGAGAAATGCCAAGTTTTCAGCTAACACCTCACTGAATATGACTTTGTGCAAAAATACTGTTTTATGTCTGCCAAACTGTGTTATCTTTGGCCCTGGTTTTAGATCGAAAGGTAATTAAATGGAAACAATGTATGTGTTTTTGCAACAGGCTGCTAATAAATTTTAAATGAAGTTTTCTGTTATGTATAAGAATAACACGGGTTTGTGTCTGGAGTTAGAAGCCTGTTACATGCTTGAATGAGCCATAGGTTACTGTTAAATGGCTTAAAAAAACACAAAGAATCCCATTCCTCTGAAAATTGTCAGGTAAAAGAGAGCCTGGCTCCTTGGAAGCAAATGTTAAATACATGAGAGGTGGCTCGAGAAAAAAAAATCCTCTGTACATTGTAAAGTCATCTGTGAAAAACCTGGCTGTTGGACAGATGGTCCATTACTGTGGTTCAAATTTAAATATCTTCACTATGTGATGAATTGCCCTGAAATTTTGTGTGACATTTGCCAGATACGGTTAAGTGAGAACTACTGTCTCTGGTAGCTTTTCATGTAGTTTCAGGGTTCTGAGATTATCAGAACAGCAGCTGTTGGGAACATTTTGTGCAGCCTGCAATTGGGTAATGTTCCTTTCATCCATTCATAGTTCATGTTATACTCTTGCACTGCAGGAAGACCGTTGCAGAAGACAGCATACTTCCTCCGTTTCAGCCTTGAAAGCAAAGTATAAAAGGCAGCATCACTCAGCTAATGAATTAAAACAACCTGTAAACCTGAAAGCATTACCAGTCCAGCATACAAAAACACCATCTGAATGGTCACAGGGACACTTGTGTATCCCCTCTAAATTGACACTAGGTCATTGAAACCTTGAGAAATCCTGATCTACAGTTAGGTCCCTAATTTGTTGGACACAGTATTTGTAATAACAGTTTTTTAAAAAGAAGGAATGCACTGGCCAACACCGAAATGTCTAACAGACCACAGAAGACAAGTTCACAACACCTAACAGTCACCAAGGCTCTCAGAGATGCTGATCTACAATCAGCAGAGCCTTCAAGATGAACTTGTCCTAGAAAGATGGGAAGAGAAAAGTAAGGAGAAGGACAAACGCAGCTCATCAATCCAAATTTACCACATCATCTGTGAAACAAGGTAGAGGCAATCTTGTGGCATGGGCATGTACAGCTGCCAATTGAACTGGACTGCTAGTGCTTATTGACGATGTGACTCCTGATAGAAGCAGCAGGATGAATTGTGAAGTGTACAGGGCTGTACTCCCTGCTCAGAGTCAGCCTAAAGTGGATTGCACAGTGCAAATGGACAATGACTCAAACCAAACTACTAAAGCAACCCAAGAGCTTCTCAAAGAGAAGAAATGGGATTTTCTTCAAATGGTTGGTCACCTGATCTCAACCCAAGACAGCATGTTTAGGCCTGCAACTGAAGGTGGCTGCACTAAACGCCCAGCAGAGCATCTCATGGGAGAAATCACAACATCTGGTGATGTTCACGGGTTCTAGAGTTGAGCCTTGGATTTTACTCCAACAGTCCTGATATTTAAAACTATATTAGTCTGTCCGATTCCGCCTGAGCCTCTGAAAATGGGGAATTGTGTATAAAAATCACAGTAGTTCCTAAACAGTTCATTTAAATTTGTTGTAAAAACCCCAGAATCAAAGCCTCGAATTAAAGCCTGCACTTCAATCACATCTTAATTGTTTGGTTTAAAATCCACTGAGGTGACGCACAGAGGCGAAACTACAAAAAAAATGTGTCTTCGCCCAATGAATTATCAACCTAACTGTTTAATCAACATGTTCAGCATCCACAGGCTAACTATCAATTATAACAAACAAAAAACAAGCACAAAGTATCGATTGCGCCCATCAGATAGAAACTGCATGCAGTATCTCCAGTGAGTCAGACAGCCTGATTTAATGCTGTATGTTGTGATGGCAGCAGATTCTTTTTCCTATGAATATATCCATCTTTCACATACCTATGAGAGGGACGGAGTCAGATGTGGCTGGCATGATCTCTGCGACCAGCAGCATGAAAACAGTGAGAGACAGCAGGATGGTGATACCTGCAGATAGAAAGAAAAATAATACATTTTGTTAGGCGATCGATCCAGCGCTTTGGTCTCCTCCCCTCAGTCGCTCTGTCTACTTCTGAGAAACTGCATTAGTCTGTTTGGTATTTTGATAAATAGTCACACTCAGGAAGAGATCGGGTTCGATTTATGTAAATGACCGGCTAACGCTCGTACAGTGAATCACTTTTTTGGCATTGTGCACCTCTAAAGCAAAAAAAAAAATCACTTCCGCATACACAGCACATAACCCTTTTTAAAGGTGTTCAAACATCACCGGTGTGCACGCGAACACACTCCTCACACCCTCCCGCAATTCCATCTTCATTTATCCACCACCACGCAATCTGTCTCACGTCTCCAGCAGACGGAATTTAGGGAGTGCTTTGCTGGCATAACTGTCCCCATTCAGAGGCATTCAATTAAACTCCCAGGCCGAGAGATAAAATATGAATGCTCTTTAAGGATATTAGGTGAATTAAAAATGTGTCTTTTATGCCGCTTTTTCTCTTCACATATGACATTTATTCTTTTTAAAAGCATGCTCCTCTAACCCTAACGGCCCGGCCGCTCGGTGCACGCGTCTCCTCCATCAAGTGAAGTGACAGAGAATTTTTCTGGAAGCCAGTGTGTAAGCTCTCCCCCCAATCAATTCACTAGCTTTAATTACATCAATAGGTTAATTGTGCGTGTGTGTAAGGCTTGGCATCCCCCCCACCTCCTCCTTTTATGGAGAAATGCTGCGTAATGCATCCTGCATCGGGGGTGAGGTTAGGCTTTGACAATGCTGTTGCCTCCCAAGCAGACATGAGTCAAAGAGCATTTAGATAGAAGGATTTATCCAGTTACCAAGGTGAACTTAATGCAATATCAAGCTGCAATCTTCTATTTTCTTGAACAATTAGTCAAATAAATGGTGGAAAAAATAATGCAAAATTTCACAAGATTCAAAAGTGACACGAAAAAAATCTTGAACCAATTAAATTAGATTAAAAAAATGTAAAGCTGAGACTTTTTCTCTATTTTTACTTTATAAAACTTAATCGGTTTCCCAAACATACAGCCATAAATTTTCAACCACTTCCCTCTTCCATTAGTTGCCTAACAGCTTTAGCTCTATAAATGTCAGATAACGTGAAATCTGGACTATTTTAATGTCCTGAGGAGATGAACATTAGTCATCTCTAAACAGGTTGAAGCAGATATTAAAACATATTTGCAGCTGCTGCTTGATCACGGCAATGCTCTCTCTCTCTCTCTTCCAGCCCATTATTGTGCGATTTGGATGTCTCTCCCCTTCTCCTCCTCATCAGTCGTCCCTCTCTCTTTTGTGCTGTCCTCTCTCATCCTTTTCGAATTCTTCTCCTGTCGGTGTTATCTTTTTGCTTCCCTCCCACACCCATCGGTCTGTGTTCCTCCTCCTCGCATTTCTCATCTTTCTATTTTATCCTGTAATCCCTCTCCTCTCTCAGCTCCCCACCCCTCTCCCCTTTGTCTGTTTCATGGCTCCCCGTAGTCTCCAGTGCCACTCCTTCAATTCTTTTCTTTTTTTTCTTGAATTTATTCCTGGATGGCTTGCTTGTTGTGAGCTCAGTTTTTGGCAGCCTATAAACTACTTCACTCAAACCCGGGAGCAAGTTGGAGATTTTTGCATATTTCTTTTTACAAAATATATACATTCGTTTCAAAAAGCCCGAACACTGTGTAAAACCTGCAAGTCGTTTCAATCATATAAGGGACATTTGGAAGTCTTACTGCATTTGCAGCAACATGCTTGGAGAAAGTTGAAAGCAGTGCAATGAAAAATTACAAAAAGTCATGGCCACATGTGCTGCTTTTGAGGCGCCATCTTTTTCATAGAAGAAAAGCTTCTTCCATGTATTACAGCAGCTTGGCTCTGTAGTGAGTTTATGTGCTTGAAGTTTCTATTTTCCTTCAGGTCTTTACACCGTGTGCATCTTGCACTTGAAGCTTTCATTGTTTGCATTCATGATTACCTGCTTTACAGCTCCCTGGAGGAGGAGGGGGGGTTTGAACTAGTTTTTGATCCACTCACCCAATGAGATCTTCTCCCCGGAGTCAGCAGGCAGCACAAAAATGAGCAACGTCATAGAAGAGAGCAGCACACATGGGATGAGAAGGTTCAAGGCGTAGTAAAGCGTTCGCCGCCTTATTGTAATAACAAAAGTCACATCCGTGTAGGGCTCCTTACAGCAGTCATAGAAGACTTCATTCCGCTTTCCAGGAACTCCTGGAAGTAGGAGAGAAACTGGTTTAGTTGCTCATGCCTGAATAAAAGTGAATGCAATGCAAACATTTTTCCCTACTCACCTATTAGGTCCCATTCTCCGTTGGGCATGTAGCCTGAGATGTCAGCGTCGACCATCTGGAGGTCCAGCAGCCAGCCGTCGTACGTCCAAGAGCCAAATTTCAGCTCACATTTCTGAATGTCAAAAGGAAACCAGCGAACATCCACATTGCATGTGCTCATAAAGATTCCTGAGAAAAGGACAAAAGCACAGGGGCTCCTCAATCAATTGACTAAATGACGATAATGAACCGCCGCTTCCTGAGGAGAGGTGACAAGGGAAAGATGTACAGCCGGACCATTTGTTTAGTGCAGGGAGTCTGTCCAGAATATCAAGTTCCTTGTTAGAGAAATCATTCATTCACTTCAAGACCTCTTTTTTTTAAAAAACTTTCTACAACTGTGTGAAAAATGTTACATTACAACCAAAAGTGCACACTGCAACAGCATTTTTATGAACACCCTGCAGGTCTACAGGGAGTTTTTAAATTTAGTTTGGAGGCTGAGGAAGTGAAAGCAAGGACTAGATTAGAAACAAGCTCCCGTCAAAGAGATGGCTATAAAAACAAAACTTGGCAGCTATATATATTGTCACTCACAGGTTTCAGATATTTTCTGCTGTGAACAAATGCTGCTTCTGCTCTCTGCCTGCACACACACACACACAGCTGTTAGCTAAGCCTCAGCTAGAGAAGAAAACATCAACGATGACACTGAAAAATGAGATTGTGCACAGTGCCATAATCAGATTCCCACTTCTATTATGCAGAAATAATAAATGCAACCGCTCCCATATGCACGCCATAAGATGACCAAGAAATCATAAAGACGCACTTCCACCCCCAAATGAAAAATTGCAATGATCCTCGCTGTGGTCGCTGGTGAGCTGCAGCTCTTAAAGTAATTACTGAAATAAAACGGTCTCACACACACACACACACAAGTGCAGAGAACCAAAATGCCAGTGAAGCCTTGCAGCTCTCAAAGACGTTCATTATGAGCCTGCCCACATGCAAATCAGCCTGTGGAGGTAAATGACAGCAGGGAAAGGGGGCTAACAGGTGGAAATCAGAGGTTCATCACCAAATGGAGTAGAAGGTATAGATTTTCTCTCTCCCTGCACTTCTTACTCACTAAAATCCAGCTCCTAACCTCAGGTTCCAACCTTTACTTCTTGAGTGTGTCTTTTTAATTACTCCAGTTATGAGCTCCTGAGGCCCTAAAATCTAAACGTACACCGATTAAGTTAAAGCAGATCCACCTCTCTGTGCTTCAAAATGGATTTGAAGCACAGAGAGGTGGATCTGCACACGCATATTTGCAGCCTGCCTCTCGAATATATCCAGTAACCTTGAAACAACACCTTCAAACAAGGCGCCAGAATCTTCTCTGCAGCTTGGAACAATCTGTCTCGCAGCGCGTACGGCTCCCAAAATAAAACTCCATCATTCTGAGCATTTCAAGGCCTAGAGACAAGATTACCTTGTTATAAATGTCATCCGGTCCAGACATGAGCTAAAGCCTGTTACACGACGTTTCCTGTTAGGCCATTAACACAACACAGCACCTTTACCTCTGCAGCAAGAGGAGTTATTCAGACGGCATTCAGCAGACATCTGGGAACCTCCACATCTGAATTATTTACTGTGTGTCAAGCTCCCCGCTCCATGCCTGACACCCACAAACTTGTTGCCTCTTATTTACTGACAATAACCAGCTGAACAACACGAATAGTAGCCAGGCATGTGTCAGGGAGCTGATTTTTGTTTCTCATTCTTTTGATTTTTCTTACTTTTTCTCATTTACTAATAAAATACACACATCAAACCACTCCTTCTCATATTTTTCCAAATCGTATCTTTGTATTCTCCCACTAATTGACTCTAGACAAAGAATTAAGCAGCTGTATTTACATTCAGCAGCAGCTCATGGGATGGCTTTTGGGGCTTGCAGTCTTCGACTTTTTATTCAAAAAGTCTTTTCAGGCCCTCCCAGTCGCTCTCTCCTCCCCCCAAGAGATGGGATTCAATCTCAGGCTTTGATAATCTGGTGTATAACGAAAAGACTGAGAAACTGCAAAGCAAAGGCCTGTGGAAACACGAGAGGGGAGTCTATACTTTTGTGGGCTTGCATTTGGGTTAAGGCAGGAAGCAGAGGAAGTGAGCGTCTCCTATTTATAGGTGTTACTCACGGAGCTGGGAATCTGTAACCAGTGACTAACTAGGGATGCTGTTTTACAGTGATAAAATATTAATGTCAAGTGTACAAACAGTAGGGAGACATGACTCGATTGTAGAATGAGACGCTGCCGTTGCATCTCGGGGAAATGTGGAGGGGATAAGGAGGGAGATGAGCGACGGGGAGAGCAGGAACGATGATTAAAATCTGAGAAATATGCGGAAAGCCTCACCTGGGGGAAGATACTTGGCAAAGCCGCTGGAGTTTACCAGAACATTGGTCTTAAAGGTGGAGTCAAAGTCATCATCTGCACTGAGGAAGGACAGAGGAAGAAGTGACACGACTTGTTGACGTGTGCGCGTACGAGGCGAGCGTTTAGGGGTTTATGCAGGGTTTACCTGTTGTAGAGGAGGATGTCTGGGGTCCAAATTTGATCTGTGGTAAAGCGAAGATTTTTCACTCCAGGATGTTCGCTCTGGTTCCACTGGAGATAGTGGTCGTACCAAGTCTTCAACACACAAACACAGACATGCTGTCTGAGCCAACAACCTGCAGGCAAATCATTGCACACTAATATTGCACACAAATTGCCAAAAGTATTCGCTCATCTGCCTTTACGCACACGTGTATTTGAGTAACATCCAAATCTTAATCCATAGGGTTTAATATGATGTCAGCTTCAACTTTTCAGGAAAGGCTGTCGACAAGATTTAGGAGTGTGTTCGTGGGAATTCTTGACCATTCTTCCAGAAATGCATTTGTGATTCATCTCAAAGGTCAAGTTCTTCCACACCAAACTATCCATGTCTTCATGGAGTTTGCTTTGTGCACTGGTGCGCAGTGCTTTTGGAACAGGAAGTGGCTATTCCCAAACCCATTCCCTGAAGCTCTATGCACTGGTCTTGAGCTAATCTGAAGGCCACATGAAGTTCGGAGGTCTGTAGTGATTCACTTTTTGTAGAAGTACATTTTATACACCTCTGGCTGTGGAAGTGATTGGAACACCTGAATTCAGTGATTTGGATGGGCGATGAATACTTTTGGCAATATGGTGTATTTCCAAAGCCCTCTACTGTTCATCAAAATAAAACAGAAGATAAAAGGAGGGCACTCTTCCATCTACTGTGTTATTCTGATAACAGTGTGCAGTTTCTTTTTAATTTCCTGCCGTTGAAATCGAAGGCGCTTGGAAAGAAGCCCGACTGGACCTCTTTAAGTTTCTTGAAGACGTTTTCACCTCTCATCCAAGATGCTTCTTCAGTTCTAAGACTGTCTTCAAGAAACTTAAAGAAGTCCAGTCGCTTTCCAAGCTCCTTGGATTGCCATGACCTGGATGACTGAGAACCAGCACAGATATTCCTGCTTTTGTCTTTTTTTTTCCCCACCCTCATTAAATTCACTTCTGTTCAATCCTTTTTGCATTATAGTCTTCCCTCTCTCCTTTTTTGCTCATCTTATGTCTCTCTATGTTCATCAAGCCTGTGTCTACATTTAGGTCCTCCACGCTGAAGTGATTACAATGATACATGGACTTCAGGGTGACCTTAATTTGCATGTTAAAGACTGAGAAAAATAGTTTTTGCCGCTGGAATACAATTAAAAAAAATTATCACCCCAAAACATTCAGAGTCTCTCAGGGGTCCTTACCATCTGCAGCCACATATTAGAGGTTAACACCTGGTTCTTCTCATCCTGCAAAACATTTACACCACTTAAATCATCATTCGCCATATAAACCACAAGGCAAGAGGTGTGAGCGCTGCTCTTGAACCATAAATCCACAAACAAATATCAAATATTTGAAAAAAAAAATCTGGTGCATTATTAATACCACAGTTTCAGGCATAAACAAACTTCATGCTCAATGCTTGTTTTGTTTTTTTCAGTCTAATTTCCATTTTAATTGCAAACAAGCAAATGCTCAGTGTTCTCCATGAAAAACGAAATCTTAATCCAAGGATCTGAATTCGTCCTTTTTAAAATGTTTTGTCTGATGTCAGAAATCAACAGCCCCCAAATGAGTCTGAGATGCCTACCACATCCATGATCTGTATCAAACTGAGGCTGAAGGAGACGTTGAGAGGTAGGGAGTCGTTGGCCACTGGTCGCTCCATGTGGTTGTAGTCCTTCAGGAGGTTTTTCAGCAGAGTCCTCTGATGAGGGCCCTGCAATGACACTGAAAGGCAGAAGAAAGGGCTCATGTTTGAATCTGATATAATGCTCATGTGTGGAAGCAAGCGAGATTTGATGATTCTAATGTCTCTATGTTCACTTTTAGTGGGTCTGTAACCAGATTATAAAGTGTGTTTCTAAAATTCTAGGAAAAACTCACTGGGGGGGACAAATGTGAAAAAAAAAAAAAAACAGGCTGCTGATCAAATGAGAAGATTTAACCTTGAGGATTTCAGCCTCCTTATCTATAAATACATCTGGAAGAACATGACTGAAATGATAAGAAGACAGGAGGAAATGCATGAGGAGAAGCAGGTTTAATGATGAAATTAGCAGAAATAGAACTGATCACTTATCTGGGCTTTAAATGTAACACTGAGGAAAGGTCCAGCTCCTCAGTCAGAATAAAATATTTCAAATTAATGCTGAAAACGCAGAAGAAAAATCAGCAAAGAGAAGAAAGCTTCAGAGCAAGCGTGGAGAACATTAAGTAAACAGGAACTAATTAGAAATGTAGGAAAACCTTATCAGGGCATAACTGGCACTAATTAATGTGTAATTACGTTTGTTTGAGAAGCTCAGAGGTAATGCACATTAAAATGTTGAATTAAGATGTTGATAGAAGAAGTGAGAAAATATCACCCTGACCACAAATGTGCCGTTTATTTGTGTGCATGTAGCTGTTTGTTTGTTTCCTCTCAGTATACCCATCATAACACACCCAAGGTTTAGCCAAGAATTTGTATTCTAATTTACTGTTTATACAACGCTTACATCCATCCATTTCCTTGGCTGTTTATTCAACTAAGTGCCCTCCCTTAGTTGCAGCTCAGTCTTAGGGTCAACACAGACAACAAAACCCTCTCACGTCCATATTTGCAGATAATTAACCGAACAAGCATGTTTGAGGCCCACGCTGGCACAGGAAGAACATGCAAACTCTACCAAGTAGATTTGAATGAGGCTTCTAGCTGTGAGGTGACAGTGAAATATACATACAGGAGATAATTATCAAATTTTTATCAATCATGTGTCAGATTTTCAGTGTGGGAATTTCTTTTTTAAACTACAGCTCTGAAGCTCGTAGATGAAATGTTAAAAGCTAAAAAGAGAAATGTGTACACTCGACTTTATTGGGTACACCTGTTAAAGCAAATCAGCGAATCGCTGGCAGAATGGATAAGCATTGTGATTTAGGTGTCTGAGTCTGAGTATCGGAGGAGCTGCTGATCTGCTGGAATTTACCCCACACAACCATCTCTGGAGGTTACAGAGACTGGTCCGAAAAAGAGAAAATATCCAGTGAGCAGCAGTTCCCTGGGTCATGTTGATGTCAGAGAGTGCTTCAAGCTGATAGGAAGACAACAGTAACTCAATACAACCAAACACTACAGCATATATAAACAGACAACATGCTGGACCTGGAAAACGATGGGCCATTCACCACATCTCAGTCCAATAGAGCATCTTTGGGATGTGATGGAATAAGAGATTCACGTCATACACGTGAAGCCGACAAATCTGCAGCATCAGTGGGATGCTATCATGTCAATATGATCAAAATACTAAAAGCATGAAAAGATTTGAGAACCTGCAGAAAAATACGTGGAAGATTTGGATCTTGCAGAAAGTCTGTGCATTTCATACTGATAAAGTTTTATATTTCCGAGGTAAATTGGTAAATTTATTTGCCGGGATGCGGTATGCTGTGCGTGAAATGGAAGGAACTGTTTGTTTAGTGAAAATGCCACTCGGTGTGCTGATACCCAAATAAACTGCTGCGAAAAGCAGATGCAGCCTGTACTCTGAACAGTATGGAGGAATTCTTTTTTATATATTACACTCTTATATAAGTTTGCTGCTGGGAATATGACAGGATTAAACCCTAGAGGTGCAGAGTACAAATTTACATGCACTTGTGGTGGCGTTTCCTTTCAAAGCTTGCCAAGTAATGAAAATTCCCTGAATGTTTTTTTCTTTAAAAATCCGCGTGCCCAAATACTGTCAGAAACTTTCGCTTCCTCGGTTTTCTTGTCTTTCATGTTTCAGAGCTTTTAGTCTTTGAAACCAAACAAACTGAACACTTTTTCACTGCTGGTACTTCTCCCTGTTGGTAAAGTTTGCTCGCTCTCCTCTCAGGTCTCTCAATCAATTGTCAGCCTTTATGTTCAGCTTTTACTTGTGCTGCTCGGAGCGCCGTCGGCTCGGCTGCAGCAACATGTCCACAACACAGAGAGGCAAGATGGAGATGGAAGAGCCAATTTATACGTCAATTCATTTGATCTCTGACAGGTTTTCCATGTGAGAGCCCTTCGTGTGCACACAGATTTGTGCAGAAAGAGCCAAGGCAAAAACTGCTTCCATTTTTCTATCTGACATATCGCTGCGCTGACTAGATGTCAATCTGCCCATTACAACATCTCACGCAGAGGCATCCAACCCCGTTTCTCAGCTAAACTAACATCCAGAAAACATGAGCACAGTTAAGACGTAAACAAACAAAGCAAACAGGTGAGCAAGAGTCTCACTTTTCTTCTCCTGGAGTCTCTGTCCTACTTCCTGCTATTCTTATTCCACTGCATACTTTGTAAATCAAGCATCAGCAACGTGGACTCCAGCGCCCAAATTCCTCTAAAATGCTGCTGCAATCCGAGTGAAAGACAGACAGAGAGAGACATGCAGGCAGGCTCACCGTGGATCAAAGCAGAGAATCCAGAGAGGAGCAGAGCCACTGAGTGCCACATCCTGGTGGTGTGGAAGGGGTAAAAGAGAGGAGGCAGAAGAAGAGAAGCTTCAGATGTTGGAAAAAAGAGGAGGAGGAGGGAAAGGGAAAAGGGGGGGATACAGAGAGGAAAGAAAGGGAGGAAAGGAGCAGAGACTCAGGAAGCTGCTGGAAATCCTCCGGTCTGCATCCAGTCAGCATCAGAGGGAAGAAGCGCAAGCGTGTGCTGGAAGAAGGGGAGTCGAGAGAGGGCGAGTAAAAGGAGGAGGAGGAGATGCTGGTCGTGCTCTCGCTCCTCTCTCTCTCTCTCTCTCTGTCTCTCTGGGAGGTGGGACTAAAATGGAGAGAAGAAGAGAGAAAATGTCAGTGATGGGGTGAAAGGTTTGACAATAAAACAGTGAAGTGTGGGGACGGATGGGAGGAAGGAGAGAGTTTAATTGCCCTATCACTGTGGGCTGACCTTTTTAAAGACAATAGAAACTGATGAGGCACACGATTTTAAGTGCTCTTAACACTAAGGAGAAGGAGTTTAAGTGGGGGGAAAGGGGCTGATCGATGCAGCAGGGTGAAAAATGTTTGACATAGGCTCAACGCGTGCATAAATTCATGTGGCAAGCACCAAGGTTAACACATAACTGCTTATACTTCTCTAAGTAAACTGATAAAATGCACATTATAGTGATTTTTTTCCACTCTGTGTCAGTTTTTTCTGCACAAATTGCTCATACAGCCCCACATATCGCTAGATTGAACTTCTCCCTCACACTATAAAAGCTGAATCCTTCATAAATCCCTGGAATGTCATACATCCTTCCCTTGACAGTGTCCCCACTGTGACTATGTTTGCTTTGTGCCTGCTATACGTGTGCACCTGTCAAAACTATATTGCCGTTTGCTGCATATATAATAACACGGGCTGGTTATGGCTGTGATCACGCACTGCTGGACTGGAAACTGTGTCTGCTGTGTGTGAGCTTCCCACACTCGTCGCTCGGTGAGCTTTGAATCCTGCGGGGCAGACAGACTCCGGTTTAATTGAGAAAGTGCTGGGCTCTGCAGGAGGGCAGCGGGAATGTGCATAGTTAAACCCTACTTCTCATTTGTCCTCATGAAATGCTGATGCAAGGGCAGAGGCAGCGAGAAACTGAAAGACTGAGAAAGAGGAGGGCGGGGTGGGGGCAAGAAAAGAGGAAGAAAAGAGTTGGACTGTATAATAGATTACCCTATTACTTCTACTGCCCTTCGGAATTACCCCTTTCCCAGGCAGCCTGACACACACATCCAGAGTGCCTCCCAAGCTGCAGATTCATGCTCGGCTGCACACAGAGGAAGGAGAGTGGCCCTCGGAGGGGAGAAGAAGGATGGCCAAGTCACCGGCTAAAGCACGGCAAACTGCACCAAGCGTGGAGCGAGGCCACATGGTGTGCCCCAGCAATGTATCACCAGAGGAGGATAAGCATCCTGTTGCTCCTTCTGCATCCCTGCAAATATTACTGCTTAAATATGTGCATTGTGTATTTTTGCGTTAACCTGGTGAAGAAAACACACACAAACGCACACTCACCAGCACTGAGTGTGACACGGTGCCAAGAACAAAATCCATTAGCCTTCATAAATATACAGATTGGAGGCATTGAAGCGTGGGTGACATCTGGTGGTGTGTTTTCCTACTGCACGCTGGCTTGCAGCTCGGCAGCTCTGCCTCTGAGTGTGTGCTGAGTGGAGAGAGAGGTGGTGGTGGTAATTAACAAGGAAGAAACTGGGCTAAATGGCACGAGAAGATGATGAGAGTCGGGGCCATAAAGAGAAGGCTAATTAGGAAACAATGCCAGCGAGTGAATAGAAACACAGAGCAGGATGTGAATTAAAGCCATATTAATGATTATGGCAGCTGGAATGAAGAGAACCAGGGTTATGGCCATCATGGGGTGCTCTTGGTCTCTGTCACTCTCTGAATATTTGCCTTTTAACTGTGCGGCTCCTGATTGTAAATGTAATGACACAGCAGCAGTGGTGAGATGGCCATTTCTTTGACCTGGCATGACTACTGTTTATCCCCCCCTCTGTGCTACATGCTGAATGGTGCCTCTGACAATGCAGCCATCAGCCGTAGTGGCTGCTGTGCTGTGGTGTTTTTAATTACTCTGCTGATTGGATTAGGCCCTTTCTTGCGCTGACACGTCCCCTTCACTTAATAGTGTGTTATCGACAAGAGCAGCACATACATCCATTTTCCCGTGAGGTCTGATTTGTCAGAGTGGCTTTTTTCTGGAGTGGATGAAGTTCTCTTCTAATGGACAATTTGATCCTGTCCCGGTAAGCCCTGCAGCTGCTGGACTCTAATCCTATAAAATGTTATGAAGTGATGTCTAAGAGTACTTCTTTCGGCTTAGTATTTCTATTACCTTTTATTTCTCACAATGAACCACAATGAAGTATCACAGCTGATGCAGCAAAATTAAAAATGTGATTGTAGCTTCATTTATGACTTCTAGACTGGTTTAGTGGTTAGTGTATTTGCTTTACACAATACAAAGGAAAAGCAAGCTCAGTTAAGGATAAGGAAAAACTGGGGAACAAGGACTCGACATATTGTGGAGGTAAGATAAAAAACTAAAGAAGGAAGGAGGAAAAACTAAACCAACTAAGAATCAAATATATTTAATGATAAACAGAAGTTAGGATTCTAAAAAATACAAAACACTGGGTCCAACACTAAAGATCCATGACAGGAGGAGACACAAACACAGCCTCAGGCGTTCACGAGCTCGTCCAGTGCCAATCCCAAGCCTGGCACTAGACTAGCTTGGAAGAGCATTCAATGTAAAAATCTGTTCCACATCTCTCTTTGGGAGTCAGGGAGCAGCCTTGATTGAATATTAAGATGGAAGTTGCCCCGGGTGAAAAAAGCGATGTCACCGAGTGGCTTAAACCTGCATTCTTTCTACTGAGCAGCAGGGGGCGACTCGTCTGCTTTAAAAAGAAATCAGATGCACAGAAGTCTGTGAGAAAAGGAGCCAGCTGATCACTTGATTTATAGTCTCAGTGGGCACTTTCCTTATGAGTTTAGGATGTCAGTGTCTAGTTTTAATCCTTATTTAATATAGCCTGATGTTCATTTAGTAAATTACTGTCCCATTTATTGTAAAATAGACGTCTGAGACAAGTATGATTTATCGTTTATGATCTGGCGTCTTAGTTACATCTACCTATCACTTGTCAGGTTTGGTTTAAAATCAATAAATATTGTGACAGAGACAGATGACTTGAGTTAAATTTGCATTTAACTGATTCAAGCTCTTTAATTTTATTTGAGTGCACATATTTTCCAGTGATTCCATTTAAAAGGGGGGGGGGGGGGGGGGGTAGATTTCACTTCTCTCTGACCTTATTTTGAAGTTGGAGAGAATGTGTTGCACCACCACTCGCCTGAAGGACCCCCAACACAATACAACACAACACACTGTTGTACAGCAGTATATAAAGCGGATGAAGCATCAACAAGCATACATTTAACAATTACTTGATTTATTAGTATTGTTTATTTCAGTTGTGTTATTTATAGGACAAAAAATTAAAAGTAACATTTTTCCTATATATAATGTTAGTTTTTTTATAGTCTGCGTATAAGTATTTACTTACTTTAGGACCGTTTGAAAGCACACTGGACCTATCCTTTAGCTTTACTCTTATACTCTAAGTATTGCTTATTTCATAAAAAAATTGCCATCATCAAACATGCCATGCTAAAAATATATTTTTGTTCTAAAGAACTATGTTAGCTTTTTCAATTTGAACTAACTACCTCATTATCTTTTACACAGTATATGGGGTTTAATCTAATATCAATGACCAATGAGTAATTTTAGCCTCCCCCCTAAAAATCATAAAACATATTTCAGATGGAAAATTGTGAGGCATGCATACACGCATGTGGGCCATTCAAACTACTGAGTTTTGTAAGGAGAGTGCATTCTGAAAAACATATTTCAGATGGAAAAATTATGTTTATTATGTTATGACATAGCCCAGTTAGCTCAGGTGGTAGAGCATGAGACTCTTAATCTCAGAGTTGTGGGTTCAAGCCAGACGTTGGGTGATCTCTGATTACAAGGGCAGGCTTTGTACTTTCTCACTCGACAAAATGTAAAACCCTAATTGGACAATGAAGGTGTTTTAATAATCAAATGGTTATTCAAACATGTGCAGTGCTTTTTAATTAGAGATCATTTCTCTGAATTTCAGGAGCCGGACCAAACCTCATGCAGGCAGTTGGCGATTGAAATTCACAGACCTCTACAGTCCTCATGGAAAAACAATAAACCAGCACAACATCCCATAGAATGCCAAAATGCACATTTCCACCACTGGCAACCTGTGTCAACAAACTTTAGTACAATTATTGATCAATCAGTGATGTTTGACTTTTCCAGGGTTACCAGCTCAGTTCTTAACTCTGGACAAAATTTCAATAAGGAGTCAAGTAGCAGAGGGCTTCCATTTCTTTGGCTAGTGACGCTACTAAAAAACAGTTTAATAGCAAAACCATAGCACAGTAATATCGAAGCACCTAAAGTAGTATATGACTGAGTGAGTTGATTGGCACTTTTCAGTAAAACTAGAGGAAATATAAAAAACAAAATGACAACTGTGTAAGTTCTATTAATTTTAAATATCACAGCTCTATCACTCAGAGGTTTTTGGCTTGATATTTACATCATACAACATCTATCCTTTGTCAAAAACATCTTTTAAATATCTCCTTATTTTCTGGGTCATTTTTTCTGTAGATTGTGCTTCTTTTTAAAACATTTTACCTTTTACTGATCTCAATGGGGTTAGTATTTTTCTACTGTTCAGAACTGTTATTCTCAAGTTTCTAAAATAAATAATTGCCATGTAATATAATACAGGTTTGCCCAATATCATATGTTGTCCATTTAAATATACACTAACTGGACACTTTATTAGGTGCACCTCTGTAGTACTGGATTGGGCGTCCTTTTGCCCTTAAAACTTCTTTAATTCGTAGCACAGTTGCTGCAGATTTGTTTGCTGCACATCCAACATTTTAATCTTTTGTTCCATCACACCCTGAAGATGCTCTATTGGACTAAGATCTGGTGACTGTGGAGGACATTTAGTACAGTGAACTCACTCTCACATTCAAGAAACAAATTTGAGATGATTTGAGCTTTGTGAGATGTGTGTTATCAAGATACAAGCAGACCGACCCGTCTGGCACCAAAAACCTTGCCACAGGTGTACCTAATAAAGTAATAAAGGATAAACATATTGTGTTTTTGTTTTTACTTACTGTTAAATGAAATGGCTCTTGGGCTGTGTATGGACTCGCTTAAGACTGCACTACTGGAAAGACTGTCCACCTATAAAGACATAAAGACACAGCAATGCTCATCTCAGACTGACTAACTTGCTAAAGGAAAAAGATTAGATCACTTGAGAGGCTTTAAATGTCTTCATATTTAGATTAGTCGAAAGATGATTCAGGATATATTAAGCACATCTATAAGCGTTTCCTTCCTGAGCCGCCCAGCATGCTGCTGTTTCAGGTACGTTTCATTCATGCCTTTTATTCATCTCTCAGGCCATTAACTGGAGGACTAAAACCTGTAATTTTTTTTGCATGTGTGGGTGACACTTATGCAAATTCAGTCCAAAAGCGCTGCTGATTGTAAGTGGTAAGTTCAGAGCAAAACAGTTTGGCACAGAATGGCTGAGTTAAGGGGCTGAAGCTGATCTGATAGCAATGTTTGTCTTTATATGCTGCAGTGGTTACAAAGTAAAGGAGGGCTGTTCACGACAGGGAACAAATGTGCAAACATATTCCAGTGTTTGTTGGCAGGAAACATTTCAACAGCTAAGAATACTCGGCTGAATAGTGAGTGTGATGTAATGCAACTTTTTGGATTATGGCTATTTGAGTTTCTGTTGCCTTCCTAACAGGTCGAAGCAGTCTGCCCATTCTCCTCTGACCTGATCTGTTGCTCACCAGATAGTTTCTCTTTTTTGATAATTTTCTGTAAACCCTAGAGATGATTGTGAGGGAAAATCCCAGAATATCAGCAGTTTCTGAAATACTCAGACCATCCCGTCTGGTGCTAAAAAAAAACAAAAAACATATCACATGTACTTGAATCACCTTTCTTCCCATTCTCATACACAGATTTAACTTCTGCAGATCATTTTGATGATGTCTAGTTGCCTAAATGCATTGACTTGCTGCCATTTGATTAGCTGATATTTATTTTAAGCAGCAGTTTAACAAGTGAACCTAATAAAGTGGCTAGTATTAAAGTAAATGTCAGACTCTATAACCATAAACAAGATGTTTAACCTTGAGAATAAAACTGTATGACCGATCTGTGCATCTTAGGTTAACTAATGTTTCCCAACAGATGAGACTTAAGTAATTAATATCCTGTCCAGAGGATAAACTCCCACTCACTAAAAGATTCAGGCCACGATGCAGATTTGCCATTTACCATCCAGAGCAATTAATGCACTCCAAATTCCCCAGCTTGGTTTCACTTTCTTAACAACCAAAGGATGATTTGCAGGAGAAGCGACTAATTGAAGATGTGCTGGCTACTGGCCACACAGGCAGGAAGAATTGACATACTTAGCTACCAGCTAGAGCGGACAGAATTTATAAGCACTTGGCAGCAAGCTTGAATTAATTTGAAGCCTTGCAGATGTGCATATATCCTTTCAGCAGCTTGTTATTAAAACGACTACATAATTTGAGAACTTTTGTATTGTCTCCCGAACCAGTTTTGCTCTGTCTAATCCAACCAAACAGTCATATTTGGAGTCTTTTCCCCTCCAAGTGCGTCAGGTGCAGGCTGTATTCACCACAAACCATCTGCAAAGGCAGTTTAGTGCTGACAGTCATGCACCGGGGCTCAGGCAACCGGGAACTCACTGCCTGCAGAAAATCAAAACAAAGAAATCCAGACAGCAGCATCTGTCTAAGTCTCTGGCTAAGAGTTAAGCAGAGTAGTTTTAGCAGCATTAATCTATTTTACATCTGGGCGGATGTATAATAAAGAAGTACATTTTCAGAATGGATGATCAGACCAGGGCAATATTGTCATTCCCCCTCCGCACCAACAGCAACACCGTTCTTGTGTTTCAGGCCGTCTTCAAATACATGTTGTCTTCAGATTAGATAATGCCGTTCTTTATCCTGCCACTATCCGGATGCGCTCCGCCCACACTTTGCTCCTTGGGTCTTTCCATTTGGAGGGAGGTCTATTATCTGCCGACCCATCTGTCACAAGGATTTAGATGACGCCGAATGTCATTGTTATGACTTTAATACTTAATACTTCACTGTGCTCTGTGCATATTGTTCGATTCAGAAGTGACATATTTGATATTTCATAAGCTCATAAGCAGCAGATCTGTGTCTCGCTTGATTAATCTTCAAATCTAATCTTCTGTCTGATTTCAAATTGACTGTTATTCCATTTTAAAGATTAGATTTATTCTGAAAAAAAAAAAGATTGCATAACACACTCCTCCCTTCACTATAATGATACCAATTAATGAAGTCTCATTTCTTATCAGACTTTTAAATAATTTCAGGCTTATTTCTGACACCAGGCCACCTATATTTAAGCAGCCTTTCTCGCTCCCTCTTACACACACACACACACACACAGACACACAAATATAGGGAGGATAAAGTCTGCCAATCCCAGCTAAAAAAAACCAAACTCTGATGACAGATGACTCTCTCTTTGCCTTCGCTCCACACAACATCTGCAACTTAGAGACTTTGCGGTCATTAAGCCGCTCCAGCTTTGAGGAAGATGCCCTGACAGCGGACATTAACGCAGTGGGAAATGCGGACGAACACAGGAATAAAAGCCTGAAAATGTAATGGATATCCGTGGGTATATGTCGTCATATGCAGGAGTTTATAAACTTCACTTAAATTTATGGGAGGAGCTCCGTGATGCTGAGGCTGCTGATGGATTTCTGGGAAGTTCGTAGACTGCGTGAAGAGTGCGGACGTTTGGAATATTCTGATCCGAACAAACCACGGCTCACTGGTGTTCCAGCCTGAAATTTTTAATGATCTGAATATTGGATATTTACTTTAGGATCTCTGTGATTTAAACACATGTGACCTTCAGGACCTTGAGATGCAACTCTGAAATACCAGGAGGGAAATAAACAGATTAAACTCCGACTTAAGGCCTTTTTTTCATCCTTGGAGTGGATTGGCTACAGACTGGGAACACTGACCCAAAAGGTAAGAACAAAATATATGAAAGGAAAACATTTGGAGCTTACACAACTAGTACATTTTGATTACTTTATGTTTTTTAAAAAATATATATAGTTTTGTTGCTTTTTTAGTTATTCTCTATGATGATAATGTGAATACAACAAATGTAAAAACCATAATAAAATCTCTTCACTAAGCTTCCCGTGACTGAAGCTTCTTTTCAAACCGCATTCAGTGGTTTCCCATGTTGTCTAACATCGTCATCTGTCTCTCTAACCCTCTTTCAAAGACTGTTTAGCTTTCTCATCATGGAGCATCCCCCTTCCATGACCTCCTCAATGGTAGATGGAGATGAGCTGGATGTCCAGCGCCCCATCCTGCCACCGAGGATGGTTCCTCAGCCCCAGGCGTGTGCCCCGCTATGTGGGATTCACCACACGGTCCAAACAGCAGCCGAGCACCCCGTGTGGCTGGACAGAACCCAGGCCATGGCCACCACACCTTTATACAACGGCCACCTTTATGTCACGCCATCTCCTCGCTGCAACAAAAGGGGAGACAAATCCAAAGGGAAAGAGAAGAAGGGTGAGAAAAGGTCAGGGGGGAGTAGGCCAGGTCAAAAAGACCGAAACCACCAGTGCAAAGGCAAACTCTCAGGATGCCACAGACTGCAGGAAAAAGTCACATCTTTCACTGATGTGCCGATTGCTCGCTGTGGGTTACCCTTTGAGGGCCCCTGCAGGTCACCCCGAGAAATCAGGGATGTCGACGGTCAAGGTCAACGCAAGTCTGGTAATGTTTCTGTGGAGATGCAAGACCGCCAGAGTCTTCCAGAGATAATAATCACCAGCAAGGACGACAACCCCCAGCAACACAACAAGGAGACCGAACATCGTCAGGATCCGTGTGAGGCAAAAGGCCTGCTGCCAGGAGCTGAGTGCCCCAGCACGAGCCCCACTTGCAGCCCTAAGACCAGCCCAAAGCACAAAAACGATGGCGATGGCGATGGCGACGGCGACGACGACCGGTACCGGAGGTCCCACAACATCGGCTGGCGGCTGGTTCGCAGGAGGGCACTGTTTCTGAGGAGGCAACGCCTGAACGACTGCGCCCTGGCGGTGGGGATATTCGGTGTTGTGGTGATGGTGATGGAGACGGAGCTCTCCTGGAGCATCTACAGCAAGGTCAGAGAGGAAGGGAGTGTGGGTGTGGGCGTGAACTCTAGCCTGTAAAAGATTTGTAAAAGTGTTATAGAAAACATGCACAGGAAGATCAAGCAACATAAGATTATGACTGTTGATATCTTTTCATAGCCTGAACTTCATAATGAAGGTCATCAGCTGACAGAGATGTGTTATTTGTGTGTGTCACCCACAGAGCTCCATCTACTCCCTGGCACTCAAGTCAGTCATCAGTTTTTCTACACTCATCCTGATTGGCCTCCTCATAGCATATCACTGGTGTGAGGTGCAGGTAACTTGTTCTTTACATTTGGAAATTTGCCTTTGCAACCAATCAACAGAATTTATAGTTCGTGATGCCTAAAATAATAAAACCAAATGGTGATTTTGAGTCTCAGATTATTCATCTTAAGTATTTTTAGAAGTCTGACTCAGAGAAAAGACAGTAAATCTAATTTTATAGTTCGTTCTGTGCTGTGATCTACAAACTGTGCACAGTTCTTCACAGAAATCGCTTGCACACTAATGCACTCTTCTGATCCCCCTGGCAGCTCTACGTTCATGATATTGGTGCAGAGGATTGGCGGATTGCCATGACAACGGACCGTTTGGCTCTGATAGTCCTGGAGCTGGCAGCGGTGGCCATTCATCCTTATCCAGTGGGTCTGCAGGCCTACTTCCTGCAGGTCAAGACCCGCATGACACTGTCAGAGACAGAGCTGGAGATCGTCCTGGCTCTGCCCATGTTCCTGAGGCTCTACCTGCTCGGTCGGGCAATGATGCTGCACAGCCGCCTCTTCACAGACACGGCCTCACGTAGTATCGGGGCGCTGAACAAGGTGGGAAGTCACCTTTGGGCTCCCCCTGCAGAATCTGGCTTTGGGCTTATCTGGCTTGGATAGTACTGTGATGAGATCATAACACATATAAATCGAAGAAAGGAGAGAAATTCTAGGCTTTGGAGCAGGATTCGTGGGATTTTAAGTCTATATTTTGGATAATGATTTGGGTCTGGGCTTCCTTTTATAAACATTTCATGCACATCTCTTTATGTCTGTCTAGGTGGGCCGAGAGGTCTGTAGAGGTGTGACACTTGAGGTGTGATTATCACAGTTTCGCCCCAATGAACCCCTGTGGTTTCACATGTTGGCTATGTCCCTCTCTAGCTCTCCTTTACTTGTCTGCTTTTCTTTTCCACAGTTGATAATACCCACCTGCCTAATCCCTTCCCTTACTAATGCTATTTAAGAGTGATGAAAACAACCTCTGTCCCCTGCTTCTGCAATACCAAACCTACTATCCATGTGTCAAGCCAGATTGAGAACAAGTTTTCTTATCCCTCATGTCCTCTGTATTATATAATCATAATCTGAAAGGTGCTATCCCAAATAGTTTGGTTAAGTAGGCCGCTAATGTCAAATTATGATGTAACGTATCCCGTTTGTGATCTTCAGATACACTTCAACACCCGGTTTGTGGGGAAAACACTGATGACCACCTACCCTGGGACCGTGCTGATGATTTTCAGTGTTTCTCTGTGGATTGTGGCGGCATGGGGCTTACATGTCTGCGAGAGGTATGTCAGGATAGTTGTAGACTGGCTCCGGCTCTCTGGGATATCTAATGTTTCATTTTCGCCCGACTTCTGGCAGATAAAGAGTAGTAGTAAAATCTTCCCACTGGCAGCAGCAAATCCAATTTTCTTCCGCTGTTATCTGTTCAGGCTGCATGATATTGACAAGATTAAATATCAGCTAATCTAGATATGATGCTGCTAATTTTGAATATGATAGTGATCTTGAAGACGTGAGGACATTTCGCCGCTCGTACAAGAGGTGTCTGCAGTTCTGAGGTGCAAACCTCTGTAAGACACGCCACCATCATGTGAGCTATTGAGGTCAACTGAGGCAAGATGTGAGTGCGGAGGCAGAAAAGCCTGGGGGAGGGGTCTCAAGACTGCATTGTAGGTGGCTGATAGCTGGTGTCGTTCACAGTGGGCCTCCTTTACTCTTCCCTCAAACCATCTGTCCAAAACGATCAGATCTGCACCCCATTAGACCTCTGCCTCTTTCTACAGACAAAAGCATGAAAGTGCTTTTGTCTGGTGACACTGGGAAAGTGCCATTCCCAGTGTCACCATTACCTTTACATGGAGGAAGATCCGGGCTCTTTCAGAGGGACAACCACAAGCTACTCACTGGTTCACATATGTGGTTGGCAGCTGGATCAAAATTGAAACTTAAGAAGAAGAGGCTTTCACCGAACGCATCAACTCAGTGAACAGAAACATTAACTTCACCTGGGAGGATACCAAGGATGATAAGTTACCATTCCTGGACTCTGCTGTGCTCATGAAGGTGGATGGAAACCTCAATACAGACCATGACCTGCTCTTTGACTGCAACCACCTACATGGGGTGAGCCTGCAACCCCTCCGAGGCAGCGTGGACAAAAAGGGGATGTACATACATAATGAAAGGTCTTAAACATGTGGTTATCCTAACCAGGCCTTCGTTAAATTGATGAAGATGGGAATGAGGAAAAAAACTCAGAAACCAACGCAGGAGAAACAGGATGGCAGATGGAACAACATCACTGCCCCAGTGTACTTCAGACCAGGTAATACGCCGGTGTGCATCTCAGCACTCAAACACAAACTGAACAGCGCAGTGTTCGCTGTACAGTGCATTGACGATTCCTGGGACCTCTACCTCTAAAGGAGGCCATCTACTGTGAATAACTATTGTTGATCAAAGGTGGTGGCTTATGACACCAGGTATCAGCCACCTAAAATCTTGACATCCCTTCTTGAGCAGTTCAAGCACTACTCACACCTTCCGTCATGTGACCGTCAACCTGATACTGCGACGTTTTACACCTTAACCCTGGCCTTTTTTCACACCTTAGCTCATGTGACAACACCCATGATTGGCTCAACCTCCATCAGGACAACCACCAATAGGACACCTCCTAGTAGGATTTAAATATCTGGGACTCTCTATCAGTTATTTAGCGCTGAAATACCCTCCAACATGAGAGTCTAAATGTCTTCATGAACCAAGAAGTCCAGTTGCCTTCTTTTCAAGCACTTAAGAATACCATAACATGCAGGATTGTGAACCCACGCAGACATAAGCCTTATGAAAAGTAGTATTTTTTTGTAAAATGCAACATAAACTCAGTGAGGTTCAAAAAAATATATATATTAGTAATGTAAATCTAGGATAAAAAACAGGGGATTGTGCACAGATATCAGTGTGAGTAGATTGTTTTATTTCTGCAGACACCACAACTACAGGGACCTGAGTAGCAACTACATGGAGGCCCTGTGGATGGTCTCCGTCACCTTCTTGTCTATCGGGTATGGAGATGTGGTCCCCCACACTTACTGTGGACGCAGCATTTGCCTCCTCACCGGGATAATGGTGAGGCAGAGGGTGGATAGTTGTCTCTGTAATGAGCAAGCGCTGACTCTGAATGCAAATCTCAATCTGAACGTTTAAACGTTTGTGACTCCTGCAGGGAGCCGGCTGCACAGTGTTGGTGGTGGCAGTGGTTGCCAGGAAGCTGGAGCTGACCAGGGCAGAGAAACATGTTCACAATTTCATGATGGACTCACACATCTCCAAGAGGGTGAATACTAGTATCTCCTTTTTTAAAAAAATGTTATTGATGATTAAACATGTCCAAAAGTAAGAGATATTATTCAAAGGCTTCACTTCTTTCCTGTTTGTACACCGTAACATGCAGGATTTGACATCAGATACCACATATTGACTTATTTTACTCAAAATCCGGGACTTTTCAAATGCCAGAAAACAAATCTGACTTAAAATCTTCAAAACGAGTGGCATCATCTTCCAATAAAATCAGTTTGCTATGATTGCCATTATTTTTTTCCTGTTCTGTATGGATACTAGATGAATAAAGTTTTTTTTTTTTTCAAAAAGCATTTTGGAAAATGGAGGAATTGGCTCACTCGAGACAATTTTTTCCTCATTTTCGATTTTAAAAATTTGCCCATGGTGCACTGGGATTTGTTCCAGCTTTTGTCAGCGTTTTTCAGCATTTTTCAGCATGTGCCGTAAATAACAGCGCTCTTAAGATTTTGTGCATAAACATACAATAACTCTCTCCGTGATTTTTCTTCTTTTCACCAGATAAAAATTGCTGCAGCGAATGTGCTGAGAGAGACTTGGCTTATCTACAAGCACACTAAGCTGTTAAAAGACCACAGCAAAGTCCGCATGCACCAGCGGAAGCTGCTCCTGGCCATCCACCAGTAAGGCACTTAACCCACACATAATAATAATAACCTCTTTATCAATCACTGCCTGAAATGATTGAATGCCGCTCATTTTAAATTCATTTTAAATTATGTGCCATTAAAAAATGAATAGATCTACTTTCCTCCTCCAGCCTTTCTCATTCTCTCTAATATAGTATTAGGTCCATAATTCCATGAATGGTTGGACACAGTTTCAAATCATAGATGTGATTGAAGACTTTAAGCTTTCATACAAGAGGTTTTACAAAAGTATTAAAATCTGTTTAGGAATCACAGTTGTTTTTATGCCCCGTTCACCATTTTCAGAGGCTCAAAAAGTAACTGGACAGTTGACTGATAAGAAGCTTTATGGCCAGGTGAAGCCTGTTCCCTCGTCATTCAGCGAAAAATAAAGCAAACATAATACCTGAAGTTGATTCAAAGTGCTGAACTTTGTAGCTTTTCATTGTAATTTTAAACATGAAGCCCAAAGAGATGTCAGTGCAAGTGAGGGAGGTCATTATTAGGAAAAAGAAAAATTAATGTAAGCAAAGAGATAGCAAAGACTTTAGGAGTGGCCAAATCAACGATGTTGTGCATTGTGAAAAAGAAGGAAAGTGCTGGTCAGCTCAGCAGCACCAAAGGGCCTAACTGACCACAGCACTTGGGTGCATGATCACAAATTAATTTCCTTAGTTTAAAACAACTCCAACACAACACCTAACCGAGTTAAGAACACTCTGGAGAAAGCAGTTGCGTCACTCTCAAAGTCTACAATCAAGAGACTATTTTACAAATGTAAATACAGAGGGTTTAGAAAAAGGCGCAAACCACAGTTTTCAACAGGAAAACCAGATTAGACTCAGAAAACATCTAAAAGCAGCTGCACAGCTCTGAAACAATTCTTAGGACAGATGAAACCAAGATGAATCCAAAGCATACAGCGTGATCTGTCTGACAGGCTGGAGGAAGAGTTACAGCATGGGCATGTATGGCTGCCAGTGTAACCGGGTCACTGGTTACACTGATAATGTACAGATGAAGTGTGCAGAGATGTACTCTCTGCTCAGACTCAGCTAAATGCTGCAAAGCTGATCAGTCAGTGCCTTGCAGTGCAAATCGATAATGACCCAGAGGAAGCTCCAAAAGCAATTTTGCAGTTTCTCAAAGCAACGAAATGGGATATTCTTCAATGACCAAGCCAGTCTCTACCCAACAGAGGATGCTTTTCAGTTATTGCACGCAAAATCAAAGGCAGAGAGACTCACAAGCGACTTCCACCCAAGTATTAAAAACAATGTCTTGATGCATGCTCAAACATCCAGGTAAGTAAATCCCACAAGGTTGATTCTGTTCATCTGGACGTAGCGTCGATCAATGGTCATGACAATTTGCATATTAATGATCAAGGAACCGGCCTCACAGCCCATTGTTTATTCAGTGGGCTGGGTTTGGTCATTGTGCAAATGTACTGTTTATAAGATGAGACTGAAGAAGTCACTTGGATGAGTGACGAAAGGTTTTTGATGAACAGAGTCAACAATGTTTGATAAGTATGAAAGGTATTAAAAACAATGTTTTTATTTAAAACTTATAGTTGACCAATAATTCTTGGACTGAAAACGGACGACTGTGTACAAAATAGTTTGATTTTATGCTAAAAATCTGCACTTCAGTCACACTTTATTTGGTTTTAAATCCACTGTGGTGATGTACAAAGGCAAAACTATAAAACTGTGTCATTATCAAAAAATCCCTAACTGTAAAACAGATTTACGATTTCTAATGAACCGCCCAGTTTGAATCGAGTCGTTTAAAGTCACGTCTTCTCCTACATAGTCATCTGAAGAAAATGACAAATTTAAGGTATGAATTCAATGAACGGTCATTTAAATTAGATGCCCAGCCCGTGTAAAAAAAATAGAAACAACCAAAATGAAATGAAAACCAAGGAGTGGTGCCATTTGTGTCCATATACATTGTCTCTGAAAGGCAAAAGTTCAGCTTTGTCATTCGGGGATTTTCCGCCACACCTTATAAGAAGATATTTCTTCTAAATAAAAGCCACTTGATTACTACTATATCACTCTTGTCTACTGCTGCAATTACAGTACATTTTAGCCTGCAATTGTTCCTCAAGCCACAAGTTATGCTGACTTTTATATCAACCATTCCTTGCTAAATTTGGAAGATTTTCATTTGGTCCCGTTGCATAATCCAGAGAGATGCCTTTAAATTGTTTAATGGAGCTACTCTCTACCAAAGTCCTCATAAAATCTGTTGACATTGTGTCGCGTTTATGGCTTGTTTCTCTGGTCATGTGTCTGACTGGCCCTTTAAATTACTGCTCGTCTTAAAATGAAAACGTAGCAATGTCATAAAACCAAGCAATTTTATCTCCAGGCTGCGGCAAGTGAAGATGGAGAAGAGAATTCTTGCTGACCAGGGGAACACACTTGTGGACCTTAACAAGGTATGAGAGGAAGTGCAGGCAACACCTGTGTCCTGCTAACACCCCAAAAAAGAAATAATCTAATTGCTGATGCAATTTTCTTTTCTTTCCCCCAACTGCACACCGATTTATACGAAGATGCAGAACCTGATGTATGACGTGCTGTCGGAGGTGCAGGGCTGCAGGGGGGATCTGGACACACACATCCACACACTGGAGAAGAGTGTGGAGGAGCTGAGGGAGGGCTTCAGGAGCCTGATGCCGCTCCTCTCCAGCACACTGTCCACACAGAATTCCTCCATCCGCCACCTGCTCAGGGAGAGGGAGGGGAAGACTGAGATTGCAAGCGTGAGCGGAGAAGACAGGTAGAGGGATGGCAGACGAAGGCTTCTAAGGACGCTTGAGAAGAAGTTATCTGCCTTTACTGCAGCTTAAACAGACTTGAAGATAAAGGGAAAAGAGATGTATAATTGTATTAAAATATATTTTCTGTAGCAGAAATAACTTTAAAATGTAGAAGTTAGTACTGTGGCAGCAATAAAAAATGAAAATTAAACCGTCTTTGCCCAATAAACTTAATTTGAATTTATTGCAAGATTTTACTTATCAGATGTGGACTTCTGAAATATTTCACCTTCTTAGGTTGTCCATGATCAAAATAACCAGGAGGTACTTTTAGCTCCAAATGCATAAACTAAGCCAGCTTTCATTCTGTAAATGCTGCATCTTTCTGATTGTGTAATAAAATGTGTATAACTTCCAGCACAGTTTTCTATTGTAATAAAAATCCAACCGTAACCTGAAGTACTTTATCATAAAAGGTGACAACACAACCTTTATTTTCCAGCTTAAAAAAAACAAAACAACAATAACACACAAACCATTCCTTTAGCCAAAACAACATTTTATTTAGAGAGACAGGGTTGGAGGGTGGAGTTACAGCAACAAACCATCTGTCAACATTAACAGAGGAAATCCATCTGCTGTCCCGTTAAGCCTCCAGATCTCGTTTCCGATCAGGCCGCAGGGTCCGCCGCCGCTGCCGTCTCGAAGGCGAAAGACGCTGATATCAACCGGTCCATCCCCTCCTCTCCCCTTCAGCTCCGGGGAGGACAGCTAGTGCTGCTTCCTCCTGAATGAGCACCCTGCCAACGGAGACAATGACAGTCAGGCTACAGGATTAATGCAGAGCATAGCATGCTGCCATTGTGCTGCACAGCACCGATACAAGAGTCATTGCTTTCAGTCATGTGACTGATTAGGTCAGCTTTAATTTTCCCCATTCCCTGTACACTAATTCAACAAGCCACCCTGAAATCTGCACTCTCACTAGCTTTAAGGCGGTAAATAATCTGTTCTCAGCCTTCGAAAGGGGGGAGCCAGTGGTCTAGCTCAACCCTTCTGCAAACTGAGGTTGATCTGGCACCGGAATGAGACTGCAAGACCACGACAGAGGAAGTCCAGTCACTTAGCAGTGCGGCCAAAACGTCATAGTGATTTAGAAACACACAAAATTGTATCGGCATTTCCATATTAATGACACCCACCTCTGTCAATAAGAAACAAGACAACAGCATGATTTTTCATAAAGAGCAAAATCAGCTCCTGGATGTTGATGTCCTGCACTTTCTGAATGCTATTTGATGACATCTATAGTTCTGTAGCCTATCTGCTATTACAGGCTTTAAATGTCTGAAATTATTCCAGTCGTGACTTTATTCCAGTTCGGAATAACACATAGCAGCATCACTTTGACAATGAATTTGGTATTACCAGTAAAACTGAGTCTGGATGTGTGACTAACCTCAGTCACTAAAAGCGTATTAAAGTTCTGGCACAGGGGAAAAATGGGTGACAGGACGAACACACCAGCCTGAGGCTCACGTTTCGTGTAATTTGTCTAGTGGCATGCCCATTAAAAGTGCAAAAATCATCCCCATTCTAGATATTTCTGCCGGTACCACAAAACCCCCAAAAAATAAAAAAGAATAATGCATGATACAGTCGGAGTTTATATCAGCAGGCCACTGAATGCCATCCAAGGACACCCCTGCTGTGGATGAACACTGCACACAGATGAATACTGACCCTCTGTGAGACGTGCTTTGCCTCCGGTGGGCTGACACAGGACTGTAGAGCAGCCCACACACAGCACGACTGTCTGAGCATGGCTGAACACCGTCGTGATCTTGTAGCATCCTGCAAAACAACCACAATGGTTGATAATCCAAAACTCAAACCCCCGCAAACGCTCACAGGTAAAACTCAAACCCCAGGTGACATGTGCGTGTGTACAAAATGCGTACCTGGACATTTTACATCCATGAAGTAAGAGTTGGGACTCTGAACAAGACGCTTCTTCTTGTGCCTCCTCTTCTCCTCCTCAGGGGATGGGTGCAACAAGTCTTTTGCGAGCTACAAGATTTAAGAAAAAGAGGAAATAAAAGAGGGTAAGCGTTATTCAACTCATAGAGAGCAATTAGAGAAAATTAAATAATAACACCAAGCTATCAAATTCAAAAGAAAAGGCGCTTTATCAGGGACATTTAGCTTTATTATTTAGCTTAAAAACGCTTCAGTTGCCATGTTTTGCTCGTGCTACGTGCACGTTCAGGCTCCACGATCGGCCTACATTTCTTGGATTAGGTAACCCAACGTGCGCATTTACATCGATCACGAATTGTTCCCCAAATAGTCAAACACCCCCGGTAAAATACGTCGATGGCCACTCTAAAAGACACAAAGCAAAGCGAAAATATAGCTCTGAATATTAGGTTTTCGAGGCTGTATCATCGGTCGTTGAACTGGCTCCATGTTTGCGGTGTGTGCGCAGCCATCTTGTATCACAATGCGCTCGCAAATGCGCCCAAATGGGAACATTTAGTCCCGCCAAACTCAGTCCAAAACCCGGCTAAATGTCTCAAACCGGCACCGATCGAACCGCTGGTCTCTCATGTACACGTTGAGCCGTGCGGTGACTCCTTGAAGGCCCGTTAACTTATAGAAATAGCATTTCGATACTGCCTGTCTATACTCACTGGCATGTTGGCGAGGAAATAGCCGCTGCCGAAAAGGAGGCATTACCGGAAGCAAGGGGTTCATATTGGTAGCTCCTTTGAGCACCAGCCGGACGTGACGAATTTATCAGGATATGGCAGCCATTTTGGAGAGGTCGAAAACCCGCCTTGTTTAGTCTTTTCAGGCCTTTATTTATTTAAGATAAATTTAACTTTTTAAGGCAAACGCATATAATATGTAATAATAAATATAATAATAACAATAATAATAATAAAAATAATCACTATTGATCATATGTAAAAATTAAAAAAAAAAAAAAAAAAAGCTTTTAACATAGTGTACAATTTTGTTATGGATATTCCCAAATCAAATAAAATATATTATAGATTTTCCAGGTATTAGACTGATTGAGTGTAAATTACGAACCGTTGTCAGTTTATGTTTTAATTTTCCTCGAGAGCCCCCTGGTGGCACCTCGGGGAATGACACCACTGATGTGCTCTGTCTTCTTCAGCATCAGAAGAGGCATAAATGTGAAGAACCATCCAAGGCAACGGTTGTCAAACTGTGGGATGCAGACACCAGAAAAATGAAAGCAAACTAATATGACTATATATTTAAGATGATGGGGAAAAAAAAAAAAAAAGGAACACCTGGAGCAGATGTGGAAGGTAAAGTACAAAAAAGCATTAAGAGCTGTAACTCCAAAATTGGAATTTTTACATTTATTTATTTATTTTTAGGGAAAATAATGAATAGTTTGATGATGGGACCGAAATGAAATATTAATTAATTAAAATCCCAGCACAACAGGATAATGGATTACACAGTTTGATTCCAGGAGATACAAATCATATAAATCCCTCTAAGGTTACGTCCGGAAGATCATCCAGTGTAAGAATCTGCCAAATCACACGCATGGAGTGGCTGCTGTGGTGAGCCCTTGTAAATGAGGGCTAAAAGTAGCTTTTATTCAAGTAAATACTGGCACAACAATGCTGCACTCAAGCAGTCAGATGATAAAAAGTGTTTAGGTAAAACAGATTTATTTAGTTTAAGGTAAAAACTTGGATCTTTGTCTCTTGAGTCAAATGTCCTCTATTCTGAAGCCATAATGGTTCAGATCCTGGAGAAAAAAACATCAAGTTTCAGGAGACAAACAGTCTGTAGCAGAACCATCTGTATTACTCAAAGACACTAGCATTCCCCAATGTCCACCTATCCATAACCAATTTAGAACCACCAATAAACCTAATGTGCATGTCACCTGAGTGATGGCTGGTAACTGTAAGGTGACTTAACTAAAACAATTAATCTACGCAGTTCTGATTGGCTGACCTGTTCACTCATATTATTCTCTTTAATTAATTCTGACAAATAATTAAACAGCTGAAATTACTATTATACAATTATACACATATTTGTGTTGCTATAAGACAAAGTGAAGGCCCGTTTTGTCAGCCTCTCTACTCTCCCAGTCCCTCCTCTTCAGAGTTATTTTTTTTCATTGGATCTAAGGCAGCCATCATTTCCTTTATCTTCACGTAAAGCTCATTTTCTGGTGGGAAAATGTTTCTCTGTGAGAGAGAGAGAGAGAGATCAGAAATTATGGCAAATAAATGATGTTCACATTAATCAGCACTTATTTTTAGGTAAAATTGAATGAAATGGGAACAACTAATGAAAGACTCAGTCTTTCATTAGTTGATAAAAAAAAATTAATAAAAAGTTAGGATGTAATAAAGCAAAACAGACTTTAATAAATGCTGAAACATAATATAATATAAATAATGATGATAATGATAATAATGATGACAGCGGCTGTGAACGATTTTAAAGTCATTTTTTTTGTCTAAATGTGGTTCATGGGAATTGTGCACAGACGCCCACACACAGAGGCGGAGGATCTTGGAGCCATCCATTCACTTCCGCTTCTCCTTTTTCAGGGTCGCGGGGGGCGCTGGAGCCTATCCCAGCTGTCATAGGGCGAGAGGCGGGGTACACTCTGGACAGGTCGCCAGTCTGTCGCAGGGCCAACACACAGGGACAGACAACCATTCGCACTCACATTCACTTGCACATTCACACCTAGTGGCAATTTGGATTATCCAATTAACCTATCCCCACAAGCTGCATGTCTTGGGACGGTGGGAGGAAGCCGGAGTACCCGGAGGGAACCCACGCAAACACAGGGAGAACATGCAACAACCACACAGAAAGACCCCGGCCTGATGGTGGAATTGAACTCAGGACCTTCTTGCTGTGCGGCAACAGTGCTAACCACCGTGCCACCGTGCTGCCTGGATCTTGGAGCCATATCAATAAAATTGAAATGTGAAAGCCTTTTTGCTTTGCTTTGTTTTTCAGTTTAACATTTAGGAATAATGTCAAAAAATAAGTCCAATTTTTTGTGGCAATCAGAGAGGAGATGCTATTTTTGGCATTCTGAGCATGAAGCGAGCGAGTCAGAGGTTACATTCACCTTCAAATGCCAACTTTAATCCTGACATTTAAAGTTTATTCACAAAACACAAAGAAAAACGTCATCTTCTGATTTATTTGCAAAATTCAACTTTTATATTAAAATGTCACGTTTAGTCTCAAAAATTCCAAAAAGCAAAAGAAAAGAAAAAAAACTTCTTCTTTTTTTTAAACTTCATGTGGCTCTAATACTTTTCGCATAGTGTCAACTTGAGTGCCCTGTGAGTGCTACGTACCTGCAGACAGAGACGCAGCAGACCTCCAGCCTCGCCCTCGCCCTGCGCTTGAAGTGATGCCAAAAAGTGAGGCAGCGACTTCTCTGTGATTCTGTTTCCTACACAAACACACACCAAAAGACTTTATTTCAGTCCTGATAATGCATGTCCACACTTGCAAGAAGTCAAAGACAAGTCCTGCCATCAAATCTAACAGTAGTTGTTTTTATCTGTTATGATTATTTTAAATGTACAGCACTTTGGTCAACAGTTGTGGTTTTAAATGTGCTATATAAATAAATTTGACTTTGATTTTGTGCTTTGACTTTCCTGAGAAGCACAGATAAATGCACCACAGCTGCTGACCTGCCAGGTTGAGGGAGACAAGAGTCGTGTTTCCGGGCATGAAGACCTGTCCGTCCCTGGGATCCACCGACGGGTGCAGCAGGGGATTCGCTGAATCCACCAACTCTGCCTGCTCACGGAGAACTGTCAGATCAGCGCCATCATTGAGAATTATATTTTTGCTTCACAAAATGTTGCATCAAACAAACCTTATTCATGCAAGTATTTGATGTATCCTGCAGGGGAAAAAAACAAAACAAAACAAAGCGAAACCAGTGAAATTTTATACTGTGTTGCGCATCCACATGATGCTCAGCAAACAGAAAACGTTACCTCTTCTGCATGTTGCTTCTCTTTGCCCTCTGCCTTTCCACCTCTAGCCTGAGACGCTCTTGTATCAGTGGCTAGAAAAGATGTCAGGGATAAACGATAAACACAGCTGTCATCTCTCAGAGAACAGAACAAGTGTTTCAGGTGCGACAGGAGCGATTACTTTTCTTGTTTGGCTTTTGGTTGTCTTTGTTGGCGTCCGGTTTCTCGTCTTTTCTGGTTGCTTCCTGTAATAAGAATCAATAGCACAAGATTTGCAGCACACACTAGTTTAAGAATTTGCCAAAAGTCAGTTTTCGCATGAAACCTTTTTTTTAGGAGTGCCTGTGGTCTCTCCTGTGCTGCCAGCTAATGTCTGGAGAGGCTCATCCTTCACTAAAGCCTGAAAAAAAAAACAGATCAAAAATAAACCTGAAAGCAGTTTAACTACATGTGCTGTGAAAGCAGTGCTATTCAGAGCACTTAGTTATTAAAGTCAGTTCAGTGAATGACACTGCCACTCTTACAGCTTGCACTCTTTTCAGAAGCAGCTTCCTCCTCTCCACTATTTCCTCATGAGTTAAGGCAAACTCACGAAGTACCTGAAAAGGGGAGTAGCAAGCACTGGAGGCTTATTAAATTACATTACATAATGCAATAAGATGAATATGATTTAAGACATTTTAACTGCTAATTTAAATGCATTATCTGTCAGTTAAACTCTGTGATGTAAATTGATACCGCAGCCAGCTGAGCAGCTCCTGCATCTCCAACCTGATTGTTGCACAGTGAGAGAAAGAGCAAAGAACGATTCAGCCGCAGGCCCTGAGGCAAAACAGGACGGAGACAGAGACATCAGCTCAGCGGTCACACAGGGGACATACACCAGGGAATATGCCGTCAGTTCTGGGTTATACCTGAGCGATAAGTGCAGCACCTGCATCACATATACGGTTGAACGCCAGGTTGAGCGACAGGAGGTTTTTGTTGGCAGACCTGGCTGTCGAAAGCGCTGAACCAATCAGGCGAGCGCCTTCAACTCCTATCCGGTTATTTCTCAGAGACAAGTGAGTGAGGCTGGATCAAAGAAACACATGACATTAACTGCTCTTGTGTGCAGAATGGTGTGTAAATACAGGAAGAGGGTTTTCCAACATTGCGGTCGCTATTTATTAATTTGTTGTTTAAGAATTATAATATGTTGAAAGTTTCATTTTTGTAGATGTTTTTTGTTAGCTACTTTGCTTTATTTTGGCTTATTTTCTTACTCACTTGTCAAAATTGCTTTCAAAAGATTTTTCTTTATTTTATTTTTTGGGGGGACTTTGTTGTCAGGTAGTGAAAAAATGAGGACTCTATGCAGTTCTGTGAAAAAATAACGACACGCCACAATTCACTAGCTTATAGAAACACCATAAACGGCAACTCCAGAATATTTTGGTACACAGAGGACTTCATGGTATACTCAATGACTGAGATGCCCATGTCCTGTGGCTGCAAAATAAGCCCAAATCATCACCTCTCCACCACCATGCCTGGTTTCTGCCGAAACCGCTGTGCATGCTCATGACTTTAAACTAGAGAGTGACACCAGTGCTTATGGTGCAGGTACAGTAAATTAGAGTGAGGTTGTGAAGTGAAGTGTTCACCATCCAGTGTGCTGTTTTTCAAAGAAATTCAAGAAACCCCAAATGATTTAGAGCACAACTGAGAAAGAAACCTTAGCGTTACTTTTGGGTATGCAACATTCTGAGGTGTACTTTGGTTCCAGCACCACCTCCGCTGATGATCACAATGACCACAATCCTCTGCTTATATCTCAAATGCTCAGTAACAATGATGCAGGCCCTTATTGCTGCAAGATTTCAACACTGAGTACACCATCTGAAGGAGACTGATAACACTGTGGGAGATGTCTTATCTCATATAGATCAGGCATTTCTTGTGGAGGAGAGTGATATAAGGTGGAGTCAATATGACCCAGCTCATAATTTTATATCACTTGTATTGTTTTCTCTCCTCTCTGCTGTTCAGTTTTTTTTCTCTGTGTTTTCAATTATCGGAAGGTTAGAAGCACCGACTTTAAATTACGACCTGACAAAGGGATTTCTAATTCTCGTGATGGATAAAGCGAGGTTTTGTGAAACATTTGAAGCAGTTTTTGTCAGAACTGTCAAAAACAATCTGACACCCATCTCCACAGTGACACCTACTGGCAGCTTTTGCTATTGTCACATCTTAATGCTATTCTGTTGCACTATTGTAAACAAAGCTCTATACTTTGAGGCAGTGTTTCAAAACATTTCCACTTCATAAGCTTGAAACAATCTCAAAACTTTTGTATTGAGCATCCCAACCAGTCTAAGCTGTGTGTTTTTGTGGAGAGTAGTGCTATATGAACAAGTGTTTTCCACTCTGTAATAGATAAATCTGTTTGGACTGTGGTAATGTGGCTAGCATTGTTGCATAGCGAGAAAGTCCTGGGTTAGAATCCACCATCTGGCCAGGCCTTTCTGTGTGGATTTTGCATGTTCTCCCTATGTGTAGGTTCTCTCTGGGTACTCCAACTTCGTCCCAGGGTTAGGTTAGCAGTGTGAATGGTTGTCTGTCTCTCTGTGTTACCCTGCGACAGACTACCCTTACTTGGGAGCAGGGGAGTCACATATTGTGTTTCACACTTTGGTGTTCTGTCCAAAAGACTTTGTTCCAGAAGCCTCATGGCTTGTTCAGACATAACTTTGCAAACCTAAGCTGTGCTGCCATGTTGTTGCTGTCATGAACGTTAACATTTAACAAGCTAACTGAGGCATGTAGAGTTTGAGATGTAGCTTTTGCGCTTCTGCATTTTCTCCATGCACTGCACGACCTGAACTTGGGATGAATCACGGTGCATCAGTGGCATTTTGATTATGAACCCGATTTTTAACAAATGGCTACTACAAACATGTTTACATGTGTGACTGTTACGCTACTTACACGCTGTCCTCAGAGAGAAGAAGGTGGTAGCCCTGCTGTGGAAGGACATTGCCTTCCAGTGCCACAACCCTAAGTGAACACAAATCAGAGGGGCTGTTTCAGTAACTCTCAGTGCTAAAGCGAAATTTGTCTGCTATTCGACATAATTTCCTGGCATGAAGTCAAAACACATTTGGACCTGTTGTGATGTGGTGCAAAATGCTTGGGGGACAGTGGGTATCTGCTCACCTGAGGCTGGAGCACAGCGGTATTGTGTTCATGAGGGCGACTACCATGCGATCTGTCAGTCCCGCCTGCCAAAACCTGCACAACCGTGGACAAGATTCCACCAACAAACAAGAACAAAACAGTGACAGCTGTAACCTCGTTCGCTGCCTCCCTGCAGCACCTCATTACTCACCCAAGGCTCTGTAGCTGGTTCATGGAGGGGAGCATCTTCTGTAGCGCTCGGAAAATCTGCTCATTCACCCTCCATCCTGTTCATTCATGACATATCCAGTCATTTTCTCACCACATGCTTCAAACAATAATATGAGCTCACTTCTCAATTAACAAGATCCAATGATGTCTTTCAAACTCTGACATTACACACAACATAGAATGATATGACTGCAGGTAACCAGTGATAACTACAGACTCAGAAACTCAAATTCTTTAAATGTTGAATTAATGCCAAGTACAGTTATAAACCCTCGCCTTCTTTTCCTCTTACCAGAAACCTTCATGCTCCTGGCTCTGTCTTTACTCTCCAGCTCCAGTGTGAGGCAGGGCTTTGAGCAGAAAAAAGAATCACTCGTCTGTAACTGGTAATCTTTAGGAGGAAAATTATTATTGGTAAGAGAGTCTGAGATCATATAAATTATATTCACTGTTTATACTGTAGGAATGAGCATCAAGGAGTAATTCAAAATAATGCTGACCACAATAATACTGCAACGGTTGGTAAAATATTTTACAATATCTGTGTGACTGAAATCTAAGAAATACAGACGACCTGGTGACTCTGTAACAACAAATTCCAGTGAAGCAGTCATGGTCATGCTTACTTCCATGTCTCTTTGTGTTTGTAGATGTGTAATGTTTAACCTCCTGAGACCCTGCACCTTTTGTCCTGCTCAACCTGCTCCATCTCCTGCATGCCAAACAAGATCTTGGGTCTCAAGAGGTTTTATTACTTTGTGCAGAAACATTCCAAATGTTTAGATTACTGATGCTAATACATTCCCATTAATTGACACATTTTTATCATCAATGTGGGCTTTAAGTCTCTGCCTCTCCAGTAGTATATTTTTTTACGCTAGGTCTGTTAGCCATAGTTCACCTCAAAACGCTACATGTTGGTAATGTGTGGAAAATACATTCAAATCAAAGCATATAGTATTCAAAAACATGAACACATTTTCATGATCCTTCTTGCTCTAATGTCACAAGTATCACAGATTTTATTTTATTTTTTTGTTTTATTTTCTGTTTCTCTGTCAGTGTGATACTACTCAAAGCAGAACCATCTCTTGTTTACTGGTGTCACCTTCAGTTTGACTGGCTGGGAACTTGGCAATAACAGCTGGGATATCCTTCACGTTCAGTAGAGCACACAGCGCAGGGAAGTCAGTCTCTGCATTTCCTGTGCACTGATATTCATCTGTAGGGCAATGGGGATAAGTGCAAATCTCAGCTATCACCACAACTACACTAAGTAGAAGAGCTTCATATTTATGCTTACCGAAGGTCTGAACAGGAAGTGTTTCATTTGGAGTCGGTCCTGTAAACAGAAAGGCCTAGAGTCTTGACATAGCATGACAAAATCCCCAGCAACTCACAAAGCAAACATCAAAATCTTTCACTTTGATTGCATGAAAAGTTTTCACTGTCAATCATATCTCTATATAATGTGTGGTGTTAGATTACCACAGACAGCTACACTGCAATCAGTGCTACTTGAGAGACTGCAGACAGGAAAACTTATGTTACTAAAACCTCATGATGAACAAACATGTTATTGTGTACTTGTTATGATTGCTTTGATTATGTGCTGCAGCTGTTTCAAAATAAACCTTCTAAAATGAGATCACATAACTTGAAGTCTTACTTTATTTATTTTAAGAACTTTTTTTTTAATCATGTGCTCTATTTTTCAGGGGGGAAAAATAATCCTGTATTTACTAATTTGCTTTTTTCAAAAAAGGTTTGCCATAATGAAAATAGGCTGACATGAGAAAGTAGTATATAAAGTACAGTTTTGGTCAGACGTTCACATACGCTAATCATGGGCATGAATGTCATGTTAACTTTGGACCTTTTAATAATTTCTTTGAACTTTTCTTTTTCCAGGGTGAAATCATTGTACACCACACATCTTTAATAGCTTTTCAAAAACAAGCACCAGCTCCACAAGTTTGAATTCATTTTGGATTTTCTCTAATCAACACAGGGTCAAAATATATACATACGCTCCCTTAAATCTTTTCATAAGTGGTGCTGAAGGGTCTACAATGTCTTTTAAATTTGAATACGACCAAGGTGTATTAACTTCTCGTTAGTGATCATGAATAAGTACAACTGATCGTTTCTCTTTGCCAGCATAAAAAGGACTCGTTTGACAGCACTCATTAGATTGACTAATGCTCAGAACAATGCGAATAGGGCTATGGAACTCAGTGAAGATCTAAGAAACAGAACTGATGATTTTCACAAGGTGGGAAGATCTCTTGGGGCCATTTCTATACAGCTGCAGATTCCAACACAGTTGTATTTAAGTAAAAATGTGATGTGTCACCACTTTGCCAAGAATGTTCAGGAATAACCCACAAACCACCTAGGTTGAAGTCTGCTGTGAACTGGAAAATGCTGGAACACCAGTGTCACTGTACACATGGAAGCCAGTTTCACATTGCAATCCATTGAGAGGATGCCAACGAAGAAACAAGCCCCTACTCTAAAAGCTGGGTCTGTGGCAGTAAATCAACCAAATTAAATGAACTGTACCACATATCCCAAGAAAAGTGGTTAAATATCCAGCCAGAATTATTCCAGAAGCTTGTAGATGGCTTAAAAAAAACAGTATCTGGAGTATAAACTTGCTAAGAGACATTTAACCACATATTAGGCGGAGGTGCATTTTAGTGAACCTGTAGGTAAATTCTTGACTCTATGTGGAAAAGAGAAAATCCTAAATAAGTTATATCTTGTGCAACTTGTTTTGTTAAAATCATTAAAGATGTATGTTGTACAATCATTCCACCCTGGAAAAATAAATAATTATTTGAAGCCCTAACTTGCCATGAGATTCAAGCGCATGATATACAAACCTCTGACCCCAACCGTAATTAGTATATAAAACAGGTATTTTCAAAAATTACATATCGAAATAAAAGTTAAATTCTAAGTTGTATAAATGCTTAAAGTAACAACATATTTTTTCAGATAATGTGGCAAAAATTTAAATTACAGCTACGGTTAAGTAGCAGTCCAAGTAAAAAGGCGCTGCCATTCTTCGATAAAAAAAAAAAAAAACAACAACAACAACAAAAACAGGCTAACCTGCGCTTTTCCAGGCCTCGTCTTGAGCGCTGGTTTTATCTTTCGGGTCTTTCTTTCTAGACATGGTTGCGCCTGAAACCACAATTACAGTCACACAGCTAAAAGCGTTAGAGACGATATCGTTTCAGAGAGTTTAATAACGCCGTTGTGAGCCCGTTAGGGCGTTTTGGCCGTTACTATGGATACTCAAGTTGTATCGCGAGATTTAAGTTCTTGGTTCTTCAACCTTTGGTTCTTAGTGTAGTGGAAAAGTATAATTCATAAATATTTGAGTGAAAATATTATAGTATGTATGGCCCTAAAGTCGGTAACAGCGATAACGAAAACGTTGTTTAACTCGTCTATTGTCAACTACTGTACTATCGCGAGAGCTGAGAGAAGGACTCGTTTACTTCTTGACTAGTCTGTCGTACTTGATACAAGAGTTTGTGAGTTTTTGAGGTCCAGAAAACATACCTAAATTACATAAATAATCTGTCTCACATATGTAATTTTTTTCTCTTTAAAGTGGATCAGGAGTGCTGAGAGAGCCTTATATTAACCCACCACAAGGAAGACTTTTTCTTAAATATATAGGTAAATCTTCACCATGTCCTAGCACTATAGTTTTACATATTTGGTTAAATTTCCATAAATTTTCAAGCGCCTTACAGGATTATATCTACATTTTTACTCACTGACCTCACTGTATTCTCTATTTTCTATTTAATTTAGCTACTTTTGGATAATTTTGAGCTTATTAGGCCTTTTGGTTTTATTCAAGCCATTTTGGTAGGGTTTGTATTTAATGTTTTGGCTGAACAATAGTATCTATATTGGGTATTTCTAATTCTTTTTGTAAATGTGTGTTTGTGAAGTATATGAGGGGTTTTCAAAGGAGACCACCATGAAGTATATTCACAATAATGTAGTGCTTTTATTAAAAAAACAAACAAACAAAAAAACAAAAACAAATATAAAACAAAAAGTAAAAACCAACAGCATTTTTCATGACTTAAGAATCATAATTACAAACTTTAAACGAGTGGAAGAAGTTTTTTTTCTTTTTTTTTGACAAACTGTACACATCACAAAATGTCCGCCAGTCTGCCATTTACAATGCTTGCATCTTATTTTGTGATTGTCTAAAAATAACTAAACAAATCGCACAAAAAACACACAAATACAAGTACAAGCATCATACAATGACTGCTATCACAAAACGGAACCATTTTCCTATTTGAAAGAAAAAAAACAAAGCAAAAAAAACCCAAAATAACATAATATTGGGCTGACAGCTTTTTTTATTTATTTTTTTAAACTTTTTCTTTCTGTCACCGTTTAAAAATATCTTAACATTTTTATGTTGGTTTGTTTTTTTAGTGTTCAACACTTTGCAGCAAAAAACAAGGAGCGCAGTTCTCCTTCAAAAGTAATATTAACAATGTTCAGCGACAAAGAGGTCGCTGCCAAGTCACTGTCATGTCCCAATGCCTTCTGTGTCCGTTTGACATTCTTCTCGCTCATGCAGTACATAGGTGAATTTCATTTATAGGCAACGAAACTTCAGCTTACTTTTTTTAATGTCGTCAGGACAGTTGGTGGTGAGATTTCTTGGACATTAAAAAGAAAAAACAATACAAAAACAAAAATCTTTTTCCTCCGAGCTTAAGTGTCTTCAGTATAGTCATACAAACGGAAGAAATTATAATATTATTATTATAATAATCATAATACATTTAGGGCTGAGTCCTGTACAGTACAATAATAAACAAAATCCATTTTCAAGATATTGCTTTTGGAGACACTCCTCAATGTAAAGTGTGTATATTTACATAACTTGGCACTGTACAACTTCCTGATCCCTCTCCTCTCTCTGTCAGTGTCTCATTCTCGTCACATCTCTGTCAGTTTAACGCACCGGGACATTGCAGACTGTCCCTTTTAAACAGAGGCATTTGGGGGAAGAAAACAAAAAAGGAATCTCATCAAATATCACAATTTCTTTCGAAAACATTCTCCATGGCAACCAGGAAACATAGTTTAAAGACAAAAAAAAAAACCCTCCCCGGGTTCCCAATATACAGTATACACCTCCCCCCAGTCTCACAGAATATAAGAAAATATGACCATCACGATACATTTCATGTTAAGTATTGTTTTTTCCATAGTTTTCTTAAAACTGTTAATTGCCATCGAGCCCTTGATTTTTTTTTTGATTTTTTTAAAAAGGTATATTTTCATGAAATTCTGGCAGAGTGCACACACAAAATAAAACGCGTATCCACGCGCACACACTCGCACACGCAAGGCAGTCGGAGAGCACGGCTGTGTAAGGCGTTACAGTTGGAGCCAGTGTTCCCCCCTCTTCCCACCCAACCCCTGACCCACCCTCCCCGCCTGATTTAGTTAAGCTGGTGAATTATGTTTTACTTCACACAAAAAAAAAAAAAAAAAAAAAGAGGGGCGAAGTGGACTGCCTCACGAGACGATTAAAAAAAAAAAAAACAAGACACTTTTACTGACAAAAGCGCGCACGCTCCATCTTCCCAAACCCCCTCCCTTTACTCCAATAAAACAAACACACCACAGGCCTCTTCTGTTCCTAAATGAGTTACTACAGTATAACAGGAAAAAGATAATAGACTTGCTTCTT